>NC_141701.1:90630409-91223417 GCF_971803275.1 Cyanistes caeruleus
AGTTCCCTTTGTCACTGTTGCAGTGTACTTCACAGTTTTGGACGGTGAAGGTCTGACTTCTCTCATCTTTTTGGCACTGGCTGCATTTGCACTCGGAGATGACATTCGAGTGACCCCGTTGACTTTAGAAACCTGAAATGCCAGGAGTGTTGTACGAGGAGCAGAAGGAAGGAAACACAAAACAGAAAAGTAAATGAATAATGTGACCACTCAGTCTCGTTCCCATTTGGCTGGACAGCCATATTCTCCAGTCCCGACTCCTGGCTCCGTCATACACTCTTCATATAATGGTTTGCACACAGGCAAGAGAGGAGACTAGGCATTTCTAATAATAAAATAAAATAAAAATTTGGAGTTCTTTCGATTTACCAGAAAGCCCCCAGTCTTGCCTTCAGAGGTTACAAAGCCTCTGGCATTAGGAAGATTGAGGTCCCTTGCCTGCACTACCCCCTCCCTTGTCTACCAGAAACACAGACAGTCTGATTTACAAACTAAAACCTTTATTACCTCTTTTTCTGGCCTTCCAGACTCTCTCTCCCCCCCACCCAACCCTCCTTTACATGCACACACATTTCACTACTTCTTAGCAGGCAAAATAGGCAGCATATATTATCTACTCTAACTGGAATCTGCACATTTGCAAAAAACACATCGAGATTCAAATCGATTTACCTTCTATCCATGCATACATACAAAAAGAGATGTGGCACACATTATGCACCAAAGAGATCAGCATGGCCATGAAGGATCCAGTCTGTCATACATATTACATTTTAGGCAGCATGTTGTTGCTGAAGTTGGTAATTTGAAATTAAAAAATGCATACCGTAGTCCAATGTAATTTTTTTCTTAAGTTTGGTATATGTGCAATTTTACTGACACATATTCTATTAGTTCATATTGTGCCAATGCAGCTTAGAATTGCTGGACTCTGCTGCTTTCTGTTAGACATTTAAACCCAGTTATGAGACTAGAATTTGTATTTTAACTGAAAGATGTGTTAAGGACCAAAAGCAACCCCCATCTACAAAGGGAATTCAGACAGCTCAGCGCTGCCAAAGCTAAACCCCACTACTAAAAAAACAAAGCTCAAGTTTAAAACTGAAACAAATTTCAGCATTTACACAACTTTATACATTGTCATCTCACCTCCTTAAATGACTGTAAGCACAGAAAAGCACATCCAAAAGTCAGAAACATTGCTAAAAGAGCTCAAAGTGAAAGCATACAGTACAATCACACCCCTTATCAGCACTCAGGTGAGTAACACCATTTCCTGGAGAGTTGTAACACTTTCTCCTGTGCGATTTTGAAATTCTTGCCAAATCATTAAGCATGGAAGCTTCTCCCAAATAAATGCAAGAACTGCAGTCACTTATATAATAAAGATGGTACAGGGATCAAATAGAGGCTGCTTAAAATACAGTGCTATGGTCTTGCATGCAGTGACTTGTGGAAGGGGAATTGGAACCTGAGGATTCTGCACACACACACTCACGTTTATGGACATTTTCTCCTCTGCACTCCAGAAACTGGAGCAGGAGTAATGATCTTTTAAAAACCATCCATATTCTTGTCCTTCCTGTGCTTGAAAGGTAGAAACACTTAAGGAAAATCCAGTTAACTGATGACATGAGTTTTTACCTTGAGTTTTTCAAAGATGTATGAGGTATCATATGGAAAGCAAACAATTACAAACAGAAATGCATTTACCCATTTCCCTTGAAATTTAAGCAGTACTCCATACTTGAAATGAAGACCTGGATTTAACTTTCACAGCACTTTTTCATGCTGCAGAACAAACATGGGTAGAGAGCTGCTGAGACATTGCCTCTTGCAGCAGTCACAACAAGTGCTGAACATCCCTGGATTTATAAATAGCTAGGAACATCGATTACAGATTTCACCTAGACTAATAGAGAAGAATTGATTGAGAACTGGGAGGGGAAGGTAATTTGAGTGACAATGATCATAAAATGGCTTTCCATTTCTAAGATGTGATGACAGTAGAGAAAGGACAACAGACTTCAAAAAACAACAAAAACCAACCAAACAAACAAACAAAAAGCCAACAAAACCACCCAACCAGAAACAAAACAGAAGAAAAGAAAAATCTACCTGAAAAAATCAAAACCAAAGCAATTTCCTCTCAGAGGAAAGGCATAAAGCACAGGCCATTATGGCTGTTCATGAAGTTCTCTAATGACTGGAAAATTAGAAAATGATCACAGTAAAAAGTGGTAACACAATTATGTGACTAAGGACAACTATATAGGAAAAGAAAAAGCACATATTAAAATCCAAAAGGCCAAGGAGCTAAAGAAACTGCAGTTAGCAAGAGACTAAATTAGGAAAAAAAAAAAAATATTAATACCTTAAAAATACAAGATAACAAACAATGGATGAGATAAAGCACCACACAAGGAAGGATAACAAATAGCCTGACTAAAGTGTTCCTGCTTCTTTTGCATTAACCTTCACCAGAAGTGCCACTGACTGAATATTTATTGGATACAGAACATAATCCATTTCAGCAAAAAGGCTAGGATAGCAACCTCAGTCAGGTAAAAGATACCTGGAAATAAGCTAGGAGCAGACAGAGTCTATCTAATTTCAAATCCTAAAATAAGTGTACAACAAATCATCGAACAGTCAATTTGAAAACACACAAACTATTATAAAATAATATTAAAAAACCAACAAAATCTACCCAGGGTTTTGCCAAAATAGCAAATCAAACAAATTTAGTCATCTTCTGACAGACACCTGGCTGAGAAGGTAAAGAAGCACCTCTGCTTCATCAGGATTCCAGACACTGTCCCCTGTGACATTCCATCAAACTCCTGAGACACAACTCAGATTTTATTACTCCAAAGTGGCTTCACAAGGGACTAAATAAAGGCGTCCTCAAGAAAAATTTTCATTGTTATAGCTCACTATTGTTCTGGGAGGGCATTTCATGTGTCTTTCTGCAGGGATTTGGCTTTGCCTTGGTTCTAACCAAGTATTTTCATGATTGTAAAATCTTGACACAGTGAAACACATCTGGAAGGAAGAGGCTGTAATCACTCACAGGACAAGATAAAAATCAAAGGCACTCCTGAAGAACCTATTTCAGAACATTTCTACAGTAAGAGGAAGTGCTATATTTAGGAGGCACAAATCATATACATGCAGGGGAAGAATAACACTTGGGGACTGCAGCAATGGCAATACAAAGCACACAAATCCCTTTCTGAGACCTATTAATTAGGATGTTAAAAACAAAGGGTAAGAGCACAGGCTTTCCCTAAGGAAAAATTTTATGAGAAAAATTTTGATAGAGGAGCAAGTCTAAAAAAACACAAGGTGCTCAGGTATTTGGAAAATAAGACTCTTGATGAAAAGCCATGGGATCTGGTCTTACTGTGAAAGAGACAGTAAATGTTCTTTCCATGTTCACTGGGAAAAGTAGGAGGAAAAATTCCCTTCAGATGTCTACAATGATCTGAGGCACAACTAGGAAAACTTGCTCATTAGTAGAAAAGAAAAACACTGGAAGAAGCTGTAAATGGACATTGTGGAATCTCCTCTACAGAAGGTTTTCAGAAGGTTTCAGGAGGCTATAGCTGTATTACTGTGCTGCCAGGTATAATCAAGAAAAAACCTCAGTGTGAGCAGTCAGGCTGCATGGAGGCACCTTGTACTCCAGCCTGCTGATGATTTTTTCTGAGGAAGTTGTGACCAGAAGTCTGAAGAGCCACCCAGGCACTTCTGCAGCAAGAGCTTGTGGCACAGGGGCTGAGAACAGAACACAGTAAAGTGCTCATGGATAAAGGCAATATCCTCACAGCTTCTCCTATTCAAAGCAAAACATGTCATGGGCACCATCAGCTTTAAGATAAAACCTCCAATCCCAGATGGTAAGCACAATATTTTGAATTTTTATTCAAACTTATCATGGAGTCCAACCATTAACCCAGCACTGCCAAGTTCACCTCTAAATCATGTCTGTAAGTGCCATGCCAACAGATCTCTTTGATATCTCCAGGGATGGTGACTCAATCACATCCCTGGGCAGGACATTCTAATACCTGACCCCACATTTTCAGCAAAGAATTCTTTCCTAATACCCAATCTAAACTTACCCTGGTGCAACTTGAGGCAGTTTTCTCTGGTCCTACTTCTTGTTATCCAGAGGAAGAGGTTGAGCTCCACCTGGCTACACCCTCCCTTCAGGCAGTTGTAGAGCAGTAAGATGCCTCCTGAGCCTCTTTTTCTCGAGGTTCAATGCCCCCAGCTCCCTCAGCTGCTCCTCATCAGACTTGTGCCCCAGACCCTTCCCCACCTCCACTGCCCTGCTCTGGACCCGCTCCAGCCCCTCAAAGTCTTCCTTGTGGTGAGGGGCCCAGAACTGAACACAGCACTCGAGGTGTGGCCTCACCAGTGCTGAGTACAGGGGGACAATCACAGCCCTGCTCCTGTTGCCCACACTGCTCCTGATACAGGCCAGGATGGCATTGGCCTTTTGGCCACTTGGGCACGGACTGGCTCATGTTCAGTCACTGTCGACCAGCCCCCCCGGTTCTTTTCTGCTGGGCAGCTTTCCTGCCTCTCCAGATCCCTTGCAGAGCCTTTCTACCCTCAGCAGATCAATGCTTCTGCCCTCTTCGTGTCGTGTGTGGAACTGACTGAGGGTGTCCTCAATCCCCTTGCCCTGGTCACTGATGAAGATGTTAAACAGGACTGGCCCTGGTACTGAGCCCTGGAGAACACCATGGGTGACCAGCTGACAAATGGATGTAACTCCATTTACCACCACCAGCCATCCAGACAGTGTTTAACCTAGCTAACACCCATCCAAGCCATGAGCAGCCTGTTTCTCTGAAAGAATTGTGTGGAAGGTTGTGTCAAAGGCTTTACTGAAGTCCAGAGGGACAACATCCACAGCCTTTCATTCATCAACTAGGTAAGCACCTAGTAGGAATAAAGTGACTGACATTAGCCTTACATGAAAGTCTTGAGACAAAGGTGAAACTAGTGATATAAATAATCTTATCTCTGCTTTTCAGCTATGTTCTCAGTTTAGGACACTGACATACAATTGTCTTCAGACCACTCTTTTCTCTCCTTAACTGAACACTTGCCCTGCAGTAAAACACGGTATGACAGATTTTAAATTTTTTCTTTATTAAAAAAAAAAAAAAAGTGCCAAGCACAGTCTTGCAGCAATGGGTTTGTTAGATTCAAACTGGTCTACATACACAGCTCTGCATAGCACCTAGGATTCAGCCTCCAAAACCCTACACAAAAAATAAATAACCTCCTAGATAGCAACCACGGTGATAAGAGCAACATTAGCGACATTGACAACAGTTTTGGTGCCAAACAAATCCAAGTTATGCAACTGATCCTGAATTCATTCATAAAAATAGTTCTGTGCTTATAAGTTGTGCAGAGGTAAATTACCATATAAGGCCAAGAGAGGGCCCCATTGAACCACATTTCCTTTGCTCACAACCCTTTAAAGTAGGAAGACTTTGGAAGATGGCAAAGGAGAAAGCAAAAGAGATAAGGAGCCTGTGACAAGTGCAAAGGCACACCAGAAGAAGAAAGACAGAAAAACAGAAACAGAGAGGACAACAGAAAATCTCTGGTAATTTCTAGTGTTTCTGCCTTTATTTTCTTTAAGACTTAAAACAAAACCACACATAAATAAACCATGCAAATGCAGTGATCAAGAAGCAAAAATATAGTGGAAGGAGGAAGAACATGTGGCTGGCACCCTGGGAGAAAATTCTCATTTTGTTAAATACTGAAAAAGTCAAAGACTCAGGACCAGCAAGAAATTTAGCAATGTCCCATAACTGTAACTCTACGGTTTTGTACAGAACTAACGCTTTCTGTCAGGCAAAACATATAATCCACTTTTAATTAGTTAAGAGTCACATTTTCATTAAAATGTGTAAGAAAATACTTATGGCACTGTGGGGGTTGCAGAAGAAAATGTAGGTGCCTAACCATTTTTCAGGAAGAAAAAAAAAAAAGAAAGCCCACATCATTTGACTTAAACCCCTCCTTATTTTCTGAAGCCTGGGGAGACCCTTGCTGATGTGTCCATGTGGTATGACTGCTGATTGTACTGCACTGCTTTAAATTTTTCTCCATTGTGTGTCACAGAATCAAAAACATTTAATACTCTAGGAAGCAAAACCACTTGGATTGCAGACAAAACTGTTCTACACTAGTCTTTTTCCTTTCAGAACTACCTTCAGAAGAAGCAGCAGTTGACTTTCACAAAAGTTTTAACCAATCCAGCTCTGATGATACAACTTTAAAGCATTTCACACAACTGTTTCAATAGGTTAAAAGAATTAAGAACTGCATTCTTATGTTTGGAGAAACTTGTTAAACACCATGAGCTCATGACAGAGCATGTCACAGCAAGAATCATAAGATACTGGTAATCACAAAAAAAAATAAATCAAAAAAAGCAGACATTCACACTGCTGCCTAGATAAAGGCAAACTGCCATGGTGGAAAAAAGAACTGAAGTCTTACAGAGGTACAGACAGACTGTGAACAGCCTTCAGGATCTCAAATCTGATTTAGAAGGTAATACAAAATCAGTGGAGGCATTTCAGGAGAACTTAAGCCACCACTGAAACACACAGCATTAAAGATTTCCTCAGCAAGATCATCATTGCTTTTTCTTTTGCCATTTTTAATTTCCAAGCCTGTGATTCAGAGGTGCCATTTAAAGGCCTTGATAGCCCTCTACAAGTTGGCAATTCCAGCTCCATTGAGGACCAGGTCAGCCTACTTAGAAGGAAAACCTTTAGGTGTCAGCAAGTAAAGACTGTCTCAAATCAGCCTGTTGAGAATTCATCACTGCGAAACAACCAACCAATCAACAACAAAGCAACAAATGAACCAAACAGAAAACACAAACAAAAACAAACTCCAACCAACCAACCAACCAACCAACCAACCAACCAACCAACCAACAAAACTCCACAGACAAAAACAGGGTGGAAAAAAGCCCCACAAAAAAAACAAACCAACGAAAAAAACAACCAAATCAACAGCACCCCATCCCCAAAAAAATCCAAACCCAAAATTCCCAAAAGGCTGAAGTCAGCAAGCTTTCTGTACTGCACTGCCCTGGTCTGCTAACCCAGCCCCAGCCTGAATAAGGACTGAAAGACCAATCTGCTGAAGTTTCACACCCGAATTCAAATTAAGTTGAAACAAATCTCTTGCTGAATCTTTTTGCTAGCTTTCAACCAAGTAACATGGAACAGTAAAACTGTCTCACATCAGGTACCTCCACTGTGAAGGAGACAGTATTTTGGAGCATCTTTATGCATCAGGCGAAACGTTTGTCCCAGACTCTGAGGTTTGTGTTGCCCATGTGCAAACCAAGGCACATGAGGAATATGTCAGGTTCTCCAGAGCACCAGTGAGCCCCTGAGATAAACCACACAGACCAGCTCCTTCTTCCACGTGCTGCCAGCATTGGCACTGTCAGCACACAGTGCCAGTCAGAAAGGTTTCATAAACATCAGTGGGAACTTTCTCTTTCACATGAATATACCAGATAATTAAAAGACAGGGTTGTAAAGCACACTTACTTTATCATACTGACTTCCCATGTATATATTTTTCTTTTTTCCTTTTTTTTTTTTTTTTAATCACTGAAAATTAACTCCCTGCTGTTTCAGAGCAAGCTTTTAAGGTTTGCCACATTCAATGTAAACCATGCAGTGGAAAAAGCAGCTTAGAACCTTAACAGCTTTTGTTTCCCGTGTGTCCACAGTAGAATACAGCTTACTATTACCTGTTTCCTTAAGTCCTGAGCCGATCTGTGAAGAGTGTGGTGGTTGTTAGCCGTGAGCCCTTTCGTAGAGGAGCCAGTGTTTGTAGTAGCGTGGTGATTAGCAGCAGCCTGGTCTTTTCGACTCTCAGCCTTATGTTCGCTGTTCCTCTCCTTCCCTGGGGTGGCCTCTTTGCTTTTGTGTTTCTGAGCAGGTTCTTTCTCCTTCGATGATTTGCTGGACCCATTGAAAACTGAGAAGAGAGAAAATCAGGTTATTAAGGGAAAATCAAGAAAAGGAAAAGTATGCCAGACAAAACACTTCATTCAAAACATCACAATTTTGTCTGCACTCAGTGTTGGTTATTTAGTGAATGCCTTCTTACATCCAAAGCTAAATCAATACAGAAATAGCACTATTTTGCATATTTCTTTAGATGAACAGATTTACTAAAGTATTTCCTCTGCTTGATAGCACACATTATCTTCAATAGCCAAATTAAAACATACAAGGTATATTACTGTTTTGACTGACCTAGATTTAGAATTCTGGGTTTGATTTTTACTTATGACAGTTTTAATTATCTTTTTTTGCTCTCGCAGTGAGGGAATTCTAAACATAACCTAAAGAGAAAAAAGGTTTATTTTTATACCAATGTAGAAGAAAGGAAACGTTCCATGAAAAAGCATGTTTTGTTTTTGTCAATACCCAAACTGCTGAATCAAACTGACAGCAGTTTGCCTATAGCAGACAAGCTGCAAATAGAAAAAGGTACTTCTGCAAAGGAAGGAAAATATTAAAACCGTTTTGGAACATGTGACATGAAGTAACACTGGGACCTATGCTGAGCACCGTTAACTTTTAAATGAAGGGATAAGAAAGTATGGAACAGACACCTTTATTTTTTGTACTATAAATATTATGTGAATGTATATAAGCAAGTTTTGTTCCTGTCTCTCTGCTGAATTTATTTAAGAATAGTCACTGCGCTTGTGTTGTCAGGGAACGTGAAAAGCTGAAGCTAAAACAAACAAACAAAAAATCACATCACATTTCTCTGTTTGTTAATCGAAAGTGTGCTGAATTCATGTCAGTGATGTCCCCTCTTTAATGGAGCACTTGACAGAGGTTTGCAAGGCTTATGATCCAACATCCACAATGGCAAATGCCCTCCTGCCTTTTACTCGATTTCTACCTCTTTCTTCGACATGGTTTAGGAAAGGATGTGAACAAGAAACTTCATAAATGCTTAATAGCACAACTATGTGAAAATCTTATTTATTACACAAAAGATACACCATCTGTTTGGGAATAGTAACTAAATACATGAAGTTACTGTTTTCTTGTGAAATGAAAGCCTTTTTTTGTCACTAAAGATGATATTCCTGCAACATATACCTTCTTATCTAATTTGTGAAGTTCAGTTGTCCCTACACATGTAGTGTATTAACAGCAGGAGCAGCAGTAAGTAATAAAAAAAATAATAACAACCCAACAATCCCACTGGACAGGGATCTCCTACTGAAGAGGGGCAGCTAAGCTGCTTTTGAGCAGACCCTACTTCCAAACCTTCCCACAGCTGGAACCCCAGCAAACTATTGGCAAATTCAATTTTCACGTCACCATATTTTCAGTTCCCTTATCCTATTCAGTCAGTCATAAGTGTTGAAGCAGGTTACTTAAAAAAAAAAACAAAACAAACTGCAATTGCTTTTCCTCCTCTCTTCCTTCCCACTTGCATAAATGGAGTAAGAATGAGAGAAAAGCTGTCAGCAGTGGAGTCACCACAAATTTCCCCATGGTTCTGTTGCCCCTGAGCTCAGGAGCAACTAGTGTCAAGGATTTCTCAGTGATGTCTGTGAAAATCACCTAACCCTTTGTATCTCATTTCCAGTGGTGGAACTGATAATAATTGCCAACCCCTCTCAGGAAGTTCATGACAATATATTCATCCTCCTTTGTAAGGAATTCTCACATCAGATGGAAGGCGCTACAGATGCACAAAGCACAACTATTTATTTTTAGTAAGACATAGCACAAACAGCCAATGGCTGATTTGTTAATATGTATTTTATCATTTAGAGTGACACCTTCCTTTGAAGGGAACAAGTTGTAAATACCGATCTGCTCCTACGGAAACATTCAAATCAGAGATTAATTTTCTGTAATCAGCTACCACTTTAAAAATCTAAGGTTTCTAAAATAGAAAACACAGCCAAAAAGCCAAATTGGTACTTCTGTGGTTCACCAAATAAAAAATTTGAAAAAAAAAAAAAAAAGGAAAAAAAAAGAAGCAAACATGAGACAAGGTGTATTTTATATGCAACAGCTCATTAAATTTAAGTGTCGTGGGAACCCTGCCAGTTTTACCCTCTGAGTAATTATCTTTTGTCTTAATTTGTAAGATTCTTGAAAAGGGGAAGAGAGAAACAGGAGGAAAAAAATGTTCAGTCTCACAGGAAAAGCTTAAAAACCTTAAGTCTGAAAACACAACAAAGGGAAATGTAGATGCAAAACAGTTTTTGCCACGCTGTCTTACAGTTAAACAGTAGATGGTATCAGTTTCTGTAAAAATCAGTATTTGTTTCTTCCAACACCTAGATTACCGTTATATCCAGCTATAAAACCTTTCTGCAATAGTAAGTACTGAAAAATTCACAAATACAGTATGTGAACAAATATCAAAATGTTAGCTTGATTAATTACAAAATGCTAATGCAAGCCAAGCATTTGCAAGCTGGGGGGAGAATCCCTGAGACTATGATTTTCCTCCCATCTCACTAAAAATGTTGAAGCAAATTATTTAGACAATAAATTTATTTAGTACAATACAGGATTAAACTCTGGCCCCAACAGCTAGTAAGATGGCCCAAAGAAAAAATGTAACACCAAAAAAAAAGGCTAAACCCCCCCACCCCCAAAAATCTCATTTTTGAAGAGTAACTGATAATAAGCCAGCAACACTCACTTCTCAAAGGAAAGAAAACAATAACCTCCAAAAACTCTGCATTAAATATTACTGAGACCAAATCTGATTAAACAATGAAATGATTAACTAATTCTTTTGTGTCTTCTCACGAAGCAAATTGCATTCTCCTTAACGTCTGCCAGCTCTTAAATATTTCTGATGCACTCAGAAAATCAGGAAAGGTGTAGGTTGTGCTTTACGAACCCCAGACGTGTTCCAGGACAATCTCCTGTCTTAGAAATTCTAAATCTGACATTCCAATATCCAATGTTCTGTTCCCAGCCACTTTAGTTCCTTGCTGAAGAGTAGTCAATAAAGGTTTCACCCTTGAAGCAGTAATTTCACTAAAAGGTAAAATGACAAGAAACCAAGTCCAACCTACACTAGTAGTGAAACTTGCACTCCTGAAGCAGAAATGAATATGTAGTTTTTAATTATGATTATTTTATGCTACCTTAACCAACACTTGTTATTGAACACTTGTATTTCCGGTACAGCTTCTTCTTAAAGGTAAGAAGCACTACCAACAAAAAATTAAAAGTGTAAGTAAATTTTTAGTTTTCAGACGCTCCAGATAGAATAAACAGGTATCATTATCCTCATATCCAATAGAATGCTTATTCTCAAAATGCTGTGTCCTCCAAAGCTATTATTATTATTATCTGAAACAATAAGAGTCCCACAGTGAAATACTTGTGGGTCTTTTGGTTAGCAGCGATGATCAAATGCAAAGAAACGCAACCACTACATTCAAAACTCACGAGCACTGGGGGTTTTTAAACCACTGATATAATTTATGGCAGCAGAGCAAAACCTTATGGCAGGCGTGATCCCCACAGATGCATCACAGCGCTCCCTGCATCAGGGGAACTGGACTCTGGGCACCAATATTCACCCAGGATCCCGCACTGGGACTTTGGGGTGTCTCATTTGAGACTGTGATAAAGAATCCCTACACAAACCAATACAAACTGTGCAAATTGTGCCCGTATTAGGCGCAGCTATAATAATGTCTAAAAAAATTTTTGGTCTAGTAAAGCCACAGATGTGCTCAATTACTACAGATTAACTAAGCATTTACTACAGGAATTGACACTGCAGTGGGCGATAAACATAATGTGTTTTCAGCAATTTTCGGAAGTATTCCTCCAAATTAATTTGCACACAAACACTTCACAGGATACAGCCAGACAGCCATTCAGAAGCTAATTTATAATATGTACAATAATCAGGCTTTCACTGTGGAGGCAGCAGAATTACTGGACTGGGTTCAGTCAGCTATTGACTCCATGGACAAAGCTTTGTTTCCCAAGCCCTCCTGGAGGTTGTTCCTGCACCTGATATGCTTTATACTTGAGATAACTGGGGAGGTTTAATATGGCCTGCAGAGCACTGAAGCCTTTTGCTGTGTGCCAGGGGCTGGGAGATGAAGGCACAGACCATACACATACACGTGTGCTGCATGTTGCAGAGCCTGCGCGGCATAAAGCAAGTGATTGCGCATTCATAAAACCATCCAGAAGAATGAGGGGAGATAGAGGTGAAAGGGAGAAGTTTTGTTTTTAGAAGGAGAAAAGGGAACCTTGCCAATATTGTGAACCCGAGCCAGCTCTTCCAGTGCAAACTTCATGTTGTTACATAGATCATGTTTGGGAAGAGCTGCAGTATTAATCAACTTTCTGGCATGGAGTATCCATTACTGTACAAAAACATTCTTGCTCTGGCTTTAATTCAGTTCTAAGTCACTGTGAAAACATTTATGTGGCTCTCGAACTGTGTTAAAGGACCCAGGCAATAATTCTTTTCCCCTCCCAGAGGAACTAAAACAACCTTCTACTTCCATAAAACACAGTATTTTAATACTGCCAATTGTTTTTCTTAAATGTTGGGTATGCTCTGACTTCCATAAATCATTTCCAGGGATAGAAGCTGTCTTCTGGAGCCCCCCAACATGCTCTGCCTACTCAGAGTCAAAAGCAAAGGAGTACTTCAGAAGAAAAGGCTGACACCACATCATATGAAGATACGGTATTCCTGTTTCCGCACTTCCCAAGCCCGAATGCAACACCACTCAATTTCTCAGTGGACAACACCACATAAAAATCTCCATAGCTGCATGCCAGCAGGAGTCAAACAGGAGAGCCATGGCAGAGAGGTAACACTGAATTTGTTTTTGACACCATCAATAACACAGCTCAAGCCCTGCACGCCCAGGAATATATTGGGCCACCGGGAGAAGCGTTATTGGTATGAGACACCGCGCCACCGCTTGTAAAAATTCAATACCAAGTGTCTCGTCTGAGCACAAATTCATTACTCTCACCTAACCATTACGACACAAACAGCATCAAAAGGGTCACTCACTAAGCAGCAAGTCCATACAAGAAGTGTCTGTCTGCTATCACGAGTCTCGCACCAGGATAACAATTTGATTTTTTTGATTTTTTTTTTAATTTTTTTTTGAGCAACTTCCAGCTCCCCTATTCTTCTCCACAGGTCATACATCTCGCTACTGAAAATCCGCGAATCCCCAAATGTGTTGTGCCTGATTTGCATATTTAAATATGCAAATTACTGCAAACCGGGTAATTTTCGTGTTACATATTTTTGCAGAAAAATTAAATGTGCAAAAATGTTTATTGCAACAATTACTGGTTCCATGGTCTTTCAACAAAAGGCTGTAAATCATCAAAATAATTGCCTACCCATTAACTATTGCAGCACTCTGCCTGAAATTTTCTCATTCTTTAAAATACATTTTTCTTCTAAATGTTTACCTCTTCAGGATTAGTTTCACTAGAAATGATGTACAAGCCTAAGGCTCTGTCTCATGTACCCACCCACAAACAGCAAATTCAGTTAAAACCAAACCTAAATAAAGAACTGCAACCATAAATGAGAATTTTCTCACAGCACACTCAAACAGTAACATATGTAAAAGATGTGCCATTCAAGCCCAAGATACACAAACGCTGCATTGAACTATACCCTGAAATAAGAAAAAATCTATCTGCGATCTTTTCCTGCATCATCTTTGTACTGCTACACATGTAAGGAAATTACTCTGCTAAATTATCCATTGCAAATTGAGAAGTGAAATGTTATCCTGTGTTTCTGGTGAGTAAGACAGCACTGAAGAAGAGTATAGTGTTTCTAGCAATGCTTGCTTACTATGCACTGCTGCCAGGTCTGTTTTGAAATTTGAGCCCCAAGAGGAAAAAAAAAAATAATAAATAATAAAAAAAAAGCATCAGAAGCATCTTTACAATTTTCTCCCCAGCTCATTTCAGGCAACAGGCATGCAGAGCAGTTTTTATCTCATCATGTTAACAAAGTACAGCATGAACCAGAAACTATTTCTGACCCTGTAGGTTTGTTGGCACACTGAAGCTGGTTTACTCCAGTTAAGGACACCAGACTCACCCTTCATGAAGTCTGGTTAGAAATAACAATGGTTAATTCTGCTTTCCTGAAAGTAAATTAGAACTTAATTGTCTGTCTGTCTCTGGCATCCAGAGACAACAGGACATTCCCTGGTATGCTGGCCCAAATGTACATACCTCTCCACCTTTGAGCTGCTGTGCTGATATGAGAAATACCTAATTCCCCAATCATTCTTCCTGAGAAAATTAGCCAACCATTATTAAAGGAACTGTAGCCTGCTGCATGCAATGTCAAAGTTGTCTACACAACTGTATCTGTGTATGCTTCTCCTCCTGAGGCACTTTATCAGCCCACAAGCCCTTTCAAGTAGAGTAATGCCTATCCTCCCTTGCTCCCGAGATGGGGCTGATAACCCAACAACTCCTCTGCTCTGCCTTCCAGGCTCTATCACAGCCTGCCTAGCTAAATACTTGGCACCTGCAAACATTTTTCTTCAGGAGCCTGCAGAGAAAACCTTCCATTGTGCCACAGAATGAAATCAAACTAGATTTAGTTGTGAGGAATTCAAAGAATTAGGTTTAAAGGGACAAAGACCTAAGCCTACCCTCTCTTACCTACAACTTGGAATTCTCTCTGAATAGCAGGGAGATGCAGTTTAGACCAAACATCTCCCTGGAAAGACTTGCACACGCTGTTTTACACACTCCCATGAATGCAGGGAATAAACACTTCTGCCAAACATCTCACTTTGCTCTTTTACAGCTGGATGTGTGTGCAGCACATCAGCAGCACTATGAAAGGAGGGTGAAAAGGCACAGGTAACAATTTGATGCTTTATATGTATCTGTGTAAGCAGTAAAAGGTTGGAAGGCAACAAGTCAGTTGAACTAATTACTTCATCTTGTGCAGCAAGCTCATGCCACGTGTTATACGTGCTTCCCATTCACACCCAGGCGTTCTCGACTGAGTTAGCTCTCCAAAAGGTGGCTCAACAGGCTCAGTTATAACAAATAGTTTGGTGTGCAACCTTATTAATGCCCCATACTGACATCAGAAGAGGATACTGACAAATGACTTTGCCCAGAAAAATTGTTTTGGCCCCCATTGAGCAGAAAGCCATCATTTGACACTGTCTAATGACATTAATCAAGCTCTGAACCTTTGTTTTTGTATGTCATAGCAAATGCTTAGCATTTTCAGGTCCAAAGTGCTTGACTAGACATTGTATATTAAAAACAAAAGACTTTAATTCATTAAAAATAGACTCTCACGCTAGATTAAGTTCATTTGCTGCACCCGTCCCTGGTCTGCCTTTGTGTGTGGTCTCATTTAAAACAGACACACATGAACCAGAACCTACTTTATTCACATGAAACAAAAATACTATTGGCTGTCAACCAACATAACAGACACTGAAGAATGGGAATACCCCTGGGTAAGGAAATTTTAATTAAAAAAAAAAAAAAAAAAAAGAGAGAAGAAGAAAAAAAGAAATTACAATGACGAAGAAGCAGCTGCCTTCTCTGGGAATTCCTGCTTCTTCACCTTTGTCAAAACATCTCACATTGTCTCCTATGTATTTTATAAAGGTCTTTTGCAGCTCTATTAAAGCAGCACCTTCATTTACACTCTCTCTGATCTATATTGATAAAGATTATGAAGCCATTATATGGCTCATTATGTTTGCCTTTACTTACCCCCAATTAAGATTTCAGGTGTCTCCGGTTCTGAGCTAATTTCAAAGTGGCTGCCATCTGGGACATTCTAAAGGAACATGATCAGCTCCTTTTGCATCGTTTTGCAGTGATATATCACATTTAAAACTCTAAGGGAGCAGTTCTGTTACATGCAGCCTCATTTTCCGTATGCAGAGTTTTGTGCTTCTTATTTTGGGGGAGTTATTTAGAAATCAATCCTAAGTGCCAAGTTTTGATCTATGACTGGTAAAGCATTAAAGCTCCTGGTCACAGATGACAATTGAAATGCTATTAGGCATAACATCCCCTTGCAATTATCCACAAATCATTCACAAAAAGTGCGTTTTTGAGCTTGGGTGTGCAATAAAACTAGATTCAGATGCAGTCATGAAAAAAATTTTGGCATATGTAACAAAGGCAGCCTTTATAGAAAACTCCCTTTTGAAAGGCGAAGATGAGGATCAGCACAGTGAAGTAATTGGGATCTACTAATCTCTTCTTTGGAGCAAGGTAGCACGAAAGAACAAACAAGAGCAGGCACAGGTCACCTCCCAAAAAGTGCACTGTGAAGAGACCTTTCTCTCAGTCTTCCTACTAAAAGGAGAAGAGCTGAAAGGGCAGTCACCAGAAAGAGAGATTCTCATGGAAAGCTAATAGTGAGGAAGGGAACAGAGAGCATAGGCTACATTTTGAAATTATGTCAGGCAGAGATGGCAGAGAGTTATGAAACAAGAGCTCCTGCTGGAGCAAGAACCACATCACACATGATGCTGGCAGGGGAGCATTACAGCAGGCTCAAGAAATTTTCAGCACAGCTTTAAATCTTCCATTATATGGTAGATAATGTTGCAATATACATGGATCCATTTTTCAAGATATGGCACAAAAACATCG
The DNA here is from genome assembly GCF_971803275.1 of Cyanistes caeruleus. Taxonomy (NCBI): domain Eukaryota; kingdom Metazoa; phylum Chordata; class Aves; order Passeriformes; family Paridae; genus Cyanistes; species Cyanistes caeruleus. Next base: position 90,647,149 of record NC_141701.1, read on the forward strand.
TGACACAATTAATTAATGTGCAATTAATTCATCTTTTGCTGATTTGCAGAGAAATAACTGACTTGAAAAAGTTTCTTCCATAAAATTTTTCAATCAACAACATGACTGTGGTATCAACCTACTGCAAGCGTGGTCTCAATACCGCATGAGAGAAATTAAGTGTTGCCCCTAGCATGCGTTTTGGTAACACTTATGAGTGCTTATATTTAACTTTGATAAAACAAAGTCATTATAAATTAAACATAAGTCTCAAAAAAAAAGCCAGAGAGCATGACTGTGTCTATACATGTGTGTGTGTGTGCACACATACATAAATATATCTCACAGACTCAGAATTTTTTAGGTTGGAAAAGACCTTTAAGATCATTGAATCCAACCATAAACCTAACATAGCTAAGTCCACCACTAAAACATGTCCCTAAGTGCCACATCTACATGACTTTTAAATACCTTCAGAGACAATGACTCAACCACTTCCCTAAGCAGCCTTGACAACCCCTTCAGTGAAGAAATTTGGGTTCTTAGAAATTAGAAATTCTTAATGCCCAGCCTAAACCTTTCCTGGTGTAACTCGAGGCCATTTCCTCTGGTCCTATTGTTTGTTACATGGAGAAGAGACTGACCCCTATGTCAGTATATACATATATATGTGTGTATAATTCCAGCCCTGCAGCAATTCTGCCACAGAGTTCAGACTGTCAGAAGAAACAGGTTATAACACAAGATACTAAAACTGCATCTTACTCCACCACTTTTTCAATCAGATCCAAGAATAATGGACAAGGATCAAGCACATTCAGCTCATAAATTTCTTTACTAGGGGGATGCAGGAGAACAGCACTACTTAGGACCTACCTTGCCCATTTGGTACATGTTTATGCGTTTTTCCTTTCCTAGGAGTTGACTGGCATGATGATGAAGCATTGTTTGTGGCTGTTTTTGTGTCCTCTGTCTCCTCCTCCTCCTCTTCTTCATCCTCATCATCCTGAGAGCTTCCAAAATATACCATGTTGCTGGGCAGGGCTGGAGAACCTGATCATTATAAAGAAATGGCTCATTAGCATCATTACATTCACTTACTGCACTAACCATATTGATCATAGCCTACTTCATGTCATACACAGCATGGGGAGAGTGGGACTCGGAGCTGGGAGATCAGACCAGTGCATGACTAACCAGAGAGGTTTTATTTATTAGTTTTTACCAACAGGATACACATGTGCTTGAAAAGCAGGGTTCTCCCCCCCTCAAGCACATTCTATTCCTACTTCAGACAATCAGTCTTGCTACAAGCCCTAATTAATAGCTCTGTGTATTCAGAAAAGGACTAATGCACACGCTTAATTTCAAATGTGTGCTCAAGTGCCTTGCTGAAATCCTATCACACAACTAGAAGCTTAGAGCTTTTCCAAATAGAAGAAAAAAGCCTAAGAAACCAGTCTGCACTGCAGTGATGTTTTTATGTTATCATTACAATAAAGCATTTAAAGTTCACAATACTTTGCAGACCTCTACAATATTGTACACCATGTTTTGTGGTATTCTGCAGTAAGAAATAAAAGAGAAAAGCCAAGACATTGAAAAGTTTATTTGCCTAGATTATTCCTGGCAAAGGAGAAAAAAAGAGGAAAGGCCTTCTGATTCCCTGTGTGGCACACTCTTGAGGATGTTGCTTCTCATCTCTTGATTACTTCCCATGATGTTCCCATGATTTCTAAATGTACAAATACTGCTGTCAACTAAGGGGCACTTTCCCATGTGCTCAGTATCGCTTTCTACTTCAAAATGAGTCTCCTGTCTATCCCCTGGAGGAACAGGTTCCCTAGAAGCCTTCTAGTTATTCCCAAAGAAAAATTTCTTTTAAAGAAAGCAAAAAAAGTATAATCATCACACTTGGAGCAACTTTGATTCTTTTCCTGCAGCTTAACAAAACAAAAGGACTGGGCTAGAGACCAACACAAGGTAGTGGCTGTTTGGCTGGTGCTTCCTTAGGAAGCACTTCTGGCTTCAAGTTCTTCAGAACTGCAATTGTATGTTTGGTTTGGTTTTGAGCTGTCGTTGTTGCCATTGCCAAAAACTAACTAAAGCTTATTTCTTGATTGCGTATTTTCTCCTTCCACCAGCTTTGCACAAAATACTCTTAACTATAAAAATTACTTTTGAATGAATGAATTACCTAAATATGGCACAAAAACTAGGATAGGCTGTTTCTGCAATGAATCACCCATTCCTAAACATACTGGTTTTGATTGGCATGGAGTTAATTTTCTTCATAGTAGCTGGAACAGGGCTATATTTTGGATTTGTGCTGGAAGCAGGGGTCGGTCATAACACTGGGATGTTTTAGCCATTGCTGAGCAGCACTTGCACAGCGTGTCAAGGTATTTTTTGCCCCAGTTTTTCATGCTGCTCTACCAGCAAGCAGGCTGGGGTGCACAAGGAGCTAGAGGGGACACAGACAGGACAACTGGCCAAAGGGATATTCCAGACCATAGGACTGTTCTCAGCAATAAGAGCTGGGGGGAAAAAGGAAGAAGGTGGGGACATTCACTGTTAGACCATTTGTATTCCCATGTAACCATTTCATGTGATGGAACCCTTCATCCTGGGGATGGCTGAACACCTGCCACACTGCCTGCCAACAGTGAGTAGCAAATTAATTCTTTCCTTCGCTTTACTTTCCCTTACCCATTAAACTAGCTTTATTTCAATCCATGATGCTTCTTACTGAAAACTGACCCTTCCAATTCTCTCCTCCATCCCACTGAAGGCTTAGCCCCCACCTGTGAAGACGTCTGTTTTTGGCCTCTGTAACAGCCCCTTTGGAACTGTGGCTGCCCTGGGGGGAAGCAGAGAGCAGAGAATCCCGTGCTAGGTGTGAGTGGTAGCTCTGGGAGAGCCAGCAGCATTGATGGCATGATGATCCTTCCCCCTGAAACTGTGCATTATTCCATCCATCCTAGACAGAAATGTATGGACACATACGGGTATCTTAGGGGAAAAGGCTTTTGCATGCCACAGCTTTCATGGTTATATAGACTGATGATCAAATTAAGATTGCTGACACATTTCACAGCATGGAAGCTGTAGCAACTTAGAGAAACAAAGAATCTTCACATTTTTAATGCAAGCCCAGAACTTTCTGGCACAGTCTAAGCAATCAAACATAGTAGGTAAGAGGTGCTGAGAGGCACAGTAATTCTACTCATAGGGGAGTTTTAAGTCTCAGCAGCAACTACCTAGAAGACTCTCAAATAGTTACTTCTAGGACAGTGCTGCCTGAAAAATAAATTGGTTTTTATTTCCATCTAGATTTCCCAAATATGTAGTATGGATTCAGAAACTGGATGCAAGTGCATCAGTTCTTATCAGAATTTGAAGTCTGATGCCATCTGACACCACTGTGCATTGACACATGACGGCGTAAAAGAACCTTACTGTTTGGAACCCTCAAAATTAGATACAAACAAAGACTGAAATCACCCTATTATAATTAGAGAAATAGAAAATTGATTCTTCTGAGACACTAAAATAGGAGTCTAGGTATACTGTCTGTTCTTTCAGCTTCATCTTCCTTAGAATTCCACATCTCTGAGCTTTTTTGGCAGCTGCTTTAAACAGCAACCAACAAAAATATATCATCTGCAATGCAAATGTTGTTATTACAATAGCAACTTCTTTATTTCCTTTCTTTAAGCAGAGAATAAAATACAGCACTGTGTCAGTCTGTTTAGAAACGAGGGAGAGTCTTACCCAAGTCTGAGAACAGGCACAAACTTCACCTAACTTCTGGTATTCAGTCACTGTAATCTCAGTGCATAAATCTCCTGTCAGAATGACAGTTTTTAATTCTTTCCAATTGAGAACTACGAACAACAATGGCTAAACTCCATTCCTGGGACAGCTGGGACTGTTTGGGAAGTACATTTCCAGAGAAATTAGACTAGCAACATCCAATAACACAGGAGAGTCCTGCTAACCCTCACTTTATTGATCTAAATGCTCTGCAATATGAGACCTTGGAGAAGAGCTGGCGTTCAGTCTGGGTCTCCTCCCCATCAGCTTTTCCTACATATTTATTAAACTTGACTTGCCAAACAGAAAGAAAGAAAGAAAATAAAAGTCCGGACTTGCGCATTTTTGCTCTATTTAAGCATTGTTATGGATGGAAGACTCTGAAAGAAATTTAAAAGCACTGAGTTTTCTTGCTTAATTTTTGTATTGGAACTATTTTTAGCCTCATCTTTTATAATAGTAGTTCACTTCTGGAATAGCCTCAAATAATTTGTCCACAACTATATGTTGAACTGGTTAAAACCACTTTCACTTTAAGCCTATGTAGCAAAACATGTCCAAAAGGCGAAGAAAACATTGCTTTAAAATATTGAAACAGCCTGTCCAAGCTCAGGACACTGCAAATTCTCTTTATAAGCAAACTGAAGGGAAGACATACCTGTAAGTACACAGTGATTTCATTCAAGCTGAAAGAATGTCAATTATGCTTATGAAATAACACCTAATGCGTAAATAGTTTATGTCCACTGCTAGTACACCAAGCAAAGAGCTAAGCAACTCTCTCTAAGTCTCCTCTTATGGAAATAATACTCAGATTTCTCATGGCTGAAAAAATTATGAAACTCATACAAATGAAAATGCACTGTGAAGAGTGGAAGCTACATAATCACTCACCTTCTTTAATATTGTGTAATAATTATTCCTGTCCTAAATATCCCTCATTCTCTCTGAGAACAGACAGGGATGTGTACATGATGCCACAGCCTACCTCTAGTAATAAATGGAACCCTATTTGTTACTCAAAGCTACTGATTTATATAAACAATACCAAGAGGTGTTACTGTACCTATAAACATTCAAGACCACTGGAAATCTGAAGAAGAATGTGTGCTCAAGAGTTGACAGGTTTGTTCCCGCTGTATCAGTTGGTCAAATAAAATACACTAGCCTTCCTCAAAAATCTGGCTGGTCTTCATGCAAGTTAAGACTTATGGTGGTTTTCCTTATAGAGAGACTTTGTTGAGAGTTGCTGCTCTTAGGTTACTCCATGTGTAACAGATATTTACCCTGAGACTTATGTATGACAGCAAGATGATAAAAGCCCTCCAAAATGGCATGAGAACAAGGAAAACTGCAGGTTCACCACACACATCTGTACACACACATTCACAGAACACAGTTGTTGTAGAGGCTTTCTTGATACATAAAATCCACTAATCACTATTCTGCACCTTTGTCTCTTCCTGCACATACTCAGCAACAGAAACCCACAGGGCAGCTATGTTGGTTCCTTCGTGCTCATATTTCCCAGCCAGGCAGCAAGAATAAATAAGATGAGCAATCATCCCTCCTCTTCCTCTTGCCCTCCCCAGCACCAAAGTGTGATTCTCAAAGCAAAAAAGTGGCAATGCTACAAATAAAGGGCAACATCTGTGCCTGGGAGGTGGTACCTGCCAGGTCTCAGCACTCCAAGTATACAATTCCCCAGTTCTTCACTTTCCATCCCAGAGAAAACAGCAGAAAAATCTGAGAGAGAGAGCGCCTGTGGCTGTATTGAATTTTACAAGTCTCCTGTGCTGGGAGCCCCCGCATCGTGCAGGCAGCTGCTATGGTGGGCACTGGAGCAGAGGAAGCAGGAGAGCAGAGCAGCCCTCCAGAGCCTGGGGAAAGCACATGAACAGCTCTCCACCCTAAGAAATGCACCCTGCCACCCACCCCATCAGCAGGTGCCTGAAAAGCCCGCTCACTCAGCAAATCTGATGGCAGCACAGAAATTAAATTTGACTTCTTACTACTCCTTTAGAAGACATTTCATGCAAGGAACCATCTAGATTGTTAGTGGCTGTGTGGACATTTTTCTTGGCATCAAAAATGGCCTGCAGAACATCTACCTCCATCTGGTCTCTTCTTATTATACCTGTGCCACCTCCTCAACTGTGGCAGTGTAATTTATTTGTGGGGCCATGTGGTGAATCAGATCAGGGAACTGATTCAGATTAAAATCTCAGACTAAGGAAATGAAAGTCCATTAATAAATACTGTAAATGTAATGTAATGCTACAAGTTCTCAAGAAAAGATTTGGAAAATTTCTATGCACACTTTTTCTTACTGAATGTGTAGCATAATATATAACTTTATGTTATTAAACAAAACATTAAATGCAGTATTTTTCCAATCTTGTATAGGAGCTGCACATTTTACATTGGGTCCTGATGATGTCTAGGCATACAGTTCCTAAATGCTTTCCCTCTCCCCCAAGACAGCTGATTCATTTCGCAGCAATATTTACATAAAAGAATATCCTGTCACCAAAGATCTGGATGGGGTAATTGCAACATACTGGGAAGGAAGCTGTGAGAAAGGCTGTAAAGTGCAGCAGCAGAGCAGAAGGGATGTGCTGGGGCTGAAGAAAGGTGAGTGGTGAGAGTCCTGCTTGCAGACAGACACAAGATGCGGGAGCAAGGGGAGAAGGGAGATAGGAAGGGATTACTGACATGAAACAGTAACAAATACAGTAAAGTGGAAAGGACATTGCTGTTAAGGCTGGCTCAATACAAGACATCCATCTGATAGTGCAGTCAACCTGCTGCCCTGATCTAGACACGTGCTACTCACCTTTTCCTGCTCAACAAGTCTCACAGCTGAAAGCAGAAAAGCCATGGCCAAAGTCACTAGGCAGCAACCTAGTGGGAACTTCCCAGCCTTCTCCCCCTCCACCAGAACACTAGGGCAAGGCCAAATCATCAAAGATGGACCTCAGAGTGAGAATCTGAAAGCCTAAAACATTTCCATGTCTGACTATGGGATTGCAAAAGGAAGTTAGGACACGAATACAACCCCAGGTACCCTCTTCCTCACCAGTATGAGAGCCCCTAGGATCAGATACTACTGCGTGTAGCAAACTTAGAGAAAATCATTAATGACGAGTACTTTTTTAAAAAATCACTCATCAAGGTTACAATGAGCTGTGAATTATTACAAAAAGGGAGGACAGTCAGCTCTTTTAAAAATTAGATTTGAAGTATGTTTGGCAACTGCTTCCATCAGTATCTTCAGTTTCGTTACTGAAATTCTCTCGAGTATTTTTGTCTTCCCTCCTATTGTGAGAGCAACACAAAAGAAAGCCTAACTATATAGGAAAAATGATTACCACAACTACACACTAAGTGTGGCCTAATGCATATGAAAGAATGACAAATGTATTTTATGTCCTCTGTTACAATAATTTGGTGCTTACACAACAATAAGTATGAAGTAAAATATGGGGGGTTTAAGTAATGGTGCTGCTTTTAGCAAATTTCTAGGAAAGATGCCACCCTTTGCATGTGCAAAATTCAGGCTCTCTACTAACAGCAGGCAGAATTGATGCTTTTGCAGCCTGTACATACAGATGTGTTGTGAACTCAGAAGCAAGTGCCTGATTAGAATAGAATAAACTATACTCTTTTTCAGCCATTTTATTTGACTAGTGAGGTTATTACTTTTTTTTTTTCTTGACAAATGTGTAGTTTTCTCTCCTAAATTACAGTTATATTTTGTTTCTCATTAAATTACATTAACTTTTGTCTTGGACTAGCTAAACATGTTAAAAAAACACTCTGAATTTGGATCTGAAGAGTGGAATCAGAAGTATGGAAAGTGCATGTGCTTTGCCAAAAATACTATTTCATTACTCTTCAGAATTAGCTGGCAGCGCTTCTGCAGTATTTACTGAAGTACAAACCAAATGTTTTCATCTGGACAGGATTCAAACCCTGGTATGTTACAACCACAACAAAAATCATCTCAGTCCAAAAGCCTTCTCTGTAATTTGGGCTGTGGTTTCTGCAAAATTGGAGGATTCTTCTCCATGAATTATTTACACCAACTCCCTCTCTAGCTCCTTTGGTTTTTTTCCTCCTAACAATTAAACACAACCCAGATGTGCTTTGGAAAAATCATAAAACAATTTAAGACATTAGAATGATTTAAGCACAGGGCAGGTCAAGGTATGTGGGACTTCAGCCTGCCCCAAAAAAGCACACAGCTTACCAAGCCCTACAGTGAGCCACGTTCAGAGGTTTGGCTTCTCTTCTGACACACAGCCTCATTTTGTGGCTGTATGCAGGTGGAAAAACCTTGCCTCTCAAATGCTCCTGATGTGCTGGCATCTCAATGCTTAACATTTAGGGCCTGCTTCTCATTTATTATATGTCCCACTTATTATGTTTTGACAGGACAACGCTAAATCCCTGAAGTGCAAATATATGTAATTTATGCCTGCACCTTATGGTTGCTTTACAAGCCAGGCTAAAGTAGCACAAAGTGCATAAACTCTGTAGGAAAGAGAAATTGCATTTCACTTGTCTGACTGCAGGAATGGTCCCAGAGGGAGCTCCTTGGTCCCTAGGTGAGAAGGAATAAAAGGCTATCCCAAATACAGAAATAAAAGTGAGCTCCGACTCTTCCCTCTCCTGCTATTGTAGGAATCATAAGGTACCTGGTGTTACAGCTAATTTATAAACTAGTGTAGCAACATAACCCCACATTCTTCTCAGTCTACTCTTCGAAGTCATAGAGCTAAATCCAAAAAGCTGAAGAAAATTTTTCCTTTTCTAGGGAAATGGAGCAAAGCTGGGGAAATGTGTGAGCCTGCAGAAAAATAAAAGGTCTACTTTCCAAACTTGGCAAAACACTCCAGAGTAACAGAGTACTCAAAATTTAAAAAAAGCAGGAGTGCTTCTCACATCTACAATTTGTACATGACAATCCCAGAGCAACTTAACTCCACCAGCCTGACTGGATTTTATAATGAACCTCAAAACCAACCCTTTCCACATGCACTTCAACCCTCAGCTAATGTTCTCTCCCACCAAGAACAAAACTAGTATGGAAGCTTCAAACCACCGTGATGACATTCCCAAAAAGCTACCAGGCTGTGTTTCATACCCAGGAGACCCTGGGTCCCATCCCTAGCACAAAATCAGTAATTTGGGTAACACTGAAGCTATGGTATATTCATGAGTTAGAGAAGCAGGCTTAGAGGTTGGTTTTTGGCTGGGATGAAGGGCAGCAATTGCCCTTGCCAGAATACTTTACACTGCCCACCTGGGCAGCGAGGCTTTGAATTGCTGTTGCCATCGCAGCACTCAGATTTTGTGCCAGTAAATCATCCATAATGATCCATAATCAACATCCAGCTATGTTGTATGTATGACTCCTATACACAGTTAAATATTTATCCTCATTTTACAAAAAACTAAGCAGCTCACAGAGGGACTCGGAGTGAGTCTGTGGCAAATACAAGAGCTAAACCTCAAGATTAGTCTCCCATTTCAATCAGTTAACTGCATTCTGTGGCTTTTTGCAGGGGTAGATATTGGAATTGTTAACATCTGAAAGGGCCCAAAAACTGGAAGAGCAAGAAAAAACTTTCATTCAGCTGTAGTACTACACACAGGATACTCTCTCTTACTTCAAACACCTCTTCCCATCTCTTAAATCTCCCAGCAGGCACACACTGGCATGAAATTGCATCTTCCACTGGATGCCTGGAGTTTTGGCACTCCAGCAGCGCCCCATTCCCCAGGAAAGAAATAATGCCTTGGTGGTGGTCACCAGGCTCTCTCCTCTCCCCGTACTTCACGCTCTGAGCCTGTGTAACCACTTCTCCCTGCCAACACTGATTAAATTACTCTTGTCCTAAACCACCACAAGAGCTGCTTAGTAGCTCATATTCCATAGGTGGCCTAAATGGTTGCATATATGAGAAATAACTTATATTCTACACTACAATGTTACTCCTAACTTTAAAAAGGAACTTAGAAATTTTGAGGTTACAATTACTAAATGCAAACTTATTTTTATTAAATGGTTTGTGCAATTAAAATTCAGCTCTCTAAAGTTTATTCCTGAATTTTCAATCCATCTTAAAATTTTAATTTCATATACTAAATGATATAATAACAAAATCAATTAAAAAAATTTCTTCCAGCATTTCAAACAAATTATTGTATGTCTGCATTTTTTATTATTATTTTGGAATTATAAAAACTAACCCAGACTGCAAAGAAGCTCATACTTTTGGACTTTGTTTCCATTTCATTGCTTTGTTTCCAGCCTAATCAAGTTGCTGTGCTATTCAATCTGCTTACTCTGATGTGGTGAGCAAGTCTCCAAGGTGCCAATGGCTGATGCTTCAAGAATGTGACTAGCACAAGTCAGCAGCTCTCCAAGTACAGCACACATTGACTACAGAACCTACTGACACCAAACCAACAGGCAAACATACCTTTTGCCTTGCTGAAAGATAGGTAAATTAACAGTTGTTTTCAAACGTTTCAGACAGTTGTTTTCTAACGTTTTAAGAACTCCCACATTTTGGTTCTGGGGACTCTTCCATTGTAATTCAAAATCTCTGTAGGTATAAACTGACACAGTCAACCTCTCCTATCAGGACTCAAAAAAGACTCTGATCAAAGGCCCCTAGCCCTTTTTACCACCCAAATACAAGTGTTTAGAAGAATAAAAAACCTGTTTAAGAGCACACTGCACTGAAAGTTAGAAGTTAGTGAGGTTCAGACAAACATGCTACAGTGAAATTTTCTATTTTGATTTTGCCCAATCGTAATAAATCATCAGATTATTAAGTCAGCATAGCAATCAAAGAAAAAGAACAATCACACGTCTTGCAGAATATAAGAGCCTGAAAACTCAATTTGTGAGATCTCAATTAAACCATTTTTATTTAGGAATCCCTGAAATTCTCTAGCATGTAACTCCCAGAGGCTCAGCTTAATTAGAAAATTGATCATGGGAAAACTTCTTAAAATGTACTCTCCTAATCATAGCCTTCCTGTTATCACCTTCTGCCAAAGATCTCTTGCTCACAGGGAGTTGTTTTTCCTTCCTCCTTTAGCCTGATATTTGACTCACAGTATTTCAACCTGTAAATAATTACAGGGAGCAAAGGTAACTTAAATGCACTGTAACAGGAGCTATTAGGAAGAATATGATCACAGGCAGAAAACACAGTAAAAGTGAGAACTGTTGTACAACCACACGTAGATGACACGCTCGTATCTACGCGCTGCTGAAAGATACTAATTATGCCTCTGGCAAAGGGCACACGGGCTCCTTCAAAGAAGCTATTTAAAGATAAGAACACTGCAGACAAACACTTCAGAGATATCTGTACTATTCTCCTCCTTGTGTTGAAAATTCTAGGTCACAATTTAATAAAATTAAAAGAAAACACCAACCGTTTTAAAAGGAGGATTTTAAAATAATAGAAAGCAGAGGAGCCTTGCCAAGTTTGGTCAGTCTAGAAATGTATTCCAGGTTGCTCAGATATTCATCAACTGTTACAGCTTTTTCATTGTGCTCCACTTACCTTTTAAGAAGTAATTAGTACAGTGTATTATCAAATCAAGAGTTTGAAAAACAAACTAATTAAAATATGTCTAAAGCCTTAGTGTTCTGGATAATGAAACCACGCAGGTCATCTTGGTTAAATTATTTCCCTTTGAAATTACAGGGTGCTAATGGGGGGGGAGGATGTAAAATTATTTGAATCATTACATTTTCTTACACACAGCAGGATAGGTAAATGGGACTTCTCCTAACTGTGGGATCTTATGCATGTCAAGAGCCTTTCTTCCACACTGTAGCGTGATAGCGTTGCTCCTTCACTGATGGAATTAAGCTGCTCCCACTCAAAATAAGCCCAACAAGCACAATGAGTAGTGTAGCGGTGACAGGATGATTAAATCCCTCTGTTTAAAAACAGAAAATGGAAGTACATGCGGACACGTGAATTCACGGTGGAATTCAGTCAGAGGTTGGACTTGGTGATCTTGAAGGTGTTTTCCACCCTTAGTGACTCATGATTCTATGGTGTGACAAATTTACGCTGTGCTTCTGACACCACTGCTGGGTGTGGTGGGACAAGGGCAGAAATCTGCACTCCCACCAATCCAGGAAAGAATCCTTTGCCCCAAAAAAGGCTTTAATTGTGAATACAGGATTGTATCACCAGACCATTCTGAAGGACTAGGACCTAAGATAGTCCAAACTTAATTTTTTTATTAAACAATCATGGGGATTTACTGTCCTGGAACTTATCGCTACTATGCTTAATATTTTCGAAGTGCTGAACGTCAACTCTGTGAGTGTGCTCTTATTTCCATACAATTAACTGCATGTCACATTGTTTTCATGGTGAAAGCACAAGAAGCCAAGGCTGGACACATACAGCTGGACAGAAGTCAGAACAACCACCTGCTCCACCATGCAAACAATTCGGAAACCCTCAACGCTGCAATAATAGCATGGAGGTTCCAAATCAAAATAACCCCTTCCAAAAAAACCCCAAGTTCTCCCTATGCAGGGTCTTAGTAACTTGGTGGCTCTTCCCTATCCAAGCTCACTAGGCACTACCAGAAGAGTAGCACCAAACTAAGCCTGCCAATGCCCTGGAAAGCCACTTGTGGGACCTTTCTGGAGCTGGAGTACCAGCACGTTGCTACACGAACACCCTACCAGCATTATTAACAACCAGCTTCCATCTCCTTGTTTTGAAATGGACACATCAAAAGAGACAGCCACCCAACTGGAGCTAACATTCCCAGAGGCCAAATGGACACAACCTCAGGCAGCCAGGACCTCTTGAAGGCACAAAAGCCAGAACCATGCTAATTCAAGACTGAACAACCCCCTTCCTCCCTCCAAGCCACAGCGCTCTCCTACTCCTCCACAGAGAAGCATCCAGGTAGCAGGTGTCACAGAAGATTCTCCTGTCACTTTTTAACTGGTTCTCGTCATGTTTTATAGTGGGGTGATGGAGGAATAAGCTTGTGGGGGTGCTGAAACACAAAGCTGACAGCTTTCCCTCTCTGCTTTTCTTCAGACTGTTTAAGCAGACCAAGAATGTGCCATGTGTGGCACTCAGAGCAGACTTTCCCTTGTGGTTTTTAACATAATTGTAATTGTGATCTTGCAGCCTGAACGCATGTGTTGTCAGAAATGTTCAGTACTCCTGCATACTGAAGAAATTGGGAATGAATTGCAAGTTCTTAATTGACAGTACAAAACATCAATTATGCCACAGATGAATAACAAAGGAGAAAATTACAGGTGCGAGAGCTAAACAGACACTGATTTAAAAAAATAAATAAATAAAAACTCCAACAACATGAAGCACTGGAATAGGACTAAAGTACCTGTGCTTCCCATTTGCATTGTTAAACCAGAACACTAAAAGAGTGCTAAGAGAATAGGAAATAGAAGTGGAGATAAGTGACACCCCCACACAGGTTGCCTTTCTCTAAGTGCGAGTGCCTTCAAAGCTATAAATAACACATGCTTAGTTAGCAAGCAGTGGAAACAAGTGTGTGAATGCAGCCATGTGTGCTCACACACAGACACACACACACACAACCCCCATCTGACTCTTTCCACCAACAACTGTGGCAGTTGGCCCAGATCACAGCAGTGACACGCTGCCAACAGACTGATCAACCTCACGCCACACTAAATCAGAAATACATTTCCACAGATTAAATTTCAGAGGACCATGATGCCACTTTAAACTCCATTAGATTCTGCTCCTCTCCATCCTTTAAACGAACACAAAAGCTAGCAAATCACCCTCCTCTATCCCCTGCACCCACCCACTTCACCAGAGGTCCCAACAGGATGGAGGCTCCATACTGGATGTGAAGTAAGATAGATAAATTAACAACCAGTCTGAAAGTACCAGCAGCCTAAAATCTTACAGAGGAAAAGAAAAAAGAAATCAAATCCCACTGCATTAAGGTGAGAAAGCCTCAGCAGGAAGCTACGGGTGGTGTTGATCATTGCTGTCCACAGATGCAACAGAGACCTAAGAAAGGGGCACTCAAAGGCAAGCTCTGAAAGATTCAACCCACTAGGTAAGACTTTTGGAGACAAGCCCTATCTGTAACAAATGCACACCCTTTCAGCAGGTAATGGGCCAAAACAACAGCAAGAGGCATCATTCCAGCACAGAGGAAGCACTTAGGACTAAGACAGGGGACGCACCTATAGAAACACCTACAGCAAGAGATAACATGACAATTGAGGGATTAAACTAAATAATGCTATCTTCAGTACATGACATGGGACACAGGGCCATGGAAAGTCTTAAGAAAAATGACCACTGGAATAACATCTCCTTCTCTAGCTTAATCTAGACAGTGAGCTGTACCGCACACTCAGGCCCCCCAAGTCTGATGTGCAGGCTTGCAGACACACAGCCCATGGATCCCTGACATACCTCCACAGCTCCAGCCAAGCTCAAGCACCTGTTACTGTGAGGTAGTTCAAAGTATTTCACTCCGCGATTTCAGATACCTCGTTTGTAGCTGGATTGCTGAGAGGAGGAGCTCACCTGTTCTAATTATCACCACAGGAACAATCCAGCTCCTGAGGCAGAGAAGAACAATGGCAACCCCTCCACCCACTGTCAGATGAAAAGCCTCACTCAGATTGAACAATAAAGGACAGTGAGTAGGTAGAGAAGGGGAATTTCCAAGCAGATTTTCTCTTGCAGGAACAAGTACTCAGGCAAGTTAAGGACTTCTTCAGTTTACAGTCAGACAAAACAAAGGAGGATGGGGAGGACTTAAGAGAGCTAGACAAAAACCCATTCAGGGTAACAGAGAGCCAAGCATAAAAGAATTTTATTTTTGCACTATTACCAGTCTCATTTTATGATCTTTAGAACCATGAACTCGAATGCTCCTGCTGCAGATACAGTCAAATTGCTGAGAGCTGAAATGCACACAATACCTTCAAGTGCAGCTCCAGTACATTTGTCTGGCTGCTGTGGTGTGCAGTGCTACAGCTCCTTCTGAGAATGAGACTGTGCCCCAGCGCAGCTGCCAGACACCTACCTCGAAGACAGAGGAAAGTGAGAAAATCTTCTGTCTTGGGCTTCCTTTTGGAGAGGTCAGAAATCTGAGTGGCAGGAGGGGGTAACAACGGCTCCACTATCTTTATTGGAGTTGTGCTGGGACTGTTTGGCTGGGACTGAGCAAACTTCCTTTGTGCTTGCAGCCTTGGCCTGTGGAAACAAAAGCACATCAGAAACATGTCAGGCAGAACTTGCTAGATGTGCCAAAACATAAAAATTCACCATTTAGGAGAGGAAGAGAGAGACATAGAGAGATACCTGAATCCATCTCCCACCAATACCAAATCCCCACCTTGGTCAATAATGAAGACAGTATTTTATTTGTTTTACCCTTTGGTATCTTCTGCTACTATTTGGAAAACCAGAAAGGGAACATCTTGACTGCAAAATCTGTGACTACTGTTTCATATGTTCTGAGTGTCTTCTTGCACATGATACAATTACAGTCTACCATTCACTTATTTGGAAATTAAATCTGTATTTTGCACCACGAAAATGTCTTTTTATTTTGTTAAGTGTTAGTGCTTATTGCTTTCTGTTTTTAATTAAATTACAAATTAGGTTTATTTAAGCCCCATTAAGGTTTTAATTTATTCCAATCTGCTAGAATCTTATTTTCATAGTAAAATATATATTAATAGATAAGGTATATATATTTGCATCCAGTTATAAAAAAAAAAAAAAACAAACAAAAAAACACTTTAGGAAAAGACATTTCTGACAGAGAAAACATCAGATCAAAACCTTTAGATTTTTGTTTGCTTGGCCACAGCCCAGAAGACAGTAAGCAAGGAGGTCAGCCATGGGGTTAAGCAGGATTTGGGATAAATTTTTAAGTTTGAAGGACATGCATGGAATGAATTTGTTCAGTCCTGGTACTACTGGGCAATGGACTGACACTCTGATTAGTTTTAAAGCATGCCCGGGAATGGCAAGGGAAATGGACGGCTGCAGGTGGTTTTGGCAATTGGCTGCAAATTATTTCAAGCCTGTCTGAAGGCTCTGATTAACTGCTAGGTAGCAATGAATATGATTTTCTTTAATATGTCTAGAACGTAAATTGGTATTAGGGAAAGCATTTTGGGGCAGGACAGATACCCGGAGGGGGTCTCACTGGGAATCTGGCTCAGCTCAGCATATAAGAACACATTAATTTCTCACTTAAGCAACTGGGATTCTAATTATGATCTTTATTACAGCTTCAAAAAGGAGAGAAGCTACAGAAAGAACTTTAAACCTTGTTGAGAAAGGATGCAATTTTATGTCATTTTATTCCCTAATAGCAGAGTATTTACATAATGTCAAAGTGAAACATTAAATAACACTGAAGGGAAGCCCAGGTCTTGTCACTGCATGGCAGCCTCAACTGTTGTGACTTAAGGAAAGCACAGTCATCATTCAGTAGGGATGAAACACCTAATTGGCAAACCTCATGTTTTCCACGGATATTAACCCTAAGAACTTGGGTAACAAGAGCTTTGCTACTGTATTTTAAACTTCTGCAATCTTGTCGCTAAGATAGCAAAAAGAAATATTGAAAATCCCAGCAGTGTTTGTATGAATATACAAGTCCCCTAATGACAACAGAGAGCAAAAGTAACATTCAGCAGTTTTCTCCCTAAACTATGCATAAGATTGTCCTCACTATCCAACCCCCACTGCCCCAACAACAAAACATACCAGCCATTCCTACTGCTTTTTTTAATCTCCTCCATGGCAAAAATAACCTGGTGTTTACAAATTTTTTTATCATGGGGCTTATAATTTGTGAACTGGAACTAAAAGACTATTTAACACATATACTTCCTCGTATCTATGAACAGTTATCTTTCCAGAATGAAGTGCTTGTATAGATCTGCCTGTATCTCCAAAAAATGACTCAGATTGCTTTGCAAAGCCCCATCTCTTCAAGCAGACTGAGGACTCCCGTGCAGGATGAACGGGATTTTAATTTCGAGCAACTACATTTCTATCACCAAAATCACACACGCAGCCAGAGAAAAATGCTTTGTGCTGGCTTCTGTTCTGCACAAAACATATGCTCTTTTGGCAAAAAACAGATTATAAAGGTTAGTGAGCATCCTGGCTTTCTGCACAGGAATTTATTCCCATTGATGTGCTTGATCAGCCAGGCTGTTCAAAATATTAACCCACCCACTCTGCATCTCTGTACCTCCTCAAATCTCATGTGATCAGTGATAAGCAATCACTGACTGCTTCACCCCATGAAGTAAAGGTTAAGCCTGTTGTACAGTTCAAAATTAACCCTTTGCAGCAAGAATCGTCCATGCCAGTTTGCAGTATCCCTATCATCAGTCCCCAGAGCACTGAAACAGGATTAGAGAATGACTTTTGCAAGTTTGGTGTAGATGTGAAATGAATTAAGGAACCAAAAGTATTTTTGGTTCTGTCTTTGAAAGTACACTGTCTGCTAGCGTTCTTTTCTGGGACAAAAAATCCCCGTGGGGCATGGAGCCTGGCCTGGCAGCATCACAGGCTCTTCACCACCCACGGGGGCCCTTGATTTCAGCAAGGACAGAGAAAATTCCAGGTTTTCCCTCCACTTACAACCATGAACTTTTGCTGCTTCCCCAGGGAGGCTGTGGAGACTTGTTGCTATATGGTCAGATGTGCCCAAGATGCTTCTCCTCTCAAACCAGAGTGGAAGATTGCGGGACTTCCATCTGCTTAGTTTGACCTCACCAGTGCCACAAAACCAGGCTCCCTTATGAAATATTCATCTTTTATTAAAACCATGAGCAGTTACAGGGTGTAAATATCACTGATTCAATTTATGAACACTAGTAAACGAAAGCACTCTTTTATGACTGCAAGATCCTTTAGGTTTTTGCAACTACTGCTCCTTGCATGGATATGTATGTGCCCCACAGATTTCTACTTCAGTGCCTGAGAGTGCATAGAGAGTGAGCTGCAAGCAGGAAATAAACTACTCTGTAGCTACAGCATACACAGATGAGAAATCAAGATTAAGAATCAAAAGACACATTATTAAGTAAGTAGCCCTTGCTTCAGATTTATGTAAACATGACCAGTTTCAAAGGTGGGCCAGCAAAGAAAAAACCACGCATATTTCAAAACATTGGCAGCAACTAAAACTGTTTCCTTTTGAAGGCATGTATGCACCTTAACAAACTTGTATGTCTCCATGAAAACCTCTAGCAGCATAAAACCAATTATTTCAGGTATGGTTTCACATTACACTTAATCCAATCTAAGTGTGAAGCTGCTGCCAAAGAAGGACTGTACCCTCCTTCTTCACTACAGTTACATCAGACAAAGCACAGCAAGCTGTATTCATGTACAACTTCTGAACAAGGAAGAATAGAAGTGGAAAAAGTGGTCAGAAAGACACTGTGTGCATGAAGGTGCCTACCTAAAATTTAGAGAGAAGCAGTGTAGCCAGCAGGACCAGGGCACTGATCATGCCCCTGTACTCAGCACTGATGCTGCCACACCTCAGGTCCTCTGTTTAGTTTTGTCCACCTCACCACAAGAAAGACATTGAGGAAGTGGAGATGGAAATGGAGCTGGTGAAGGATCAGGAGCACAAGCCCTATGAGAAGTGAGTGAGAGAGCTGGGGGTGTTTAGCCTGGAAAAAAGAGGACTCAGGGGGAATCTCACTGCTGTCCACAACCACCTGAAAGGAAGGTTTAAGCCAGGTGCAGGACAGTCTCTTCTCCTACATAACAAGTGACAGGACCAGAGGTAAAGGTCTCAAGTTGTACCAGGGGATGTTTAAATTGGATATTAGGAAAAGTTTATTCACAGAAAGGGTTGCAAAGCATTGCAATAGTCTGTCCAGAAAAGTGATTGAGTCACCACCCTGGAGGCTTTTAAAAAGACACATGCATGTGGCACTTAAGGACACTGCTGGACTTGGCAGTGCTGGGTTAATGGTTGGAGTCAATGCTCTTAAAGGTCTTTTCCAACCTAAATGAATCCATGATTGTTTAAATGCATAACACCACCAACATGGATTTGCTCTTTGCTTCTTAATGCAAGGATTTCTGCTGGAATGACCTATTTAGCGTGCATTTGGCAACAACAGACAGATTGGCATGAGAAGCAGAAAAAACAAAAAAAATCCTGTTTCCGTCCTCAAAATAAATTGCTCACTTTGTCCTCACTGAAAGGGTACGCACTATGTAAGGCTTATAAATACGCAAGCAGAAAAAAACTTCACAAGGATGAGGAAAGAACTTAAAATAATCCCGCATCTAAACGTCATGCGAACACCCAACACGCAGCCAGAAATACCTAGACTATTTAAAAATAAACAGTAAACCACCTTCTCTCAACAGAAGGTTATTTTCCTTCTACTTCTTTTGAGAGACTTTAAACACATACCTATGACAGAAAGTTCAAAAAAGCCTCAGCCTGAGGAAGTCTCACCTCCTTCTCTTCTACTGAGATGACTGTTTAGGTCTAAGAAAGTAAATTTCAGCCAGAGACTAAAACTCCACAACAAAAATATCCTGATTGCAAAAGGTCAGACCAGGCTACTAAATATTTATCTCCTGACACAAAATGTAACTTTTTGAAGCTTGTTTAGAGTAGAATTTCTTTTCAGTTGAATATTTTAAGCAAATTGCATTCTCTGTAATTAAAACACTAGTTTGTGTTAACTAAAAGTACTTCAGAATGTCTTTTAAAATAGCATATCCTAGCACCATTCCTTTAGCTTGCAAATAGTTCACATTTAGGAAAAAAGACTGAATATACAAAGGCAGTCTTTTCTTTGCAAAGCACATTTCAGGGTAGCAGTAGCAGTTGGTGTTAAATTTAGTAAACATTAATATTCTAGATAACACTGCATGTTGTGCTAGCCACAAATCAAGTATTAAAATATCAATGTGAGATTTTGTTGTGCATCAATACAAAAATCTGACTCTTTTCAGTTTATTACTCCATAACTCCTAAGCGAAAACAAAGCACAAGTACTATAAAACACACACAAAAACAAATATGCACAATCAGATTAGTAATATTTTCATGTATACTAATCTATTTATAGAGAATTCTGGGTTTGAGAGGCTATTTTCATGCCTAAGCATCTCAGTTGAGAAGAGATTTGCAAAACAGTTTTCTGTGGACTCTCTAATCTCCAGCAATCTGCAGGTTTCCATCAAACTTCCTGCTTAGTACATGCTACCATATGTCCTTTCTGTTTGGTCTCTTTGCCTTTCACTTCTTGAACTCCACTTTGGCTTTTGCCTTTTTTTCTTGGTAACTGCAGGACAAGGAGGTTTCCAAACACTACAGAACCACAGCTGGAGCTGCTTGAGCAGTACAGTTTTGTGACTAATTCCTATTTTCCTTCTCATTGCAATGTGCTTTTCACTTCACAATTAAGGGAAGGCTCTGGCATGGCTGAGACCTCTACCTCACAGATTTTGTTCTGACCACTCCATCATTATAGCTTCATCATTATAGCTTCCCCTCTGCTGAGTACCTGCGGTATTTACTTCCTTGCTATGACACTTTACTGGCATGGTGAAATACTTATCTCTGAGGTTTGCTTGGCTTTGTACCCCGATCACAATGAGGTCTGAAGTCCACCATCTTTTGGTCCCAATGGAGGTGATAAACCAAGTATGTAAATTGTATAACCACACCATACAACGTGGCACTCAGTCTGGCAGCACAGCACATCTGTACAGAAAAGCTCACTTTTGTGTGCAGCTTTGTTCAGTAAGGTAAACTTACCTGAAAGTGACAGGCTGCAGAAATGTTCTGCCCTAATTTAAAAATAAACTAAAAAAGTAATTTAGGCTTTAATAGCCAAGTGTCTGCTGCAAATCAGATGATTATCAAGTGTGTATTTCCACCTCAAAGTTGACCATGTTGCAGGTACTTCTAGGCAAGCCCACGATGAGCTTGCAAAACTTTTTCCTGGAGGTATCATTCTTCATGGGAAAAGAAGGAATCTTTATCAACATCACATGTGCCAGCAGGAAGCATGGCTAAGGTACATTTTACCCTTTCAATCCTCAGAGCAGGTCCATGACATTCACTCCCAACAGTGACCTTCTAGAAGACCACCAGTTCATGTAAACAGGGCCCCAAACTTCAACAAGCTGTCTACATCAATAATGGCAAAACTTACATGAAACATATTCTTTTTCCCCCAAACTGTGAGGGTTAGTATTTGGATAATCGAAAAAATAGGGTGGGGAAAAAATTCCTCTCAGAACTCAAAATCTTGTTGGCTGTCCCTGGAGCATACCTGAGTGCATACCTTGGCTCTGATGGCACTAGCAGCGTTTCTGGCTGTACTCGCACACCTCTGCCACCACTGTGTCCCAGGCTACGCTGTCAGGTCAAGCAACAGCACCACACCAAGAGCAAGAAAGCAGGCATCCAAAGTAGTCCTTTGAACTGCATTTCCTCTCCCACATGCCCCGAAGCTACTGGGATAGTATTTTCTATATACTGCCCATAACAGTGGTATCTGCTGCCCATTTGATAATGCACAGCTCTGTCGCTACTGCCAGCAGGTCTGCAGTGGTGGAAACGGAGGTTCCATCAGCATCTGTGTCCCCCACACCTGTTTGTACCAGGAAGGGACTAGAAGTTAAGAGACCTGGTTGCTCCCATCCATGCAGAGATCAAGTGCAGGTAACTGGCACAAAGGATAGGGTCACTCTCAGATACTGGCTCCTTCAAAGTAATTTGCAAGATAATGTAATCCAAGACACGACCTAGACCTGTACTACCAGGTAAGAGTGTAATTCTTAATCCTGTCATATGATTAAAAGAATCTGGGCTACTTTTCAGTAAATTGAACATTCCAGAAAGCTTGAATGCAACGATTTTCAGAAGCTGAGACCTTTATTCACACAATATTTTTTACTTTCTGTGGCCCAGTAAATCAAAATTGAGCCTAAATTAATAACACAATTTTAAACCAGACCTAAATTTTCAAGTGATCCAATGAAAGCACAATACTAAGCCCGTTCAGTCCTTGATTGTTGAGCCTAATAAGGCACATTTCTGTAAAAAACACTTCTTGCTCTGTAACTTTAGCCACAATGAATGGATGCACATTTTCCTTTGAGATTTTTTTGTATGTTTTTTTTTTTTAAATGGGAAATGGTTTCTAAGAATGTCCTCCCCTGTTAACAATAGAAAGGTGTTCGGGAATGGCATTTAATGAACAATAATTGAGCTAACCCATATGCTTCACAACTAGTTCAAAGTACAGCTAGACACAAACTTTTTTTGCTAAAAACTGCTCCAATTATCATTAATTCTGGAACCGCCTGTTTTTCCTGGCAATGCTCGCTGATTACAAGAAGGTACTTGCAGTCTCCAAACCCACCTCATATCATGCGGTTTAGCAGAGACACTCATACCTACTAAGGGAAACAGCTGGCTGTTGAAACCACGCACAAGACAGCATTGGGCAAAGTGGGAGTCCTTAAAAGCAGCTGGACACTGTTAGCATTGCCCATCTCTAACTGCATTAGGAAGATCTGGACAACTCCAGTCACCATAAAGGAGCCATGTACATACTCTACATTGCCTATATAAGCAGTCACAATGACACAGGTATGGAGAGCTTGCCTGCCAGACTGAGGCCAGTACCAGACAGTTTATAAAAGAAGTTGTAAAAAATTAACACTGCATTCAGGTTTCACCTGTGGATTCACTAAGGGCAGGTGTTTCAATGGTCTACATAGCCTTGAGAGGGTTAAATCATGCTGGGTACTAAATGTCCTGGGTTTTTTGCCCTGAAACATCCACAGTGGTCAGGGAATTTTGACACTACTCTTATGTAGCAGTAGGATTTCCCAGTGTGAACCTGAGTGCCCTTCATGGACTTCAGGATACAGGGAAGCAAAGAGGAACAAGAAACGATAAAAACCAAAAGCATAATTAGTAAAAGTTGCAGCCCTTCTCCACGGGAATGGGTCTCCTCTCCCCTTACTGCTGCAACAGATTTTAACTGGACTCAATGCAAGAACAGTCCGTGCTTATCACACACAATTTGCGTCACTGCAGTGCTGTAGGCAGGGTCACAACCTCTCATCGTACCTAAACCAAAACTCTGAGTTACCAAGGTGCGACTCCAGCATGACACAATTACAAAACCAAACATCCACCTTCAAATATTTCTACAATGGCATGCTTCCAGCTCAGACTTCAGCAGCTGGAGAAAGGCTGATTTAGATTTAAATCCATTAATGACCATCAGATACTCAAAATTTTCCACCCATGCCACGTGCCAGTGGCTGCGGCAAGTACAGGAGGGGTTATTAGCTGCTATCCAGAGAGAAGCAGCAGTGAGAGTGTGACCAAATGAGGATATGGCAGCTTAATGAAGCTCCCAAGACGCAGTTTTCTTATAGCCTTTGTCATCAGACCACACTATAGGAATTGTCCCACAGACTCGTCTGTAAATCTAGGACCAAAGCCTTATGCCTCTAGAAGTCAATGGGATCTGGACAATCATAAAGACAATGACTCTTTTAAATCGACTTTCTCCAGGGCTATAACACCTGGGATTGGACAGAAATGTTTCCTCTCCATACAGACATGTGGTGAGCTGTACATGGCAATAGATGGCAGAAGAGATCCTTCTGAATACTGGAGACAGGTGGTGCCACCCTTCCTTTGTCCTGCAACAGTTCTTATAAATTCCCATTCTGGGGTAGGTTCATTTCTAGTCTAAGAACATAAGCACTGGTACTTCAACCTTTGACTGCTCCAAGTTGTGCTCCAGCTGTGTCTACACTGTATCATATTGCACATTGCATAAAGCCACCCAGGATAGGCCTTCAGATTCATCAGTCTACATGGAAATGAATCTAACAACAATGGTGCAGACTGTGAGTCCTACAAATGCTCCTCCCAAAGTCCTGGTTATTGCTGACACCCTCAACACCACAGCCAACAGCATTCAGCTACGCCAGCTCCGATATGCCCACGGAAGTTAAAGAGATGGAGAGTAATGCAAAACCAGCCTCATTCAGAAGGAACAAGAAAGAGGAATGTATTCCAGAAGTCCATTTTGGACGGAGCTGTGTCCTGGATACATCTCCTTCCCTGCTGTTCTTTGGGCTATGCATGCTGCAGAGATTGCACCCTAGCTTATGACACTTGACTCCTTGGGGCTAAGCTATGGTGGGAGTCACTGCACTGGTGTGAGGCAGTACCAAGCACCAGCTGACACTGACTTCAGCAGTACCTTCACCAGTACCATAAAACATACAACTTCTGACTCCTCCCCATGCTCCCACCTGTGCATAGCCTACTCCTGCTCCTGCACCCATGTTCTGGAGGCATTTCTCTTCTGCAGCATTCCTCATATCAGGCTGCTACTTGGTTCTCTTCACCAGAGTGCTCTGCAAGTTGCCTACCAAGCACAGTTGATTACAGTTACCTACAAAAGCACTTGGCACATGGAGACTAGGATTTCTGGTTCCTGCATCCAGAAATTAGGGCTGCCCCTATATTCTAGCAGTATGACCCAAAATTCCTACTTTTCAGCTTGAGCAAGAACCACCATGCCATACCAGAAAGCAAGAAGAACATCACCAAGGAATAGCTCTAGGCCAGGTCTGCTATTTTATGCTGTGCTGCTGCACAGAGAAAAGCATCACCACATGCAAGAAAGTTAAAATGCAAAACCACCGCAGGAAAAAAAAAAAAGAAAAAAGAATTAAGGAACTGATTTACATTTGCTTGGCTTTTAATAATCACTACCAGATGTCTGAGTGTGTACTATGTCTACAAACTTGTCTTCAAGAAGAAAACCACAAGAACAAAGTTATTTTTTCACATTAAACCCTGTCCCTTGTGCTGGAAGTAAACAGGATTGAACTCCATGCTAATAGACACCTTCCTCACTGGAAGTAGGATGCAATTTCCAGTTCACTTGCACGATCTCCACCTACTGGCAAGGAACCTGTCAAGGTCCTGCTGCCAGCACTCCCTAAAGGTGGAAGAATGAAGCAACCTTCACAAGTCTTCTGATATTCAGGTAAAGCCAGTGTGGGAAAGCCTAGGGGCACAAAATGGTCTCCCACTTCACTTGTCTGCAATACCATGCTGCTGTCTGCATGGAACTGTAGACAACTTCGTTAACTTTGCTATCTAAGGCAGGCTTGGATTCTTTTCAAAAGCATTTTTGATCCCTACAAAAAGATTTTCCATCCCATGGAAGACAGCCTATAGAATGTTAAAACCTGCCCATTTTGAGAAAACTTGAGCATTGCCCCCTATTTAATTACAGAGAGGTCAAAGCTACTTCCAGCACAACACACTGTGCTGCTTCAATATTCTTCTAGTATTATTTTCAGTGTTCTCAGACATCTGAGGGACATCTGCAAAACCTGTTCACTTCCCAGTTCCCAAGCAGGAGGCATTAAACAAAACCAGCACGGTTCAGATGACAGTGCTTCCCACTTCCTTACTCATGCGACGCCTGGGCACTACCTAAAACCCCTGGTCTCTGATCAACTCAGAGTTGCTCTTTGTTCCCTACGATACACCAAATAATACCAAACATAGCAGCAGCTCCCTCCCTAGTAATCTGACCAGCTGCTAAGACTCAAGAGGATGCAAGATCAAAGCCATGTGACCGAAGGAAAATTCTCTTTTCACTTTGAGCAGCCTTTTCTCTGCAACTGTGCTGTAAAAAAAAAAAAAATTTTTTTTACAGACCATTTCATTCCTGTTTTCCAATCTCAGAAAAACACGCATACCTCAACTCTAGTAATCATTCACCTTTGCCCTAAAAGCAGCTTGCACTAGCCAGAAAGCCACAGATTACTTCTGGCAAAAATGTCAGAAATAACAGAGTACGGATCATTCTAGCCATCATCTGAATGGCTGAGAAACTTCCTGTTCAATTAAGCCATGCATTAATCCCTAACATCTGAATAAAATTTACCATCTACTGGCAGATAGATAAAAGTCAGTAGACTGTGGGCATTTTAACCTCTTGCAGAGGTTGTAGCTTGCAATTTAACCATACCTGAAACCATGTATCTGCACTTCCCACAGGGATAGCCTTTAAAAGGCTCCTTTACCATCTGGTTATTACCAGGAACTCAACATTTCTCTTGTAAAAACTACAACGTTTAGACACACAGCGAGAAAAAAAAAAAAAAAAGACACAAGACATCCTATATCTGCTGCACAGACTTTATTCTGATAAGCAGCAAAGTGATCACTTTTGCATAGAACACCCATCAGTCACATTCACTGTCTTGCCAAGAAGGATTACTAAACGGAAACACGCAAGTGAGCTATCAAGGGAAGAAAATAAAATAAAAATCAGTATATTCCATTCTGTTAATCCTATGCTATTCTTATATAATACTGAATTCCATTATGTTAAACCTATGCTATTCTTATATAACTCTGAGGATAAAATACAAACTTTAGCAGGTGCTGTCTCTACTTTTTGGTCTCTTTTCCTTCATAATTGTAATTTTTTTGCATTGAGTTTCTCTTGGAAGCAAACCATGACCCTCTCCAGGCTTCCTCCCCAGGAGTCAAACAGCCCATTCTTGCAAGTCAATCAGGCAGACGCAGTCAATTGTCCCAGCAACTCTGTTCATGCCTTCTTTCAAGCCATGCCACATCCTGCTACCAGTCAAACTGGCCTGAAAAGGAAAGGGGCCATTCACCTCAAATCTCTTCTTTACATAGATGCTAAATCCTGTGAGGGGGGGCTGGCTGGACTGCCAGAGCATGCTGTCTTTCTCTTCCTCCTGAATGCCAGAAAAAGTAGTTGGGAACTAATGATATGAATGGAAACTATGGTAACAATTCCTGTGCCACCACAATCTATAGCCTTCCCTGCAGACTCTCTTTTCTTTACCTGCAGTAGTAAGTATTCAATACTCTCTTGTTTCTTGTCACATGTGTCACATTGCCCTGTCCCTGGAGACCCCAGTAAAAAGATATGGTGCATATCGAGCTCATTTCAGTACCAGGTAATCACAGTAAAAAACCCTCACAGACACACACTAATTGTGCCTACACACCATGCATCTGTCCAGGAAGTGAAAAAAATACAGTCCCTCTGAGAAGACTTTGTTCACAGGAGAGTGAGATTTATCAGTGCCTCTTCCCTAACACACTCCTTAATTTTACTTTTAGGATACACAGTGGTAAGTGAGCAGCAGGACACCTGATATTTGATAGTACAACTCAGATAAACTAAGGGCTTGCTGACAGTGGAAAGAGAAAGTCATGTTCCTTCTGGTTCTGCATCCCATTGTGCACTCTGAGCAGGAAGTAATGGAAGGGCACAGTCCAAGCTGGGGGAGGACAAAGGGAGTGGACCACACCTTTTTGGAGCAACAACTGCTGCATTGCCTCACCTGCATCCTCCGTCCGGAATGAGTGGGTTCAGCCGATCTCAGGCTGCTTCAGAAAAAAGGTGTGGTAAAAGTTCTTCCCCTCACCTCGAGCCACACGTTCCTGCTTATGCCAGCACTAGAGCTCCTGAGACCCTGAGGAAGTCAGTCTAGCTGAAAATTAATCTACAGGTTGGGTTTTTTACTTCTTCAAGTCGGGTTTCAAAAGCACAGAAGTGCTGGTGCTGGCACAAAAGAGGTGGCACGAATGCACCAGAGGGAAGAACAGGACTGGCTTTTCCACTAGCAGCTCACCACCCTAAACTGACTGAGAAACACACTAATTACTGAACTGAAAACGTGCCTGGCAGCACTGCCAGTGTGGCTCCTTTCACTGTCGACCCTTTTGCAACAAGGAGCCTAGCTGCCACCAAGACAAGCAAGGAAGACAAATTTGGGTGGGCTTTTTTACTCGATAGCCTTGGGATTTTTTTAAACGTTTTTTGAAGTAATGAAGGAGTCTGATTTCCAGCACTTCTTTCTCCATGAGCAGATCACCCACTGGTTTTCCCTGTATCATCACAAGCAAAGCCCCAGCTTACAAACATTTAAAATAGAAAGGAGAGGGTGGCATTCCAGATGCTGCCTACACTGAGAGTGATACTGCATAAAGGTGTAGTGAGCACTTTCTAGGTGCCCCATGGGCAAAGTCTACTGGCTGGCACTGTGCTTCTCTGGAAGTGTCCCTGAGGTGTGGTCACTGACCATGATAAATCACTGGAGCAACAACAGTAAATCTGTCTGAAAAATCCCCAAATCCTAGGATGCTTCCCAGCACCTTCTCTCCTCCTTGACTGCATTAAGCCAATATCTGGTCACTGATTCACTGACAGTCCTCAGGCAAACCACTTTTCTATCCCTTTTCCAGGCTGAAATTAGACATTGACTAAAAGAGGGTAGGCAGAAGGAATAAAATCCTATGAAAAACAGTATCTGCACACTCATGCCTGCTTGAATCAGATGAGGGCCTGAGGTCAATTTGCCACATGGCAATACAAAAGGTTGTGGCAAGAGTGCTCCCACAGCGAAGCAGCAAGAAATTGGCAATTACTTCAGCTGGGATCGCCAGCGAACACTTGATGAACTCAACACCAGTTCACATAGCTCTCAAAGGCTGGGCACCTGAAAGGTGCCATGCAAAACTCCACCAAGAATGAAAGAAATGAAATTGGAAAGAACACTTGGGCAGCGAGAGAAAAAAAGGCAATAAGGCCAGCAGCAGCAGAGAAAGTAAAACATTGTGAGGGAATGCAAAGAGCTGTTCAGGAAAAGTGGAAGTCAACCAAAAATAAAATAAAAATCCTGTGAGGACCAGATGACTAAGGAGAGAATGGCAATGCAGCCACAACATGCCTGATTTGAAAACTGCAGAAATCTGACAAAACACACAATCCTTTTCATACCCAGCCAACCACTGAGCCACAGGTAAACAAATACGTGGAGGATTTCACAAACCCCTCGAGTATTTTCTTGGTTTAAAATTATATTAAATATGGGTTCAGTAGCTCGGGGATACTGTTCAAAATAACAAACAAATGCAACCACAACGGGCTGTGTGAGTGACTGCCCTTAGCACTAAGGAAATCTTAATAGCTCGAAGGTGAGAATTAAGTCAGCAAAGTCAACAAATAAAATAAATGCATCTTTTATCACACCATTACCAAGGGAAGACAATGCCAAAAGGCAGAACTAGAGATGCTTCTCCTGAGGCCTTGCTGGCAACACAAGACTGCCCCAATTTAATTTTTGTTAAATCAGTTCAAATCCACATGGACTTTTATGGGTTAAGAGTAGGTTAAACCAGTGCCTTGTTGACAGATAAATCAAAAAGACAGCCTGTCCATACAGCCTCTTGTGCCAGTTTAACTTCATTAATTTAAAAGCTGCATCTTAATTTATCTTAACATAAGCCATCTAAAAATCTCAGTAAAGCACCATCACTAAGACTTGAATGATTTTGGATCAGGAAATCTAAAATCCCTTTTAAAGCTATACCAGATTCCAGTCCACCCACCCCACAACCTGCTATTTTCTGTGGTGGTTTCCGACTGCAGACAGGGGGAGATTTTTGCCTTTAGAAAAAATTTAAGCTACAATTCCATCTCCAAATGTTCCAATTCCATACTTTGGAAAAGGTAATGACTCCCAACTTCATGTTTTGAATCTATATGGGCAGAATTAAAGCCACATCAAACAGAGATAACACTGGTCTCATACAGGGCTCAAAATCTAAGTAAGAATTTTGCTGAACATGCTAAAATCTGTATTTTTGTGCATTCACCAGGGCTCTCTCCCTACCCACAAGGGACTTCACACAACCAGGCAGCTTCAAAAGTGTTCCAGCACTTCCATGCATCATTGTTACATAAATCTGCAAGATCAGAAGCTACACTAGAAATAACTGGGTCACTAACAGTATCTCTCTTCATAGCCATTGAGTGACCTTAGACAGCCTGACATGACTGATATGGTTAACACCGCTTTAAGCTAAATAAAATTAAATTACATAGGTAAGTTTTACTTATTGAATGCTTATACATGCATATACATGCACACATACACATGCACATATACATATGCATGCTATCTGCAGTGAAAATCCATGATTGGAGAAAAACATCAGAAATATGAATAGCTGATTTTTAGATTACTATAATAAGCTTAGCAGAGAAGGTATTTCATAATTTAATGAGATAATAAACTGTCATAATTAACTGCATTTTACATACCTTTCCCCTTCCCCGAGGGGAAAGAAAAGCTTTAAAAGCAATCAAAAATCAAAACTAAACATTCCTTCAGATTTAGGAACCCATGCTACCACAATTGGTGAGCTACATGCCATAATACCTACAAAACAGTTCTGAAGGAACTCAGAGTTTCAGACCGTTTCAGGCTTTAGCCCTTTAAGGAAGGTTTTCTAAATCCAAAAGAAACCAAAATCCTCGAAGTGCAGATGCTAAGCAAAGCAGCTGTTGTAGCTCACACATTTCCTCAGCACTGGAGTGTCAAAGTAATGACCACTCACTTTTACTGAGC
Source organism: Cyanistes caeruleus (assembly GCF_971803275.1). Classification (NCBI taxonomy): domain Eukaryota; kingdom Metazoa; phylum Chordata; class Aves; order Passeriformes; family Paridae; genus Cyanistes; species Cyanistes caeruleus. Next base: position 90,677,511 of record NC_141701.1, read on the forward strand.
AGTTCCTTTAGAAGGATTTAGCAGCCAATTATTACATACAATCATTTCCCTGAAGAAAGAAGGTTTTAGGGGGGAACACCAGAAAAGGGAGGTGGGGGGGAGGAAGAAAGACAGTGAGCTTTATCATCTCCTACATGCAAAATTCAGAAGAGATGATCTGTGGTGTCAATCCCCTCCTACGGTGGCCATGAGGTTCTTTGGCTTATAGTGAACAAGCAACAAGACAGGGCAGCTCTTCCTCTACACCCCTCTCTCAGCAGGTAAGAGGGAATTATTGAAAAGTATTTCTTGGCAAGGTTTTAATGTTCTTCATTCCACTCAATGGAGGAAAATCATGCTCAAGGCACTGCCTTTGGAACACCTACAGCTGACCCAGAACATCAACCTCCCCCATCCAGAGAGATGCCATGAGAAGTGAGGTAAGTCAAAAGTTAGGGTTTATCATTATTTAGAAGAATCATTTGAGAACAAGGTGGTACTCTCCCCTCCATCAACTTACATGCTTCTAGACAAGAAATATGAATAAAAACTATGGCACCTCAATTTACAGAATCTCAGAAACAGCTCCTGGGGAGAAAAAAACCCAACCCTATCTATCTACAAATACTGTATAAGTAGCAGTATAAACAGGAAAATTTAATTAATAAGCTTCATGATACAGGAGGATTACAGCAGCTACATATGCTGAACCCAAGTTTCCTCTTGCTAAGAGCAACTTGATGCAGAAGCTGTGGTACTTAAGTGAATTTGCTCATGAAGCAGAGGACGTTCACAACCTGCAGAAATGTGTGGTTTCTGTTTCAGGTGGTGGGATGCAGCAGAGTGGAGGAATTCTTCAGGAGGAGCAGTGAAGAGTCTACAGCATGAGAAACGAGCAGTACTGATGGATTGTAGCTGTTTACAGTGGGGACTTCAGAAGGCTAAAGCAATCAGCTGTCCAAAAGAAATACCTACAGCTTTTCACACCGTCTCCAAGAAAAGAGAAGCTATTCCCTTATTCTTATTTATATTAGTAACTATATTTATCTTATTTATATTTCCTATTGTATAAGAAATATAAACCTGCAAGAAAAAATAAAGCCTGAAGGGGAAAACCAAACAAATCAAACCCCTTCAAAACCTGGAAGTCCCACACTGTGAATTCCAGCAATTCTGCCTAACACATGGCACTGGGGGGCTCTGGGATGCCACCACTAAGGGCTGGTTGCTGCAGATGTCAGTAAGCAGTTTGTTTTCATCAATAACACAAGATGCCTGTAGCATCACCAGTTTTACTGTGTTCATTGTTTATTAGAAAACACAACTGTCTTATTTTTTATTAGCTGGCATTTCTCAAGGTTCCCTGCCTTTATTTTTCTCTCCCTGGTATAAATGAGCACATTTGCCAATAATACAAATAATACAGTCTAAGGAGAAAATGAAGCTCACACTGTGGGGATGTTCATTGTGTGAGGCCAGAAAATTTAAAGCAGTGATAAATGCATTAAGTTACATTTCACATATCATTAAGTAATGCTGAATTCTATCCTTATAACACCCAACTTGACAATACAACCCTCCTAACAGAGGGGTGATCCCCCAGCAGGCATGGCAAAGCACCATGCTGCATTATATAACAACATTTTCCAGAGGAATGAGCAGAGCACTTTCTGTGATGCACGGGGAGCATACAAGCTGTCACTGTGCACTCAGCAGCCTCTTCTACGGGGACTGTGCAGCTGAACCAAGTCGCTTATAGGTGTATTAAAAGGAAGAATAAATGACATTCAAGTAACATCTATGTTTTGAAATGCAGGTAGTGCCCAGCATCACTGCACTGACAAATTAAAATCCACAGGAATTCAAAGGAACACCCATCCAGAGGTAAAGGACTCTCACACCTGCACCTCAGATATCACTTCTGCCTTCCCATCGAGCCAGTAGAGCACTGCTCTGCACTGCGACACCCGCTTTCTGCACCAGCTAAGCACCATGATTTATATGTGCTGGCATTCATATGGAGGGAGGAGAGGGCAAAAAGAAAAGAAACACAAGACTCCATCTAATCTCGTATCTCATCCCACTTAAGAACTTTCAAGGGCTTGTCAGCTGATGAGGTGTGCTGCTGGCATTGAGTATTGCCAGTTCCCAGACCTTCTTGCTCTGTGTTTCATCCACCCCAGAAACAGAGCAGAAAAATCTTCATAAATCCTCCCTGTTATATTCAATCTGGAAAATAACCACTGTGACACAATGCTTTGGAGCTTTTCATTTCTACACTCACCAAAATAATTAAGAGACTGAGACTGACATTACTTTTTTTTTTGTCAGGTTTTCCACGTCCTTGTTAAGAGGTACCATGGCCAACATGACTCAGAAATTTAGAGCTCATTATACAGAACAACTGAAATTAGTATTCTGTTCATGGGCTTAATAGGTATTTAAGCAATGTAAGAGACAGGTTTGTTTTGTTCTTTTTTAATTGATAGAATAAACTGTATTCAAATGCTCAGAAAGTCTCACTTGTCTGCAAAGCAGAGAGAGATGAATGAGCCAAGCACAAACAGTCCTAGGGCCCTTTGTTGCCAGTAAGTGGGTTTCCTCCTCCATCTCCAAGCCCTTCGTAATTAAAGATAGAGGCTCATCTAGTGCTCAGGAAACGCTGTAAACATTTGTTTTCATTAAAGCTCATATTGGGAAACCATGTGGATTCTGTTGAATAAAATCTAGCAGAAAAACACTTCAGTAGAAAAGGTTAGGATGGTCCAAAGAAACAGCAGAGTAAGGAACAAACAAGGAAGAAAACAAAGCAGACAAGTCAACAACTAATTCATGTATCCTGGACTGACTAATGATCACTAAAGAAGTACAGAGAGGAGCACAAACAGAAAATGGATTTCTGTTTTAAGGACTAAAGGGTTCTGTGCTTTTCATACGAAAAACAACAAACCATCAGAAAAGGTTACCTCAGAAGAGCAAAATACTCCTCACACTATGTTAAGAAAATGAACCTGAGAAAAGCAAAGAGGGATTCTGCTACCCTTATTAGTAACTCAGGTGGAAGGGTATGGGGTATCCAGGAAGGCAAGAGAAGACTTTCTTCCTATATTTATCTGGAATCATGAATAACAGTGCCCTACATCTTCAACACCTGCCTTCTTGATCTAATTCCTCGAAGCATCTTGCTAGAGTGCTCTCCATAACTTTGCCTTCCCCCTTCCCCCCTCAAGAAAGGTGTCTTACTCAACAGGATATTCTATTTGAAAAGGGAAAAAATATTCCTGAATGTCTGTGTGTCCTCCAGCCTCAGCTTAAGGAGTTTTTGTCAGTTTTCTTTTTAAGCTGGGAATGTCAAGCTCTGAAAGAACATGTCCCCAGGGCAGTGAGAAGTATTGGGGAAAAAGAACACCCAGAGGAAAGGATAGGTCAGAACAAACACATAGTATCAGGGTCTGGAAATCTGCCCAGATACTGCAATGCTGTTGCCTGTCCTTATGTCAAACACTGCTTCAGACCAAAGGGCCTTTAAAAATCTTTATATGAAGATATGGTATGTGAAGATTACATTCACACTTCCTTTTAGAAGACAGAGTAAAAAGAAGTTGTAACAAATTCCTTTTCAACTTGCCTTTTTCATGTTAAAAATTAGAAATAATGATGTGACAGAGCTGCATTTCTAATATCAGAGCTCTGTCTCAGGAAAGAAAACTTCATCTCCCAGAGCTGAGAAGAAACAAGAAGCAGCAACAGACCCAGACCTTGCCTTTCTCACCCATCCCAGCCCAGAAACTTCCTCCCTCTGTATCAAGACCAAGTATTTCAGTAGTGACCTACGAGCATTTTGTTCAAAATGGGAAATTAGCATACAGCTGCATCCCCAGGGTGGCAGAGGGCTTTGAATGGCACGGAAAAACCTGATAAGAGAAGCCAATCAATCTTAAGCCTTGAACTGCAGACAGCAGGTAACACTATGGAATCACACACACCCCCACACACCCACCAGCTAAAGCAGCTAAATTCCCTGGAATGAGCAGTTTCAAAGTAAGGGGTTGGGAACCAGTGCTCAAAAAGATGCAACTAAGAAGCTGAAAATAATGAAAATAATTTGGAGTAAAATTCCATATTGAGAAGTTTCTATGACTTGAAATAAGAGGAACACAGGACAGCATAGGATACGATGGCATCATTTTTTTATAACATATTGAGATAGCTTCAGTGAATTACCCCAGAAAACTGGAAGAAAGTGTAAAGGAAAGGTTATTCCATTTTTACTATGAATGGCATATTTTCTTTATAGTCCCACTGAATTAGTAACCCTGCACAGCTACAGCTTCGGGGCCAATGATGCACCGCAGGACCTCCAATGCAGACTCTGAGCAAAAGGCTTTGAACGAAGCTTTCTCTGCCACTGAAATAATCAAGCACCCAACAAGTATGAAACCCAGGTCGGCAGCCACCCAGTCAATGAACAATTTCTCAGACTTCACACTGATCCCCTCGAGCAGAGGCAGCAAGATGACACAAGCCAGGTAAGAGCCTGGGGAAATGCACTGCAGAGGATACATGGCATCACTTTCTGATGGCTCGTTCTGTGGTAAAAAACTCCAGCAGGCATACACAGAGTATGATAATTGAAAAGGAAAATAAACAAGACTCTTTGAAGGGCTACTCCAAGTGCAGTCAAAACCACAGGCACTTAATTTACAGCTTTCTTCAGCCTGCAGACATCTTAGGAAAACATCCAATCCACTGAAATCAATAATAAATAAGCACTTTCAGTGAATGCAGGAATTAACTCTTGTTATTTAAAAATGGATTTGAATGCAGTTGTGCTGATAAACCACTCTCAAAACCCTCCTTCAGGGAGAGAATTTATTTTTTGTTTATTTATGAATATCTATGTTAATTTAATAGCAGAAAAAGGAAGAGCAATAAATGAAGCCCAAAACAGACACATATTCAAAACAGATATAAATAATATCATTTACTTATGCTTTGCCCTTGAAAACAATAAACAACTATTACTCCAATCCTTAGCTGCTCAAAACCCTGCCAATTAAACTCAAAGATGGAAGAGACATAGAGCGATTGAGTACTGCGCAAGGCCACACAAGAATCTGAACACAAGGCTACCTGGTACCTAGGCTATTTAAGAGATACTCTGGGTTGCACTGCCCAAAGAAGAACAAATGTTTGAATTTACATTTTAGAAGGGTCCTGCAACCAAAAGCTTCAAGGAAAAACCAAACTTTTTTTCACGCGGATTTTTTTCCTGCATTACTTCAATTGATTTTTTTCTGATAAGAAGAGTGTGACCTTTACTTAAATGCTATTTCCCCTCTTTTTCCATTTCTCATCTTATTCACCTTTAAAGTTTACTTTGCTGTCCATCTGAAAACTGGAAGCAATTAAATATTCTTAATCTGGGATGGCATATAGCACATGTATCAAAAGTGAATTTAACATCAGGATTTATACGTAACGGAAATGAAATAAAATGGGTAAAAATCAAACCTTAACTGCATGGTAACATTTGCCTAGGTATTACTTAACACTTGAATTTTCAGGTAATGAAGGGATTTCACAGGTGCAGAGATGTAAAAGTGAGAGTCTCAGAAACTGTGCCACACATAGTTTGTCTCCTTGTTCTGTTACAAATTAACCAGGTGAGATGAACTAACCTCCAAGGGAAATCAATAGTGGTCAATTTTCCTAGTGTAAGACAAACATAAGGAGTCCATGCACACCAAGATACTGCAATTAGAGGGCCAGCTTGATCTCAGGCTTCTGACCTAAGAATCAGGGAGGCTGAAAGATTTCTCAGTCTCTGTTAGAAAACCTCATGATTTTCAATGTGCAGGTGTAAAGTAGATGTCACTAAAAATAGAAGTAATCAAGAAAGTCCCAGCTGCTTACTTTAACAGCAAACTAGACGTATGCAAAAGAAAAACATGAGACTCCCTTCTAAAAAAAGAGTTGATTAAAATTTTAGAGTAATTTATTTTAAAATGCACATTTTGCTTGACAACTTGCAGAACAAATTGTCAGCAGGCCAGGAATAATCTAAAGCATAATAAAAGAGGAGACAGGAGACAAAAAGTAAAGGGTTTCAGAGTTTCTCCCTTGCCTCACGAGGAATAGGAACGGCCAAAGGAGATGACATTGATTGCTAGCTTAGAATTAAACTGAGAGCAATGTTATCCTGGGGAGCTGAGTTGATCAGGGTACCCAGCCACTCCCCAGAGGGACTGATGTTGCTCCTGTTCATCTTTTTCCCCAAAGTCACCTCTGCTGTGTTCCCTGTGGTGCCCAGGGAATCTGTCCAATACCAGTTCCACTGACCCCGCAGAAAACCACCTGCCTTTGCTTTGGCCAGGTGACAAACCATGCCAGCAGACATGGGGTCAAGGGAAGCACATGTGTCCTAATTATGTATCACTTGTGGGCTTTCAGGCTGCACTTTCAACCCAACACACTTAATGGGTGACAAAGAGATTTGCATTATCTGACCAACAGCCCAAGGCAGGTTATTCATGCAGCTGTAAAACAAGAGTGCCTCCTCAGGAGGCTCCAGATTGTGCAAAGCCACAGGTGACAGTGCCCAGCAGGTTGAAGGAAAAATGTGTAACATTGTAATAATCACCTAGGGCAAAATGCCTCCAAAGAAAGTGGGGAAAAACCTCTCCAGATGCAGCTACCATAAGTAACACATCCATCCAAAGAGCAGTGCAGCTACATTGCCTTTCCAGGTGGGATGTCTGCTCAGACAGGCAGCTGTAGTACAACCTCTTGGCTGGAGTGCACATTTCAAATCTAAGTCGTTCAGCAAAGCAGTGATATCAAACCAGAGACACCAAGTGAAACAATGCTTCTCCAAGTGAAGGGGTTTAGAAATACAACAGCACACATACAAAAGAAAATATCTGTTGCAGAATACCCAAACATCCGCATTTTTCTGTTAAGCTGGAATATATAAAGCTGTATATGAAGAGCTATCAAATTATGATGAGGTGCAAAGAAAAGTCTCTCTGACTTAAAAGGCTAACGATGTGTTGTCTCAAATTCTCATTTCTTCACCTGAGAAATTTTAACTTGCACCAGAATATGTTTATATTAAATTCCAAAAGCTGCCATTTAAAATAAATAAATTCTAAAAGCTGTCCTTGACACTCAGCATACATGCACACAAATGTTACCAGTTAATTCATTTTAAAGAATTATGACTTCAATGAACAGCTCTTCAGCTGTGAAGAAAGATCAAATCAGATAATAGCTCCAGAAGTGACCCTTTTAACTAGGGACCTCCTCACTCTCAACTCATATCCCAAATTTTTCATCCCTATAAACAAATACCTACAGGATTTCATGAAAGTGAAAGCATTACAGGCAAATGACATGTTGCAATAGAGGAGATATTAGAAACAAAGTCTGTACAAAGTCTACTTTATTGAAAAGATAAATAACAGCTGCAGGAGCTCCTAGGAAAGGAAGAGAGCAAGGGAGAAAAAGAGAAAGAATGGACAGATATCTCCATAGTAACTACAACTATGAAACTCAGGGGACAACTTGTCTGAAAGCTGAAAGAAGGATGCTACCAGAGAAAATAGACTGTAATATAACTGGAAAAAAATAAGAAACTTCCAAATAATTTTCCACATAGTCAAAGGTCCCTTAAGCTTTAGTTTATTTAATCAGAGCCAAGAACAAATACCAAGAGAAAAAAGAAAAGGAAAAAAGCATAAAATCAAAACATAATGATGACATGGCCATTACTGTACAAATTATTTAACAATAAACATACTGCCAAAAAATGAAATATACAAATGTTCAGGTTAAAAAGAAAAAAACAATTAGTTTCCCTCAGGAAATTTTGTGCTGGACATAACAATGGAAGAAAAGAAGGGAAAAGGCATTATACCAGCATAAGGCCAGGTGATATGTGTAAAACTCCTGTGATTAGAGACCTGAGAAGATTCTAGAGGAGATATTTATGATATGGAAATTTATACTTCTCAAATTCAGCTCAGACCTAGAAAACTCCTGCAATCCCAAACTGAGATGCTGGTGACACGGATTGACCTATTTCTGAGCAGTATTCATACAACTCCAAGTCTCCGTCATCTATCTGGGAGTCTCAAGACCCACACTCTTATCTGGAATCTTGGTTTGACCTGTAAAAAAACTAATACCCACACTGCTATCAGTTTTGGTGAATCAGCAGTAGCCCACATTTATGCTGTCATCTGCAAGGAACGTGTTGAGAATATATTCCTATCACTTATATATTGTCCATATCAGCCACAGGAATAAATACAGAACACGATTTTCTATAGTTCAGTGTATGCCAAACCAACATACAGCATGAACACAATCTTCAAACACTTATAAAAAAAAAAAAAACAACCAAACCAACAAATCCAAAAACCAAACCAAACCAACCACAAAAAAACACAACCCACCCCCAATATTCTTAAAAGTCAGCATATTAGGAAACACTTCCACTTTAAAATATTGGACTAGAGCTCTCTTTTTTATTATCATTATCTTTGCACAGCACATGGTACCACACCAGATGTAGCAAAGAGTTATGTTCGCCCAAATATCAGGCTAAACTCTTATACCAACAATGATGTATTTGCATTAAAAAAAATTCTTTCACACAGGCAAACAAATTTGCTTTAAAAAAGTGTCTTTTTCAATTATTCCCTATGTCAGTTTAGAGCCATTTCTCCCTGGTCTTGAAGCAATCAACATGTGACCTGTCACACAGAGGGTTGAGACATGAATTAGGTGAATCACAGTTAGGGATGGGTTGTCAGGCAGCTGAAGGAGTGTTTGCCATAGACAGAGTAACAGAAACAACTGCACCTATCCCATCTGGTTGGGAATCCTCAGAGAATGAGTCCAAACTCAAGGTCATGAAGACTTTTCCCTGCAACTCTGACTTCTGAAAAGAAGGTGCCAGGTGAGAACAAGCAAGCTGGAATTGGACATGGTGTAACACTTCTCACCTTGCTATAAATCATATCTTCATAATTATTAAATCACTAGTCAAACAAGTTGTTTACATAGCTGCCTACCCACAAAGTTCAAGTGTTCCTAGATTATTGTACCTTGTTATATTTTTGCATGTCGGATAGAAGAATTCATGTCACAACTTCTGTTTGTTCCTCATGAAAATACTGAAAGAACATTAATCACGCGATTTCTTCCTTTTCAAACTACATACAATGATCTTCTTGACTTGCATTATAAAGCAGGTAATCTGTCTTTTTACTACTCCTCTGCAAATCCACTCCAACGGACTATTATTGCTTTGTTTATAAGGCTTGTTATTTAAATATAAATGTGCAGCACTAAAAATATATTCCAATCATATCAGCATTCCCAGGAGGGGGGCAGGGGTGGGGTGTTAAAAAAATTATTATACATAAATCTCATTGCCATTTTGGTTTTATTGTGGATTAATGTAGTTCTTCATACACAAACAACTAGTGCGGATTTGCACTGCCTGCTGAAAGGAGAAAAAAATAACAGAAGCACCTGGTTGATAAGTGGGCTTACACTGTGTTGCAGCAGGCAACAGCTGAACACAAATACATTATATAGTGTTCCAATTAGTGGAAAGACTATTCACTAAAAAGGTCCTGGAAAAGCACTTTGATATTACAAGCAGTCCCCTGCTTTCGTACCCGAGTCATAATACTCTTCCAAATAATTTACAATACACCAAGAAGAAATCCCTCACAAACTTACAAATGTGGGAACAGGATTGACCTTGTTTTACATCTTGCATGAAAGGTGAGAAGTCTAGTGCTAAAGAGACTGCTCATTATTAGCTATAAAAACAATATGACAAAAAGAAAAAGAAAAAAAAAAAATAGGGAAAAAACCCTATCCCTATGTCCCCTCAACCTTTTACAGCTTTACTACAGGAAAATCCTTTGCAAATCAAATTGAAAAGGATATATCACTAAAAGAAACCACTTAAATTAGCAGCTTGCCTAATATGCAAAAGCTTGCCTACCCTTGACTGGCCTTTTTTTATGCTGAGGGTGCAAAACAGCTCTGCCAGCCTAGCAGCTGTGCAGCCACCAGCCAAGGGAGGTCAGCATGCTGGTCTCCCCCTCCTTCCACACACACCCCCACCTTTTCATTTGACAAACCTTAACCCTCCTGTTGCTCCACAATGAGACAGTTCAGGGAGTTAAACTGGCATCTAAAAATAAAAATTTAAAAAAGACATACAGGAAAAAGGAGGGGGCAGCAGGGAGCCAGCACAAGGCAAAGAGCAGGAGCACATCCCATGGGTTGGCCTTGCTATAGTGCACAATCACACTTCTGACTGTCACATGCTTGAGACTGTTAGCAGAAAGCTGCTGTATTAATTAAAGGCCTCAGAAGGTTCCTAATAAGCAATTTCTGGCCAATCTAGCTGTGACAACTTAAAATGCTACTGCTCCCCAGTGGGTTGTTCCTTTCTCCTGCAGCCAACAGCCTTCCCTACAAAAGAACTGGACAAAGTTGTCTTCTCCCAGGAGCTCTGCACACCCTTGGCCCAGTGGGCAATGTCCATCTACACTGTTGCTACTACAAGAGAAGAAATTTCTCTACCCCTAATTTTTTCCTACACTAAGCCAGTATTTTTTTTTTTGCCTTTGCCTTTTTTGCAGAGAATATTCTAATATTAAATTTAAAAAATCCCCACTTTGAAGTTTACCAGTTATCAAAATCAGTCAACCTCTTCTCACCTCACACAGCCCTCCATTAACACAACTTCAAAATAAAAGACAAATGCATTTGTTCATCTGGCAATTCCCTGTGTGAATTTCTGGGAAGGGGGCCATATAAATGAGTAGCTGCCTGATTAGTAATAGGAAGCAATCAATAGCCTGTTATGACCAAAGACCAAAATACTGTCACGTGAAGTCTGATCTGCATGTCTCTTCCTGGGTAAGGTGGGAAATTGGTTGCTAGAAAAACCTACAGCTGTCTCTGTACACTGTTATTAATTGCCAGTGGTTGCAGTCTTTAGAGTTGCCCATTAAAATGCACAACCACCCAGCACAGAGACCAAACACCTTTGGCCAGCTACCTATTGATTTTCTCAATGGAGAATCATAGCTGGAAACTGGAGATCGACAACAAAAACGTGCAGCTACATGGAAGCTACACTTCTCCTTCAGCAATACCCTTTTGTTCATAGGTTTTGAAAAATGTGCCATCTTTACATGGTGAAGACCACCCGATCTGGCAGTTTATCAAGTCCATATACCAACAGTTTTGTTCATTTCTCCCCAAAGCATTGAACAAACCAGCAACTCCTCTCATTTACATGGCAACTAGACAGCAACCCATTGCACAACAGATTCAGTGCAACATTTGAATGCTTGGCTTTTGCCACATGTTAGAATAACGCTGGCACTTTCCAACTTTACTGGCTGAAAGTAATATTTACTACTTAGGATTACCCTGCTGCTGCACCTCAGAAGTGGCCACTAGTAGTACACACAGCTCAGATGTTTTCCATCCTTTCGAGAGTAAACTCAAACAAATCAAAGTATTCTGAAGTACTGAGCTTGCCACTACCAATCCTCCCCAAACACCATTTGCTCTCTAAGAAGGGCTAACATTTTCTGGAGTTATCTTGAGGCTGTGAAGGGGCAAAGCTGTACATGTACTCCTCTTTAGCACCACCACCAGCAGCAGCTGAAATCTGCAGCACCACAAAAGGCAGGCTGGAGACTTTTAGCAGTCCAGCACACTACTGCAATATAAAATGATACAAGTGAAAAGAAGGGAGTTTTTCCCATCAGATTGCAAACCTGGTTGTGTAAGAAGTTTCCTTTAGTTGGAACCATTTGAAGCTTAACAATGTCAGGCCACTGCATTCAAAAAATCATGCTCTATTAAACCTAGTATCTAAATGAGTTTCTGAAGAAAATTTGCAGTATTATATTACATCTGCACACTTTCACCATATACACTGCTAAAGCTACAGTCTTTAAAGGTGTATTTTATTACAAGAGTGTCATTAGTTATACACCCAGCTGAACAGACAACTGAAAAGTTTGATTTTGAGAAACTCTGGAGGACATAACTTCTCGAAATTTGGTTAGCTGAGGCAGTCAACCCACACTTTCCATTTCAGTCACATTTGCCTTCTCATTATCTTCCTGCATGTCATTTGTTTGCCCAGTATTCCTAACACAACTCTTTCTGGAACTGCAAGATAACCTGAATTGAAGAAACATTGTATATTCAGCTAAAGAAAACAAAAAGCTTAAAAGGAAACAAGAAGATGATATAAAAACACTCAACATGCTCCACTACAGCTTAAGAGAAGGAACCCAGAAAAGGTTTGTCTGCAAGGAGGAAGCAAAAACAGGTAAAAGTCTCTGTTGGGTGTAAATGGAAACAAAACAGGAACAGTCTCCTTCACAGTAACAGAAAAACAACTGTAGTACTATTGCTACAGCTCATGATGCTTGAAGAAGTAGTGAAATGATGCCTTGCCTTCAACGAAATGAAATTCAGAAAAAGTTTTCATCTTGGGTCTGTGTTTGGGCTGGATTTTTTTGTTGGGTTTAATCTGAAGAGTACCAAAGGCACTGAGTTCCCTATTATTTTGCCTGAACCACCTAGCTGCCTCTCAAGGGTGTGAATTCCCTCAGCCCAAACCTACCAAACATTCTTCCAAATATTTGGAAGTACTCAAGTGTAGCACTCAAGTGCAGTTTCTGGAGACTGGTGATACAGAAATCCTATTAATTTCTGAAGCTGGACTGTGCAGGGCACCAGGAGCAGGTACAGTGTAAGGGACAAGCCCTCCTGCCCCTTGCCAGCCCCAAGAGAGGATGAGGAAGTGCCCCTGGTTGCACCCGCAGCTGCTCCTACAATCATACTCTGAACAAGAGATAAAAGTCTCGTGCAGATTAAGAAAATGTTGAAACCTGGCAAAAACCCTTAATTCATCTTCTTCTGGCTATTATTTTTAATCCTAACCACCTTCTTGAAGCTACTCATGGTGTGACCCAGCAAGCCATTATGACAGCACAGCTGAGGAATAAGGGGACAAACTAAGTGTAGAAGGAAGCAGAAATTCTTTAAGACAATGTGCAAGCAACAGGTTGACCATGAAATAATGACCATGGTCTCCCAGCATTACACCAACAGTAGATGTCACTTAAACAGCTCAGCAGAAATTATTTTCAATCCTTTCTTGTATCTCACAAAGCACAAAATCAGAATACAAATATCTTTGCTCTGACCAGCAGCAGGATGCAATAAGCCTTGCAAAATTTCTACTAATATGGAAGATAACAAATTTTACTCAGATTTGTCAATGAGCTAAGTGGGCACATTAGTTTGAGTCTGAGTTTGTGGCTTGGGGACACAGGAAAGATTGTGGGAACCAGGGATGGGAAACACTGGAAGAGGAGGGTGTCCAGGAAAGCACCAGTCTCCTCACCCCATAAGGCTTCTCAGTGGAATTCTAAGGTCATACAGAAAACAGGGATACTTCTTTTGTTTGAAAACTAACTTCTGTTACTATTATTATAACTATACAGTTCATTTTGGCTTGGAACTACAGTGTGAGGAGTGCAGAGGAAAAAACTTTGAGGACAGAGGAAAAAAGGTTGAGAAAGCATTTCTGATTCTCTCTTTTAAGAGGCATTTTTTAGACAAGCTGTTTTCATTCTTACTTCACAGAGAGGACAACTCCCAGCTGCCTGCATTCTCAGCATATTTTCTGTAATTGATTGGCTTGAGGTCTATGATTTTAACCCACATTTTGCACACTCAGTGACTTCTAGGAAAGAGAAGGCAGCCTGCTTCAGCAGTATCTCAAAGCAGTCCTTTGCAAATGGTAGCCACCACACCACATTACTATGTAGTTCCTCTTCTCAGAAGCATCTGTTTTGTTCTTTTCTATATTTTTAACTTTACATGGTTTCATTCACCGAAAACTAAAAATAACAACAGTAACAGTAACTACTTCAGTGATACTTTCCTTGAAATTGCACACACGTACATATAGACGTGGCCTGAGGCAAAAGCCAGAAGAGGAGAGTCTTAAGGCATTTAAATTAGAATTCATCAATTGTAAAATAACAACTGCTTTTCCATGCTTTCCAAAACAGCAACAAGAACCATCCACACCAATGAATAAAGCAAAGTTTGCTGTATCTTTGCTGTTCATAGAAGGAATCCATGCTGGAAAGTCCTTTTATGGTAGGGCAAGTAGGTGCAACCATACCCTACTGATAACATAAAAAGCAGTCTAAGACAAAAGGGACGAAGAAGAAAGGCTCTACTTTAACCATAATTCACTACTGACCTTTTCCTTGAGGGCCCTTCTTCAAAATCTGAAGAACTAACATCGTTGCTCGTTGAGGACACTTGCGACGCATCGTCCTTCTCATTCTCCAGCTGTTCTGATCCTGGTCCTAATCCTTTAGATTGGCCATTAGTGAGAAGTCCTGCAAACAAGACAAAGGAGTACACAATATTCAAACCTGCAGTAATTTTATGAAAATTCCCATGTGACACTTACAATACAGAGCCTATACCCAAAGCAACTGTCTTGCAAAGAGATAGACTGGTAACATTGATTTTGCATAGCGGTACTTCAGTAAAAAATTGCCAGGCTTCCTGTTTCTGATTTGGTTAACTCCAAGACTCCAATCTCAAATAACTACAATATGAGTGTTTGCAATAGTATCACAATCTTCTCACATTCAAAAAAGGGACACAGCTTAGTCAAACTCATCCTTGTTTTACAGAATTCTTATGACTAGCATAGATGAGAGTATTTTGCATTTATCTATATAAATCCCAAAGAAATGATCATCAAATATCCATTTCCTGACTTTAATTCTTCTGGCCAAGTGTTACTCATCTACAGCAACTCCAGACCGCCAGAAAAAGTACATAGGCAGCAAAGGTACACAGGCCACAGCTGCCTTCCCTTTTGTGCCTTTTCTCTCCTGTAACAATAATACAGCAGAGTCACACTGTTACACAGACAGAAGACAGCATTGGACCTTTGCAGGCATAACGTTTAACAAATTTTCTGTGTTCTATGCCACCAAGTAATTACAGTATAATATGACTCTTTCTAACAACAGCAGATAGGCAATGAAAGCACTCATACTTAAGAATTAAAATAGTAACATATTCTTCAGCAGGCTCTGGGATGAGAGGGAGGAAACTGTTTTATTAGATCACTACTTACTTGATGATATAAGACCTTATTACCAGAGGAGCTGCAATTTTATCCAGGAGAATGCTTTCTCATCTCTCCACCCAAATAGTTTTAGAAACAGCGTAACAAAGCTTTGTTTTGCGGGTGTATTCTTTAGAGAAATGCTGATAGGACTTCCTTCCCTTAGCCATTTCAGTCTCTCAATAATTGTACCTTAGAAAAGAAAACGTGGTGGGGAAGGCAGGGAGGGGAGGGCTGTGCTGCCCCTTCCAAAATGAGCCAGGCAGTGAGGCTGGTCAGAGTACTGCACTGAAAACACTAAGAACTGCAGTTCAAGAATTTCCACCAGGACTATATCAGTGCCACACCATTTCAGACGGCTGTTTTCAGTAAACATCCACCATCCAGCACCACCAAGGCACTTACTCATTGCATAACCAAGCGTTCAACCGAGCTCAGCTCCAAAGAGACACCCAAGAACTACCAAAGCAAGAGCAAAGGTACCTCCCTGAGTGAGCTGCTGTCTGTAAGTCCTGGAAGTCTGGCCACAGCTGAAGCCAAATGTTCCTTCCCAACAAGGCCATTTATTCACTGCTGCCTCGGGATCTACTACTGCCAGTGGGCTCTGAAGCTCCCCAATTCCAATCTAATTGCTCTGATTGCCCATTTTTAAACAGCCCAATCCAATGCCTGCATCATATCTTTCTCTCCTTTTCCCAATCAAAGTTTGCTCATATTCATTCTGAATGAAAACAAATTTCTCTTGTCTTGGGCTATGTGGTGGCCACATGCTGCAGTTTTTGCATACGCTGTTTTAAAAAATCCACCTACAAAGCAAAAACATATTTCGATATTTTTCCGGGGAACAGTTTGGTGAACTAGTAGCTCAATTTTTTTCCCTAATACACAGCCCACAGACCACAAGTTGAAACTACACACAAATTTTTGCATTAAATTGTCTCTTCTAGCCAGCGTAAGAGTATGAGGGAGAAGTAAAATGACCCAATTTACATTTTCTCTCCCCTTTTGTTGAATTCCTTTTGATATTTCCTTTTCATTAAAGGGATCTCAAACTGTGACCCAACAAATAAAACAAATTTCAGTATCAGCACATGATACTACACAAGGGTTTGTAGTGTAAAAACATGACAATATGACGTGGGGTGACAGCATCCCTTCAAAGCATTCCCAAGGAAATGAAAGCAAGCTTTGAAAAAAACACTGAACAGATTATATTTCTATGTGGAACTCACCCACTCTGAAAGCCCTAGTGCCTAAATTTATTCTTATAAAAGTTTCAACTTTCGCTTTGCATTTTTCCATGAAACCACTGCTGATAAAAATTTACAATTTTTGAACTCCAGAGAAGTCTAAATCAAGCATATCATTTGAGGCCTGACACTCAGTAACTTAAGTCTTATGGCAGAACTTGATTAGGTTTTCCAAAAGCAATATTTGTTCTGGAGACTTGCCATATGTAAAACCCAGGAACCTAAAGTATATGAGTCAAGAAAATCACCTTTCAGGCTGTCAACTTGCATGCACTTGGAAGGCAATTTTTATTCATCCTTTCACCCTGCCAAACCATCAGCTCACTTGGGAGACAAGCATGATTTGTGCTCCTCAAGGAAAAAAGTATCGGTTTGCCTACCATTATTCATCATAACCAGCACCATTCCAAGACGCAGTAATATCGCCGATAACTGATGTTAGCTATCGTCCGCTGGAACCAACTAAAACAAGTGCCCTAAAAGAGAGGCATAAAACTACAAATGAGAGATACTGATAAATACTGGGAATGGGTGTCATGTTCTACAGATTTTCAGGGCCAGCATAATTGCAAAATCAACCCTGAAGTGATGAAAGGCACTACCCAAAGCCTCCTTCCAAGCACTGGAGAGAAAGCACATGCTGAAGCAGGCTGTTAAAAGTTTATTGCCACTCAATCATTTTTATATCAAATGCATTCAGCTTGCCCCCAGATACCTTTTCCTTCAAATGCCATTCCTGTTATCTCTAACTGCAATAAGCCACATTCTTTACTGCTGTGCATCAATTGGGAGTTATGAAAGGTCTGGAGGCCCCAGGACAGGATGGGGACCCAACAGTTTTGCCAAGTGATACTCAGGCACTCCTATCACCATTAATGAGTTGGCACCAGTGCAGTGGACAGGACCTAGAGGTCTGCTGGTGCACTTCAGGAGCATCTACCCATTTGGGTCTGACTCTCCAAAACCAACCACACCACAGGGAAGCAGCAGGCATTCATATTTCTTAAAAGCTGAGTACTACAGTTGTGTATGTATATAAAGAGAGAAAAGCAGCTGAGTGACAAAACCCTCTTTTGCATAGCCTGGAAAGCTGAACCACTCCAAGGAGAGGCTACTTGAGAGCACTCAGCAACAGTCAAGGAATCAGCAAGCCCTCAAGAGCCAAATCAAATCAAAGGGATAAATAGTTCCTCTACTGCTTTTCTATGTTTGTGCCTTTCAACCTCTAAACCACGATGCCAGCAAGCCCTGGCTCCTGTCAAAGCCCATGACATTCTCAGCTGCTGAAGAGCTGGCAGAGGCTGCCTGCCCCTTGCCCACTAGGCTCATCTCAGTCCCAGTTCTCACTGCCTTCTCCCCTGGCAGCTGGACTCATAGCCAACCACCAGACCTAAATAACTAGGCAGAATAATTTAGGGTTGATAAAAATGAGACTTTATTCCTGTAATAGAAAGTGTTTGTTTTAAAAGTCAAATTAGATTTTTTAAAAAGAACTAAACCTCACTAGAATTAAATTTGAAAGTACAGCAACTTGCATTATAAGTCAGTGTAGGATTTCATATATTAAAATTACTTACATGAAATAATAATTTATATATACAGAGAAGCAGTGCATATTTGCTGCCAAATTTTAAAAAGAACTGAAACACTGAAGAGTTCAAAGTCACTGAATAAACACTGCCTTAATTAAGTCAGTAATAATGAATTATTTAATTAAGTCACAATACAGGAACTTGCGTATCAAATAACATCTATGATCCCTTAAATACACTGTTCTGGCTCTAACTGATCAAGACTAGACACCTTCAGAGAAAGGCCAATTACTAATTCCTATTAATTAAAAAGGGCAGCTTAAAACCAAACCATGGAGATCGTAACATCCTCTCTAAAATGTATCTTACTCACATAAATGTCAACTTCACAGTTTTGCTGAATTTGTTTTCAAACTTCCACAAATGCTGCAATACCAAATCACTGTTTTAGATACATGCTGCTTAAAAAGGTTTTAAAAAAAACTTTCCACTTAGCAGTATTAAGAAAAAGCAGCAAATGTCACTTTTTGATGCGCTCTGTTACAAGCCAGAGAAAGCACAAAAGCCCTTTCTGCATTCTAGTCATTATTACAGAGACTTCTATCACCTCCTATTTATTTGCCTTCCACACTGAATGTTTTCCAATCTGTCTGTGGCTACAAATTTGTTTGTTTTTTCACATGCAGGAAGGGCTTTGCTATGAGAGCTGAACCGTAGCCTCTAGGGTGATCCCCACAGAATACGGATGTTATGGCTTTGCAACCTGCACACAGCGTGCCTCCCCTCTTGTTCCCACTGCAGCTCGTTACTCCTTTTGCTTCTTGGCTGAATTTTCTAGCTGAGCAGAGGTCTTGCTGAGCCTCCTCCAGCAACCAGAATGCCCTGCTCACCCAAAAACAGTGTGTAAAGAATAGTTAAATCTGCTTAAATTAGCTTATCATACAGGGCTTCTGCTGACTCAAGTGGATCACTTCTCCTAAGAGCCTAGAAAGTAAGGCTTAACTATTTCAGCACAAGCAGGGCTTAATTTACATTGGTACACATTTGCTGACCTTAATGTTTTTGGTGATACACACACACTTTTAGCAGTAATCTACAGTTCCTCTCAAGTCATGACCTAACTCATCTCTGGTCATCTGGAGAGATGACTGACAAGCACACACAGGACAGGTCTTGGGAGCATCTGAAGATACGATGAAAATCCCAATATCTGGGAATGCACCGTACAATAAAACATGATGCTAACTAGAAATACACAGAAAGAAAACTGATGGGGAAAAGAGGAGCAGCAAGCAGGAACATAAGACAGCAAAAATGAAAGGGAGGGTTAGGAGTTACTTGGTTTTAAAAAAAGATGAGATTGCAATTACTGGTATGTTCTTCATTATTAAAGTTACTGAATAATCAGGAAACCAAAGGAGAGCATCTGAGCAAATTTCAGCATCATGTGGTTATTTAACTAAGTGGTTGGGTGAAGAGACTTTCACAATGTTTCCAAAACACTGTTTCCACATCACTTACTCTAATGCCAACAAGGCATCTCAGCATGAACATTTCCATGTTCTTACAATAGAGCAACACCTATTTTAGCTCGCTGCTTCCCAGTCCTAAGGCAGCTTGGAGAAAAAAAAAATACATTCAATTGTATTTCCAGTCAGTTCTCACAGTCAGAGGCAACCCGCAAAGCCATTATGTTAGGAAAATCAGCAGTCAACACCCCACAAACACAAACCAAAGATATCAAAACCATTAAATGACCTAAACAAAGACAATTTCACCATGACCATATTCACAGCTTTCTATATGGGATAACATCAGACAGTCCAGAGGAGCCATCCTGCAGATCTCAATAATATATGAAATACTTAACTCTGCTCCTGGGTATTTCCTGACTACACAGGGATACTTGCTTCCCACTGCCAAGAGATTCTGGGTTGGCTTCCCCCCTGGCAGCCCTTTCCCTGCATTCCTCCCTGATCCCTGCAAGCTGAACCGCTCTGGGCTGGTAGAAAAGTCCAGTTTCCAGGGCAAGCAGAAAAACAAACACAAGTTACAGTAAGTCAGAAAGGGAATTTACTCAAGACAGCATTCTCACCATGCTAGGATGACAATGGTCCTTATGAGAGCATGTAATAAATAGCAGGGATTGTAGTAACACAGGCATGGAGCTAAAGCTCTGTTCCCCTATGGGGTAATATGCCTGTCCAAACTTCAGCTGTACAGTCTTGGGAATTGTACAGGAAACATTTGTTTTAAAATATTAGTGTTTTGTTTTTTTTTTCCCCTTTCTGCACCATCCCACTTAGGAGAGCTGACACAAAAGCTAGAAGGTAAAGTGTTAAGCTGCAGTTCTATAAAGTCTGAAGATTAACTGTCCCACACCATGGTCTGGAAGTTTAGCACCACCTGAACACAAACAAACTGTTGAGCATAACCATACCATGGAAGACCACCAACATGAACTCTATGCCTAAAACACAGAGGGAGATAAAAGTTACCATCTTCATCTCTTTAAGTATTTACTCTGGCCACCAGCTTCACACAGGTACAGAATGTTTCACACGCATTCTGTACAGAAATCAAAACCAAAAATAAACTAGTGTCTCACATACACCTCTTGTTTTACTTCAGTCTTGTACATATTGCCTACCTAGACTTTAATATGGTATTTCATAACATTTCCCACACTTTTTGCAGGAGGAACAGGCTGCTCATGGCTTGGATGGGTGTTAGCTAGGTTAAACACTGTCTGGATGGCTGGGCCCAGAGGGTGGTGGTAAATGGAGTTACATCCATTTGTCAGCTGGTCACCCATGGTGTTCTCCAGGGCTCAGTACCAGGGCCAGTCCTGTTTAACATCTTCATCAGTGACCAGGGCAAGGGGATTGAGGACACCCTCAGTCAGTTCCACACACGACATGAAGAGGGCAGAAGCATTGATCTGCTGAGGGTAGAAAGGCTCTGCAAGGGATCTGGAGAGGCAGGAAAGCTGCCCAGCAGAAAAGAACCCGGGGGGGCTGGTCAACAGCAGCTGAACAAGAGCCAGTCTGTGCCCAAGTGGCCAAAAGGCCAGTGGCATCCTGGCCTGTATCAGGAGCAGTGTGGCCAGCAGGAGCAGGACAGTGATTGTCCCCCTGTACTCAGCACTGGTGAGGCCACACCTCGAGTGCTGTGTTCAGTTCTGGGCCCCTCACCACAAGGAAGACTTTGAGGGGCTGGAGCGGGTCCAGAGCAGGGCAGTGGAGGTGGGGAAGGGTCTGGGGCACAAGTCTGATGAGGAGCAGCTGAGGGAGGCTGTTGAACCTGAAGAAAAGGGGGCTCAGGGGTGACCTTATTGCTCTCTACAACTGCCTGAAAGGGGGCTGTAACCAGGTGGAAACCGGTCTCTTCTCCCAGTCAACAAGCAGTACGACAAAAGGAAACAGCCTTAAGTTGTGCCACAAGATGTTTACACGGATATTTGGAAAAAATTCTTTCTAGAAGAGAGGGTCAAGCACTGGAACAAGCTGCCAAGGGAAGTGATTGAGGGAGAATCCCTGAAGGTATTTAAAAGATGTGTATATGTAACACTTTGGAACATGGTTTAGTGGTGGATTTGGCAGTGCTGAGTTAACAGTTCAACTGGATTATCCTAGAGGTCATTTCCAACTCAAAACGATTTTGAACTACAGGGTGTTACAATTTCTTGTAAGCTATATCTTTATGTAAAAGTTTAGTCGCACAGCATCATTAATTAACAGTTTTCACCATTTTTCTTGAGTAACAGACAACCAGCTGCAATGCAATACAAATCCACGTTGCTTTGTCTGTAATCCTAAATTTGACTTATACCAAAACCACCCTTTAGACACTAGACTATGTGCTGAAACACTATCAAAATCTTGGTAAGCATGTTAAATAAATACATTAATCATTTGATGCTAAGTTTAAACACACCGGTATCTCTCGAACATCTGCAGTCTGCATTAATCAGCACACTGTACAGAGTTACTGTATTTAGCTGTTGTATAGCTATGCACAAAAGATAATTTAGTTTTATAGTGCAAATGCCATCTGTCACATTGTCACAGCATGACAAGGTATCACATTACATATTAAACAGACAACATGCTTCAAAAATAAGGCCTATTTTCATGCTCTGGTTGTCTCAGAGACTAAAGAATGAGGTTTTCATGATAGTGACATAATTTAAAAACAAAACAAACCACATTTTTCTCTAGGGTTAAGAGATATTAATTCTCTGTCCACTTTTTTAAGGATAGTTGTCATAAAGGCTATTTTCATCTAATCTGGTAATGTAAAACCACAACAATTTTCTGCCTGTAGATAAAAAAGCCACAGCATGAAACCATCATCGTTTATGCCACACGATGCTCTGTGCTGCCACCATGATGGTAATTAACAGTACGTGGGCTTTTCAGATGACAAGCCACTGGACATTAGGTTGATTGTGGTACATAACAGAGCATATGCATAAGGCAGTACCATTATGCCAAAGACTGTTAGCAAATAGCTTGTACAGTCTTCATAACTGACTAGAAGAGTGCTTTTATATGTAGATATACATCATTACTATGGAAGCCAAGCATGAATGACATTACAGCACAAGATGTGTTTGTCAGCCTGTCAAAAGACCAGATCACCAAAGGGAACTGATTAAATAATACAGGTTGAAAGGAGATTCTTACTCCCAATACAGCTCCATCCAAAACCACTATTAAGCAACCAAAGACATTTTGTGACTTTGTGTCCTGCATATTAGTCCATTACCCATTAGCAGTGTGAATGAATTGAAATTAACTGTTCTGTTGTTTCAATACAACACTTTCTAGGGTGTTTTATTTTTATCTGGGGGAGTTTGGATTGAGCTTGGGGTGGTATTAAACTCATAGAAACAGAAATACCACAGTCAAAAATGACGCTAATTTAAATCTGCCAGAAAACTACCTCAGGCCATATGACATACTTCAAGTACTTCATACTTTCATATTTCTTTATGAAATATGCATCTGAAAGAAATTTAAAACAAAAGAAACCAATAAAGCACCCAAAAAACTACTTCCAGTGTCTGCACTGCATAAATAGAGAAAAACCTCACCTAACAATTATCCATACTTCTGTTATTTTAGGCTTGGGGTTTTTTTTTTAAGTATTCAAGAGACACACCTCTCCGATTAAAGGTATTTCTCCACTTTTAAGGATACAATGAACCTCTCATTCCTCCAAATAAACACATGACCTCTTCTGGCACTTTATACTTCACAAGGCAGAATGGAGGCCATAGACTGGGCCCCATGATGGTGTGGCCAGGATGAGGGATGGAACAGGAGTATCAAACAGGCTGAGAAGTGAGGTAGGTGTTCATTGACAGGTGAAGGAGATAGCAGCAGTAATGCCGACCCAAAAAAATACAAGGGAACAAACTCATCTCTCTTAAATCCCCTTCCTACAAATGCAGACAACTAAGTCATACCTTAGAATCACAAATGGCTACCCTCAGATTTTCCCAATATTTTTCTTGATTTTACAGAGGGGAGGGCTGGGGAAAAGGAAACTTAAGGAAGAGCTGTCCCCAAAACCAGAAGCCAGATCTGTTCTGAATGAAGCACAACAGAGAGGAGGAAAGAGACCTGATGATCAGCACCCTACCAGCTGTTCCCTGTGTGTTATATTGTACCATTGCACTATCGAGCTCCTACCAATTGCCCATGGAGCTGTATGATAAAGGAAGAGCAGTAGCATTTCTGGCAAGTTGGTACCAGGCTGTGTAAAGATCATTAAGTTTTGACAAACAAACACAGTCAATAATAAGTGTATGGTACCATGAACCCTTTCAGCACCAGGGAAACGGGCACCATGTACTCTTCCTGCACTTTGTCAAGGAATCACACTATTTGATGCACACAACACCAATCTACCTCAGTCCCACAGCCTCCTTTGACTGCAGTCAGAAAGCTCCAGAGGAACAAGAGGACTCCAAATGCAAGCTACAGACCATCTTTGTTATTCAGATATGTAGCTGGAGAAGGCATGAAGCCTTAAGCAGAAGAACAGGAGCATCAACACCAGGAAGAGAGCTTGGTTAGGATGCAGGACTAGGTTAGGATGTTAAGACCTGTTCTCTGCCCAGATGCAGCAATCACCAAGCAGGTGACCACCTCCTCTCCAGGCACCTCAGCTTGACTATAAATAAAGGTAGTGAGCTCAGCTTCCAGTGAAACACAGGGAGGGGTACAGGCAGTAACCATGACATGAGACATAGGGTTGGTGTTTTTAACATCCTTCAGTGGCATGAGATTTTATGTAGATTTTGATGTTGGACAGAGTGGTTTATTTCTGGAGTAAAGTGCCCTTAGCTTTACATCCATCCTATAAGACACCTACTCTCACATTCAACTTGGAAACAGTTAAATGTGCATTTTGTTAGGAATTACAGACACAAGTAGGTCCACAAAAAATAGAATTTATCTCCATTAAGTTCAGTGGTATCAGCAACTGAAATACCAGCATAACCACTGAGAGAAAAGTCTAAGTTCTCAGGTATTAACAAAATTATCCGTGAGGTACAAGTAAATTCTTCTTTGGTTTTTATGCCAAAACCATCATGTCTTGTTTATCCTGCCTTTCCTGGGGAATCTTACAGCTGAATGGAAAAACAGTGGGGTAATGCCCCATGTGAGAGAGTAAAGAAAACCTGCAATATACCTCTGAAAGAAATAATTTTAAAATGTTTTGGTTTTCCTTTTGTTCTTTCCATCTTTTCTGTTTTGTTTTATCCATTTGAGAGCTACTTGCAGGAAAGTTACTGACTCTCTTTCCAAAATACTTTTACTTGTCCCTCACAAATACCCCCATGTGAGGGAAAGAGCATGGATTACACTGTTTAATAAGAATTAAGTAAAGCAAGCTAATAACTATTTCAGGTCTTTGTCCCCCTCATGAAGCACTTTTACAGAGGTAGGTTAACTGTAATATACTACAGCAGTCCCATTTTTCAGTCAAGTTATTTTCCTCAGCATCACAGGGCTATGCCTTTAGACTCATCTTGTTTCAGAGTTAAGCTTCCACTAGGTGTGGATGGACAAAGGAACAATAAATCCACACTTCAAAAATATCCATACCTTGGCACCTAGGGACTCGACAGATTAGTAAAGATGAAAAAGAAAATTAAAAAAAGACATTATGGTATTTTAAGTAACATGAGAAAGAAAACTACGCCAAGAGCACGTCTCTAGACAACAGCTATTCTACACTAGAAAGTAAAAATTAGCAATTGCGTCTCCACAGAGCATAACAGAAGGAGGAAGAAAGAAGGTGAAGGCAAAACCAGAGTGAAGCAAGGAAGAGCCTGCTAATTGGAAGAAAATGTAACGTATGAATTTGCAAATAAAACAACAAGGGAAATAAAAAGGCTTGCAATGTCTCAATAACAATGAATACTTGAAAGCCTGAAAAGGAAGAACTGTGCTGCTAAAACCCAGAGGCTTACCAAGGCTTGGCTATATTTGTTAGGATTTCTAGGAAACCCTTACTGATTGTGTAATTTGAAAACTGCATATCTGCATGAAACTGAGAACAACATCAAAACAGCATCTTGATGAATACTTGCTACGTGCTTTTCCTCTAACAAAGCACAGCTCCCAGTGATCTGTGGTGAGGAATCACGCAAACAGGCCAGGCTTATGATCTGGGTTGATGGAGATAAAGAAAAGCCCATTTCTGGAACTGGACAGCCAGCACCTTCCCCGAGAAACCAGCAGCAGGCAGGGGCCAGCCCTCTGCTGCAGTCTTTGGAGAAGCCTGGAGAGCTGGCAGCAGGAACTAAGAATGCAGCATGGCTCTTATGTAACATCCACACTCCTCTGATGGACTGGGACAGCCTTCCTCCATTTGCAAATGGGAAGCAGCAAGAGCAGAGAGCCTGAATGATTTCTTTCTCAAGTCAACCAAATTAAAGAAAATTATCAGAGACATAAATATATGGCTTGGCTTCTACACACACCTCAAAAGTAAACAAAACAGCAGATTTTCTGTGAAAGAGTAGGACGTCTCCAGCACAGCAGTGTGCTCTGAGAAAAAGGATGGGGAAAAGACAAGAGAACTGCCAGAAGGCCCTTTTGGGGAGGTTATCCTCTGCTTAATTGTCTCTAATTCTGCACCTCTGTGACAAAAGCTGTGAAAAGCAAACGTTGAATGACAGACTTCTAATTGAATAGTCCCACTTGATACTTTAATGCATGTCATTGAGGATTTGCCTTTCATGACTTTTGCCAGGAGCATGGGCAGCCCTCCAGACAGAAAAAAAATAAAAATTCCTCCAATGTGACACGAGCAACGAGGATCCTGTTTGCTGCAAGAACGCACAGCCTGTCGATGCAGCAACAGCGATTGGCACGTGCAGCCAGCAAATACGAGTATGGATTCAGCCCTCCCTTCACTGGAGGTACTCTGAACTTTCAGCCAAAGAAAAGGAGAGGAGAAAGACTTCATGCTATCCTGGGAAAAATTCATGGAGCTAAATACTAGGTGTTCTACATGAACTCAAGTTACATATGACAGATATTTTAATTAAACCACTTTAATAATTTTTGCTCCACATTTTCAATAACTTTTTAGGGAATGTGCCCTCCATAACTCTGAGATCATCCATCAGTCAGCTCCAGGAGTCAAGCTGTCAACCTCTTTTGCTGACAAAGACATTTTTTTTCCCCTCTGGCATGTCACACCTCATTCTACTAAGCATTTGAATTACGATCGCTGAGTTTACGGCAATTAAATATCCACTGACCAAAAAAATAAAAAAGAAAAATAAAAAAAAAAAAAAATAGGTCACAGATACTTCTGACATATAACACCCTAGCCTCTTCAGCAACCTGTCAGACAGCCCTTCCCTGGTGCAGGAGGCCAGGGCAGTCTAGTTGGACTGCAGGCTGGGAGGCAGGCTGCCTCCTGCAATGCTAGGGATGTTTCACCAGGGATGCACCGGCACTGCCTGCAGCCAGATCTCAAATTCCCTGCCAGCCTGAGCGCTCACATCCTGTTCAGAGCCTTAACATAGGCTTGACAACCAGGCCAGCATAAGGTCCTATGACATCCCAGAAAGAGGGAGGGTAGAAAGCTGCCTGAACAATTCTCACTTTTTTTAAAGACGCTGGTTTCAAAGTCTTTTGTCCATAACCCTAAATGTCATCCATGGTATTTGGCGCCTTGCTGCTAATAGGAAAATGGAACTCTCTTCAGGGGAAAACCAGAGCTGCTTTGCCCGGGGGAAAACTATTCCTCTTGGCAACATCTACTCAGCATTTATTTACTTTCCTTCACAGAAAGCATCTACAAGGTACAGTAAAGCACCATAAAAATGCAACCACCTGGAAAGCTCCCAAAGCTCAGTCTTTGATCATTTAGGATGCCTTCCTCCTTGTCACTGGTTTCTCATCTAGCTTGCTAAATTGATTATAAAATATATATTCTTTAAAATACTTGACATGGTTCTAACGCATGAAACAGCAATGTGGTCATAGGAAGATTATTTTTTTTTTTTTTTACAATACAGTAAGTAAACCTATTTCAACCGTATTTGCAAAACCAGAATGCTTAAAAAAATACAAATAAAAAAGAAAAAAACCCACCTGTCTTACTGTTAAATCTATTGCATATCTGTGTTTTTCCCTTCTCAGGGGAAGGAATTTTTTTTTCCTTTTTTTTTTTTTTTCTTCCCCTTGTAGGGGCAGACAAGTGAGTAGTATAATTTCCTCACTTTTTAAAATTAAAGGACAGAAGACTACACTCCATGCTTGGGATGAAGAACTGCTCTGCTGCTACTCTCAGTCCCCTGTAATCTATTTGCAGAGTTATTGGCCGAGGAGAGGAGGCTCGTCACAGTAAAACACTGAGACCAACTGCAGCAAACTGAAAGCACAAGTGCAATATGAAAGCCCAACACAAACGAACAAATTGCTCTGCCACGGGCGTGCACGGCAGCGATGACATTTCACCTCTATTTGAGCACTAAGCCCTTGCCTAAGGTAGGGATTCCAGCCCATTCCTGTGATGCTGACAGCAGCGGCAGAGGTTGGCGGATGTCCCCGTGATGCACCGCAGCCGCCTACCTGCTGGGAACGTGCAATGGAAAAGTACACGCCAGGAAATAAATCTGTAACTGGAAGGCAGGAGAAATGCCATCCCTCCCAGACCAGATCCAGCACTACAGCGACTGGAGAGCAGGTGAGAGGATAAAGCAGGAGGATCCTGCCATCAGCTGAGCTCCTAGGATCTCACTGCAGGAATGAAGTACAGGCCAAAACAAGTGTGACACAACATTAAAGGCATTGGATAATGCCAGCTTCGGCCACCTGACAGACTGCATGTGGAGACCATTCCTGTTTTAACTGCAGGGACAACTGATTCTTGCCAGCATTAACACACATCTCTGAAGCATCGGCACAGGAAACGTCAGTGCTATGTAACAGCCTTTAAGGAAACGCTCCTCACAAGCCAAGCAATTTCCATCTCTATTTCCAGCTCTTGAGACCAGCAGCTTAACCTTACTTTCACCTCCCTTTTGTGAGCTCTACAGGCAAACCACAGGGGGAAGAGATGAGAGCTGGGGTAGGGGGGCAGCCACTTGAAAACCTGATGCTGGAGAGAAGGCTTCTGAAATGTTAAGGAGACTTCCCGACACACCAGCTCCCAGAGGAGTTAAATTCCACCACCACGACACATTCTGCTGCTATTAAACAGCTTTTTTTGCTCATGTTTCAGGACATCAGAAGAGGAAGTGAAATAGCATTAGCTGCTTCCTGACTTAATAGAAACCTTGGAACAAGCATCAACCCACACTTATACAGTTAAGAATGTGCAATACACTGATGTGCATTTAATGACTTTATCTTTCAAAATAAGCAAAGGAGATAAAGTACTATCTTTCAATTTTTTAAGAATACTGTTTCCTCCTCCCCAACCAAGAACTCATTACACAGAATGTTCCTTTCATGCACTGGTGTAATTGAAGGCTAGCCTTCATTAGCATATTTCTTGTTTTAAGTACAGCATCAGAGAAATGGGAGTGAGGGAGTGGGAGGTACATGCAAAGGAACAGCATAGAAATATATGCTAAAGAGGTAAATGAGCTTTCAAAATATACCCAAGAGGCTGTGAGTATGCTGAAGTTCACCGTTGTATCACTACCAAAAAAAAAAATAAAACCAACCTTATCTAGGGCCAAAAGTTCATTATTGATAGTCAAAACACTGCCTAACTCTGTTTCAATATGATGTGACAATACTAGAGGAGAAAAAAAAAAAAAGGCAAATGGAATCCCTCCTTACATTCACAGTACCCTCTGAATAAAAAGCTGGAGAAACATATTAAACTGAAACAGTTCAAACAAAGTCTTCCTGGAGTTAGAACATTCCCACCCTACAATGTTTCTCAAGCTGCAAAAACTATTAAATAGCGTTAATGTTTAGCAAGCATTTAGCACTTTATGTGTTCAGAGTGAAAACACACTCTGAACACACACAGACACCAGCCCCCCTCTCCCCACCCCCCCAAAAAAAAAAGAAAAACCTCACTGAACAAAAGGCAGAAGAATTCTGTCTTTTCCCACGTGGGGCAAGGCTATAGCAACATTCATCCTGCAGTTGGAGAAGACAGGATATAACACCATGCGGTGGGATGGAGAAGATGGCATCAAGCACACTGTGAGTATCGGAAATACCTTTTGAACAGGGAAAGATGGACCAATCTAATGGGAAAGCAGCACTGACAGGCTTTGCTTTGCTGGGTTCAGGCCAACCAGGTTAAAGCCTAACTCCCCTGTAGAACTATTTATTAGTAACACCAAAAAGCTACACAGTAAGGGCAAGAACCAATGGGAACAAACACAGCATTTTAAACATACCATCCCTCCACAAAACAAACAAACATAAAAAAAAATATCCCATTTAATCATAAAAAGAAAATTTATGACTAAATACAATTGGATAGTGGGATGCAAGAAGAAATGAAAGCCCAATTTTTTTATTCTACTGCACATAAAATCGGAAAAGGCTTTGGCAAAAGCAAGATTTATATAAGCGGACCATAAAAGAATAGGTTGCACTTTTTACATTTAATTGCTTTCTAAACCTAAAATCTGCCTCAGAGATACTATGGAAAACACTTTCAAGTCTTTAAAAAAAAAAAAATCATTGGGGACATGAAGGCCTCACTGTTTTCCCCAAACTTTATATGTCAACACATACACACGCATTAAAAAAAAACCTCACCTCCCTTCTGAGACATTAAATCCACACAATGTTTCTTGGAGAGGGTAAAAAGAAAATGTAGGTCAAGATGTTGAGATAGGGATTGCTTCTGAAAGATGAAAGCATAAGAGGACTAAGCTTTCATTCCTTATGTTTCTTTGAGATTTCAAACAGAGTGTTATTTGATAATGGTTCCTTTCAGAAAATTGGAATTTAATATGGCTAATTATAAGTTAGAGAATTAATGTACAGTCAGTTCTCCAACAGAGCTGGTATACCATGCTGATGCTTTTTACCAGCATGTCCCCAGTGCTTATTATAGATCTTTTCTCCAAATACTAAGGCCAATCTGTTCTCACATTAGACTGGATGGCCCAGGAGTTGGGGTGGGGGAAAGAAAGAAAAGAAATTTCCATGTTTGTAACACTGAGCCTGCAGCAAGCAGCCTGGAGCTGCCGGCACTGCACGGCACTGTGTGGCCCAGGAACAGACCCTCACACTTCAAAGGGAGCCCAGAAAATAAGAGGACTAAGACAGAATAAAACACAAGCAGCTGTAGAGGAAAACAGCAAAACACCTTTTCCTCCTTCCAATTAAAAGGGAGGAAAAAGGTTGTCAACAAAAGATGAAGAGCTCAGATAAACAGAGAGGGAGTACTCCTAATTGTCTGGTATTAACATGGAAGTATCGGAAAATTATTTGTCCTATAACCAATCAAAAGCTAAAAATCCTGACCTATATTTCACAAAGAGCAAGGGGTATAAATAGGAAAATCTCTCACGACAGGCACTGGCAGCAGATTTGGACCAGGAACAGTTTCTCTGCAATTCTGAAGAAAGCCATGCATCAGTGTTTCAGGGACCTACGCAGGTTTGAGATGCTCTGTTTTTAGAGACGCCACAAACGTGTTCTGCAACGTGTGCTGCTCATAGCTGGTTAGTAAGTACAGCAAAACTGCAACTTGTGTAGACTTAAATATCAATCCTACTTTAGTGAATTTTGAGAAGCAAAATGTATACTGTGGGGAACTCTAGCAATCCATGAAGTTCCAGCAGCTTTCCCTTTGTTCTTCACTGTAGTTTTTGAGACAATCTATTTCTTTAAGTTTTCAGATGAGTTCTGTGTTGAGGTGTCAATCAGGAGGGCCATATGCCAGTTTTTCCTCAGTTTTTCCACAATCAGTTGAGCTGCAAGCTTTGGGGTGGGGCAGAGAGAAACGTGCACACTTTGTAAACAGGAGTTTCTTACACCTTAGCAAATTAATTCCGCTGAAGTCATATTTTCATTTGGATGTCCTCACCTGGTTTTAGAGAGGGACCTATTTAAGTAGTGCTACCCTTCAAATTATCTTCTGCTCTTAAAAGGCCACATGAGGACAAAATCTGCCCCCTACAGAGGGCACCTTACTCCCCTGCATACTGCAAGAATTCCGCCAAATCCTGCTGAAATCGCCACTACCACCTGCTCCCAAACTTTGGGGCTGAGAACTTTCTCCTTTGAGCTGTAGAATAGAATACAACTTTAGAGCAAGCAGACACACCAACCAAAAGCTCAGTGAGATCCCTCCTACTGTCCTCAGCACTTTAGGGAACTGAAGGCTTCTCGTGACAGAAGGACACCAAACCAGTACTTTTCCATTGCTTTCAACCTGAGTAAAGGGAAACAGCATAGAGAACACCATCTCCTTCAGTCTGTTCTCATTCCTGCTGCCTGAAGACCTACCTAGTCAAAGGTCAGGAGGGACATCAGCCGGGAAAAAAACCCTGAAAGGTATTTTCTTAAAACCTTGGTAAAATTTCTGAGCCCTTTGTCTCTTGAAAGCGCAGACTGAAGAGCAGACTCTTTCTCACAAGAGTCTATCCCTTTCTAAGTTTCCCAGCAAATCTAGTTTTCACAAGACTATCCCCACTGAGTCCAAAATTGAGAGGCTTTAAATAGAAAATTATTAAGCAGTTATCATTCTGATCCAGCCAGATGGCAATCCAGCACCATCTTGATATCCAGCTATGCCAGAGAAACTGAAAGTCTGCAAAGCTTTCCCCATAAACCCCAATATTCAAGTTTGCATGAAGTGTCTTAAACTCATTTTTCTGATCAGCCAACTATTTCTTAAAAGTCTGTTTTCCAGGCTATTAATGGCAGAAGCCTAGATTCACAACAGAAAGAAAGGTGGTTTTCTGTGCTAAGCAGTGCCTTAACTATTGGTCCATTTATTCTACTTTATGAGCAGAGTACTTGTATATAACCCCGTGTAATGCTGTGGATGTTAATCAACCCTCATGACTTTGCATGCCAGTTTTATTGGAGCGCCTTCCATGCTGGCATAAAGGGGACTTTGTACCAAACAGTCTTCCTCCAGCCTAGCAGAGATCAGCATCAGCTTGCAGCTCAAAAACCTCTTTTTCACAAAGAACATTTACTCTTCAATTTTGGTCTCTTGTTAATGAGACTTTAAATATTCAAGGACAGCGCCATACTGTTCCAAGGTAATCTATGAAAGAGTGCATTTAAATCTACAATTGCAAATGGGCTGTGTTTATCTACTTAGATAAGACAGCCTTGTTCATTTCAATTAGAGAAGGTCAGTTCCAGGCAAATGTAAACTGTCATTTGAAGTTCATCCCTGCAGGACAATGAGATGAGGTAAAGCTTCTGGGACAGGTTTCCATCTAAATAAAACTTGACAACTAGTCCCTAACCACAGACCTCATTGTTGCACAAAAGGCCATCTTCAATTGATTTTGGGGAGGGGGAGATGAGCAGCAAAGCCCCTTGTTTCAAGAAGATTTGGAATTCAAGCCACATTCCTGTAACTTCTATCCCTTATTCATGACTTCCACCTGAAGGTAATTGCTGCTGACCTCCCAAGATGCAAAGAGGCAGAACAACTACTCTACAAAGCACCGAATTTTATTACCTTGGCAAAACATAGTTATTTGCTTACTGCCCCCTCAAATAGATTGTCACATTAAAGAGAAAAGTAGGTGTCTTCTCCTTGGAAGAGAAATAGCATGTTTCTAGACAGATGGACCACAGGAACCAAGAGGAGGGAAGAGAAATTGAGTCCTGCATGCAGACTGTAACAGGAATATGCCTCTCCCCAGCACCAGCCCACTCTTGTGCCAAGCCTCAGGTTTGTAGCTCCATGCAGTCTTATCGCTTCCTTCTGGCATATGGAGCCACAGACTGAGAGTGAGCCTGAGGCTCTGAAACTAGATCTCACAACATGCCAGCAAGGAGCAGGGGTCAGGAAAAAACAAAAGGGGATGAAATTCCTCTTCAGCCCTCTCCGTCTGATACACCTGTATGCTCATGTGGCAGTACAACCCAGATGCCTTTTCTCAATGAGAAAATAGATACTAAAGTACACACTTCTATCATAGCACCTCTTCCTAACATTGTAACAGCATTTCCACCCTAAACAGAAAGAAATTTCCCACGCTGTGAAACAAGTCAAAAACTGTACTGCTTCTGTGCCATTTTCATCACTTTTAAGCTTCTTTCAATCCATCCACGTACACAGGAGGCAGAACTTAAAAACACTGGGGTGCTTGCAGAACATCTTTAAAAACAGTAGGCCACGGAACACTTGCACCTTTACCAGCACCAGAGACAACCACCACCGTCTGAGGGAGATATTTTAGGGAGAACCTGCTTTTGAGACAACCTGGCTGGAAGAGAGCATGTCAAGATGCCATTTAGCTCTAACATGTCTGTTTACACACATGCACATGAAGACTAAGAAGAAGCTGAACTAAAATGTTTCTAAGGTCAACCACTACTGAAGCTGAGTGAGGGATGAAAGGAGGAGAAAAAATGCAATTGAATGCTGGTGCAGTCTTTAGGCATTACTCGGAATGGCTGGCTGAGGCTGCCAACCTTTAGCAGGAAAAGTAGCTTATCTCCTGGCTTCCCAAATTGCACCAGAGAGAAACAGTCAGCTGATGAGGTTTCAGGAGTTTGCCAGCTTCATCCCTCTGTGGGATCTTTGGCAGAGATTGCTGCAGCTGGGCTCTTTCCAGCTCTTCCTTTTTTTCCATTTTAGCGTATAGCTTGAATAAAGAAAACAAGATGAAGGCTTTCAAAGATAACGCAGTCTTTCACAAACAGATGCAGAACAAAGCACAGGAAATTCTGAGCAAAGTAAAAAATGAATGTTGTCTGTTCAGGGCTTATCTGGAATGAGTTAGCCTCTTAGTGGACAGATCTGAAACATCACACAGTCCTGACTGTGACTGCAATGCTCACTAGCAGTCTTGTAAGGGGAGAAAACAGGATGGATAAGGGTGGAAATTCAGCTGTCTCAGAGATGGAAATTCCTTCAGATGTATCAGAAAAAACACTTATGAGTTAAGCTTGTTATCACTGTTATCTCTTGTTGCCTTAAGTCCAAGGCTTCTGTATCTTTACCTTTGGTGCGACCAAAAACACCCTCAGTATTAAATTCATTTAAATTGGGAAACAAAGAGCATCAAAGGCAGGTTATTGAAAACATGTATTCAACTAATTCTGAATACAGCATCACCTTAACTGCTTGAAATAAATCTGTGCTAGTCAGACACACACACAGAAATTTAAAAATGCAGACACATTTATTACTATGGAAAGCAATCTGCTATGACTTAACAGTATACGTACTCGGCTATATTTATTTTTTGGAAGACATTCACCCACAAGCTCTGGAATGTATCTGCTATGTGATGAACCTCTCATCATCATCAGTTACTTAAAAAGAGCAGTTATTTCAGAATGGCTTCTTGCAGATTTTAAATCAAAAATATCCAAATGAAACCAAACCGAAATGTGGAGGCACGCACTCTGAGCACAGACCAATCTCCCAGGCTGTTATGAGCCATGAAATGAATGTGACTAATTCCTGAAGAGTTTCATTACTCTATAAAGGTGACTGATTTTCTTGCTTCTCACATCAGAAATTCTACATTCAGATGTGGATCAATGACACTTAAAATAATGTGACACCAATCTACCAGTGCTTTCAGTTTACTCCACATCACTACAAGGATCCCCAAACCCATTTTGATTGGCATCCCATATTCTTAGCAAGTCAAGGCCTCTGAACACAGGTAACATAGGGCATTTGAGGTGAAGAGTATGGTACATTGGCAGCTGTGTCAGGCAACTTGCTGAATTGGCTACTGTGCCCATCAGTGGTTACAGAATCTCTGCTTTTTCTTCTAAAACCACTTTACTGCCAGCGTTGACACAATAAGGCTTACAGCACACATGACACCTGCTCCAATTAAACACAGCCTAATGGCCTAAGAAATGTCTTGCTGGAGCAAATAGTTCTGAAACTCTTTCAAACAGCAAGCAATTTCTAAAACACCCCGACATCAAATAAAAACTGCTGTGGAGGTTCTAGGACCCAAGAAAGGCCCTTGAAGGCTGAAAACATATTCTCTCTAATACTCTGAAAGCTCTCCACAAATGTAGTCTTGCACTAAAAGCTCAAAGCTATAGTGTAAAAATAATTAGCAAAGGCCTTATTCAAAGCTAAGCAGAAATCAGAAAATACAGTTCCTTAGGACTGACTACTGTAAACTGCATTACACAGTCTGTGTGTTTTGAGTGAAATTTCTCTCTGCACTTAAATGTGTAATACTCATTTTATTTCCAATTACATTCCTATTTTCTTAATAAAATGCAGTATGCTATTTTGATGACTGATTTAGTGAGATGTCATTCTCATTTCTAAAAATAAGCAAACTAGAATTGACAAAAGGTACAATTTTTGACAGAGCCGGTAATCCTGTGATGTAAAACCACTACAACTTTTTACAACTCTTTTGGATGCAAATACCAGGCAAAAAAGATGCCATGGTGCAAATTTAGGCTGGAGGTTTTACAATTGATAAAGAGAGAATGAAACTGTTTGCCTGTCCACACTCAAAGGTGCTCTCCAGACTGCTAATACAGAAAACAAACCCAAGGCAACAGCTATGCAGAATTACCCTGAGTTAAAGAAAACAAAATTGTTTTCTCTGTTGGTGTCAAAGCCAAGTTTTGTATCATGAAGGGTCAACACAACAAATTTCACCA
Source organism: Cyanistes caeruleus (assembly GCF_971803275.1). Classification (NCBI taxonomy): domain Eukaryota; kingdom Metazoa; phylum Chordata; class Aves; order Passeriformes; family Paridae; genus Cyanistes; species Cyanistes caeruleus. The sequence continues at coordinate 90,713,809 of NC_141701.1, forward strand.
CTATGTAAGTGATGAGTTTGGGTTTTTTTTGTTTTGGGTGGAGATTTCTTGGTACATTTGTTTGTGTGGTTTTAAGGTGCTGAAGGTGGTTTACAGAGTCATACAATATCCTGAGTTAAAAGGGACCCACAAGGATCATCGAGTCCAACTCTCAGCCCTGCACAGCACCATCCCTAAGTCACACCATTCCTAGGAGCATTTTCCAAACATTTCTTAAAATCTCTCAGGCTTGGTGCTGGTGACCACTTCCCTGGGGAGCCTGTTTCAGTGCCCAACCACCCTCTGGGTCAAAAACCTTTTTCAGATATTTAGCCTAAACCTTCCCTTACGCATCTTCAGGTCATTCCCTTGAATCCTGTCACTGAGCACCATAGGGAAGAGATCAATGCCTGCTCCTGCTCTTTCCCTCATGAGGAAGTTGCAGACTGCAATGAGGTCTCCTCTCAGTCTCCTCTTTTCCAGGCTGAACAGACTGGAAAAGACAGTGACCTCAGCTGCTCCTCATACTGCTTCCCCTCAAGGCCCTTCACCATCTCTGTAGCCTTCCTTTGGACTCTAACATCTTTACATATTTATATATTTCTTGTATTGTGGTATCCGAAGCTACACACAGGACTCTAGCTGAGGCTGCAGCAGTGCAGAGTAGAATGGGACAATCACTTCCCTAGACCAGCTGGAAATGGGTTGATTTTTGTTTTGTTTGTTTTTGAGAGAAACACAAACCTAAAACCTATACTTGTGAAGTGCTTTTCAATGAACTTTTAAGCTGAATCTTTTTTTTGCTCATATTCCTGGCAACTGTTGTCCCTTCTAGCATCTGAGATTGTGGTTAGATGAGATGACTGCGCCAGTCCTAAGGCTGTGGTTAGACCAGATGATTGTGCCAAGTCAAGCAGCTTGCTACTATCAAAAGGGATGAGGAGTTTGATATCCTCTGCCTCCAGCTTTCAGTCAAGGTACTCTGGGGTCCCCCATTTCCACCAAATGACCACATGATGCTCACTTGACCGCTTAATGAAGGCGTGTATAGTTCATTAAACTAGAAAAAAAAATTTCTTTTTTAAAATATTTTTCTTTTCCTAGGCTAGTTTTCTGCCACGTCAGTACTCTGGACTGGCTGAACTGCACGGGCAGTCAAATGGCAGAGCCAGCATAAGGAACAAGGTGAAAGGAGCAGGGCTACACCCATCAGCTACTGCTGAACTCTTTCCCATCTTTCCTTACCTTATTTATTTTAGGCCTACAATAACTCAGTCTGCTACAGATAATGCACATGCCTCTGCAGACTCTTCATTGCCATTTTCATTTTCTATTACCTATGATAAGACATATGCAAGGAGGCAAGATTATTTTTAGAATTTGTTTGCCTAGAAATGTACTCAGGAGCAACAGAAGCTCTTTTTAGATGGTCATGAAGTAAGTTTTAAGAAAATTAATTATACAAATTCTCTGCTTCACAGGTTAAAGAAATATCCATCCCTGTTACATATGAGAGGAAAAGGAATATGGGTGTCCTGTGAAAGAAGATTTTCGATCAGTCTTGCTAAACACTGAAATTTTATTAAGACAGGAGCACAATTTGGATGGACATAATCAAATTCAGTTGACATCGCTGAGGGCATAATTTTTTATAATTTTTTTTATAAATGGTGATGATGGAAAAGGCAAAGAACAACCTGTGTCAGCCAATGAACAAGCAAGTCCCTTGCAGGCTGAAAATTAATTCTGTTCTAGCAAACAAAGAAAAGAGATTTGGAAATTTTCAATGAAGCCAAATTCAAACATCCTGTTATTTATTTGTTAATCTTTAAATTCACTTGACAGCAAGCACCAAAGTGAAAGTGATGTTGAGTGCCATGACAAATTTGCTCAAATCCTTATTTTCTGAACCTTTTACTTGAAAACATCTATATTTAATCACAGTTTAAAACTAACCAAAAAGGCTGTTTACTCTGAATGAAAAGGGAAAATACTGCAAAGTTGAAAGAGGTATTTTCTGTTTCTGTAAATGCATTGTTAAAATCCACTTACAGACAAGGGTCCTTGGCACAGTTACAATCTTCTACTAAAGCTTAGGAGACAGACAGACATTACCCACTGTCAACAAATGCAATCTCACATCACTGATGGAGTGAAAAGCTCCCTAGACAAATGTTAGCATAAAACCTTCTTGCAGTACTTAATTGCAGCCTTCAGAAATAAGAGAGATGAAGTTATCAGTGTATCTGAACCATCACAGTGAATGAAGAGGGCTGCTTTCTTGTTCAAAATTGAAGGCTGAGTAGCGACCCAGCCAGGGAAGGAGACCCACACCATTCTGAGCACACAGAGGCACAGCTGAAACAACAGCACTTCCCCAAGGGCTGCCATGTTTTCATCTGCAGGAGTCAGAAGAGAAGAGACATGGTCTAAGGGAAGACGTGGTTCCCCAACTGGCAGCTGCTGCCATCCCCTCTTAGTTAGCTTTTGGCAGATAATATGTGGCACTGAGCTGAAGCACCCAGCTTAGCAATGTTTAGGCATTTCTACCACATCTGTTGTGATTTTCATGCCATGCCTGGAGTACCATCTACACGGCAAGGGAAAAGAGGTTTCACCAAGAAGCTGAAGTCAGATGAAGACAGTCCCATGCCACCCTATCACTGGGCACCTTCCTTTCAACATGGCTCACTGGGGAGCATGCACAGAAATCCTCATGCAGTGAGCAGAAAATAATTGAAAATACATGCATCAATGACAAAAAGTGCTATTTTCAGAATGCACTGCTGCCTGCCTCAGCTGGCACAAACAACCAGTGCAGAAGCCAAGGAACGCGCAGATCTAGGAAACAGAGGCTGGTGCTGCCACTGGGTCTGGCATCACAGTCCCACCAAGAACTGTCTCAGAGCCTCCTGCCTCTCAGTGTGGAGATGTATCAGTTGTGGAAAAAACAGCTCTCCAACAAAAGTCATGTGAACTTTTGTGTGGGGATGGCTGAGGGCAGAAGCAGACCAGTACAAAGTGGTGCAGTCCCCATACCTGGAGGTTTTCAGGACACAACTGGATGTAGTACTTACTGCTGCCGTCTAGTTAACAAGGTAGTGATCAAACAAAGGCTGGAAGTCTTCTCCAACCAAAATGAGAAAGGGGCACCAGAGACTTTACGGTCCAACCATCACCTCCATCCACATGCTGACATGGCTCCCACTCCATTTAAAGAACATACCTAAAATACCTAAGTTCCTTTAACAACCTTAAATGTAAAATGAAATCTCTCAGAATAGCAAAATTACTTTTTTTTTTTTTTACTCACCTCTTTATTTACCTAATGAATGAGACTTCAATTTCTGCCTCGAACCAAAGCATTCCCTCACATATGTTTGATTTCCCAAACAGATTATTCTTGCTGTGAGATTAAGCTAGACAACATGTTTGGAAACTGCCATGACACCTTTCTAGGACAAAGTATAGCTGGTGAAAACAAACTATATGCTTGAATAATTCTAACGTCTAGTTTGTCATCTCTGTAGATTAACTAACCATCTTAAACAAATAAGAAAACTTTGTCACTTTTTCCATTCAAGAAACATGCTTCTGCAGCACAAATTTATTTACTGTGAATTTTGAAAAACAGAACTTAAAATAATAGGTCATAAAAGTTTGCTTTATGATATAGCCTTTTGAGGGTCCTGGATTTACTCTCATCAACAGAATGCAAGCCATTATTACATCTTTCATTGCCTTTTTTATAGCCCTATCTCACATTTTAAGCTGCACAAGAAGAAGACAATTTCCCAAAGGACTTAGTTCTCGTTTTAGATAAGGATCTCTGAAAATTGGTATCACTATCCCAAACACCAATCCCTGTTCTTAAAATCCTAATGCAAATGACAGGCAGCAGTAATCAAAATCACTAAAGAGGTCCCACTGGGTTTTTCCAGCGCAAGACCTTGTTTCCATAATCAGAGCTCCAGTATAACTTTTAGGGCTGCAAAGAGTTTCTTGACAACCAGCACAAGCACCTCCTTCAAATTTTATATTCCCAAGGACTGAAGAGGAACATGCAGGAAACAAAGGCATACTGTAGGGTGTTGTTCTATATACTCTGCAAATATCCAGAGTAAACATAAACACACATGCAATATAACCATTGATATGACAATCAGAATATACCCACTTGCCTTTCTCTTTAATTGGAAGCACTTAAATAATAGGATTTCAGACACAAACTGAAAATGGCAGGGTTATTTTCAGGATAACAAGTAGATCTAATAGTGAGACAGAGAAGACAGCTAAGGCATTATCATACATACAAATTCAAAAGTAATTTTAATTTTTATTTATTTTATGGGGTTTTTTATTATTATTCAGAGAGGCACAGAAGTTAATTTTCTCTGCACCACCACCAGCACATCAGAGCTTGCAGAAACTATAATATAGAAAAGACTTCTATTAATGGGTTCATCTTCCACATTTAAAATTAATTTGCTTTTCAAACTATCAAAGAGGCACCATTATTCCAGCTACCAAATCATTAATGAGACTACTGAAATCACTGGATGAAATACAATTGACAGTCATTTTCATACAAGTTTAGCTGCAGTTTCACTAACTGCAAAGGAACTTTTATAGCATGTTTATCAAACTTCATCTGCTCCAAATGCATAAAAACTTCTCAAAGACACAAGTTACAAGGAGCTGGTGTACCTTTTTGCCTTCCTCTATTGCTCCAAAGAAATACTTTTTAATAAAACAATTTACAAATGGCAAGTCTAGGAATCCATAAATTTAAGGAATGGCAGTTATAAAACTGGACCACAGAAAGTCTCTCTGCATTACAGATGGTGGCACTAAGATGAAATCCTGCTACTCAGCTGTTTGCAGTCCCCTCAGCTACTAGAAATATCCAATACCAATCTATACTCCTGCACAGAGCTGGGAGTTAAGAGAGCCTGAATCCCCCTTACACCCTTCCTTTCCAGTTTTGAAAACTGCTGTATTTGCCAGGTGCTGAAAGGTGACCTATTCGATTTTCAACAGTTACATAAATAAAGGAATAAAAAAATAGATCACTCACATAAAACTATATTTAACCCCATGCTACCCTTTGGAGCAACATGCAAAAAACAAAGGATGTGGCCTGAAAGTTGTACAGACGACACATACAAGAAAACATTATTTTCTTCCCACCAGTATGAAATCTGGGATCTGAGACTCATCCTTAAAATACTACACATTTCCCTGAATTCAAAATAGCTCAGTAATTTCTCAGGATGACCTGTTTTATTCTCAGTCCATAGAGACCCATGGATTTGAAAATACGTGGCTACTTTTTTTTTTTTTTAACGCAATATTCAAATTGATCTTCTTGATGTCACTGCACAATATCAGTCCTCTTTCCTTTTGCTTATTTTTCTCTGCATAATGAAACATTCCTCCAATTATCAATGGCAAAAAAAAAAAAAAAAAAGAAGCTTTTGGACAGAGATGTTGAAACAGAGCAGGGCCAAGACAGGACTTTTAAAAAATAATTTAGCAAACAGAAAGAGCAACATGGAATATCATTCTGGCTCAAATAAAAAACCCCAACCCTCAAATGACTGGTAATCTATTTCTGTGAAGGAAAAAAGCTCTGAAGATGTGAGCTCTGCAGCTGCCAGGTGAAGCCAATGGCATACTCCATGTCTGGTACCTGCATTGACATAGCATTCCCAGCCAACTCACTTTTTATCTAAGCTGTCTTTGGAGAAACTAGACACCATGAAAACCTCAGTCATCCTGTAACCTGGCACATCATCAAAGCCTCCTAACACACAATTACTGTGCTTCATGCCTTTGGACTTTTTTCCTTTGACTAAACAAAACCCCCACAATGGAATAAGAAACTTTCAAAGAGAAATTGTGTTTGACAGAAGATCAATGATGCAGAGGTGTTGCAGGGAAAAAAGCCAATGCTGTTTTGTGTACACCTCCAAGCTTATAAATGCCTTGCTCTTAAAGGTAGATGCCCCTTCCCATCAGATCAGTACTTGATATTATTACTGAACTCAGAAGTCTAAGGTCTTCTTTAATCACATTAAGGAGTTTGCAATTTCTTACTCAATACAGTGACTTTATCATGCTGCCTGTAGTTATATCCAGCCATTCCCCTAGTTTTTTGCCTTGTCGGCAATAACACTCAGTGGAATCTGACTCACCATGTCAACAAGACAAGCTACATATAAATATGAATAACCTACCAAGCAAGCACCCAGCTGCTGCTCCAATGCATTAGCACATGTATAGTTATGCACATGACTAAAGGGAACTGCCATAAACCTCCATAAAGAAACAAATAAGCTCTTGTGAGTGAAAACTGTAAGCCTGCCCAGAAATCTGAATCCTGCTAGTCATCACTTTCAAGGCTCAAGCCAGCATGACAAAGCCTTTTCAAGTAAGGGTCTAGGTGAATCTGAAAGAGACACGGTTTATATTCACCTCTCAGGACACCAGCTTTTTTAAGCAAGCTTTGAGGGAATGGGGAAGCAACAGATAATAACTGACTGGAGCATTAAAGAAATAAAATTCAATTCCTTTCAGCTCCTGTCATCCAAGCTTGTCTGCATCTCCTTTTAATACCTTGAAACAACTGCCCTGTGAACTACTAAACTATGGGAGTCCAATGTCACAGCGCTTGTGTCCTCTCAGCCCTTTAACTCTGTATGGAGATCCTATGCTACTTTGCCTGTGGACTTGGATCACTCCAGACACAGATGCTAGTAAGCCAGTTTCTTGCTGCTAAATTACAGTATGTAAATTCTGTCCAGGTGTACTTCCCCAAGGTAACTGCAGCCAACCACCTCTAAATGGTTACCTTCTCTGCTGACGTACTAAGCACATCAGGAAGCAGACAGACTACAAGAGCTCCTTTTCCCTGGATTGGCAGCCTGTCCTCGTCCTCCCACCTGCCCTCCACCCTGATCCCCATCTAAATCAGTTAACCAGAAACCAAAACATACAGATTCTTCAGCCCAGGCATCTCAAGCACTCCAGAAACAAGTTCCTCTGTTCAGATCAAAAGGGCACAGACTGGTACACTGGTCTCCCTCCCTGCTACAGCATGGAAAAAAGACTGAGTTCTTCCAGCAGTACCCCAGAGGTGTCTCACCGTTCACTGCCTTGAGGCTCCCACTAATGCCATCGCTGTGCTGCCGCTTCTGTGCATTCTTGAACTCCTTCAGTGATAAATAAAGGACCTTCCGCACCACCCTCTCCTCTGACCAGGGAATCCCATCACTGTCATCCTAAAGGAGGTGGAAACAGAAAAGAGACATTAGTTGCATGCACCTGAAACAAAAGCCAAACAAACCCCCAAAGCCTATGGCTACATAGATTATTTTTAATTCAAGAAAAAAAAAACCAAAACACCGAAACTGAAGAAAAATACTATGCAAGAAAATGCAACCTGATCAGTTCTAACAGAGAACAAAAATAAGTATTATCATCAAATCAGCATTAGTGCCTCTAATCCTTTATTCTGCAAACAGCAGTAGGCATGTACCAGGTGTTAGGCAGGAGGTAAAACTTAATTGTTAAAATCCTTATAATGAATCCCTCACGGAGAAATTTATCACAGCCAGGAAGTGTTCTCCCAGGTAATTAAGAGGAGGGGAATAAAAACCCCAACAAAACATTAAAATGAATGTTCCAGAAATTGAAGAGGCAAGTTTGATGAACCAACTTCTCTTGTTGCTGTTTTGGCCTTCATTTGTGCCTCTTCGCTCAGGTTATATTTTTTTTCCAGTTTAGTGATTTGCATTAACTGCAGTGTTAAAATGAAGTTGTATATTGATAGTGGTGAAGTTATTCTGAATTTATTTCAGCATAAAGCCAAGTAGAATTTGGCTCATGGGGCATATGCTTTCTCCTTTATTTTTAGGAGACAAATGCTGCTTTGTCAAAAGGAATACTGGTCTACATCTAATTTACCACTTGCTTTAGTAAAGTTAAAGATTAACTCCCTGGAAAAGTATTTCCCTCAAGCCTTTAGCATTCAAATAAATTACATAAGCAAATTGATATAAAGACATAAGTGACATAGGTAAGTCATCATATTTTCATAAGCCACATAACTGTCTTGGGGTCTTTGGAAATCACTATTTGAACATTCTTACCCTTCAATTCCTCAGGGGCTACATCATTGCCAAAGCAAAAGATTAACATTTCTACGCAGACCTTAAGTGCTAAGTGTACCACAGTGTACTGTCACTAACACTGGAAACTCCACAAGCCCCATCAGAGATCCCCACCAGGAGGCAGGAGAGCTTAGACCATCCACGTGCCAAAGAAAAGACAGACACTGCCAACTTCTAAAAAAAAAAGCATCATTTAGGGTGACCAGTGATAGCCTTTTCTTTGCTCCTCTAGTGACACATTGGCATCGAGCTGCTGAATTGTGATCAAAAACTTTTCTATCCTTCACCCTCCCCCCCAGAAAATTCTAGGACAAATTATTTATTTGGCAGGGGTTAAAAAACAAAACAAAGAAAAAAAAAATAAATCCCCCCAAAAAAAACCCCAACACAATGATTGCAGTGAAAGCAGCATGCATTCTGGCAGCAGGAAGTGCATTTCACACGAGGGACAAGCTATTACACTTTGAAGATGCCTGAGCTATGCCCAGAGAGTTTTAGAATACAGTCAGCTCTGGGCCAAGAAAGCGAACTTTGTAACCCAACACCCACTGCAACCAAAAAAAGACCAAAAAACCCCCTCAGCAAGCATTTTAGAAGGACCAGTACATCCAGTTATTTTGTCAACAAAGGTTTACACAAACAGCCCTGGCTTACCATTTTGCTGCCAACACAGCTTCAGTCCTAACCAGAAGCAACACTAAACACGAGGGCTGCAGCCCAATTTTAACAAAGTTTGCCCAAGGATGCCCTCATTTACATTCCCACCAAGGAGGGCCCAATGGGACATCATGTGTTTCTGTTTACACAGGAACTACTTAAATCCTTAAGGGAGTCAGGCTCAGTTAGGAACAGATATAAAAGCACCCTGCCCATGTTAGGGGGACAGGCCCGTGGGCATCACTCACTCCCTTCACTGGAAGCTGCACAAAAACACCCATCGGTTCCTGATCTCACTGGCCCTTCAATCCCAACAAAAACACAAGAAAATTTAAGAAAAAAACAAACAACAACAACAACAAAATTTAAAAAAAAATAAATCCACTCTCTCACAATGTCTCACTGCAATGAGAACATAGCAGCTTTTGCTGCTTCAGTAGTGACAGGGTAAAACCTGCTGATAGGACTGATCTATAAATCAGCATGTGCTGACCACAGGACCTGTGCCCTGGCACCAGCTGGCTACAGTCCCTCCTGTGGAAGGGCAGGAGGTTCCCACAGTCCCTCCTGGGGAAGGGAAGGCGCTCCCCACCACACACCAGTGGCCTCTGATCTAGGCCACCATCCTGTGAAGATCATGAAGTAATCTCCATCTCCCCAGGAAATATGCTGGATGCAAAAGCATGTCGTGCATCCGCCTGATGGCAAATTTTCCAGCAGCTAAGGTGTTTCCCTGGTGTCGGCTGGAGGCCCCAGCAACATGCAGGACATGGTCCCAGCAGCCTGGGGGCTGCCTGGGCATCAGTGCCACCGGCAAAGAGACAGGTCCCAGAAGGTGGGAACAAAGACCTCAGCACCCCCTGAAGCAACTTCACACCACACTCAATTCCTGGAGCTGTAAAACTCCGGGAGTATTATCTTCGTCTGCCCTGTGAAACAGCAGTCTGCCTCCAGAAATGCACACGGAGAGTCTCTTCACACCAGAGCCTCCACCAGCCCAGCTGCGTCCAGGCTGCAGCTGCTGTCCTGCCTGCACTGCTGTGCTGTGGGCTTCCCCTGCACACAGCACCCAGCTTGAAAAAAAGTCTTCAAGATCTCCTACACCGTGTGCTATCCGAGGTCAGCAAAATAAGGGGCTAAGCCGCGGCCAACACCTGTATTCACATGACTCCACACTGCAGGAGCGATAAAGAGGTTTCACAATCTCCAAGCTCATCTTCCCTGGAGCCTATGGCACAAAAGCAGTCGCATGCTGGAGAGCAGCTGACTCAGAGCCCAGCTGAGCCGCAGCTCCCGCTCCCGACACATTTAACCATAATTACATGGGTCAGATCGCCTCTGCCTCGCCACCCCAGTGCAGGGAGAGCTGTTGTGTGCTCGTGTGCCTGCACTGCACTCACACCACCACCAACTGCAAGAGTTATCTCACTTTAGCAAAACACACACACAACCGCTTAGAAATATGGTCAAGTGAAAGCCTTGAGGAATTTAATCTATGTAACTTCTCAACACCACCCCGTCACCCCCACCCCCAAGCCAAGCTCAAAGGGACTGACTCAATTGCTGCTTTTAAATATTTCCACAGGGAGTAGAGATTTGTTAATAGATGGCTCTCAAGGCTGGCAGAGAGGGGTATAATAACATCCAACAGCTGGAACTTGATTCAGAAAAATGTAAGACAGAATTAAAGAACAATTTCTGCAACTGTGCAAGTAATTAGCCATTGAAACGACTTATGGGGAACTAATGGATTGTCCATTATTGACTCAGACCCAAAAAAGGACTAAATAACATCTTAAACTGTAAGTTCATCACCACAAGCCCACAATCTCCACTGCGCAGGTTAGCTGAAATTATTTCTGCCTCCCAATATGACAAGAAGATTATCTTATAAACTCAGAATAAAACTAACAGATGCAAACAACCAAGGAAACTATGAGACAGAATAAAGAAATACAACCCCATAATTTCCTTTAAATTAAAAAATATCATGCCTCCTTCTTGGTTATGCCATTTCAGGGAACCATACATTGCACATTTATGTCTGAACTTCAGTACCCATAATGCATGTTTAATTGATAAATAACAATAATGACATATATAATATACATTGATATAGAATGTGTATATAAGAGAGAATATACATACAAGAATATAACAAAGAAATCAAAATGTGCACCACCTGTACCTTTCACTATTCATCTACAGCTTAGGTGCTTGTTCCCTGCAGTCCAGCTGTCTTGTGTGCACATGTGGCCTGCACACAGCCTTCCTATTTCCAAAATTATACTCAAATCCTAATTTTTGAAAAGCAGAAGAGATGGGGCAGAGTTAACACCACCTGCTGGGCAGGTGAAATGTCAGCCTGAAATCATGAGAGCTGCTGAGCTCTTTGGGCAGCAATGGCAGCACAACTCGAGCTTCTCCCTTCATTCATTGCAGATACAGCATTCTTCAGCCTGGCCCAGCCTTGCCTTAAGCAAACAGGAGTCACAGTTCACAGGATAAAACAAAGCTGGAACAAGGGAGAATGCATGCAGCACTCCATGCTATTTGCTTTAATTTTTATGTAAATACTTTTACAGCAGTGATGGTTTTATTTGAAAAGTCAGGACTTTGTAAGGTACAAAGATACTTATAAGCATGTGTGTTATGACTCAGTGTGGCTGGCATGTTTCCAGCTCTCTCTTTGGGTCTTTCCCAAGCACGCATCTCCTGACCTCATTCTTCATGCCAGGTTGCAAAAAGCAAAACAACAAAACACAAACTCCCTCTTTTTTCTTTTTCCAGCACTGCATCCAACACTCTATTAAAATCACTGTGGCACCCAATGCCCTAAATGAATATGCTTTCATGGCTCAACAGCCCCCAGAGAGTCTTTCCTGCAGATGTAAGAAGGTCATTTTGAAGCAATGGGAAAAATAAACCACAAGTTTCTACCCTTTCCTCAAGGATATTTTTGAAGGAGAACTATTTCAAAGGGTGGTTTTGACTGTGTTTATAGCGACATAAAAAAAAATACATCTTTTGCATGAAAAACAGACAACACATTTTCATATATCATACAAATTACTTTTTCAGCTGAAGGACCGAGATGGAAATGTTTGTTTACTAGATTTGAGACTTGCAACAGATTTTTGCCTTTTGGCTGTATATTATCAGTGGAAAACAGTTATACCTGTTGTTCTCTAAAAGTCAGACCAAAGAGGAATTGGTGGAAAACCCAGATTCACCTTCTGTGCAGTCTTGGGTAAGTTACTGCTGCTAAGTGTGATTAGCACTTACTAGCAATTACCTTACTCATTTACAAAGCCTAATTTCTCGGTATGTATATGGCACAAAGTGAACCTCATGAGTAAGTGCTAAGTCTTACTGCTGTTTGCACACACGTACTTCCCCTGCTGCGTTAGCAGAGGTCTTCATGGTATCACAAAGTTCCATCTGCCTCCTCGCCACCCCAAATGCACACTGCAGAGGGAAACCCCAGTGCTGGCCCTTTGCTGCAAGCATCCTCTCGGAGTAACCTGCAGGACCTAGTGGGCTGTTCCACGGCCAGACAGCAGAAGCTCTTCTCAGCACCAACTCCTAGCAAAAGTTTGAAGTTCCAGGGTAACAATTTGAAACCAGACTGTAATATATTCAACTGAAGCTCCATAAATAAATATTTTTTGCTCCTTCTGGCAGTTATCATGCTTCTTGGACTTCTTACAGCCAAGCAGAGCATGGTGCAAACTAGTTATATATATCCACAGTAATATCCTTGTAGTCTTTCGCTTACTATCAAGGTCACTCCACTCCCTTCCTCTCAGAATAAAGTTCACACTTATTTAATATTTAACCTTTTAATCAAGTCTAACTATCCAGAGAGGATGTAGCAGTTTCTCATTTAAAACAAACTGCTTATATTCAGTGAGAAAAAATAAAACCTCATGAATGGCTTAAGTTGATGAAGATTGATACAGCTTGGAGACTTTATAGTGGAGTGACTCATGCCTTCTGGAAAATGTAATCTGTTCTGTCTAGTTTAGGAAAATAGGTCATGTTTTAAAAATGTGCTAACTAACATGAAGAAAGGGGAAATTTCCTTTATTAATGGCTCTGTTTTAGCATTTAAGTCTATCTGGTAATTATAGCTACTTTTTCCCCTCGTACTTCCAGAAAACTTCCCCAAAGAACTCGTTACATTACAGCTCCTGACTTGAAGAACCAAAGCTATCACAGCAAAGAAACAGTGGAAGAAAACAAAAATCTCTCTTCTTGCTTTAGCACTTCTCCTACAGCTTTCATCCCCTGCACTCTCCTATTGGTCTGCACTCTTTCACTGCCTTCTGCTGCACCAGGGACTGCATTTCCTCCTTTCAGATGAATTCTGAAAAGCAGCATGGGAAACGTTCTGGTTTTTGGGTCACTAAAGGCCTCAGGCACTTTTAAGCCCAGTGAGCTTCAACCTGTTCTTGCAAAAATACATTATGGTAGAAGAGTTACAGTCAAAATCTCCAAATACAAGTCATTCCCAGAAGTGAGGCATAAAAAACAATTCCTAAATTTATCTTAAGCCTAATAATGAAATATTTAAGAACAGTTGGTTCATGTGTTATTTGCTTCTCCTACGTAAACTTTAAAGGCCTTGATGATGTTTCTGCACCTCTAGAAAACTATTACTCAGTATGAAACTAGTGAAAGCTTACAAGCTGTCAACTGTTTCCCATAGTGGTCCACCAAGATAAACACTAAAAACAAAAAACCCAAATAAACAAAAAAAAAACCCAACCAAACAAAAAACACACACAAAAAAAAAACAAAGCCCAAACAACTACAGAGTAAAGACAGGTCTAAAGTTTCTTAATTTATCAACTTGCATTACAACTTCAACAATCTCATTGATATCACTGACTCCACAGTTATGACTTCCTTAAGCCAGATTAGGAATCTAAACAACCATTTTGCACCAAAAGCATCTGAGTTTTGGGACCTGACATGGTGATAGTGTACTGGTATAAAGAGGTATGGAGGTGTAAGGTAATTATTCAGACTGAGGGAGTGGTTTTGATAACCAGCTTAATTCACCTGGCCCCACATTGGATGCACCTGCTCCAAACCCAATGCCAGCATTAACCCTTACATGCCTATTTGAGCAGTCTGATCAGAAGAATGAAAAATCTCATTCCAAGACAAGAAAAATTACTGTCTTCATCCAGATCAGCTTCCTTATTCCTAACCACATGACCAAAAGGTGACTATTGCTGGGGCAGAGGAAAAAAATGAGCTTGTCCCTTTGCACAGCAACTCACACTTGGAGGGATGCAAGCACATCACAGCACTGAAACATGACAACCATGATAAGGGGGAGAATCACAGATGGTATTCAGGGAATGAAAACAACCTTGCTGGAATGTATCTACTTGGAGCCCCAAATATCTCACTGTGTTCTGATGACCCTTACCCACTTTTTCGAAAAGGAATTGTCTATTTTAGAGAAGTGAAAGGGAAATAAAAAGGGGTGGCACGGCATCTATTACAGGGGCAGGGCCTGCAATGATTCAGGAAGGTCACAGCCTGACAAGGTACAATTTTCTGTTTGATCATCATTTGTAGACAATTTATGCCTGAGCCAAAGCTCTGACTTGATAAATAGATTCTTATGGTGCTCTCTTCAAATGAAGGGAACATCTCCTAAAAGGTATACTAAATGATCTTTGAGAAGGTATGTTGTATACAAATACATCACTCCCAGGCAGAAACCAAAATAATTTAAGCATCATTTCCTGTGTTGGTGAACTGGTCTAAATCTTTCTCAAATGAAAAAAAAAAAAACAACAAACCAACCTGATGGGTGATATTTACATTACATGTCTTCACTTCTCTGAAACACCATGAAATAATGTATATTTATCTTTGATTACATAGCAGAAAGGAAAAAAAAAAAAATACAGCTGAAATTGGATTAGAAACTTCTGCTGAAAAACAATTTATTGCATAACACGACTCTGACAGCCTGGGTTTCTGGCCACCAACTGAGCCTTTATAAAAATCTGCTGGGCAGCTGCCAAATCAGCTCTTTGAGTCTTGGCATGTCCGACATCTGAGACAGTAGTCAAGGCAGCCACATGTCCCGTGCCATCCACAGCCCCGCGCTTTTACGGTTAAATGGTACCGTCAAAGAACAGAGTGGTATGAGCCATTAAGCACACAAAGGTAAAAAAATCTCCTGCAGCTGCGGATCTGACAACTCTGATCATGCTGCAGAAGACCAAGAGCTACAACAAGAATTCTTCTTTTTCATGATCTGGCATTAATTTGAACATAAAAGTAGCTTAAGAAGAGGGGGAAAAGAGAAGCAAGAAAGGTAGCAAGCTCCAAAAAATGGCTACAGCCCCAGCTGAAAATCACTGCCATTTATAAATTTCACATTCCAAATATTCTTACTCTGTCTCCAGTTCTAATTAAAACCTCCACCAAGTACACTTCAGATAGACACATAAAACCCAGTATGCAAAGAGTATTCAGCAGCTCAAGATAATTAAATTCAAATATATTCTTTCTAATTAATTTAATTTTGATTCAGTTCCTTTTTTATAAAGGTGTTTGAGCTCCAGAATGCAGTCATATGAATATAGTCCAATAAAAAGCATTTTCTGCAGTTTAAATGTCTGCTAATAAGACCTACAGATGTGTATGGCTAATCCAATCCTGCTGCATATTGTCAATTATATTAAGACTTTTTTCCACCCTCAACCAGAAAGCCTGATCCTCAACTTGAAAAATACTAACCACTTTTGCATGCCAAAATAGTGTATAGGTAGTAGGGAAGAGAGAAAGATAAAATGGTGAGTTATAAATTTGCCTTCAGTATTAAGATGGGAATTTAAAGAGATCTAATTTTTTGGTGTCTCAGAGCATCTGAAAAATTGTTCAGCGGTATCAGTATTTTAAAGAAGCTGAAGAACTATTGATGTGTTTAGCATCTGTTCTCACATGTACAACAGGAGGTCTGTGCTTACACTATTTCTTTCGTAGGACTGTGTTACCTAGATGCTGAAGCCTTGCCCATAACACAGGAAAAGTTCTGCTCATCTATCTGCTCTCTAGGAGTATAGTAGTGTGTGTGTCTATATGCACACACATATATATCTATATATATATCTAATCTCATCAAAAATGTACATCTGTGAATACATAATTCAGATTGCTGCCTCTGTAAAATAAGTACACCATCTCAAAGCCTATGTAGTTTAGCTACATTGTTTAATTTAGCTGTGCCCATCAGGAACATGATGTCTTCTAGGCTTAAGTCTGTGGATGGAGGTCCCCTTGAAAAATCTGGGAAGGACACTATACCCCTGCTGGATGACCCTGTATTCACCCCCACTTAAACCTTTCCAGTATGAATGGGTTTCGCTGGTGTAAGGGAACCAAAGAGGAAATTCTGGCTCATCTGACTCACTTTGATGGCGCTGTAGCAGCTCATGCCTACAAGAGTAGCTCTGCCAACAAAGCCCTGCCAGCCAGAGGACCATGGCCAGCCGTGAAAAGTGTGGCATTGCCAAAGCTGGGGCATGACAAACTCTGCTCACAAGGTAACTTGCGCTGTGATGGACCTGCAAGTTTGCAAAAACATGGCCCAAAGCAGGTCTGGGTGATGCAAGGAGTCCCTTGTCTTAGCTCGGAAATGTTTAACTTGATTTCTTCCACTTTCATGTCAGTCTACAGGATGTCTGTGTTTCAGGCAATCATCAGGTTTAAAAATAGATTTAAAGAAAAAAAAAAAAAAAAAGAAATAAATCTGGTCAATCTTTTAACACAGGGAGGGGCAATGACAGTCAAATATACTGAACCTATTGCTGGGAAGCCTCAGGATACAGGTGACTGAATCAAATTTACTGAGCCTGATGGGGAACCAAAGAAGTTGAACTGACACAGGACTCCTAGGACAGACACGCTGATACTGCACTAGAAGTGCAACATGTTGATTTTGCTTGATGTATTACCCAAAAAGGGAGATTTCTGTAAGAATGATTTTGTCCTGGTTTATGTTCCCAACTGGAAGAATATCCTTTAAAGCCAGGAGGGAAGTACCTATTGAAGCTGGAAGATGGAAACTAAACCCATACTCTTTGCTCCTAAGCCAATTAAAGGGCACATATGAGGAGACTCTAAAGCTACTTTAAATGCATTTTCAGGTCAGTGTAGTTATAGCAGTAAATTTTCTGCACAATGATAAGTTATATAATCAGTGGACACCTAAAATCTAAGGGTTTTACAAGCTCACTCTTCAGTATTCAATACATCTGACTTCCAAAATATTACTCAGCAAACAAGTCAAGAATTTCAAACTGAGCAACACCAAAATGCTGCTTTACCACTCACAAGCTCCATGAGATCTGTATGGGTTGGCATTCAATCCCCTCATCCCTCCTCCACTCCCTGATCAATGGCAACAGTCAAACTTTGCTGGAGATATCAGAAGTACATCAAAGACAACCATTAAGCTTTTAAGTGCACTAATTGACATTTTAGCACTTACAAATCCATCTATGTGTTCTATCACTCAATTTAAAAGACTTGATACCCCGCCTGGTAAGAGTTCCCTGTGTTTTTAGAGGCTAGAGGGGAATTTTCAAAGCTATTTTTTTTCCCCCTCAGACAGGATTTTAAAGAATTCAAATTACAAATATAATGCACTTCAAAAAGTAACACATTTCACAAATTTAAGAGCTCTTCCATAAAAGCTGTAAATGGCATCACAGCTATAACTCACAGGCTTCTAAGCTCCAATGAATTCTGCAGCTGTTGCAGCACGTTGAAGCCAAATCATTGTTACCTTCACACCACCACAACTGAAAACCCCAGCTATGATATTACTAACTGCATGGTGCTACATGAAAAAGAGGAGGGAAAAAAGGAACCCCTGCATGATTTTGCAGCTCCTTCTTTCTTCCCTCACAAAGCCAGCATAAAACAGATGCTAAAACCACAAGGGACTGCTTTAGGTTTTCCTACAATGACTATCCCACAACAGGATCCAGGGCAGCATTTCAGAACAGCCATCCCCATGGACGCAGTAACATCAGAGGATACTCCCTTCCCCAGGTACGGTGACTTACAGCAGACAAGCCACTACCTGCAGCCAAGCCCAGCCTCTGATTACAGAGGAGCATCTCAGTGACAGCAGGTCCGGACCCTTCTTCTACTGCAGACACACACCAACACATTCACCTTCTGTTCTGCTAGAGAAATTCTCATTCAGTCCCGATATTTAAGGCAACAAGAAAGATCGAATTAAATTCCCAGGGTTTTAAGCCGTTCAGTTCATTGCTAGATCTATTTTAGGGTCTGAGGCTGCCAGCCACCCCCACAGAATCTGCACACTAAACAAGGCTTTTGACAGGCTTGTTTATACCTTCTGCAGCAATCAAAGGCAAAACATTACAAATCAAAGAACCAGGAGACAAATACAGTACTGTGTATAAGAGAAACCTCAAAAAGCTAGCCAGCAGCAAACCTGCTGCTCACTGAGCCCCGCGGAGCAATATGAGATAACACAGGAGAACAGAAATAGATAGTTAAGTAAGAACAGGCTTGCGCTGTACACATATGCAAACATCTGCAGGCAGGACCTCTGAAGCACATATCCATCAAAAGCAGCAGATGCAGAATCACAAGAAAAGGAGTAGGGAAAAAAGTACTAATTTTCTCCAAAAGTACCATGGAGGAAGGCCGTAATTTAAGAATTCCAGTTTAAAGACTGCAGGGGACTTCAGGTTTTTATTGGTACCAGAAAAACAACGAAGAAAAGAAGCAGGTGTGGACCATGTACAGTATTTCTGAGGCTGGGATTTAAATGGAAATGGCAAAGGCTGCGTTTTGTGACATGGATGGAGTCCATTTCACTCAGTAACACACTCACCGTGAACTGCACAGGCCATACTTCAACAAACCTGCCACATCAAGGAAGCATCTAAGATGTATGTTAAAATTACACTCAGAAGAAATTCAGTAGTACACCTTTGCTACTGTGTTCCTTTAAACCTTTCACCTCTTAAACTGCAAGTTCAATGTCAGATTATAAACACTGTAAAAGCTCATAAAACCCAATCATAAACCTGCCAGCTCATTTCAAGATTATTTGCTCTTAGCCTTGCAAAAACATCATAAGCAGTACGAGAATTGCATCATTTTCCTGCAAACTCTCCAACCCCCCATTTGCATCAAGCTAAGGGATGGGCAAGTGTTACAGCCTTACCTCAGAGAAAGACCTTTGCAGGTGACTTTCATAATAGATCACCTGCCTGCTAAACCGTTCACAGCAACATCCCCAACACCAGCTTCTGATGAAACCACCTACTACTTCACCTTTCTCTTGCAAAATCCAGCTTTGCACATTACCATCACAACTGATTGAGACGTGAAAACCTTCTACAACCACAGCAGGAACAAATGCAAAGTTGAGACTTTGGGACAACTCTGTGGGGGCACCATGTAGCAATGCCTACCTCCAGCCCTCCCAAAAACAGAGCCAGTGGCCAGAAGCACAGGCTGATACACACCTCCCCACACATCATCAGCATCAGGTGCTGGCTGTTTGCATTAGCCTGCTGTAGGAAAAGAGGGGCACTTCATTATGTGGGCTGGATTTCCTGCATGACCAGCCACATCATTTCAGCCCTCCCAAGGGAAAAGACTGTGGGCTTGATGGAAGCTGTCTGTTGCTTCTCTGTGGAAAAGAACGGTTTTAGTGGAATGAAATTTTCATGGGGGTCTAGACAGAGCAGGGCTCATCAAAAACAGGTTTCTGCCAAAGCATTGCAGGAAATGGCTAAATCGTATCTAGCAATACCACAGTGATGGTTATGAAGGCCATTTGCGATCAAGTCTGTGATTTGACCGTACCCACAGCACTGACAATAAACTCAACCCAAACTTCACACTTTAAGCACACAACAAACCACTTCGGCTTTCAGCTTTGCTGTGTGCTTAAAAGGCAAAACAGGGTAGAGACAGAAGAAGGAAAGAGAAAAATGAAGACTAGATTAGACCAGCCCTGTATTTTTAGGTGTGGATCAGCTCTTGCAGTCTCTTGGCAAATAAGGTGGCAACAGTAAATCATCTAAGTTTAGGAGCTGTGTTTCTGTTTACTTTAATTTGCAGTCTATTCAGTCCACTGTTTTGTTAGCTCATTCATGAGTAATGATGGAACTGGTGCCTGAATGCAATGATGGACAGTGCAGGGCAGATATATCCACCCAAAAAGGGAACCAACCTCCTCAGCTACCAGCCTCTGCTCCCTGCAAAACAAGCAGTCCTGTTAAGAGCCCACCACCATTTCTGTGACACTGTGAGCAGGCACAAG
This sequence comes from Cyanistes caeruleus, assembly GCF_971803275.1. Lineage (NCBI taxonomy): Eukaryota > Metazoa > Chordata > Aves > Passeriformes > Paridae > Cyanistes > Cyanistes caeruleus. The sequence goes on from NC_141701.1 coordinate 90,733,969, forward strand.
ATTAACCATCTTTAATTTCAGCCCACTGCAATTCCTTATCAAAAGGCCATGACAGATACAAGGAGGAGGAACAGACTAGTGGTAACTATAGTCCATGTTGTGGGCAGGCACAGATTTGGTAGCTTGATTTTCCTACTGGAGCAGCCTCAGGTGCCCTGGGCATGTGATCACATCCAGTTACATGAATGCAACAACCTTTGAGAGCAGCAGCTCCAACAGGATGTGGGGATGGAGCTATGTCTGCCTTGGGAGAGCAGATCATGCTGAATATTAATTAAATTTAACCAAAAAAAAAAACCCCAAAAAACCAAAAAACCCACCCCCCAAAAAAGTTTAACTTGTTTAAATGCCTTTGCATTGCTGGGTGACCTACTCCTCCCCATGACTCCTGCATCCTAGCCACTGCAAGTCGCTGCATACAGATGTAGCAGCAATGGTACGGCTTAATCAGTCAATGTTTTCACAACACATATTTCTAATATTAAGCACTTATTGAAGACTTAGAAGTTACTGTGTAAATATTTGTATTATATTATACTGCTAACGCTTCCTCACCAACTGTGGAATTTTAAATCTATCTCGTCTGATAAAGCTTTATTTACATATCACACTGCTCTCGATACTCAACAAAGTGAACTGACTAAATTTACACCAACTCCATTGAAGGAGTACTTGTCAGGAAAGAGCAATTCAATGATTTTCTGTCTCTCTTGTGTGACCAAACTAAACCATAGGCAGTCACGTGGTTTGTTTTGGGTTGACATTAACTGTTTTCACTAGGCAACAATGCTTCCAGGAAAAGCATTGCACAAACGCACCTTGCTCTTAAAACATGATGCAACCAGCAGTCTACACTGAGAGCTATATACTCCCAACACAGAGTCTCTGCTCAAAATCTGAGAAGCTGCTGGTGCCCACTGACCTTACATCCACAGCACTGCTGCAGTCATTTTAGCCCTCCTGAGGCACTCCCAGGATGCTTCAATGTCCTCAGGCACCGAAATAGTCCCGGGGTACCAAACAGGAGAAGCAGGATTTCAGCCACCAGTTACACGTGGAGGCAAGCAGAGTTTGTCACTTATGTATTCAGGTCAGATTATCACCTCCCACTATTTTACAAGAGGGGAAGGCCATGAGAAGCTGCCAACGCTGAGACAAGCAGTTAATGCTTGGCAAAACACGATCAACACACAACCAAAAACAAATGCAAACACCATTATTAGTCCCAAACTACCTTATGTGGAAAAAATAACAGCCACCAAAACGTAGTGAAAAAGATGACAGATTTAAATGGCCTGGTTTCCCACACAAGCTTAAGGAAATAGTGTGCAAACCCCTTATCCTGTCCCTCCCCTTCTCCCCCACAAAAATCCCTAAAAAGCAAAAGAAAACTTATGGGACTTCATATCAGCTCCAACAGTTGATATCAAGTTGATCATCACATCGTCTTTGAAAAATCTGAGTGTCTAAAGCACTCACAGTATTGAAGAAAACCTAATAATCTGTTTACTCATTGAATCTAACTCACAGATTTATTCTTTATTTTACATACAGAAGGAATATTTACTCTCTGATGAACTTAGTTAGACGTGCACAATCATATGCTGAAATGGAAAAAAAATGGAGTTGAAGTTACATGCTACCTTTCGACAGCTCTGCCAGCTGGAAATATGCCATCAATTGTCTGTTCCCTACGTGACTCGAAAGCAGAGGAGTCTGCTTAACAGAAATTCACTCAATTTCACCTTGTTTACTTCAGGTTTAAGAAAACGGCTGGGAAGAACATAAATTAAATATTTTTCCTTTTACGAATATCCTCTTTTCTTCATAACATGCCTTTAGTTTCATACCAAATTTATGACATTTTTAATCCAAAGTGTTACGGAAATTGGGAAGAACAAAGTAGAAATGGATGTATTGGAAGAATTTTTTTTTAATTTCCAAATCTGAACAGTATCATACTAAGAAAAAGTAAGTACCTCTAAGCATTCTGTATGTGTTACTGCCATGCTGTGCCTTCAGTACATATGTGCATTTCTGTTCTGGAGAAATGTGTTCTGCTTCCATAGAAATTCACAGGCACATATAAACAAACAGCAGAAAGCAACAGTTTTTTTGTCAACTGGTTTATTCAAGAAAAACAAAATTCAGTATGTGTCACTTTTGCACAAGACTTTACCCTAACTTCTGCTATGCACAGGAAAGGACAGACAGACATACACACCAAAAAGTACATGTATTGCCCACAAGCTGCTGTGTCTCAAGACAGCAGAGCTGAAGCTCTCTGTCACTCACAGCCTCCTGACAGTGGGCCAATTCACTTGCCCAAGCCTACTACAGATAAATAAGCAAGAAACATGCTGTACACAGACATCTGTCTTTTTTTTTTTTTCCCACCTTACCAGTCAAGAAATGCTATTAATACAACAATTACTTAACCATATAAATCTGAGGCTAATAAAAAGACTGTGCTTTGAGTGACAATATCTACTTTGCCATCACAGAACTAACTCCTTTTTCCCTACAAATAAATGTTATTATCTGGAAATTGAACCCTGAGTGGTGAACTAGTAACTTGCTTTCTTAGACACTTCAATACATTAAGTGCTTTGCATTATGGACAGATCAACTGCTCATTCACTAAGGAAGGTTACCAAAGTGATGCTGTAATCTCATTTAGCTGCCCCAGTGTTTACCTTCTACAGGCAGTCTTGGATAGCAGGGGGAAAAATCCAAGCCATGCAAGAATAAAGCTGGGACATTTCAAATGTGGAATGAGAAAATATTTACTTCTCAGGTTAGAGATCCTTTTGCTCCAGCTACCTCACCAAAAAAGTATGGTGCCAGAAGTATGAGAAGGTAGAAAGAGATTTACAGACTGGAAATGTTTTGAAATGTAAATTAAAAAGGCAGCAAATCAAAATGCTGTGAAAATTACTTAACAGTTAAACAATCTAGTGCAGTTTACAGCAAACGTCATTGGATAAAAATTTGGATTCACAACCAGAAATACACACAAGACCAAGGCAATGAAAAGGAGCATAAAAAAGACATGAATCACGAAGTTTGAAAGCAATCATTCCATTTGCACCTTTTCTCTGTGTTTCTGGCCTGTAACACTTGCCAGGGATGGCAATCTGGCAAGATTCTCATAAAAGCTCTCATACTTCCTATAATAATAAACCCTCTTATTCCTGCTGCAGAAGAGGTTCTGAGCTGAAAACTCCTGGAACTGGGAAAATGGACAGAGAAAACAAAAAGCTCAAAATTCATCTCCAGAAGGACTGAAAGGGCAGTAGGAGAAAAACAAACAAACAAACAAAGTTACTGGTACAAAAATAACAGATTTTGCCTCAGTCAGGTAAAAACCATGAAATGTTAATTTGAAAAATACAGTTAAGAGAAATAGGACAAAATAATTGGGAAGCAGGAAAGAAAGGCTGGATAAAAGGCCAGCACAGCGCTGGGAAATCCCCAGCATATGTCTTGGGTGTGCAGAACTAAACCTAAAAAATGAAGCACTCCTAGACCTCAAAGTATTTAATATTGCAAAGTTGCATATAGTACGCCACTGCTGAATGCCATGTCCGATTTCACCCACAAATAAATTGTTTTTACGTGGAATTTCCAGGAAGTAATGCATGCTTGTCTGCTTGTGCTGAAATTAGGCCTTTTCTTTGCACTGCAGACATGCCTTACTAGACACATGGCTGGCCCAGGATAAGCACTCAAGGATGCAGCACCATCTATGATGCAGATGGCACCATCACCAATGGTTCCATAATAAATCTTATTTTAATTTAGGAAACAGTTTTAAGATCCTGGACACGTTAATTACTGTGAGGAGGAGATGCTCAGTGAGAGAGACCTGTCTGCTGCGCCTGCAGGCGTTGGCACCTGCACAGGAGGACCCGGGACACTGGGTGGGGAGCAAAGGGGCCAAGCTCAGGGGGAATCAGTGGCCACCCAGGCAGTGGGATGAGTTCATGAAAGACACTGGCACAGCTGGAGGTAGATGGCATGACTGCTTATGTTTGTTCATCCTGTAGAGTTCCATGGCCAGGGAAGGAAGGAAGGACAGACAGCGAAATAGGTTTATAGAAAAGGCCACCAAACTGTCCTTGGGACTGAGTACAGAACATGGTAAGGCTGTAGCCACAGCAGTGGTCCTAGACTAGCATGGGAAGAAATTAAACACAGAAGGATATTGAGAAGAAAGTTACCCATGTAAAAAATGTTTTCAGCATTTGTTTCTCTACAGTGCATCTCAAACACCTCTAACAGGTTCACACCCCTCAAATTTATGTTAATTATCTTACATGAAAGAGAGGGAAAAAAACGTGTTTCTGCTATGAACAGTAACTCCAGGTGCCAAACCACCTTAGGACCAGGGCAGTGAAATTTCACCTCTCAGGGACAGAGCTTATCCCCTCAAACAAATGTGTGCCTCCACACAAACTCTGCAGCAAACGGTCCCAAGGGCCACCATGTCCAAAAGACCACTGTGTCTGAGCACTAGAAACCAATCCCACAGCCAAACCCCGACACTGCTCCCCCCCCAAGCCCAGTTGTGTGGGGCAAGGAGAGGCTAGGCACCCATCCCACTGAGGAATGTTGCTGTCAGGGAGGGAGGCTCACAAGAAACTGCCCTATGCACAGAAGAGCCACCCCACAGAGAAGTCCAAACTAGTACAGGGGACATCAGCCCAGAAAGGAGGAGTCAAAATGGCTTCACTTGATTTTTATTTTGTTTTCCCCACTCTGCCTCTTATCTCTATTGCTACACATAGCTGAAAATAAAGGGAGATCAAAAGCAAAATCCATTAGTAAATGGAACCACCCTGTCTCCATTTTAGCCAAGCATCTTACAGGGTCCAGCCGCTGCAATCAAGCAATAAAGGTGGGGCTGTTTAATTACTCATTTATCAGAATCAGGTTTGGGCGCTGCTCTGGAAACATGGGGACTCTCCCATTCACTAGCAGGGAAAAGGCAGGATGATGGTCTCAGAAGAGCTTCCCCAGCTGCCACATCAAGTGAAACACAAGTAAAACATTCAGCTTACTCACTGTGTTCACAGACATAAATCTGAGTAAATCAAACAAGTTGCTTTGTGAGCAGCTGAATTAATGAGATCTGACTGCGTGTGGACTCCTGTGCTCAGCTTCCTCGCACTGAGCTCGCTGCTGGCCAGCACACAGCACCCAGTGGCCAAGAAGGGCCACCAGCTTTCCTCCCACTCCTCAGTCCAGCTACACCACTTGCAGCAGCAGTTACCTTTGTGAATGCTATCCCTTTGTGCAATTTCCTGGACATCTGCTGATAATTACAAACCGGCTGGTGAAGGGCAGAAGGGTGATGGCAGCATACTACTCTACTCCCCAAGCATGATGCCCTCTTCCCTTCATGGTATCCTTGCCTTGCTGCTCCATGCATTCAGCATGGTCCAAAACCTCACACTGGCTGTCAGCTCCTCAGGCTCTTCACCAGCTTTCCCCCTTGCTAACAGAGCACACTGGATTTTTGCTCATGTACTTCTAGCCTCCAAAGTCTCTGAAGCAGCTTACACTTCGTCACAATTTTCCCAGATTTTCTTCCAAAGGCTTGGCAGGCATCTACCAGCATTACACCTCTAGGAAGGAGGAGGGAAGGAAGGGAGAAAAGCATGCAATTCCTAGAAAGCTCACAGAACCAATGACATTACATCAGCTCATCTGATCTCAGCATTATCTTGCCCCTGCAGAACAGAGTCTTGGTCCAGCTCAAAATAATCCAATAGCACAACTGCAAACAATACCTGCAACAGTGTACTCTTGCAAATATCTGCAAACCAAGTCAGAGATCTTACAATTTTATGAATGGAGGCCACAAATTTCCAGTAACTTAATCTTCTTTTTGGTGTATACTTGTCTAAATGCTATTCATGGCTGTTCCTTTTTTACTTTCAGCTTGTGTAAAGTCCAACTTTCTTTTCCTTCTCAACAAAAGGAGAGAATACAACGTTTAAAATATTACCCTAAATTACGAGTAAGGTGATCTAATCCTACAAATCAAGTACTTAAAAACCAGTGCTCCTTTCTCAAATGTTTCCTGCATGTACCATGTGATCTGACTCACCTTTATAGACAAAGTGCAAGTATTAGAGGCATCTTAGTCCATCTAAAAGGTCACATGCTTGGATAGCCCTCAATAAACTGAACACAGAAAAAAATCCACCACAACAATGATATTCACTTTAAAATGCATCACAGTGATGAGGCCAAAGAAACTGGTCAGTTATTGAGAGGGGCCTCTTATTCTTGAATCTGGATGAAGTGGAAAATGAAATCAAAATACCAGGACATCGGTATGGTGGAGTTCATAAATAATATACATAAGGGAACTGATGTCCATGCTGTCTTGTGACAACTATTACACTCATATTACTTTTCATAACTTTTTTTAATGCTTCAGAGCTGTTGTGACAAGACAATTTCTGGGCAGGATTATCTAAGAAAGTCAACTAACACAAAACTGAACAACGTGTGTGTGGCACAGATGAAAACAACCTTCTAGAAGGAAATATGAAATAAATGGTTTTCATCAAATTGTGGTCTCCAAAAGGGACAATACATGGGGTTGCTTTCAGTGCACTGATTAGAAGACTGACAAGTGACATCAGAATTGGTGTGCAGAGCTCATTACCTGCTTTCCAGCCCCTACCACAATTCAATAAATTTTCACTTCCCATAGGCACTGGGGAAATTCTGAAGGCCTTTGTAACAAAACCAGGATTCATCTTTCAGTTATGACAGGTCCAAACAGATTTCATTTCCGCAACACTGGAAATGTGGGGAGGCACATCTCAAGCAGTCATACTAGCAATTTGACATTCAACAACAAACACTGCAAATTCACCAGGAATGATTTACTAAAAACTCAAGCAAGCAAAGAGCCAGATACCTAAAAATACTCTTTTCCATTCTGTAGAAGCTTACTGTTTTCAAAGGTACACCATAAGTATACAAAAAAAGATTTTTAAAATTATTTCATGAGAATTTAAATCAAGAACCACCATGTCTAGATGAAATGTAAGGTTTTATTTCTATAAATCAGAAGTCTCTTCCCAATCCTTTTACTAAGAATAAAATTATTCCAATTTTTCAAATGCCTTTCCTCACCCTCCCCCCTGCCCCTCAATTCAGCGTTACAGGTAGACAGCACAGCTTAGGCATTAACAGCCTTGAGCAGTACTGATAGCTGGATAGCAAAAGATCAGGAATCAACTGGTTAGCGTGATTGGACAGAGAAGTAAAAAATCTGGGGAAATGATGGCATCTATCAAGGCCGGAGAGAAGAAGTAAAATATAACCTGCTCCAAGATCTCCTTTCCTTCTGTCTCCAGTCCTCAACCATTTGTTTCAGCTGATCCCAAACCACAAGTCAGGGGCTCCATTGTTTGTTTGTTTGTTTTTTTAGCAAGGAAGTACTAAAACTGATTTCATGCTGCTACTTCTGACAGAACTTAGAGAAGTTCGTAACAAACCTTTTTTTCCTTCCATGTTGGAAAGTATTTGTCTTGTAAGAAAATGCAGACCATCATTCCAATCTAGCCTAAGGACTGAGTCTTACATCCATGCAGGGGCTGAGAGCTGAGTAAATTTCTCCTCTCGATACAGACGATTCTCAATACAGAATGAGCTCCCTTCAGACCCAAATGCATGGAAAAATTCTCTTACTGTAAGCAACCATCAACTAGTGTCTCAGGCTCCTAACTAAAAGAACCTTTGAAACAGATCCTCACTATGTCTGTCTGGTTTTGTAAAGGTTTTTAACAAATTTCAAGTAAAAGTGGCATTAAGGACGTGACCGCATGAGCTTCAGCTTTAGCAACCAAAGCACCATGACATGTTTTCGGCATGCCCAGAAGACTCACATTCTATTTCTTTACCCAGGCTCAAACCCCTGCTGCTGCATCCTCATGGATGAATTTTCTTTCACATATTTACAACTCTGCTGGGAGGCTGAAGCCAGAGTGGGCAACACCCACCTGAACTGAAATAGCACCTTCCTGTTACTACACAGACACACGTCACTACAAATGCAACCAAGTCTGTAAATGCAGGCACAACAGCCCAACCCCTCCTGTAAACAATACTGTAAATCAGCCCCTGTAATCCACCTCCTGTTTGGGAAAATGTTCTTTATGATTCCATCTAGGGCTTGCTTGGAACTGTGGTTCCATGCAGACTGGGGACACTCCAGCCCTGGTACAATGGCTGCAGCATGAACGCTGCTTCTCACAACCACATGAAAACCAGATGGGCTAGAGAGATGCTCAAGATGCACCAAGGTATGCGAGAGGGGAGCTGGAGCCACAGGAGTGGCAAGAAAAATTATGGAGGTAGACACATATCTGCAAATCTGATTAATGTTCCTGCTCCCATGAATAGCAATGCAAAGAGATTTCTTTCTGTGGAAACAGTGTGGTTAAGAACAAAGGAGAAGCCTTTGAGGAGGGAAGTTGAGAATCTATTTAGGGATTTTGCAGTGAGTTGTGACAGTCCTCTACTATCTTACTGCTAAGTGATCATTGGCACTGCTAGAACAGACAGATAAAAACAGAAGTCCATAGAGTGCAATGAATTTTGTGTTGGTACACTTCATCTGCAAATCCTTACACCTGGTGTAAAATTAAAGAACTCATAGACACACCAAGTACCACACACACATTAATCACCTTAATGGCTGGGGGTGGGAGGAGATGTTTTTCACTTTTCTAAAATCGAAGGCATATACTTCCAAAAAATACACAGTATAAAATGATAGATTCTTTGGAAGTCAAAGGCAGATGTCAAAGAGATTTTCATCTGTTGGACATTTTACTGAGAAACATATATAATATTGCCACGAAGTCAGGGGAAGCAGATACAGTGGTTATATTTAAGTAGTTCAGCAGGAAGTCAGGCTGATGAGAAGAAGGGAAAGTTAAAAAATTATACTCCTCTTACTATACACACTTGCTATTTAGAAGCAATAAAGCTGACTTTAAAAAAATTTAAAAAGCAGCAATTAATTAAGATTACATCAAATGCATTTTATCTGCCCAGTATCCAAACTGTCAGGGAACAGTCTGTTACAAATGCTGCATTCAGAAGAAGTTGTTGCAGAAGGCAGCCTGGCCAGCTCTCTCCTCAGCCAGGCAGTTCCAAGGAATCTGCACACCTATCCAGGACAGCACACTGACTGCTACACACTGCACCTTAATGATCGCTGAGGATGTCTATCATATGGCTGTACGGTGTTCACAGCCCAGAGCAGCATTTCCCTAGGTCTGCATAGGAAGCAAGAGAGGCAGGGAGGAGTTCAGCTCAGGAGAAGCTGTTAAAGCTTCTTCTGCCTTGGCCAGTGAGATTTCATCAAGTGAACTTTGTTACATATGATTGCTGCCACTGGAAATCCCGTGCGCTTTAGCATTCGCGAGGCCTCTAGGTGTTGGCAAGGAAATACAGAAGGATGCACAAGATTAAAACCAGAGCTGGAAGTTGGAAAGTGCTTTTTGGAGTCCCTTGCATATTTTTCCCCTTTCTTTAGCTGATCCAGAACTGCATGGGGGAAAAAAAAAATTGTTGGCATTTTCTTCTCGGGCCTAATTTCCCTTTATGGTATCCTTCCTCTCATTCATCTGTTCCACAGGAGATACTCTTAGGTCTCACAAGCCAAGACTTACAAACTTTGTCCAAAACTACACTTCTAAAGCAAATTGGTGCCAGAATCCTGCTTTATTTCTACGACAACTTTATTCTTCTTACTTTTTTTTCTAATTTAAGTCTGGCCTTTACATCAGACTATTTGCTGGATATAGACAAGTATCACTAAAAAGGAAACATTTCATCTCAAGGCCTTTCTTCACAAATCCACCAAATTAGGTAGCTTATTATAAGGCATTAACCAGAAAAGTATGGTCAGCTAGAGTTCCGGGTTAAAAGGAAAGACATCTGGAATCAGTCTGGCTCTTCCAGAAGTATTCTGAATTTCCCCTAAGGCTTCAGTAACTCCAGACACTGCTTTATTAAAAAGAGTACAAATCAGTCCTAAAATGTCTTTACCTTCCACCGGGAGCTTTGTGCAACAGCGTGATGCCACAAGAAGGTCCCCAGGAAGCCCCACTCAAAATGTTTCTGTTGGCAGGGCGGGGGTCAGTAACTGTGTAGGACACGAGCATCACAGATCCCAACAGGCAGGTTGGGAAGCAGTGGCACTACTCTGAGTTACAGCCAGGAAGCTGGGACTCTCACATGGATGTTTATCTGTCCCTCAAGCCAGATCACAGCATGTTCTGGGGAAAATCCCAATATAGAACATATTTCCTCTGAAAAGACTGTTTAGTCTTGATTTTTACAAATACTTTTATAACTAATTTGTAAAACAGAAAATACAGTAAATTTTTTTGTTAATAAAATAAATCTTATCATTTCATGGAGGGAGCATTTTAAAAAGCCTGCAGTATTTGCAACCGACACATTGTATTTTTGACACCAGAAGGAACAAAATAATCTACCTAACATCACCGCCTAAATCAGTTGGAAAGAGAAAAGGTGATAAATAGATTTTAATTACAATCTAATTATTCACAGCTTACGGCCCCCAGCCAGATCCAGCCAACCAGAAAGGTTACTCATTTGGGGCGCCACAGTATGTACCCTCTCTGACAGGGTTAGCTTTACTTAGCAGCCCATGAAACAAGCAGGACAAATATAATCAATTTATTACTAGAAAAACCTTGGGGATCATGGAATTGTAAAACATATCCAGCTGAAAGGGACCCCATAGGATCACACATATTTTTTTACACTTTTAGTTTCGTGGGGTTTGCTTTTGTTTTCTACAAAAACTTGTTTCAAATATTCACATCATTGCATCTGCCTGTGACAAATATACTTCAGATTATTTTTCCATTCCCAAAGAGACATACTCAGTAGATGACTACTTTTCACTCAACCTGAAAGTGGTCAACTGTGTCTTTCAAGTCCAAAAAAACCCTTTCACCCTGATTAATGAAGCTAAACTGTTCCACTTCATTTTCCTTTCAGCACAGCTGCTTCTCTTATCACTCCAGCTGTACTTTCCTCAGAGCTGCAACATGATGCTCAGGTCTGGAAAAGCTTAGAAATATTTATTTTTTAGCACATAGGCTTGGGATTTTTTTTTTTTCCAACAGACATAAAATAACAGATAGGAATGATCCTTTACATCTTTCTTCCAAAACACTGATTGATGAATAGTTCCTTGCAGAATTTTACAAATTTTCAAGACCAAAACTTCTGCCTGAAGAGGTTAAAAGACTGCAGAACTTTAACAGGCAATTTCTGAAGTCACCAAGTAACAAGGAGCAACTATAGGTAATTTTAAAAATTATTATCAAATTTATCCATTCTCAGTAAGCTTCTGTGATAGGAAATTCACTACATGGTTAATGTTGCTAAAATGTACTCAGATCAAATAAAGCCAAAAAATGACTGCATCTGAAAAAAAATGCCTAAAAAAGTTGGGGAAAATAGTCACAATTTCTGGTAGGCTTTAGAGGCTATGGGGCTCTTAGCATTTGAGAAAAACGTTTCAAGAATCTTATGGAATACAGAACATAATGGCAGCAATTTACATTTTGGAGTTAAAAGAAAGAAGGCAATGTATGTTACACAGAGGGAAAACACAAAGAAAGAATTACTTCAACAGCTATGAAAATCCCTTGGGAAAACACTCTTTAGGTTTGAATGTGTTCTTCCTATTTCTTTCCCCTTCTGGAACGAATTACTTTTTTTTTTTTTTTTTTCTTTTTAACAAGTATACATATATAATATACACGTATGAACTGCATTTAAAATTGTTCAATAAAATTACTACATTAAAGAAACCACACACATTTCCAAGAGAATCAAGAAAGACAGACAGACCCCATTCTCACACACTAGAAATACTGCCAGATACACAGGATTGCCCAAAGTCACAGAACAAAGAAAACTCACGCAGATGAGCAACATGTGGCAAACCTTTAATCAGGCATTTTTTTTTCTATGCGTGCTAACACCAGCAAAAGCCAGCACCAGGAATGTCAATATTTCACAGAACAGAACAAAACCAGCCCTGACAGCACGGGGGCATCTCACAGTGCCAGCAAACCACAGCACTGCACAAGCCAAAGAAGAAACACCTTTGAAAATCAAAACCATACAGCATCTTGGACGATGCGTTCAGATGATCTGGGATCTTAAAGAAAGGAAAAAAAAAAGAAATCCGTTCTGTCGTAATTCAAGCAGGCGAATGGCAGGCAGCCATCCCCGACTGCCTACAGAAGACAGCTATCGAGACACAGAGAGAGATGGCTCGCCAAAAGGAATTGTTTGCCTCTGCTTATCCCAAAGGAGGAGGACAGGTCATCCTCTTTCCAAGGGTCTTGCCATCCCTCACCTGTGCTCAGATGGGATGGCACACCACACACACAGAGTACGTGGGCACTGCCCAGGAATCCTGCATTTCCAGGCTAGGATCTGGAGACGTGTAAGGAGCGAGCAGGCAGCCCAGTCTCAGCTTACGGAGAGCCAGAGCAGCCCCCAGCCCTCTGGTCCCTCCTCACCCAGCTCGCTCTGTGTAGCTCCTCGGCACCCCAGCCAGCTACGCAACAGAGAGCTAATTTTTGTGCTCCTAAATTAGGTTACACAGAGCGGTGGCTTTAGAAAGAACAAGTTTTCCTGCTCCCCTCCAAAGCTGACAGAAAAAGGGGCTGGGGAAAGTACTTCACAGATTTTAAAAGAAAAGTAAGAGTGCAAGGGAGGGAGGTATCTGTAGCCAAACATGAGTCAAACTGGCCGTGATGACAGAGAGAAATATTTCATAAAGCTGCTGCTGGAACTTTCATTGTACTTTTAAAAATTCTCCTGAAGGCAAGGCTTTGTTTAGTTTTTGCTCATTAGATTTCTGCAGTTTCTACCCTATACTGTGCTATCAGACATTGTGCATTGCTCTAACCCACATCAGTCCTGCATCAGAAACCTGAAAGGAGTGGCAAGATCAGCCTAAATCGGTTTTTGTGCTGCAGCTTTGTTCTTTCTTTTTACCTCTGATCTGGTAAATTAAATTCTGTTTAGCCTAAGAGTTGATACTGTCAGTGATCTGCATGTCCTTATTACAGATGCATATGTGGATTGTCTGAGAGTGAACATTTTTCAGAGTGATCTGATGAAGATTAAGGTAATTTACTTGATAAATCCATAAACATAAACTCAAAAAAAACTTAAAGGCGTGCTTCACTGTCAAAGCCTTCATATTATTTAGATTCTAATCTATGCATTTAAGCATTAACTAGACCTGCATTTTCAGACTCGTTTTCATCTTCCTCCTTTTCCTCTGCACACTTTCAGCCATACTAAATTTCTCGCTGAGAGCTTCTGCTGCCCATTAACAGCTCAGTGCACAAGATCACAGAGTTATCACAGCCATTTTAGACAGCACAAAATCCAAGAACAGAGCTTTAAAAAACCTGCAAAACCCCAACAAAACGGGGAACCTGATTTAGAAAAAATGGCTTAACATGCCTTATGAGCTTTTGTTTGTCTATTTTAATGAACAATGCATTGCAGGGGATGAAGGCTGATTTATAAAGAGACACGGATGTTCCTGCACAGAAGGCAATCAGTTCCCAGTTTAATTATTCACTGCGAAAACAGAATTCCCTTTAACCATTTCAAACACGGCCTTTTCATTTCGACTTAAATGCCTCCATGCGTGGCATTTGCCCCTGCCCTGGTTAAAGGATCATGTCAGAAGTCTTACTGGAGCCGTGAGAGAAGCAGGACGACCTATTGCACAGCAAGGTTAAAGACAGCAGTGCTCCATTTACTTCTCTACTGCTTATTATGTTGCACACTTCTGCCATTTAATTTCTACCCATACGTAAGTGGCTTACGCATTCCTTCATTAAATCCACCTGCCTACACTTTGCAAGCATTTTACCTTTTCATCTCAATCTCTTCAATTCCACCTCCCCAGCTACTTTAAAAAACAAAACAAAACAAAAAAATGTATCCCTCTATTCATTGCATGATTCATTTCCGGCCAGCTTTTTATTCCGTCAGTATTCTGAGATGAGCAAAATTAAACAGTTTTAGAGCTGACGTCAGACCACCGAATTCTGTAAAAACAACAGAGAAGTTTCATAATTATATTTCATTCTGTTCTGTGCTGTTTTATTTTATTTCTGCCTGACTATCGTCACACTGTAACAGAACACGGAAAGGTTTGTGAGAACCGGGCTGGGTGATGCCCACGTCTTTTTTCTTCAGTAGTTACTGTTAATTTATAATCCAGTAACGTGCATGTCTTGTTCAGATTATTCCTTCCAACGTGCATTACTCAAAAATTAATTTTATCTTCCAGCAAGCTGCCCATGGAGCCTACTGGGGCTGTATATCACATAAGAGAGGAAGGAAGACACTTATTTGGTTTCTGGGCTACAGCTTGTAACTGCATGTCCACAGAATCCAGCAACAGCACAGGCTGCCTGCAGATAAGGAGAGTGGGGCACACTCCAGAGCCTCACTGAAACAAGCATGCTTTGTGGCAGACAGTCCCTCCATGCCTTTTCAGTGGAAGCAGGGATGGAGGAAGGCACAATGTGGAGATGGGGCTGCAGGCTGGCAGGAATCTCACAGATGAAGAGCCCCTGGCCAAAGGGGCCACAAGCTGTCAGGGGCTTGTTGATGTGATGGGGTCCGAGCCTCCCCCATTTATAACTTTAATTCCACTCAGCTTTAAAGCAGGCGAGCTTGGTGTGTTGTTTTTTTGCTTAATTTTTTTTTTTAAGTAAATCTGTGTATACACTTGCACAGCTCTATAAATAAAAAACATGTGCATTTATCTCCAATTAAACTCCTATGTAAATTTATATGCAAATTAAGTGCAACCCTCAGGCTGCTGGCGAGGTGCCAGTTCAGCTCAGCCCCTGGTACAGCAAATTCCGCATCACTGATGGGATGTGACCTGCCACTTTCGAGTTCAGCCACGAGAAGGCAAGCACGGATGGTCCTGTCCAAGGGAGGACACAACCAGGAGGGACTGCGGGTTTCGAAACTTCGGAATACGACGCATCCACGCCATCGGAAAAAGAACACACGTCACTCAAATTCATCAAATGCAAGGGAAAACGAGACTGAACGTGTCATTCTGTGACGAGCAGATTTCTCTTGAGCTCCTCGCCTCCCCACCCCCGGCTCTTCGATGCTTCATCCAAGCCTGCACAGTAAGAGCCAAAACCTTTTTGTAGGCTTTGTATACAGGTGCAGTAGCAACGCCCTTCCCAAAAAAAACCACTAGGAAGACAAGTAATATAGGGGAAGGGGGGAAAAAAAGAAAAACACAGATTTGAAAAACACATTAATCTGCTTGACAAGCCACGAACCACACTGCCACTTTAATTAGAAGCAGAATCTGTGGAAGCAGAGGGAACACGGGGGTGCAAGCATTTATAACAAAAAAGGGACTTGTGATTTAATGACCTCCTCTGCTAGTTTAAAAATTAATGGGGCCAAATCAGATTAAAGCATTTTTAATACAAACCAGTCCGACATTTATCACCGGTGTTAACTGCAAGGTGGTTCCCCCATCGTTCCAGCAGAATAAGAAATTTGGCTCCTTTTTCATCTAGGCTGGCTCCAAAATTAATGCTTAAAGCCACTTTGTATTTAAGATGTTTCTACTGTGGTCCAACACCTACTGCTGACCTTCAGTCTCAAACCCCAGTTATTTAGGGTGACTCTTCCCTGTCTCGCTGCTTTAGGAACAGCCTGGGAAGGAAGATGGGGAAACCCCAGCCCACCTTCAGACTGCAATGCCAGAGGAGCTAGCTCTCTGCACACCTGCAGGCCAGGGGGTTTTTTCCTCCTCCTCACCTCAACACTACCTGCTCTCAGGGGCTTTTTTCTTTGCAATGCTTCTTTTTAAGCCAGGCCCATGCAATGGTCAGTTCCACAGAGCAGGCTAATAAGTAATTTGTAGGCATGACTGGGAAGCAGCAGACACGGGGCTGGATGGATGCAGACGGACAGACATCGGATGGATGTTGTGCACCTAACCTCAGGGAGACACCAAAGCCCCTCGCACACCACTGGGCACTTTCTTGCATCAAAACCTGCCTTTGATTTAGATTTTGTGATTTACCACCACAACCACGGAGAAAGGGAGGAAGCACAGCAAGTAATATCCTGCCAGGGGGGAAAAAAAAGTCTTTTTGAATGTGGCATTTCTGCAGTGCTTTGAAGGCAGAGTCAGCCTGGAGAGACGCATGTGCCAAGAGTGTGGCTTTCCACATTAAATCTTCCAGGAAAAAAAAAAAATGCCAAACCCATCTTGCAAACACTGTTTGATGGCAAGGTGATGGAAGAGATGCAGTTCCAACACGCTGGTGACTCTTACTCCCCTCCTCCTGCCTTGCCCCTTTGGTTGGGTTTCAGAAAGAAAAAATATGGAAGTAATCATTTGAACATCACTCTTTCTCAGAGAAAAATTATACCTTATTTCTTAGAAAAGTAATTGACTAAATTGGGCATACAAGATTTTGGGATAACAGGTTAAAACACTGAAAAAGTCAGCCAACTGCAAACAAAAGTTTATTTCCTTTGGACAGGTATATAACAACCTCTACAGTCTAAAAGCTTATGTCACAACTTTAAATAATTCTTTCAAACCAAATTAACAAGACTGTAGAAATGAACCTCATTTATAAACTCAGGTGATTTATTTCTCAAGCACATGAGATTTACATTTGCCTCCTTAAAGCTGAGGATCAAAGTTTCCTGAGGCATATGAGCTGTTTACAGAGAAATAGTCTTAATTCAAGGTGCAGCACAACTTGAGTTTTACTTCTTACAGATGTGCAGTGCCTATCAAGAAATGAATAGCACAGAGGAGGCTTTGAGCTACTGAATGAAAAGCAGATTAGATCAATCCAGCACATTCCTGGGGTGTACAAAGTCACTGATGAGAAACATAAATGAACTCAAACCCAAATCTGCTATTTTGCGCTTTCTCCTACCCAAATATTGTTATGTCTCAAGCCCAGAAAGAAACCCCTCTGTCTGTCCCAGCTGCAGCATGGGATGGACTCTGGTTCCCAAAGGGCAACTCATCTAAACATACCCCCCTGGCACACCTGGACACTTCTGTGCAGCTGCCTGCACAGCTGCCTGTGCTGCATCTGTAAAGCACCAAAATTAAACCTCTATGAGTCTATTAAACGGCAGCAAGTAGTTAAACTGCAGAGAAACAGCCCATTACACCACTCCACTTAACAGGTAAACGATCTTATCTCCTCCACTTGCTTCCTTGGAAAAACATGCAAAGCTGGGAGAGGAGAAAAAGCACAGGGAGAGCGATTTTTGGCACTGACAACTGTCAAAGGGAGTTTGGTTTGAAAAGAAATATTAAAAGCTTTTCCCCACTTGGACCTCAACGGCACGGAGAGTGCTTCATGTTATGTATTAAAGCAACATCTATTTTTCAAAACCTAAGAATATAGTATCACTACATACTGCCTCGGGGTTTACATCAATTTCCTGCTTATTAATTAATTGGCTTGTTAATACAACAATTTGCAGGCCTGTACTGCCTAGTGAGCTCAAGGAGCCTGTGTTCTCCCTGCCAAGATCAATGTGCATTAGTCTAAACTCTCTGATGTAGAGCAGACTCAACTTCTGTCAGAGATAACTGAGAAGCGACATTAACTCTTAGAAACATCTGCTCAATATTGGAGTGACGAACAAAAAACAAGGCATAAAGTTTAACTCCCAAAAGCCATCCTTTAAAGGGTTGAAAGAAACACCACTTACAAGATCAGAAAAAAAACAGAGGGGGGGGAAATCCCACAAAAATAACACATACAAAAATGCTCTTCCTTTGCTAGCAATGCTATCAGTGAAATGTAAAAACAAGACATCTACAACATCCTGCAGATCAGACATGAAACCCCCAGTAACTCCTACATTGGATCTCCTGGATCTCTAGATAACACAAACCTCACATTACTGAAGTGTATCAGTAGAAAACACTAACCTCGCTGAAATGTGAATACAAATAATCCATCTTTAAAGAACTTCCCCAACACACAAGCTTTGTTCTTTGGGTCAAATTAACATTAGCCCAATTAAGTCCTGTCACTGAGCATATACCAATTCCCAAATATTCATGGATAAATTTAAGAGGGATCAGAATGTGGCCTATTTATTCATTGTTTGCACCTCTCTTTATGAGTCTCCTTAGCTTTTATCAAGTCCTCTCCATCTGTTCAAACTAGCCATCCCCACTGATAATAGAACAAAATACCAAACAGCCTTTCAGACATCAACAAGCTTAAACTCCACTTGTTTACAGTTGTTGCTTGCAGCTGGGGATTTTTTCCCCCCATTAATTCATTCATTTACATTAACACCTTTGGAAGTAAAGCTTCCAGGGATGCTAAAACTTATGGTTATGGTTTCATGCATCACTTAAGCTGATCTAAAAGCAGGCTGTTGGTGGCAGGGGCACTCCTGCTCTCCACTGAAATATTCTTACATTTATCTGTAGCCAAACGCTGAATGTAACAGAGGAGGGAGGACAAACTGCCAGTGAGGAGGAGAGAAGCAGATCTCAAGCTAGCACATATCAATCAGGATATCGCATCCCAAATCCTACACCACAATCCTTGCACCTCTTCCCTTTGGTTCCCCCATCCACGCACCAACCAAAATGAAATTCCAAACAACTCATACAGCATCTCCATGCTACCTCTGTTTATTTTATATTTCCAGCAGCAGGCACATGTTTTCTGGGTCAGTTCCCCATTACCACACTGCCAAAGAGGGAACAGTGTTTTTTTCAAGGCCTCGGCTTTCATAACCTGCAATCGTGCAAGGAAAGCAGCACACGGGGAAATCCAGAGCTGGAGTACATGGGGCAGGCAGCGTTCCTCCAGCTGACCCATCCTGCAGGGATATCCTGTCAAAAGGAAGAAATTTGGAAGGCTGGATATGGGTTGCAGAACCATGTAACTGTTGAGAAAAAGCTGACAAAGACACATGTGCACATATGTCTGAAAACATCTCTCTACAAATACCTCTATATACATACAGTTATCAGCTCAACAGGCTCTCTTTCAGATTATGGGGGGGGGGAATCACAACCACAGCCTGCTATCAACGTTTTCATCAACAGCAGAGCAGGAATTAAAATATCTTACCTATCCATATTTTAAACTTCTCCAACTCTGGACACACAAAACAAGTAGAGTTCCTTGCCATGAGAATCAAAAATGTAACTCATAATTTTAAAATTACTCAGTGGTGAATAAATTCCTTCTAATTGCATATCAAATTTTAGTTTCCAAAAGGTAATTTTATGGATGAGGCTAAAAATCATTTCTAATATGAATTTCAAAGGATATCACTGCAAAAATCAATTATGAAGTCAATACACAGAAGCAGATATGTTGGTTTTCTGGTATTTCTGTTACCTTCCTCTATATAAAAACACAAAACATAAAAAACTGCAGATTGTCCTGGATTTCAGTCCCTCTAGGCCAGTGCTGCACCAGACAGTGCAGGGACCAAACACAGTGGTTTTACTCTTGCAATACCATAAGACAAGATGCAGGAGTTCTTTCACTGCCTAATTGGAAGAAGGGGTGAGCCAAACACAAACTTCATGTGATGGTTCCTTTAAAAAGGACAACAAAACAGAGTGGCATTGCAGTCCACATAAAATAAAACAAACCAAAACACATTTAAGTGAGTTTGAGCTGTATGAATTGGATACTGACGCCAAAGGCTTTACTGCTCAGCATGGACTTCCTGCACTGAAAGAAATGAAGCTCCAGAGTTTCTGCCTCAGGTTTCAGCCAGTCAGTGAGAGAAGCACCATCCCCTGGTCAGGGCCACCTCCTGACCAGAGCAGTAAACACCATCACTTATTAGCCCATAAAAACCCAGACCTGTAACACAAAAACTGCAGCCTGAAGAGGACTTGGTAATGCAGATAGAGACAAATGCCAAATCTCCAAGTCACAAGAAAGATGGGGGGGAAAAATCTTGCTGGGGGGATGCAGTCCCCTGCAGAGCTCATGACAGAGGGGCAGAAGAAAGAAGCCAGATCATTTTGCAGTCAGAAGGAAGTACCTGCAGGTAAATACTGAGATATGAACCGATGCAGGGATTGCTTCAAGGATATAAAACCATAAAACCCGGGCTTTTAAAGTAAGGATTACTAGGTATAAACTGCTTGGCTAAGTAAAAAGGCAAAAAAAAGAAACACTGATGACATGTCAAATGGCAGACGTTACCAAATGCTCTTCCAAAATTACTTTTTGCCATCAGATGGAAACAGAGGGCATAACCTGCCCTCTCTAGCACATACACATACAATTCCTTTTCTCCTAATCCATAAATCAGAACGGGGGGGCACGGTGTGGAAATCACTCTAGTTGACTGTTGTCTCTCCAACATGGAATAAACAAACCAGTGGGTTTGTGAAGTGAGCCAACCTGTCCTTCAAGCATGAAGCAAAGATTTAATCAAATACAAGGTGTGCCAGCTTAGTGGAAGCCGCTCTTCAATGAGATTATGTCAACTTTTTAAAACACACATAGGAAAACACCTCAGAAGATTTAGAGGATTTGTGAACTGAATGCCTGATGACACCCTGAAGGGAAGGAGGACTTAAGAGATAAGATGTGGGCTTGACCTTACATCGAAGGCATCCTCCAGCAGGACAGAAAGCACCATATTTGAGGGAGAGCAAAGACAACAGTATCCCCAGCATTCTGGCATCAATCATGTTTTATCACCAAGAGTTTATTTCACCTGTGTGCTTACAGCACAGAGAAATACAGGCATGTCAATTCACTCATATCCAATAAAGAGTGAAAGACATTACCTTAGCTGCCCTGGGCATGAGCCCATACCATCTTCTTGCTCTTGAGTGAGTTGGCCTATCCATGCCTCTGCACCTTGCAATGTAGGAGCTGCCAGGAGCAGTGCAGGAATCTTCCAGTGGAGATCAGCACAGCCAAACTATCTCTCTGCCTGTGCCTCGGACAATATTTATAACCAGAACACTGCACCTAAGGCTTTATCTTTCAAAACATGTAATATTTTCTCAACAGAGATGAATTCAAGTGTCAGGTGTTTCAGTGTCTCACCTCCTGCCAAGACTGACTTGAAAGTGCTCTCTCTACTTATTGAGGAGATTCAAAAAAAAGCTCTTTTAGGGCTGTCTTACTATACATCCAAATTCACCCTGGACAAGGCAAAACCAGCACCTCTCATCTCAAATCTTAGAAAATGTCCCCAAGGTTTCCCTAGGAGAAAAAAGCCTGAGTGAAAGCAGAAGTGTGCACAAATCCAAAAGTCACAAAGGGTCACTCCTCCAGCAAACTAAGCAAAGCTGTATTTACAAAGTAACATGGAAACCAGGGATTTTAAACACTAGAGCAGACTGACCACAAATATTAATAAAGTTTGTGTTGTGCCAATATTCCCCTTATAAAACTTGTATTTTCAGGGCTATGTTCCATGTCAAGCTCATCATTCACAACTTCAGACCACAGTGCATCTAGCAACGATGCTTCAGGGCAGCAAGAAATAAATGTTTCACAAGTAAAAAAAAAAAATCAGTAATCTTTACTACCTTTTCTGAATGCACAAATCTTCACTATTTTAACTATGATTGCTACAATATATTCAGAGCTGAAATCTGACTTCAAAAGTTAGGTTTAAGGATAGCAAAATGTTTACTTTTGAAATACAACAACTTTCATTGGATGCTAAACCTGTAGATCAGCTGTTGTTCTACTACACTATTCAGCCAGTGGCAAAATGTTGAAAAGGGAAAACAGTATTTTTAGTCCATCTGGAAAGACACAAGAGAACAAACGAGCAATATTCCAAGAAATACTAAATATCCTCACATATAAGGACATTAGACAACCCTTGCTGTTTTCAAAGTTTTCTCTCAAAATACCTGAGAAGTGGAAACATTTGCCTTCTTCAGACAAAACAACATGCAGAATTTATATTGTTAGATGCATCAAACACTTTTATTTTAAAAGAGGAATTTACTGAGGACATAAAAATTTTCTATCTAACATTTATCTAGCACCATCCATAAGAAAATTTCTGAAATACTCAAAATATTTCTTTCCAAGTACTTTTCCTTTCAGTATACACTTGCACTGGCTATTGAAGTCAGAGGACTGGAGCCTATACACAAGGTCACAAACAAGTTGTAATAGTTCTCTCAAAACAAGACAATCCAAGGCTATTTAAAAATAGCCTATGCTTTTTAAAATAACTTACATATCTTGCAGCCTTTTGCAAAGAAAAAAAAGGAAAAGTTAAAAATTAAGCTGGTGGGAAAAAATCAGAGAAAGATGTGTCAATTATGTCGATTTCAAAGGGAAATGGCAGGAGGCAGCTTCTGCTGAGGTCAGTGAAAAATTGCAGAACAGGAAGCATGTATTCAAGTTGCACTATTGAAAACAACAAACAAACCAAAAACTCACCTAAAACTGCCCTAAAACAAACCCCAAATGAAACAACTGAACCAACAAACAAAAACACAGATGAAGACCCTTATTATAATGATACATACATGACTTATATCAACTCAAGATATGCCACAAAATACCCTTTTCATCTAAAACCATACCTGAATTCTTCTATGGGAAATAACGATTATTCATGACCCCCCACCTCTTTACTCATCATTCCCCTCAGGCACAGCCCCTCTCCCCCAGCTGTGCCCTGTTTCTTAATGAAGTGGCGAACACATGGACAGAAGGAAGATTAATTCACCAAAACCTGGTTTGCATCACAGGGATCTGCAGAGGCGGTGTGAGAGAACTCAGAAACCACAAACACTTTTGGATGGGTGGGGTTTTTTTCTGAAATGCACGCTGAAGCCGACACTAAACCTCCTCGTTAATTTACTGAGAACATGTTTTGGAGTTTCCTTTTAACACAGATTTGTGCATTACACCGTTCTCACAGGAGTAGCTGTGTATTATCTCACTGCACAACCCAGGCTGCCTAACTCAGATGCAGAACTCTGAATTTCCTTAGTGTCCTATCATCAACCACAAAATATCCAAGGGCTCTGCAACATGTTGATGATGTCAAGAACATTCTTTTTCACACGTAAAGATGTTGCATTCTTTTCATTGCATTCACCTTTTTCCCCCCCCTTCCACATTTCTGAATATGGGGCATATGAACAGCATACTTGAGAAGAACTCTGCTATTAAATAAAAAATGAAAGTAAATACAAAAATGTAAGGTATCTTCATTAAAGAAGCCCCAGGCATTTGAGCTATTTAGTTTCCCTAGAGATAAAAGAAATCCCCACCAATTCAAATTGTAATTTGACAATACTAAACTCTCACAGACACATCCAGAGGATTTATTCCTTTTGAAAGGGCCTTCACTAAACATACCATCTAAACAGTGACTCAGAAGCCCTGCAGTGACTTGGAGGTATGTCAGCTTAATCTTGCGACAATGTGAGCGGCTATACTTGCTCTCAAGGTGCAACAAGTCTTTTCACAATCCCCAGTATGAATGAAAGGAGCTGTCTCTGCTGCAGCAGCAGCTGGAATTAGAGCCAGCTTCAACTGTCCCAGCCAAATTCAGTGCACAGTGCCCCTAATTACCACTGTTTTCTTCCAGCTATATCCCCTTAGGGATTGTTTTTCTGAAATCAAGAAACACAATGGGAACCAGACTGAAACAAAACCCTGTCCAGCTCTGTTTCTGCACCATACCAAGCTGCTGCGGTGAGGTGTGTATCAATAATTAGACAGTGAAAGTATTCTTGAATCTGTCATTTATCTGTTTATCTGATTTGGAAGCAGGAATCTGCCTGCCTGTGACTGTCTGATGGGTTGCCTTTATCACAGGACTCCATCAAGGATAAATAAAAACTTTAAAGTCACGCTGAACATCTTGCAGAGACATTTCTAGCTTCAGTGTTCAGCTGCAAGTGTTTGCTTTGTCTGTTCAACTGAAAAATGATCCCTTGTCCAAGAAGCTGACAAAAGTCTTTTTCTTATTTGTAGCTTTTGCTCTCTCCTTCCATCAAGTTTTACACCTTTTCATAAGCCTTCTGGGTTTTACAAACCCAAATTTGAGCAGGATCCCTTCAAATCAGAAAAGAAGCTCTTTAATACAGTTCCAAAAATCAAAACTAGTTGTATTTACTGCTGGATAATGAAATTTTTATGTGTAAATTTTTAGCAAGACGTCAGCCCTGGGATTAAATTGAAATTTATGTCGGTAATTACCATCACTGAAGAAAAATACAGGATAATCCACATCTAACAGTTTCCTCTTATAATTGTAAATACTAGCCACTGTGTCGTATCAAGAGCTGGCCACACAAGTGGATAACTCAACCATTCCTGTACTCGTGCAGGATGTATGCAAGGTGGTATTAATGAGAGCAAGGGCCTGAAGCAGAGCTCACCAGACCAAATAACCTCCTGACCACACAAGTAGAAAATAATTAAAACAACACACCGCTCTCTTTTGGTTTTTAGGACCAGATGGCGGATGCTCAGGCAGCCAGTGGGTGAGACAGCAGCGATGCTGTGACAGGGGAGGGAAGAGGAAAGGTAGCCCAGTCCAGGCTGGGCAAAAGTAAATATGTACAGGCTGAAGGAAGCAATGTCCTCCTGAGCACAAAACCTTGGAGCAGATGCCTATTTCAGGGCAATCGATTTCACTCAAGACATGCTAGGTGAGAGTTGGCTGCCTGTTAAAGTGAAGCCACAAGATCTTAAAAGTGAGGAGAGACTTCTGAGCTGGTGCCTTTAGAGCTGGGTATTTAATGACATATAGGTAAGTACAACGAAGGGGATGAGGGTGGTTTTGAGGGAAAAAAAATCCTGCTCATTCTGAAACACCACTTAGAGTAGAAGAGCATCTCTTGAGTGGAGCAGGAGTGGGGTCAGGCTCAGCCTTTACATTGGGGCTGTGTGACCCTTCTGCACCCGCTCCTGCAGGAGGCTCGTAACATGGGGAGAGGAAATCAAAATGGTAGTGGTGTGACCTTCACAGGCTATAGACAGCTTGAATGCAGTTTAACCCCAGCATTAAGGATGAAAGCCTAGGCTCATGAAAGGCAGGCATTAACTAATCTGCTTACCCATACGAAAAAAAAAAAAAAAAAAAGCCACGTACACACCAAAAAGCACACTACGGTTTACGGTAAGCCTGCCAAGAATGTAGCAGCATATTCATAACAGAGTTTACTTCAACACATCATCACAACCATGCCTAAACGTTGTTCTTTGTACTGGAGCAGGCATGTTGTCAGTTATCCCTCTAACGCCTATCTGGGAGGCGCCGCTCGCGCAGCCACCACGCTCCATCCTGTGCTCCACTGAGCCTGGCCAGTGCCAGCCGCCGCGCTCCCCTCCCAGAGCCTGCCTTGCAGTATCAATCAGAGGCCGGAGCCATCCATGACAGAAAGCTGTGGGTGGGGAGGAGGGATTACCAAAACAAAAATTAAAGAGCATTTGCTTGTGCGCGTCTGCCAACTCAGTCAGCTGAAGGAGCAGGAGGAAAACAAGGCATGACAGGAGGAGAGACAATTATTCTTCCCTTCATGAGTATTTTCCATCCTGTGTGTTCCTTCCCCGCCTTCTGACTCTTTTGCAGCCTACACCCCTGAAAAGGACATCCCAACTGAAACCCAGTTTTTACTGAAGGATTTTGGCATAGAAACACTTCGACCAGACATGGCATAAACATATTAAATAATGTTTCCTTATCTTTCTCACATAGAAATCCCTCACCCTCAGTCTCTTCAGTCTCTAAATGAATTTGCTTTCGTCTATTCAGCAATGCTTTTTGGCTCAAGTTTAATTAAAATTTCAACCAGCTTATATGAGTGAGATGGTATCTTTCCTTTCAGAGACAGAAGACAATATCCTCTAAGTATTTCATATCCTCATTTCTTAAAATCAGCTCATCAGAAAACCACACTCCTCAGCAACAAGTGTTAGATTATCTTTAGCCACCAGCATCAGCGTACTGAAAGACTGAAGTCAATTTATTGCCTCACAGAGATATTATTCTACATTTCTCTTCTCTGTTGGATTTCTCTGCCTTTCTTTTTCCAGTGTTATTCCCTTATACCAGTTCACCTGTTGAAAGGATTCCTTAACTATGCACAAGGGTCACAACTAATACTGTATCTCCAGATTTCACAAAGACTAAAAAACTGAAAATATTCTGGCCTCTGCTCTGTGTGTGTGCGTTGTTTTTTCCACCTTTTTATTCAGCCAGAGTTGACATTTTCCAAACTTCCCCCTTCTGCCACAAGATCAGGTAATGCTGATTTCAAAATGAACTCTGATTTCCCCACACAAGTGAATAGGTTTTGGGATCCAGAAGATTCTAAAAACATCCACACAAATACCATGCAAATAGTTGAAACTGTTTTCCCACTAAGCAGTTTTGCCTCTGCCCAGAAAAGTCTTGTTAGGGTGTACTAAGGCGTAAAGGTGGGCGCCAGGTCTGAGGAATTCTCAGTTGAACCCTAGCTTCTTCTTTGCTATCCTCTCCTGCATCCCAGGATACATCTGTTAAACTTCAGAGAAACTCCAGGATTTTCTCCTGAGCCACTGGATCAGGGCACATTTCTCTTTGGGAGGAAAAAGAATAAAGGCCAATAAAACCATTCACATAATCTAACTGGACGGGACCAACTCTAAGTTGTACCAACTTAGAGGATATGCTGGGAGTCCACATCTAAAATGCCTGTCTCCAGCTGCATTTAGAAAACACAGTGACAGGGGTGAGGAGAGAACTCTGATTAGTATGTCCCAGCTCCAGAAAGAACCGCACAATTAAAAAACTCTGGTTTTTAAAGTTAAAACACTCAACTCACTCTTGTCATTAAATGCACTTAAATTTGGGAGGGAAGGACTCAATGGATTGATTCACTCAAGTTTGATCGGGATCTTCTACAAAAATACCCAATAAACCCCCCAAAAAACTTCAACAAATCAAATTCTTTGTAGACACACTCATGAAATTCACTGTTTACTATCGCATAAAGTATTTGCATATTTGAGTATTATTTTTAAATAAGACTATTTCCTCACTTGACAAGACAACATAATTATACTGCATAGAAGAAACTGCATGATAGGTCGCAGGGTTAAAGCTATTCCATCAATAGTTCATTATCAAATATACAGTTTTCTCATTTCAGCTGTTTATTCTAGAGAGATGGAAGTCAATGGATTACACCACTACTAAAGCTGAACAAATACATTTGCCAAGGATGACAGTGGCTCATTCATCTGACCAGGATCCCTCATCAGGACACTGTCTGGTGCTATGAGAACTCCTACAGATGCTTCAAGGGAATATTCTACACACAGATTCACCATTAAGATTACAGGCTGAAATAATTTTCTTTTGATTCATAAATATCATATTGAAATATCAAGTGGAAATTCATCATAAGGTAGAAGAAAAAAGCCTTATATTTGTGTATCTTCATAAAGGCAAGGAGGCACTGCTTTTAATGCATTCATTTTTTAGTCAACATTGAAACAGTATTCTTTTTCCTTAAAACAGTGCAGTAAAAAACTAAATTGAATTTCAGGTGGTTGCTATTGTAATCTTAATCCAAAAGTGGGCAGGCCTCCCACTCATGCAAGTGTTGTTTTACCATCATCAGAACTTTCTGAAAAGTATTAATATTTATCTTAAGGCAGAGAAATACAATCAAACTGCTGGTTTCCTCAGAGACCCCACAGCCATGTGTCTACTTTTCCTACCCCTCCCTCCAAGGTTCTAGACTGCATCCTGTGCTGCTGTCAGGACACAGACCAGCAGGATGGAGATGTTCACAGTTACCATCTGCTGCTGCTGCTGAGAAAGATCTCATGCAGGAAGCTCATGCCATTGACCTCATTTGATCCAGGAGAAAAGTAATAATGGAGCTCCTGTGGCTAATTGCCAAAAGAGAAACACTCCAAAGGACTTATTTCCGACATCCTCCTCTCCTCTGATGAAGATCTAAACCACTAGCTCAAGACAGGCATCTGATTAGATCAACATAAGAAACATTTCACATTATTAGCCACATAGTTTCATCTTGTTTGTGAACCACACCATAATGGACCCCAGACAAGTTAAAATACAGTAGCTTGCAAAAACCATTATTATTATTATTATTATTATTATTATTATTATTATTATTATTATTATTATTATTATTCACATCCAATATGTATCTTTCTAGTAAATGCTTGAACATATTTTCTGTCCCAAACTTCACTGGAATTTAGTGCAGGTTAGCATCAGGTCTTCTAGTTCATGACCTCCCTGATACTTGGAAGCATTGCGTCTGTAAATAACCAGGTATGTTTAAGAAACCAGTTTACTATATTTGCTGTAAAGATATGATATTATCTCTACAGGAAAAGATAGTTTTACATAAACTAATTCCCCCAGAGCT
Organism: Cyanistes caeruleus; assembly: GCF_971803275.1. Taxonomy (NCBI): domain Eukaryota; kingdom Metazoa; phylum Chordata; class Aves; order Passeriformes; family Paridae; genus Cyanistes; species Cyanistes caeruleus. Next base: position 90,762,503 of record NC_141701.1, read on the forward strand.
AGTTGTCTAAATAATGCAGAAAACATCTTGTATATAAAAAAAATCCAGACAACTAATTGTCCATCTACCAGCAATGACATCTTGCTGTATAAGACAAGAGACAGCAATTCTAATTCATGAGAATTAAAAGCATCTTTGAATGATTGCAGCATTATATTTTGAGAAGTAACTTGTCCCCAGCTGAAGCTGGTTCAAGCAAAACTGGCTGCCTTTGCTCCTCATAGGAGGCACAGTCTGTGCTTTCAAACTGCTGTGACATGAGGCAAGGTAACCATCCAGCAGCAAAGGTCCTTTTGTTTATTGATGGTGCTCTCCCCTCCAGTGGGACAAGAGGCAGAAGAAGAAAGGACTGGCCCACGAGAGTGGGGAAGCCACAGTTTCTGCACAGGGCAAGTCTGTATATATGGGTCACATTAGAAAGCCATTTCTGCCTCCTTGGTGCACAGCAGGCAGCAGCATGCTGAGACAGGGTGCTCTTTGTTCACCACTGAATTTCTTCACCAAAAGCCAGAGATGCCTGTCTCTCAGGCTTCAGCCAATTTACATCCTTGAAACATTGCCTCCATCTAAATCCTTATTTAAAAAAAAAAAGGAAATTCAAAGTATTTCTTTAAAAAATACCCTGTGCATGTATTATATTTTGCTATTTTATATATATATACACACACATGCACAAATAAGAGTTTCCCACTTCAGCTATGCAAGGTCTTTACATGCAAGTTACTTTCTTCTCTGCAAAACATACAGGCAATCTCCCCAGTATTAACTTTTCATTCAGGCTCTCCACTTATGCAGGAGCTTTCATCTCTTTTTTCCTTCCTAAGCAGCAGCCTGATGTTACACGTAATGAGAGCCAGTAGCCAGCCTGAGCAGGCAGTGAGCAACAACGGGCTGCCATAAAACATCTGAACAGACCAGAAACAAACACGCTCTCTAATTCTCCAGCGGCAACAAGACCCTAAAGGGAAGCCTTGTCTGAGCTGCTTCCTTACACCTCCTTAATAACACCAGCCCTAAGCCAAGTAACAGCCGTGGAAAACAGGATGGAAGGTGGGTGATTTCTTGCCACTTGCTTCCAACATCCTTTGGTCAAAGCAAAGGCATCTTTGCGGCCCTTCACAAGATCAAAAGGCCGCAGCTCTATTTACAACATCCTGAGCAATTTAGGCATCCCACTCAGCATTGTTTCCTACCTCCTGCCCAGTTCCCTTTTAAATTGGATGGTTTCTAAATGAAACCTCTACCCTTTATGAGTTTATAGCCATGGTGAGCCAAGGAGTCCCACGCATACAATTTTAAAAGACATTAAGAAAAATTTCTCCATCTTAACCTTGCTGCACATGAAGTGCTAGCACATGAAAAGGTTAAAAAAAATTGCCTGGCATTTTTTAATTACTAACTTGAAGGATTTATGCTGCTATGCATTTTTAATGGTCTAGCTTCATTTCCCAGTGACGTGTCCGGTACGTGTGAGTGTGCAGCTTTTAAAGTAGTTCTCTTTCAGGGAAGAGGCATTTATGGGCAAGGAAAAAAACCCTTTCAAAATTAAGTGTTGGGTAAATGCACAGGATGTTGCAAGCATCTGCTTTATTTGCACCTTCTTTCCCCCTCCCCTTTTTTGTGGCTCTTTTTTGTGGTTCTTTTTGTTTTTTTCCACAACCTGTATTTAAAAATTTAGGGCCACTATTATGCCTGTCACTGTTAAGCGACATGACCCATAAGGGAAGGAAGGAAGGATTGAAGGAAGGAAGGAGGATACGCACGTGCTAAGTAGTCCCCTGGAACAAACAGTGAAAGAAATTTCCCAAAGTACAGCATGCAGGTGTTAACAAGCCATGTGCACACCACTCTCCTCTCCTAGCAAAGCAGGGAATCCCAAGACTGAGGGCACAAGCCTGTGCCCAAAAGGCAGGGCCAGCCCAATGCAGGCTTCTGGCCTAAGGCTGGGACACTGCACCAAAGCCCAAAGCCATGGACCCCCTCCCAGCCCATGATCCCTGCACCACACCTACTGAACATATATAAGAGCTGGATGCTCATCTGTCCCCTTTTAACCAGAATACATTAGGCAGAGGCTCTAAACAGCATCCCCATGGTCCTCCAGAAACACATTTTCCTCATCTTAAGTCGTATCTGCTTGTAAGCATTGGACACTTTTCAAAAGACAATCTTACTTTTTGAACACGTAATTTGTTTTTCTCATCCCCTTTTCTACCTTAACTAGTAGTTCAATGTGCTTCATATATTGTCAAGTAAGATGTGCCTGCATGTGTAAAAGCAGAGAGAATTAATAATCACAAAGTATTGTATTTTACATAAGAAAAAGTTGTGATTAAAGTGTCTTAAAACTTCTAATTTCATCAATTTATTGTATGCAATTCTTCAATGCAGAGAGCACTCACAGTATGAAGAGTTCTTAAATCAAAAACACACTGTTGGGGAATCTTCATTTTAATGATGCTCAATAAAAGGGATTAAAATATTTTATGAGTCACAGTTTCCACTAAAAAAAAAGGCAAAACAAAAAAGGACAATGGTGATGAATTTGTTGAAAGTGTGAGACTTGTTCATTAAATACACTAGAAAAAAAAAAGTGCTGGGGAAGAAGGAAGCAGGCATCTGAAAACTTACATACTGCATTGTCCTTTAAAGCACCAACTACTTTTCCCTTAATTGGCTTCTGCAGATCCCAAGGAATCTGAAAACCCACCAGCTCCACAGCACAAGCAGCCGCTGTCCTGGCTGCTCCAGACAGGGGATGAAAGAGCCCTTCAATCTACAGATCTATTTATATTCCTTCACATGGCAACTATAAAAAGGTTTCCTTTCAGGCTGAGGTTTCTCAGCATTAAAGTTAGTAACTGTTTGAACGTGAAAAACCCTATGTACACAGATTTCTAAAACAGGGGGTGACGCCTTTGTGTTCAGGTAAATTTGGTTTGGAGCAGCAACGACGCAATCTCGCACATCTATAAACTGTAGTGCTTTTGCAAAAATAAAACGGGACCCAGACTGAACTGAAATAATGCATTAAATAAATGATGCCACTGATTCTGAACAATAGTAATTTCTGACCAAATGTGCTCTGTCCCAGTCACCTTTGTATTCCCCCTGCCTCCATCCCCCCACCAAGGCAGCCAGCCCAGCGTGACACGCCAAGCCATCCCCGAGGGCCTGAGAAGGGCACCGGGTGCTGCTGTTTCTCATCCAAGCCTGCCCTGGCTCTCCTGGCCAGCCTCACACAGAACAGCTCTGTGCTTCCACTTCCTCCTGTGTAAACACCAATAATTGTATTTCCATACCTCACAGCATGTAGAAAGGAATGACAGCTCATACCTTTCCATAAAAAAAGTCTCCCACTCTGCCATGCAAGCTGCTGCAGAAACAGGCTTGTGGTGAAAACAAATTGCTTAAAAATTAAAAGGCATACAATAGAAACTTGGAGCCAATTACTGCAAATCCAGCTCTACCATGGGAAAGGAAAGCACTGCTTTTAAAGTCAGCAGAGAAGGAAGCACTGTGTCTGGCTAACGTGCATGGTCGTGGTCTTCTTTTAAATTTGCTTTAACAATTTATTTTTTCCATTCGTTCAAGAAAGCAAGCCTAAAAGGCTTATTATTGAGGGCATTTTAAATTTAAAACAGAAAGTTTTAGGATTAAGACTAAGACAAATCCAGCTCTCAAACCCCCACACTTTTTCCTCAAATCTACCTGCACCAGTGAGGGCCCAGGCCTCCTAAAAGCAAATGAAAGCACAGCTCTGTCTTGGGATGATCATGACACCACCTTGGTATGACAGTTGCTATCTTTTTTTAATTATTATTTTCTAATTTGTGATGCAGTGAAAAGAAACCAGCGTGAAAAGGTCCACACATCTCTCCATGACACTACACACTCCTGCTGCTCTGCCCACCACCACCTCCTTCCACGGCCACTGCCCCCACACCCTGCATCCACCCTGTGCATGCTACCTAAGACTTCTAATTGACACCAGAACTCCGGAGCAGCCTTGCCCAGGGCAGTTACTGCCACCCCAGGCACCAGACCTGCACAGGGAGAAAATGTCAGAGATGAGGGTGTAAGTTGCTCCTATGGCAAGAGATGTAGTTTTCCCAAAAGATAAGTATTTTCCAGCTTGAGTGGTAGAATTAAGAGTGGGCTGGCCAGGCGGCCGGACAGCCAAGCAATGGCCAATGCATCTGCTCCAAAGCTCTGGAGTTCCATACCAAGCTTGGCTATACCAATGTTGCCCCCATGGCAGTGGAAAGGCTGTATTCTGGTTCCTAAGGATTATTGCCAAGACACAAAAGTGCAAGAGCAAGGATATTTGTTTCTGAATTGTTGCAAAACATGGATATTTCCAGTGCAAAGGAATTTTAAAAGGAATATGTATCCAGTTGGCACAACTAGAAATAGAGGGGGAAAAAGGGGTGAAAGTCTGTCCTAATTCTGTTACTCATACCGGAAGAAGAAAAGGATAACATCCATACAGTTTTCTCCTAATAGCAAAAGATGGTTTCTCCATTAGTAGCACATTCGTTAAAAGAAATTCAAAATCACACAAAAACTCGTAAAGATACTTGTACAGAATCAAATCCTCTACAATCACACTGCAGTCTTCCTTTGCAACAAGCATTAGCAAAAGAAATCAGGACTCAAAGGCAGAATTTAAATTTTTTCCACTTCTCCCATAGTTGCTTTCCTGATCTTGCACATCCTGCCCACTGCTGGGAGAATGTCTTTAACAGCAGCAAGTAATGGGTCATAATAAACAAGCCAGGTGCTTTCATTCCAACCAGAAACATAAATTATTATGGGATTTTAAATACATACCCTGTCCCAAGAGCTCTTTCATTAGTTATGCATATTTTAAATCAAATTCTGTGGAAAGTAACTTAAAGGACATTGCAATCAAGAGCTGTGCTGGCCCAATAAAGCACATCCATCTCCTGTATTCAGTGAATAAATAGCAGGTAACAGCTGTTATGCTGCACAAAACTCTTTTCTGACCTAGACTGAACATGCATTTGATCAAATTGTCTCCAATTATGCTAGGAGCGCTGCCAACCAAAAGATTAAATATTCTGATTTCGTTTAAAAAAAAAAAAGAACCCCCAAGATGCAATAAATATTTTTAGCTCTGAAACAGAGGAAAGAACATACTGTTACTCCCGTTCTTTAAAGTCACATTCAGAAAAATTTGACATCTGTCCTAATATCCAGATTATGTAAATCCTGCTCTGCAAAGACATAATGCTCACCACCCAGAACTGAAGAAATAAAACTGGAAGAAATGTTCTGGGTCAGTTTGAACTTCCACGTTATCAACAGGGACAAATTAAAGAAGCCAGTTTTGCATTTTGTCCTGAAGCAACAGAAAAACCTCTTTCTCCCAACAGGTTCTTCTAATGACAGAGATGGCCAGACAGAAAGAAATCTACTTTACCAGAGCCCTGGCATGCATCAAAAGCAGTGTCTGAAAAGCAGGTTTTGTCAGAACTTGTAAATCGATGGAAAGGTTCGCTGACTCACACCAACTGATGCCAAAATGCCTTCCCTCTAAATCTGCCTTCAAGGTAGCATGCATAGAAAAAGAAAACTGGCAGCATCTACAGAAAAATTAAATTATGCCTTTTGTTTCTCTGCAATACACAAAGAGACCTTGTCAAGAAAATCTGGAGGGTGGATTTGTGTTTAAGTACACACTAAATGTGAGGTCTCGTTCACCCCTAAAAGGCTCCTGCTGATTACAGAGTGCAGAACAGCAGCCCATCCTGTGGGACTAAAGCTGCAGGAGCTAGGAGAAAGGAGTTTAATCTACAGCTGCATGATTCTTTTTCCCCTTCCACTGGTGACTGATGAAGGCGTAGGAGTATGAATGCCTTCACGGAAGGCTCTATATCCCTCCAACTACTGTAAAATGTTTGAGTGGTTTCAATACACATTTAGGCTCCTAACACAATTTTCTGAAGCAAAACGAATGAATGATCTGTTTGACTTGATGTTTTGGGGATTATTTGTTTGTCGTTGTTTATTAGCTTTTTTTTCCCTTAGGAAAAACTAAACGAAAAAGCTAAATATTATTCCTTTATCATCAGATACACGGGAGAATGGTGTGCAGAAGATCAAAATAAAATCTTCCTATATAAGGTATAAGGGACAAGTTTTAATAGCCTATGAATGTGGACCATAAGGTTCAGCCTTTCTGAGCTCTTCAGAACTTTTTTAAAATAAAAGCTTTCCTGTACTTCAAAGGAAGATCTTTGAAAATTCACAAGCAACAGGAGATAACCACAGAGGAGAACTATGAATACAGAGAGAACTGGTATTACAGATAAATTCCCTTATCAGGCAATGGGACAGGTATCTTAAAAGCAAGAAATAAAAAAGAATGTCAAATTACTAATTTCCTCAGCACACTCTGAATCTCCCTGCTAATTCTGATAGTAACATGTGGAAGAATCATATAAATGTCTGCAGCCGTTCTGCAGGACAAATGAATCAATCTACCACGCTGACAGATGCTTGAAAACTGGCAGCAGAAAATTTCATCTTTAAAGTATTAAGCAATGATGTGATTCACCACTTGCTGAAACCTCCATCGAGACAAAGTGTAATACCTCCTGGAAGGGATCCTGGGAAAGGTAGGACGGGTGCATGTGCTCCCTTCCCAACCTCTGCTCCCAAGCTCCAAGCTGAGGTGCTCCACAGAGAGAATGAGGCACAGTCTTTCCAGGAACAGCATCTCCAACACTGCATTTGCCCAATGAACAAGCACCAGGAAGACATGGCCGGGAATGAGGTGGAACGGCCTTAGGAGATTAATGGCAAAGGGCAGAGGGTTAATTACAAGCTCCTGGATGGCAGAAGAAAACAGTAAGCAAAATGCAGCTCAGTACTCAATGACCTCTGAAGATGCAGAGTATTTTTCCCTGTTCCTCTGCCTACACACACACACCTTCTTTTTCTAAACCAAGTAGTGGTAACATCTCTGGTGAGGAGAAGGACTGGACAGGCCACTGGGGTGGGCTGCAGGAGAAAGGACTGACTGGCCACAGGGGCAGCAGGTCCCTCACAGGACATTTTGCCAGCCTGCCACACCCAATACCCTTGATAAAAAAAGCTCCATGCTTGGCTGCAGATGGCTACCAGGTAGTAGCCCAGTTACATCCCACATACCTCTGCACACATAAAATGATTGGAGCCAATCCTAAATCTGAGAACTGAAAGTGACAGCACAAGAGCAACCCAAAAGCACAATGCACCTCCAACAGCACCCTGAAAGTCTTTTTTACACATGCTTTTTGGTAAAATGATGACACCATGCTATGTGATGGCTGGTCTATGTAGAGAAACCATGCTATGTAGAGAGGATGAATTAGAATTATAAGGTTCTTTAGACTGATTCAGCAGAATTGTCCAAGTTGTACACAGACAATACAATATAAACTCCTAGTACACCTAATATACTGGAGTAATGATCCTAACTAAGAAAAGGGCATAGGCTGTGTTGAACAAGAGTTACTTTGTCTGTTCCCCTCCATATTAAACCATCCAGTTTTGCACATTCTCAAGTGATTATCTTATAACACTCCCTGCCTATAAGTTTGGCTACACATTTTACATATAGTACTGCAGAACAGAGAGATACTGAGGTAAAAGATATAAATGTGTGAAGCTAAATTATACGTATTTAAGCAATCACATGCCTACCTGAAAATCTTGCACTGTGTTCAAATTCACATTTTGTAGGAAAGGCCTGGTGATATTTGGTCTGCTTAAATAAATATTTATTAATCTCAGTATAAAAGATCAGACACCAAATTTATATGAGCTGAGCACAGTTCGAGCAGAAGCCAATAATAGCTGCTTTCAGAATTTGCAGCGTTGGAGTTTGCCAAATGGAAGTGACAAGTCTGGACCACTAAGAAAAATGAAGCCATTTGGTAAGTTATACGCTGCGTAATAAACAGTCTGTCAGTTTGCTTCTAATCCCCCCTCTTCCAGAAGGGTGTTTTTTTTTTTTTTCTTTTTTTCTTTCTTTTTTTCTTTTTTTATTTTCCTTTTTTTCTTGATGCACTCTGTAGAGCACGTACATATTATAAATTAAACAGAAGCTACTTTGGCTCTCTGGACCACACACTGTGGACAACTTAGGTCATTGTTACCTACACAGAATTTGGTTTTTTGTTTGCATTGTACATTTCCTTTCTGTTTTGACAGCAGGTTTTAAAAAGAGGATGTTACCCTCCTTACAGCTTTGAATCATTTACGAAGAAAAGAGAAAAAGAAGAAGTTCTGTGACAATAGCACAAAAGTAAAGCCTTGCAATTTTTCATTTCTTCCCATGACATCTGTGGGTAGTCCTGTTCATAACGCCTTTGTTCCAGGCTGATTTACCGCAGTTTGAGACAAGACACCATTCAGAGGCTATTCCAGGAATCATGGAGGAAGTAGAAGGAGGATGCATCTAATTTGTTAGCTACCGTGACATCGCCTCTTATGATTAATACACGGCATTGAGTGAACAGAATGTATTTCCTCCAAGCATCCTCCATCTCAGTGCATGCTGAACAGGGTGGGGATAGCAAGACTGCCATGACAGGTCTGCTACTTGCAACACGGCTTGTCAACTGTGCAAGGAAGGAGAACACCTTGTATTTCAAAAGCCAGCACACACAGCCAGCTGCCTCTGCCCAGAAGAGTACTGGTCTAAGAGGACCTGCCAAGAGGGACGGCTGGAGGAGAAGGTCCTGCATGAAAAACTCAGGAGCAAGAAGCAGGTCCAGGAAAGTTCTTGCCTTGTTTGCATACAACTCCCAGCAAGTTGCTGCGCACACAGGACTTCTCATTTAGAGAAACACAGTCACACTTATTCCTGCCTGATAATATTTGTGGCAGGATTTAAATGTCTGCAAAACCCTTGAAGATCTTTTCATGGCATACATTGTGTAAGTACAACATTTTGAAGGGAGGAGCTGGCAGAAACCATTCATTTCAAAACGCTAAACCAAACAAGAACTCCATAGCTAATCCTTATCCCTACTGAGTCCTCCCTCTGGCAAGCTGAGACCTTGTTTTAGTGATGGGGAGCCACCCAGCTCGCCATGCCCACCCACCCCACCAAACCTACACATGTGAATGTGCTGGAAGCATCAGACTTAGGTGGCACATAAACTACAGAAGTTTGCAGCACACACACACAGGTACCAGAATAAGTTCCCACCCACCCACAGATCTCTTGGGGTACCAGCCAGCCAAGGGAAAATCATGCTGCCAGAATAACTCAATCTCCCACTTTTTTGGCTGCTCCCTTGCCCCAGGGTATCTCTTGTAAAGGGCTAGGAGCAGGCAGCAAGCCAGCTCATTTGCTATGGTGGTAGGAGCCTGCTCCTGGCACACACCATTCCCACACACCACCATCACAACCAGAAAGCCCTCCAAGACAGCTGGTAACAAGTAAACTGCTGTCTCTATACATCTCATCTGGAAAAGTCCACTCCTGCTGGGCCCTTAGCACCAAAGTACAGGCACCTCTGACCCACACACTTAAGCTCACCTGAATTATGCTGCAATTTCTACTGTTGCCATCCCTCCCCCAATAAGCAATGCCCTGCTGCAAATACCAGACTCAGGCTGCCTAGCTGATGGGTCTGCCTCCCATGAAATGGACACCAGAGCACTTACAGTGGGTTTATACTGGTCTCAAAGGCAAGACAATGCAATGCAAGCTTTGTCAAGTAATGAAAGAAACCAAAATTGCACAAGTTTTTAGAAGTTCCTCAACATCATGCAAATGGAGTAAAAGCTTTCTTCTGCTACAAACTTTTCCTGTTTTTCTCTTTTTTATGCAGTTACTGCTTCTAGGAGCTTATCAAGAAAAAAAGCCTGCTCACATTGGCAAAATCCCAGCTCACTCATTTTCTTAAGCAGCACGTTATCAAAACGTACCGATGCAAGCTGTACTTTCTGGGTACAAAGGAAGCCATTATAACAACTACAGTAACACCACATTTGCAACCAGTTAGGGCAGTCCTGAAGCCTTCCCTTAGACTCTTCCCCAGCCTGCACTTAGGTCAACCCATTCCTGACATGGAGAGGCTGTCAAAGATTCAACAGCACTTTCTCAGGCTCACGACTGATCAGCTCAGAGGATGACCCTGTCTACTCCTATTTGCTGTCATTGAACATAACCCTTGTCAAAATATCCTCTAGGAAACAACACGAAATGTTGTATTTTTACAGGGTGAACAGTTTAGCCTTCATACTTTGGCATTATTTCCATAATATAAAACACTCAAGTTTTGATGGGAAATATCTAACTATCAGTTCTAGAATAAATTACATTCTCTACTATATAAGTTTGTTAATACTCTTTATTATATACTTCTCACCTTTTTAACACCCACAGAACAATGGTAAATTTGGGACAGATTTCACCCTCACACCTCTGGCTCATCCAGGTTGTCTGGTTTGCTGCCCAGTCCCTGAAGTTGCAAGACTATCACTGCTGATCCTAAGAGTCTGGAAATGAAAACTGGGTAAAATCACGTTTGCACACACAGCTGTACATCAGTGTCAAAGCAAGGCAGAGCTTCACTCCGGCATTCCCTGCTTCCAGTCAGCCCTTGTGCCCACTGCTTCTCAGAAGGTCTCTGCTGCCTTTACACTGAAAGGCTAAAGGATGATTTCTGGCAGCCGAAGAGCCCCGTGTTTGTCCAAGGGTGTGGTTAGACAATGCGATTGAGCAAGCTCCTGCCCTCACCGGCCAGTCCTCTCCATCCCCACTCCTCCCTCATCACTTTTTTTGATTGGGTGTCTAACAAATCAGCAAATTGATCATGTTTGCTCTGCAAACAGATGAAGGACTGAGGTGATACAAAGGGCAGGGCAGAAACCAGCAACTGGAAGTTGATGAGGAAGGAGGAGGGAGCACGATTCACCCTTTTATGCGGAAGCAAGCTACTAGTCTGGCTCAGACCATACAATTTAACTCCAAAAACAGTATTTCCGATTAGTAACCTTTTGGAGTGAATAATACAGCATGTGCCCCAGAAGAATTAACTGTTTTAGGCACGTGTTATTTCCTGATCTAAGTGACAGCATCCACAAATTCACAATGTTCATGAGCACCTACTCCAGAAGTGGCTGCCATGCAGGGTAGGCACTACAGGACTGTTCTACAGCAAAGCAGAAAAACTGGTGCCCCACAAAAATTCCCAGGAGGTTCCCTTAGTGCTCCTCTGGAAGACAAGGAAGGACTGTGATCAGGATTCCTTTTATTCCTGTATATTTCAACACCGAAGCATTTCTTGACAGAACTGAGCCACAGGGACAAGGCTGTATCACTCCAAGGCTGAGATGCAGTTGAAGGCATGGGAGACCAACACACAGAGAGCGTGAATACCCCCCATTAGATGTTTATTAGAAGTGCCTGTTGTAGCCACCTTCTTAATACACACACAACCACAACCTGCAGCTAAACAACCTTTGGCTGAAAGCTCTTCTTTCCCCCTGACAGATGATGCACCAGAGTCTTTCCTCCACCCTCCTTCCCCGAAGAGCCCAGCTTCTCTGACTCAACTAGCTCTCTTTCACACAGCTGGCACCTCCGACAACTTCTGAGACACTAGCATTTTCCAAAAATAGTCTCAATCTTCGACGTTTCAACCATGCCTTTTGTTTTCAATCCCTCTGACATCTGAATAAAGTCCAGTCAAAGTTTAATAGCAGAGGAACAGAAAGGGAGAACTGAGCTGGGGTTGCTGGACGGCAAGAGTGGGGTTCTTCCCTGGCTGCATGGCCTTTGCTCCCGAATATCTTCTGCTCCTTTGGCTGCAGCAATGACATTTTTTCTCCACCCCTGCCAGCTCTCCCAGCCTCTGGGCCTGAGGCATGGACACAATGCAACAGAGACAACTGCTGAGCTCTGCCTGCCTTTCTGCTCACAGAACCACCAGTTCAGCATCACTTCCACATTAAAAAAAAAAAAAAAAAAAAAAAAAAAAAAAAAAAAAATTGAATCAGCACATTATTCAAATTACTCCTATATTCCTCTTCTGGTAAGGAACTGGAAGATGTGTCTTCAGAGCAGGGTGACAGAACCAAAGCTACTGTACATACCCTGTTTCTCTAAGAAATTAGGCTTATCTGTCCTCAGCATGGACTGCTGGACACCTAAATTGAGGGTGGAGGTGTTTATTGTACTACACATGTTTACTGTACTAACAGCATGCAAAAAAAAAGGTTCAAGGGGAGCCTTTGTCATATCCAAAACTAAACAAACTTTAATGTTTAAACTCATTCCAGGTCTCCAACAAAGAAAGCCCCAAGTAGCAATTCTGCAGCTCTGCTGATCCCTGCCAAGAAAGTTCATCAAATATTTGGATGGAGTAAGCACTTGATTCCAATGGGAAAAAAATATTAAAAAAGGAGAGAAACACAGTCACATTTGGGAGCACAAGAGGTGGAAATTAATGCGAAATGAAAAAGACCAAACCAGGCAGCAAGTTATAAACACCAAATATTGAAATTCCAAAGCTGACCTGCAAATTTCACGGTTAATACGATGCAGATCCCTTTTCTGCAGTCGGGTTAAAAGTGCACAGCCCTCTCCTAGGCAAATCTCCAAGGAATTTTAAAGCTTGAATGAAAATACTAATTACAATGTACTAAAAACAGAGCAAGGAAGTGTGCGAGATGACTTTCGAGCACTGTAAGGAAGAGAGGAGGAGACGGTTTGGTCACTGCTGAAGCCAGAGACACGCACCAAAAGTGGCCCTGCAACAACATTAACTCCTTCCTAATGAGATCTGGCAACTTGTAAAGGATTCAAGTGCTTGCAAAGCCTTGTATTGTACCTGTTATGATGAAGCTGCAGCAGTTACACAGTTAAGAAAGAAACACTAATAAAGAGTGGCTATCCATCCCCAATATTTGGCATGACTTGCACAGCCATCGTTCTTCCTTAATTACAGGAAGACTGTATCTTAGCAGCTGGTTTTGCAGGGGAAAAAAGCAGATATTTATCCCTCACAAGGTTAACTGGAAGTGTAAACTGAATTCCATGTTAAATTATCCCCTGTATGCCAAAGCCACAACATCTAGTACTCGTTATTACTTTTTCAAAAGAAACAGTCCAGAGTTTACATACACGTATGTTCTGAGGAGAATATTTTATAAACCCCACAAAAACATTTACACAAAATAACTCAATTTAGGCCAGCAGAGCAAATCTCTCACATACAAAATGTCAGCCAATTAAGCTTTTAGCAGAGCACCAGGGAGACCGATTTTAGAAAGCTAAGCAGGTTTCTCAGTCTAGGAATGCCTGAAATCTGTTTATTCTCAGTCAACAATGACTTTCTGCCTTCTGCCAATTACTAAAGTAGTGGGGGGAAAATAGATTTACTCTCTGCTTTTACAGATCAGTTGGCTTAGCAAAATCTAAGCTCATACACAGGCACCTCACAACCCCTCTCATTAATGTGAGCAGGCGACAACAAAAAATTTGCTTTACTTGCCCCCCATTCCCGTCCTCAATCTGCTTATCCTTTCTTACCAACAACTGGAAATGGCTAGTGCTCCCATGGCATTCTTTCCCTTCCTGCCCCTCAGGCTGCAGGATGTAGCAGGGATTTCAGGAAGAGCTGGCATGCAAGGACACAACCATGGGCTGTCCACCAAATCCAGTGAGCACCCTCAAACTCAGGGACCTGATACCTGATAAGAAAAATTCAGTCTTGGAAAAGCCCCAAGATGAAGCTCCTGGGAGGTTCAGTCCTCTGCTTGCTCTTAGCCTTCTCCTCTCAGCTTCCCCTTCCACTGAGCCCCAGAGCCATGCCATGCATCTCACCTCTCCTCCTCTGTCTCTGGTCTCACTGATATCTCTGTGGACCAAAGCAATTTATTAATCTAACCTACATCACGCATTTTCATAGCAGCAAAATACATCAAATAATCACATTTTCCCAACAGCAGCCAAACTCTCCCTTTCACCTATGCACCCTGCCTACCCTCAGCCACTTCAGTACATTTATACATCAGAAAACCTGCTGGTCCCACACAGACCTTCAGCTGAGCCTAAACCACCAAATACCGCCCTTGGGGTCGGGATAGCTCATTTACTGATGAACTCAGAGCAGCACTTTGCAGGCATCTTGTACTCATTAAAATTATATTCTTCTTGTCTGTGTTTCATTCCAGACTCAAGAAAAGGTTTGAACATAACCTTATCTTGGAATAAGTCCCAAATAAATTTCTATTTCCCAAAAGACAGGTTTTCTCCAAGGCAAGTAGTGGAAATTTGCAACAGTTTATTAAAAAGAAGCAGCTTTACCCCTGGCCAATATCATGTATTATCTGGATGTCATCAGAGGTCCTGGAAAGTAGCTTATTTCTAAAACCCTGGAGGCTCTGCAGCACGTATGATGCTTACCAAATATTCCAAAACACAGTAACTTACTTAACTTTCACTCAGTAACGTAAGCTTTTGGAATTAAAGTAAAAAACTAACCCCAAACTTAACATATTTAATCTTCTCATCACAATACGTTTAGAAAACCCGTGTGCCTATCAAACCCTTCCCTTACCTTTGCAAAACACTGCTGGGATGCTGCTCGACAAGCAACAACTGTGCCTTCTGTTTGTATTTCCACCTTCAGTTACTACAGGTATCCTTCCCTAGGAGCATTTTGACTGTCAGCATCCCCCAAGACTACCTACACCCACAGGAGAAAAGCACTGAGCACAAAAGTTAGATAGCAACTACAAGCAAAACGTGGCAAACAAACTCAGTCTGTTATTCTCCCTAGCCAAGTATTGGCAGAGGAGAAAATGGAAGTTTCTCTGCATGTTCTCCACATGTAACACAGCACTGCCGTGCCACTGCAATGCTGCTGCTGATGTAATAACGAAAATGCCCCAGCTGGGGAGGGTCTGCATCACTAATGAGGAGAAACTAACTCTCTCCCATTGTGAGGCCAATTTAGCAGGCTTATGAAATGCAATCAAGACATTTCTGCATATATGATGCATCATGAATAAAACAATGAATCATTCTGTTGAAGAATGTAACAAAGAACTTCAGCAAAACTAAAAAATAATCAAAAAAATTATATAGATTTATAGGCAAAATTTAGAAAACTTGCATCATACCAGCTCAAGTACACGGTCATGCTGGGTTTTGAAGGGGCAAGTCATTCTCACAGCACTTTGGAGTAAGGTCAGGATAAATGTTGAGCTCAGTGCCTTCCTGCTCAGTGCCTTCCTGAAGACGTGTGGGGTCGTGGGAATTAAGAGCGTGTTTGCAGGTATTTGCATGGCAGAAGGGACAGCCAGGACTGCCAAGTTGATGGTGGCCTACAGTATTTGTATTAAATAGAACTGAAGATACTTTGAGGCACTGTGCATACCAGGTAGGTTACTGACACCGGCATTTTCCAGTTGAACTACTCAGCAGCATGAAAACAATTAATCCTATGGAAATTATTCAGCATTTATGAAATGTTGTAAAAAGCAAAAGGAAAATCCAGTTAGTCATCTGTCAATCCTCCTGTTGTGAAAACATAATGTATTTACAGACTATGGGGCTGCTTGGAAAAAAAAAATCATACCATATATTTCTTGACTTTCTAAATGAAGACAGTTTCAGTAAACTCCATCTTGGGGAGGATAAAATGCCTCAAGATTCAGAAAACTATCTCAGGAAGAAACAGCAGTGTATTTCTATACAAGGATTTGTTATCCGGATATGATAATTTCTTGAAACCTCAAACAAAATACCACAGCATGCTAATCTGCTCTTTCACAGCAGGTAACCTCAGACATCCTATAACTCTACAGCGTGTTCATTCTTGCCTTGTTTAAAGGCTCAGACAAGTGCAGAAACCAGCCCTAGCCCTTCCTCCTGCTTACCAACCCTGTGCCCTAACATCAGCTTTATTTCATGTTCCAGATTTCAGTAGTTGCTCTGTTTCTTTCAGGAATATGCTTAATCTCCCTGAAGTTTTATTCACTTTCTATATAAAAAACACCATTTTTTAAAAAAACTGTTGTGTCAAGAGGGATTTTAAATTCCACTGGAGTCAGGAAATTAACAAGTGTTCCCCACAACTCAGTTCTGCCTAGCTGCCACCACAGTGAAGCCACCCCTTTCACCACCAGCTTGAACGGCATCGTGTAGCTCAGGTTCACATTGCAGCCTATCCCTCACCCTGCCAAACCCACAGCTGCCCCAGGATCAACCCAATTCAGGACTGCTCTCATCCTTCTGCAAGCCAAGGTTTGGTTCTTTACACTGCAGTAGTCAGCATTTACAATTTTTCCTCTCCTTTCCACAGATGACCTTTTGCCTTCCAATACAAGAGGAAGAAGACGGAGACAGCAACCACACAGTCACAGTGTATATCACAGAAACGTGTTACGGAAGCAGAGGAGATCGGAACAACGCTTATCCTTCCAGAGCAGGATTCTCAGTATTTCATAATAGTAAGTAATAGCTCGGGGTTAAACCTTTCACTACAACTGAGTCAGAAACTCCAGATCTCAGTAAAGGAAATTAAAAAAACACTCCTCTCTTAAAGGAACTGATAGAAGGACTCTCCCCAAAATGACAGTATCCTGGCCCTTATTGCTCAAATATAAAGCCAATGCTTGCTGTAAAAGACAAGCCCAAATGCTGCTTTGGAGAGGGGCAGAGAAGCCAGAGTTTATGTTTACAGGCTCTGATCTAATTTCATGCCTTCCTCTTATTCTCACTACCCTGTCTTAAAAATTCATGTTTTATTAGATTCATGAAACAGATATAGCTCGTAATAAGTCAGCTGATACTGTGGATAAGGTGTTTTGTACCAAACATTAACACTAATCACATAAACTTTCCGCTGCACTTTGTTTGCTGAACCCACACATTTAAACTGCTTGTCCTGTTACTGCAAACAGTTCATTAGCAGTAAGTTTACAGGTCTGGGCAGCATTAACCTTTCCTCCAATTGTCCCAAGCAAGGAGAAAGTGGACCTTGTGCTGTTAATTACAGGAGGCACTGCCAGACTCCCAGGTGCTGACATCATGCTGGGGTAGCACCTCCACCAAGAGCTGGGAGAGCATTGCATCCCCAACACCAATCCTCTGAGCCCCAGTAGGGACAGGGACAGGGACAGGCAGGCTCCTCCACCCCCTATATGGTTCATAAAATTTGCCCCTAAATTGAAATAGGAAGGCATCAAACCAAGCTATCTATATTTTAAATGCTGTCGTAACTTTTCTGACTGCACACAGTTAAGGAGAGCATCATGCTGGGTCTCCTGACTGGGAGAGTTTATGGCTCTGTGTAGGAGAAATGCAGCCAGCATCTCTCCAAAATGGGTTGTTCAAATGCAGGATTCCTGGATCAATTACAAATTAATCAGTGATGCAAAAAATGTGCACAGTCCTTATTTTCAATAAGCTACGCACATCAGTTTTGCAGTTTGGGAATAAATTCACACCATAGGCAGCGAGTATGCCGAAGTAATTTTAAAATTATTTAAAAAGCAGGTCTGTATTTTGTCTTCAAATTGCTTTGCATGTATAAAAAAGAGGTGGCAGATGACAAATAGGTATGTGATAAAACCCAGTGACCTACTGTCCCACAACACACGAAGAAGGGCTTCTGTAGACAACCGACAGACCCAAATATGAAACAATAAGCATTCCTGACCAGAGTTGTGTTCATAGAGTAGATACAAGAAATGCATTAACAACAGCAACAACAAAACAAACAACAAAAAAATAAAAAAAAATCCAAACCCATAAATCGTATTTCAGAACATGGTTTCACTGATACACTTTGTGGCCTTAACTAACGTGAAGAATGTTCAAAAATATTCATAAACACAGAAGCAGAATTCTTCTTAAGCTCTCCATACAATTATAGTGAGTTTAGAAGAAGTGAGAAATCTGCAAATTTAAACCCACCACGAAGACAGTGAATTTGAGCAGATTTTGTCACCATACACACCAGTCCGAACAGGAATAAGCACGTGGGGAACAGAAGGGAAGCCCAAGGCAGAGCAGAGCTGGGCCAGGCAGGCTTTGTTAGCAACGAGCAGCAGGGGGAATTCACTTTGCTGATAATAAAAGAGAACTATTTTAATCTCTTTCACAAGCGTAATCACGGATACCACTGAAAACCATGACGGATCAATTGACGCTTCGTTACAGGGAACAATGCTTTTTGTTTTCTAAAGCCTGCTTTCTCAGATCTTCCAAGTAAAGGCAGACACATCACAGATTTGAAAGGCAAGGGAGCTGTTTAAAATTATTTTCACTTCCAGTTGCTGCAGCAAGGGAAGAAAACCCATCTTCTCCTATTCGGCCATTTGCTTCAAGTGCTGCCTCGCAGAGGGATTTTCGTCCCTGAGCCACACCGGCTCCACACAGACTCTGCCCGGCCCAGGTCAAGAGTAGTTTTGTCATCAGTATGCTTCAGCCTCAAGAAATACTTCAGGGAGACAGATACACCACCCTCTAAGCACACGTTTCAAGCAAGTCCAGCTATTTTGCTGTGCGTGAACAGCTATTTTGTCTTTCAAGATCAAAACACAAGTAAACAAGTAAACAGAGGGCAATCCAACTGGAAAAATACTTTTGATGGGAGGAAAAGATTTTGCTGACCAACTATTAGAGAATGCCAAACTGTCTAGCATTCAATTCTAGTATGATACAATAACATCATTAGTTAAAACGAATATACGTGCACTTTATTCACTGATTTTAAATAGTTCAGCACATCTGTTCTGCAGAGGTTTACCCAATACCACCCCACCAACATTCACTCTCCTGGCAGGGCTGTCAAAAGCCTCTGTTTCCTCAAGGGATGTTATCCATAATCGAAAATGTGGGTGAGAGATGTGTGTTTATTTAGCAAATGCCAGCCTCACTGGGCATCAATGCACAAACACTCAGAGGTCAAATGATTCCCACAGTCCTGTCCCACAACACATGGGCCATCTCTCCAGCCTCACTGAGTCCAGAGAGCAATCTTGAGGACTGCAGACTTCTTCCTAAGGCAGCACACCAGAACAGCTTGTTGCAGCACTAAGGCCATGCTAACCAAACCTGCACCTCTGCAGAATAAATCAGCAGAGCGCAAACGCTCTCAGTCACGCTTCCAGCACGCCACAGATCACCCGTTTCAACTTCTGGTGCCAGGCGGATCAATACGAACCTCCTAAAAAATTCCTTCTGAAATGCATCGGTGCCTTTGAGTTTCCCTATTTAGTGCCTCGCATTCCTTTACAAAAGATTTGTTCATGGTTTTCCTGACAAATAACAACATAATCGTAAATTGCAGTATTATAACAGGGTTTATGGACTGAGACCTTCTAGGATATTTATTGTGCTGCTGCATGGGGGAGGTAGTTTCCTTTCTTTACATGCCCTTGCAGGAATGAAGTCAAGAGGAGATCCCAATGCTAAGGACAGCCAATCCACTGATGAACATCAGGGATGATGCAAAGGCACTGCCAGAAAGGTGTTAGTTCATTCTGCCAGGTTAAGGTGCCACGAATTACCCCCACTGATGCCAACATGCTGTGTTGCTGCCTAGCTCATACTTACAAGGAATTTGCTACCTTTGACATAAGACTAATCTTTTTCAGAGCATTTCAAGGTGCCCCACTGTGTCTGACAGCACCCAAAAGTTTCTAGAGCTCAAAATCTACAAGGTACATTCCAGACTCAGGACAGTGGAAAAAGTATCCCTTCAGGGAATTCAAGAAGATAATAAAGGCATTAAACAAGAAAAAAAGCCAGAACAAACCAGACAGGAATTACTGTAGGAATGCCTATTGACTAACTCTAATTATTTTTTTAATGACTTAACATTTTTTAATATACAAATGCTCTATGTACATTTTCCTAGTAGCCCTTACAAACCCAAATCCACCGTTTTTGCTTGTCTTTTTAATTCCTCTAAGTCTCTGCGAAAGTTTAAATACTGCATATATAGATGAGAAACCTGTATATTTAGTTTCCATTTTATTTTTTTCCCCTCAACAACAGTTTTGCGAAGTTTCCAAAAACTTGAGAAACTAGGAGCATGACCAGCAGCAGCCTTTTGACCTGAGGCACTCTTCATTCCAGACAGAGTTGGAAAAAACAGACTGAAAGGTTTACTTACAGGGTATTTAGCTCAATTTAGCTTATGTGGTAGCAGGAGTTTTCACAGAAGCTTTTGTACAGTGCTCTCTATGGCTCACTCTTTCCAAAATCGTCCCATCAAAGTGAAAAGGTCAAGATTCTGAATGATGTGGCTCTACCAAAAGTGGCATTTATGTCAAAGCACAAATTAAAACCTCAGACGATCACAGAAGCCTGGTATATTTTAGCATAGAAAAAGAGACAATAATGGTTAGCTGGTTACCTTCTGTTTCTCCGTCATCCCCATTATTAAACTGTGGAACAAGCTCTTCTACAGAGGAGGGCCTAATGATCACTAAATATACCTTTAGTCTTTAATTTAAGCAAAAACTCTGATTAAGTGCATAGAATTAGCTGAAAATAGCAATACAGCTGGCCACCTTTGGCAGATTCACAACCAATATGCTTCATCTATTTGTAGCCACTTCCTTTTGACTGCACCACCTTCATTTAGATGCCAAGTTGGAAAGAGGAGCAAATGTTGTACTTTTTAGAGACTGTGGAATTAATTCTTTGTATTTTAAGATCAACAGGCCTCAGATCAAAAGCACATTTCAGTTTCAGTCGCTTAAATTTACCCATTATTTGCTTAAGAAACTCTCTAGACTGAATTTACAGGATGTGACACCAAGCAAAATTTTCCCCAACACAGGCTGGCACCCAAACTTCGTCCACATTTCACAGTACAGGGAGAAACAAAACATAAATGAACAATGTAAAATATTTTTTTTTTCAAATCCAGCTGTTACAATAAAGCATATTTTCCTTTTAAACATTTTTGTCTTTAAATCAAAGTAAAGTGTTAACAAAGCCATTGAAACATGGCTTTTTTAACCCAAACCTGATTTTGCAAATGCAGCATGCATGAACTGCCATGCTCTGAGATCTTTAGGTACATGCCTGACAAGGATGTAGCCCAGAGTCCTGTCACTAAGGAGCAGGTACTCAGCAGTGCTAGGGGCCACTAGGAGAAGTTTTGTTAAGGTATAGGTCTCACAGAAAGAAACATCCCAAATAATGCTCAATTTCATCCACAGAAACTCAACCAAAACAGTTAAATGCACACAGCAAATGCTAATGTAACTTTTCTCACAACTCAAATTGACTAGTTCTGGCAAATTTTTGTCCTATTTTGTCTCTGCTCTCCCTTTCAACACTTACAGAAATAAAAAGTCACATAACATACTCAACAAAAATTAATGAGCTGTCTTTACCCCATACCAGCTCATGATGCACATGGTTGAAAGCAAAACCATTTCCAAAGGAATCTGCAATCAATTTTAAGACATTCAACAGGTCAGTCAAGTGAAGCATGTATGCAATGATTCATCTCTGTTCGTAAATACAAGATGGGACAGAACAACATAATAAATACTCTATGAAATATCATTAAGCTAAACACCACAGCTGACAGCCCAGCCCAGTTAGGTCCAGTCCATCACCCAAGAAACCTTGTGGTCACTGAGAAAAGAGGTGAAACTAACTGTGGTTCAGCTATCACTGCCACTGCATCTCCTTTGGAAAGGCAAGACAGACAACACTCGCTATAGCCTGACAGAGCAAGGAAGTGGTTTAGAGGGGCAGCTCCAGTGCTGGAGCACCACACAAGTAATTTCTGCAAGTCACTCAGGGGAAATTAAAGATGCAGTGACACTTTCCTGCAAGACTCAGAAAGGACAAACAGATCAAATGCTGCTCCAAACTCACAGAAAACAAAATCATCCTGCCTTTACATGCCACAAAACCAAGTAAACAGTTTTTGCCGACCCATAACACTTGTACAGTACATGGTGGAATTCTTTTTAAAGCCTCTTTTTCTACCTATTGCAGAGCCAGGCACCAGTAGTTTGGAGATATCCACAGTTGTTATTTTTCTGAGACTAAGGTATAAGCCTCTGACAAAGTCAGGACCAACCTTAACTCCATCTGGCTGTTGTAAGCAACATGAATTTTGGCATCCTTACCACAGGAAATCACACATAATAGAACATATGTTCTCAAATCCTCTATTTAATCATACATTAATTGATAACATTCTAGCACCTACATATATGTCAGTTCTGACAGGTTGTAGAAACAACACAGTAAAATCCTATTCTGCCTCAACAACTCGTATTTTGTCCAAAAAACAGGCTAGACCTCGGCTCCACCACACCCCTCAGTACTCAAGATGCACAATCTCAAATTTCTAAAATTTTAAAGTAATATTTCCTGCTGTATTGGACTTGTGTAATGAAAATCATGGCTATGAAAAACCAAATTTTCCATCAAGACCAGAAGACCAGACTTACCAGGTAGGGAAAGTAATACTTTCAAAGTAAGATTTCTACTGCTCTCATGGCAGAGGGTAGGGGGAGAAAGAAAGAAATGAGAAAAAAAAAAAAAAAAAAAAAAGAAGAAAAAAAAAAAAAGCTGTTTGCAGTTGGAAGTATTACTGAATTGTTTTAACATGCAAAAAAGAAAGAAAAGGTATAAAAGACACTAAAACAACTTTTCTCCTCTTCTGTTCTGAGAAAGCAATTCTGAGAAAGTAAATTAAAAAGAAAGAAAATACATTTCAATTTTTTTTTTTTTTTCCAATTAACTCATTCAGTATCTTCCTTATAGTACTGCAATGATTTTCTGGCCAATATCATGTCCAGCTTCACTCCACACATGATCCAACACTCCCTGAACTGCTTCTGATGCAGGAATGCACTGACTATAAAGATTCATGTGACTATAAAGATTCATGTGACAATACAGAGACATCTCTTACAGGCTACACAGCTCCTCTGACACACTGTCCCAACAGGAGCACTGCTGCAGACCAAGAATCAAATTCTGAGTTCTGGTCTTGGGTCATTACATTTGGGGGTTTTTTGAAGCTATAAGAAGCAAAATGATGGAAACTAGAAAACCAGACTTTAGGCTAAAAAAAGATGGACAACAGGATAGGATTTAACATATCACACAGCTGAAGAAAGCCTTTCACTCAAGTCTTTGATACCCACCTACCCATCTATCTATGAAGGAAGAAACGCAGCCAAGCAAGCAAGGCTATGCAAACATTTCCAGGTTCTAAAAAGATCGAGCCAGTCAAGCTTCCCCCTTGTGGTTTGCATGTCGTCATCAGCATTGCTCCGTGTTTGTATAGCCTTATAGCTCAAATATGTTTTATATGTCTTTGGAGGATGAGTGCACATATTTATGAGTTACAGTGATTGCTTCTTCGTGAGCAGTGCACAGACATGTGCAAAACAGAGGTTCCCAAGACTGTAATCTTGTCTCCAACTAGAACACTGTAAAGAGAAAGAGAAAGGCAGGAAACCAAACCAACATGCAGTGGGTACTGACACATTTTATTAGGAAGGAGCAGATATAAATTAATAGCACAACAGCACAGCCCTAAAAAATCCTCTCTGGTACAACTAAATATTGAACAGCAACATTCCATGATGCTAAGGTAAATGATCTAATTTTCTATATTTACTTAGTATCCTTCAACTTCAGTATCCCACAATATAAGTGGTATTTTTTTATGCACTTGCATCTCTCAGCTGCCCCATCCATTCTTATTCCTCTCCTCCCTTCCCTCCAAAATTATGTTGCAGCATTGGATATATAAGCTGGTACAGGGAACTAAAAGCAAAGAATCCAATGATGAGGAATGTACTCAGCAGAGACCAATAAAATTCAATTGCCAGTTTCTGTCAGATGAAGATCTCACCTCCCAATTAACTGAACTTTGAGTGGAATTAAGACAGAAAGGTGCACCAAAACTACAATGGAGCAGGAGTACAACAGCTGTGGTTCTTGCAGCTTTTCTATGCTTACACATTAGGAAATCAATAGCCATCATTTTTAAACATGGATGCAAGATCAAAGGCATCTTTGGAATTTCTAGCCAGGACTGTGTCAATCCCAATGCAACATCTATGGGTCTTGTTTCTAATCAGATACTTGGGTTTGTAACTGGTTGATTTCCAAGGTGTCTTTTGATTGCTAAGTACAAATAAATAGAGGCAACCAGAGAATTTGCTAGGACAATCACAATATTTATCCCAAAACCAAGCAGTCTCACATTGACCTTCAAATCTGACAAGACAGCCTCTTGAGGAAACTTTTTCCACCCAACTACACCCTCCGTTACTTAATACCTATGACATAGGAAAATTGGCACAAAGCATTTTTCAAGTCTAACCCAGACTTCCTTGCCCATTGGTTTATAGGAACTGAAAAGCAGCAGGAAAACTCCAGCCCAATGTGAGCAGAGCCATCATCACAGCCACAAGCAGTGAGAACATCTTTCCAATCTGAAGTCAGCCCTTTGCTTTTATTACAGACTTTTCTCTTATTCCAATCCTAAAAGAGACTAAATAGCAAAGATTTTAAGTCACATCTATATGTGTTTCAAATTTAGAAATCTAAAAATGGTCTTTTTTTCCCTCATGTATTTCAGAAGTAGCCTGTAAACAATTCTTCTATTCATATAGGCCTAAAAGCAGAAGAGTGTCTTAGCTGTAAGACCAGATGTAAGTTGAACTCATGCCCATGAACTCAGAAGGAAAGCCAGAGTCAGATACCAAAGAATCAGACATCCGTGCCAATCTGTATTCTTCACACCATATATTTTTTAAATTAAAATTATTTTACCATGCTACTAGAAAGCTTCACATTTAAATGCAAAATCACACCTGTTCAGATACCACTTATTCCCTTCAGTGTCATGCACAGCACATACCCGGTTGCTGCTGATGAGCCCTGACCTGACCCACTCAGCTCTGCTAAAACCAGGGGAGGAATGGAAAGGACAGGGAAATGGCAGATCTGGAGCACCCTGAAATCAGCAGAGCCAGCTCTACTTAGAAACTACTTTCTCAGCTTGGCCCCACTCTCATTTAACTCAAATGGATTAAGAAAAAAGCTACATTTCCACAGTTGCTTCTGAGCCAACTTTTATTCTGGCAGGCTATCATCAGAGCAATTGTAGTTCTTCTCTGTCTTTTTATCCTACTGAAGTGTTATAATAGGAGCAATAATACATTTACATTCACTTTATTCTTCCTTAGCATACAGTTCAAAATTCTATAAATGACACTGATGTAGGTAGCAGAGGCATTTGGGCTGTACTACTTACATCCTCCAGGCACTCAACCTCTCCACTGAAGGCTACAGCAAGGACTAATCCTGCCACTTCATACCAGCTACTGAGATTCTGATTAAACAAAGCTGCCTACAAAATGGTTTCTCCACCAAATATTGACACCACCCTGGTCCACATAGATGGCCTCAGGATCAGCGAGATCCACTCACATACACTCTATTAGTAACAGAAATAGGGAAAAGGAGAGGATGATCAGAGAAGATGCATCCTTTCCAGCACAGCTAAGCCCAGATTTATTCTGCTCAACCTAAAGATGCTAAGTAATCACTCTACTCAACCCATGGCAATTACAGGAGTTGCTGGTGACTGGTGCTAATCAAGCATTTGACTGTGTGTTGGCAAGCCAGTCA
This sequence comes from Cyanistes caeruleus, assembly GCF_971803275.1. Classification (NCBI taxonomy): domain Eukaryota; kingdom Metazoa; phylum Chordata; class Aves; order Passeriformes; family Paridae; genus Cyanistes; species Cyanistes caeruleus. The sequence goes on from NC_141701.1 coordinate 90,788,181, forward strand.
ACAAATAGCATCCACCACATGTAACACCCCAGTTTGCATATAAAGGAATCTCAGATTAAAACCAACGTGGAAATGGTCACTGAAGATGTGAGTCTGTTTGCCACAATAAACATGTTATTTTCTAGTGTTCCTGAAGATGCTGCCTGTATCACTTCCAAACATTTACTTTTTGTAGTCAAAATGAAGACAGATGTGTCAAGAGTTGACAATCTCTTCCCCTTACTGTTGGAGAGACTCATAACAGAACCAGCCCCCACCTTTCTGCACACAACTGCATGAATAGTTTTGTAAAACGCTGCAACTTGCTGCCTGACTAAACGTCATTCAAAATACAATATGGCTATCAAGTGTTTCACACCCCTCTGCAGGCACTAGTGCTCATATCAGGGACAAATCTTGCCAATTCTTCCTGCAAAATGTCACAGAGACACAAATCTTCCTCAGTGCCAAAACGCTTTCTGAAAGACTCTCACTCTTTTCTTTCCCCATTACTGCAATATTCTTTTACTCTGCAGTGATGAATCCCATCCGAATATTTCACAGAAATCATTTTTATAACTACTGTGTTGGCTCGGTCACTTCTATCTTTGCATTTCTCAACTAATTCCCTTTTCTCTGCTGTTTCACACTTTAAAGCCCTCTACTATCTATCTCCATCTCCCCTGTCATCTTTGCATGAACAGTCCAGATGTTGAATTGCACCTCTGATTAATCTACTGCCTATTTTTCAAGCCATAAAACAAGCAAATAGGCCCAATTAGCTTTATTCCTTTTTTAAGCTACATCAACTCTACTCCTGAATTTATTCTCTTTTAGAAGGAGAATAGGGTTAAGGCAGTACATATTCTTAAGGTACGTTTATACTTGGAAGGAAGCTTTGGCAGCAATGCGGCATCCACAGCTCTCTGTGGCTCCTTATATCTAAACATACCAGTACAAAAACAGTAAAAATTATTTTTCTGCAGCTCTGCAGACTGCAAATACAAATGGTTTTCATGGAACTGTTAAGAGTCACGTTTATTCAGTGCTTAAACGAGTAGTAGTCAAAAAAGAATACTCCTCCTTTCTGTCTCATCTGTATGGGAAAATACTCTACTGGCACATTATAATAAATGGGAAAGGAAATGCATCCAAAACTAGGAACAGAATTATACCTGAGCTTTCTAACATTGCTCATTTTCTTTAAACATATATGTCCTTACTCATACATGTACCAAAGCAGTAGCTACATGCAGTTTCTGCAAGATGTGAAAGTTGCATGATGTTAAGAATAAAACAGCTAATAAAAATCAGCTCTGTCAATGCAGTTAATAGACTTGACACACAGAGATTTTGTTAAATTACGTATTTCACACAAGGTTTAACTGTTGAGTTCTTCAGGGCTATTTTTACATAGGCCCTCTTTTGACTAAGATTACTTTCTTGATGAAATTGAGAACTGAGGCCTACATGTGCAAAGCTCTATTCTCATTACAATTAAACCATAACAGGACCACCATGGTAAAAATTTTCAAATTCAGAAGTAAACTAAGGGTATTTCAGATAACACAAAGACAAAGCATTTTCCTGATACTTTACCAATTCAACTGACAAGTGAAAAAGGCTTTTACAGATAAAGAAAAAGGATGTATTTCAAACCCATTCTGACATGAGTACTGCTGAATTCTGGGCTGGGCGCTCTGTACTTGCCCACATCCACCCTGGCAACAAAACCCAGCTCCAGGGCAGCTGTTAAAAAGCCTTTTTGGAAAACAGCATTTAAATGTGCTTATAGGGCTGGGATACCACACAAGAATGGCAATCCAGAAGTAATGCAATTTTCTATGATGTTTATGAATAAAGCATTCAGAGGAGAAAGTTTTAATCTGGCCATGTGTGGGAGCATGTCTTTTTTTAAATGCTGAAAATGTTTTTTTCCCCTATCAGAAAAGATTAAGGGGAAGGAAAAAAAAAAAATAAAAAGGAAATCTTAATTAAAACTGTGACAGAGATGCCAACCAAAGTGAAAAACTATAAGCACCAAGAATTGAATAAAATTGAAAATCTGTATCACTCATTTTCCACTGTGGTTAACTACATTCAGTCACAGTTCTAATGGGAAAGGGGCGGGGGGAGGGGGAAAGGAGAATAGAGAGCCATAGAGAGAAGCTTCTATCCCCTTAGGTCCTGTTTCCTAATGCTCTAATACTGCATTTTGTTTTAAATCAACTTCCCCGGTTTTTCAGAATGGTATTTCCCCTCTGCAGAACCCTCTTATTCACAAAAGGAAAAATGATACTTGACTTCAGACTTTATCAGAAAGAGTTTCTTCTGCAAAACCTAAAACCTCATACCCTAACACACAAAAGTGCATTAGCTTTCGCCCAGGATGGGAAGAAAAACTGGATAAATACAAGGGTAAAAAGGGAATTTATATTACCCTCTAACATAATTACCAGAACTCCTAGCTATGCTCAGTTCCTGATGAATTTTTTCTGCATGATCTCATCTTTATAGCATCTGGATTTGGAAGACGTTCATTCAAAAAAAAAAAAAAAATCAGCTTTGTCAGCCTACAGACAAACTCTAGTTACTACTTTATTTATTTTTTTAAACTCCTGACCTGAGACACTTTTCTCCTTGCCTGTGTGTGCAACACAGACTGAGCACTAACAAGACAAGCACCCACACCTGTAGGAAGTTGAGAATTTAACCTAAAAATTCTGACTGACATTCAACTTCACACCGTAATACTTCTCTGGGGGAGGGGAGTTTCCTATAGCTGCATTAATTCAGGCTAAAAATACCCATGCTGACATGCTGTCATGCGAGAATCTCTTTGATTCCAAGAGTTTATTCAGAGCCTTCGTGTTACTTTGAACTTTTTTGTTGTTTAATATGATCATCGCTCCATTTGTCATCATATGACAAGAGCAGACAATTACACAAGCTGAAGATATGTCTGCCAGTCATAGCATGCCATCTTGCTGCTGTCAAGCAAAGAGATGTGCCTCTACACACCTCTAGATTGAGTTCATTAAACCAGCCTGCAGGATATCCCTCGGTAATGACAGAGATGAAAGACCAAATTAAAATTGCTTAATTCAGATACACAATCTCTAGCATTTTCCGCCTTGCAGTCTGACTGGTTAAGCTGCGTGTTTGAATAAGCCGTCCTAACACAGAAGCAGCTCTAATTCTCCACTTCCACTACTTTTAATTAAAGCATCTGAAATATTTTCAGAGTTTGTTCTGCACTTCCCTCAGCCTTGAACGACAGCTAAGCTATTTAAAAGAAAAGCAGACGGGGCGGCCACATATTAACATGCCTTCTGCCAACCGAAGCAGGAAAGCAGCTCTCCCCTGCATTAAAATTGCCACAAGAAGAGCTCAGCACCATCGAGGCTGGGTACCAAGCGAGAGAGAAGCTGTGCCTCCTCAGACAGGGCATGTCAGGGTGTTCAGGGCTCACCACTGCTTTCCCAAGGCAAATGTGTTGCCTCCAAAGCCTCGCTGCTTTGTTATTAACAGCACATTACCTCCACATTCCTCATCTAAAATCCAACTTCCCAGCAGAACGTTCTGAAATACTGCTTTTAACCATGTGCTTCTTGAGATTTTTTCATTTCCTAATACAAAATACTATGATCATAGTGAACAATTGTCTTTTTCTCATACAAACAGCACAGAAGAATCATGCCTAAAAAGCAAGTATCCTGGAATTTTGCATTAACATTATGAAAAGTCCACAGGCAAGTAGCACCTACCTCAGTTAGTAAATTGAGCCATGTTTTCCAACAAAGCCTAATTAAAATAAGCTCTTCTGAGTCTCCATCAAGAGCCAATTCACCAGCAAGGAGACAATTGCTTAACACAGCCTCCTATCATTAAATACATTCCTGACACTGGCAGAGCAAACATTCCCATTAGCACTGCAAGACAATTTCCAAAGCCAGTGCATTTATGAGTCAAAATAAAAAACTGGAATCCCAATTTCCATTACTTCCTCATTAGTGGCTTAACACATAAGAGTAGGGGGAGCAAACTTAGTAAGAATAGTAAAAATGCTAATTACACCTAAAACATTACTACTGCATTTTTCAGGACAGCTAAATATATCCAAGTTTTTATGTAACTGCTAACGCGTTTTCTTTACCAACATGACTTGGCATGTTACCAGCAACCCAAAGGGCAACAGGAAACCACAAAGATGATTTGGCTCAAAATTTGCGTTTTCCTAAAGCCTGGTTCTACAACAATGCCTGTTTTCAAAAAACATGAAAAAAAAAAAAAAAGGAAAGAAAAATTCTACTGTACATAATTTAGTTCAACTTTTAAAATATTCCCATGAAGCAGCTCTATCTCTAAGCTTGAACTTAAGAGTCAGATGGGACTCAAGAGATGAAGCAAGGATGCTGTGGTGGACAGGGATGCAGCAGCAGCTACTCCTGGTACAAGCAGCGCAGGCTGCTAACAAGCCTGCCCTGGGAAGAGGGGAAAATGTCACATTCCCTTTCTGCTCCTTCCCCCTTTTGAACTTAATAATTTCCTTCTTTCTGCCACCACATGACATATAGAACACTAGAGAGTCAGAGGAAAATGGGAGGGAGGAAGACCTTAGACAAATTTGCAGGACTCCCATTTCCCCACAGAGTACTTGCAGCACTCAGGACAGAATCCGGCCTCATACTAGGGTTACCCACTGCACAGAATTCACATCCCTGCTTGACTTAGGTCTGCTCAGTGCAGGGATGGGTTCAAACCTCACCTCCTGATGCTACAACACCACCTGTTTCTGGCTGAGAGGTCTCCCTGTCTCTCACAAAAGCACTGTTTCCACGGCTGGGGGATAAGAGTAGCTGCCCACCCATCACACCATGCCCACAGCAAAACCAGAAGCTTCACAGCTCAGCCTTTCTTGTATAGGCATCACAAAAGGCTGCTCATAAACGCATCATGCCCCTGAAGTACAAATGCCCCATGTTGCACTCACAATTTCCATCCACATTTCACAGACAAAACTACTGCAATGTGTTGCAAGGAAGTTTTGCTTTTGCCTAAAACTGCCACCTTAAAAAACATTCAGTGCATTTCCACCACTGGTGAGAGAAAGCACTACGTTTAGGATGCTTTAGCTGCAGTCAAAGCCAGCTGCCTTTCCTCCCTTGATCTAAGGGCCATGGGGACAGATCCAGAACTGCCAGCACAGCTCCTCCAGGTCCTGTCTAAGCACCTGCTGCCGCTACACCCCGGCTCAGCACCCCCAGGGCAGCCCTCCCACGCCGCTGCCAGTCCCTCAGCCAGCAGCAAATAATAAAATAGAGACTCCATGGGAAATAAATGGCAGTGCTTACGGCAACTGTAAATGATGTGCGGGGAAGGGAGGGACATGGGGCACTGGCTGCCAGGTAGGGGCTTCTTTTGGCTGCTGCTGCTTTTCTAGCTACAAAGTGCTGACAGAGGCAAAGCTGCAAGCAACCTGCTCCCTGGAATGGCATGAGAAGTCTGGTCGCCTTTGGAGCCTGAGCCGAGGGACAGCAGAGGCTGTGAGAGCAGCAACAAGCACAAGGAGGAGGTGACTCTTTCTCTCGTGTCTGCTGGGGTTACAGCAAGCCATGTGCCTCGGTGAAGCAGCAAACTTGGAAAAGGAAGCTGAACTCCTTGCCTTCCACTTCACCTGGCAGGACCCAAGAGTATCCTTGTCACGTGCCACACCTGGAGAAGTGATGCTTTAGCCACAGGCCAACAATTTAGCCAACAAACATGGATACCACCAGTCATGCACTGAACTAAACATCATTTGCTCCAGCAGAGTAATCTGCCTGCATTATGGCAGAAGAGCTTAAGCAAGAACACAGCTTTGACTCGCCATGTCGACCAGCCAGAATAAATCTCATAATCTAATTTGTATATGACTGTGCCTAAGGTATCTTACACTTATATGTATATATACACTTATACACTTATATATGTTGTTCATATAGTGCAAGCATGTACCAGCAGCAAGCATGCTTCCAGCACCACCCCTCCCTAAAACCCAAACTCGGCCTCTGGGGTGACAATATCGCACCCTCAATGAGGAACGCAAAGGCTGACTGAACATTTCAGCAGCAGTCTGCACTGACACTGTTTAGCTCATTTCATTTCCAAATGCACAAGACAGGTCTCCAACATGCAGACAACAAATCCCCACTAGCCCCTTCTTACATTCAATTTGCATAACAGATCACTCTACAGCATTAGCAAAATTCCACGCTGCAAGCACATTTAATAAAATCATAGCGACAACAGCTTAAACGGCGCGTTAGTTAAAATTCCTGCAATGCCTATTATCGGTGGAGTTACACGATATGGGAAGGGTGGCGTGCCCTAATGAAACCTCACGCACGCAGCCAACAGACTGCACAAAGACTGAAAGATCACATGAGTGCTCCCACAGAAAAACAATTTAAGACCCGAACCCCATCACCCTTGCCTCCCAAAAGCCAGTCTGGCATCATGTAAGGAAAAGCCCTTCTTCATGTTACATTTCTGGAGCCGCAAGCAAAGGAAAGGAGAATTGGTAGAGGAACTGTGTGCTCGGCCCCAGCACAGAGGCATGCTTTGCATTCTTAAGCAGCCCTCTCTGAAAGCAATCATCGTTACTTGCTAATTGGCTGGAAGGAGCCTCGCTCAAGCCTTGACAGCCAAAAGAAGTACTCTGACTTCTGGTGACCATAGGAGACAGCACAACTCCTGCAGCTGACAGCTAAGGGGGGGGTGGGAAATCTGTGTTAAAGCTGTGCCGTTATTTAATTGTGACTCCTTACGATAATCAAAGTACTAGCAAAAAAGATACACAAGACAGGCGAACTGAATTACTCGTGACGAAGGCAGGTACAGTGCAGTAATTCAGATGCACATTTACACAAGTCAGGGCAAACGCTGTCAGAAGCGGGGACTAAACTGCAGAGGATCCTTAAACCATCTTACTCCTAAAATATTTTGCTTTAAGGTAAAACATGCACCATGTATTTTAAAGTATTAAGACACTAATTCTATAAACAATAATGCCTCCAGCATGCACACCGTGCGCGCTGGAATGGATTCCTCAACTTGGCCTCATCATTTATGCATCTGATGAAACAAACACTGACAGCTTTTTTGCATTTGTAAAGGCCCCACAGCAGCTGTGGTGATCCCACCATAGAGCAATGAATTAAGCCTGAAACCCAGCTGGGTCTGCACAGAAGCCTTTTTTGCACAATACAGCAAGACTATCATTGTTAACCTAGGCATTATTGTAAAATATTCTGCATTACATTAAGAACAGAGATAGAGATGCCCTGGAAAATTAGCTTTAATAGGCAATTTATAACATTTAAAAATATGGATACCACATTGATTGCTAATTGACAACAAATTTCATCGTTTCATTTACACACAACCAGAGTGAATCAGGTAATTATAGAATACCACTTAAGCAGGAAACAAGGCAAAATTAAGAAATAATCCACATTAAAGCTATAAAATATATGAGAAACTTTTATAAAATAAATGTATAAACATATGTATGAATTTAAAATAACTATCAAAATTATGAGCCTTGGAATGAGAAGGAATTTGAGACAAAAACTTAAAGGAAACAGACATATTCGTGCTTTCATCTAACAGAAGTCTTAAGAGTTTCTTTCAGGACTAAAGCAAGCAATTTACTACACCACGTAGTAATACTAAACTAGTATTTTTCCGCTTTACAAAGACATAAATATGTACTGAAGAGTCAAGAATTACTCAGGAAAAAATTTGAAAGTAATAAACTGAAAAATTTTTCACAGACAGAATACGTTTGCTTAAAATTGAAACTTTATTCTTCCATTGCATTTAACATTGCATTTAAGAGGCAAGAAAAATCAAAATTAAATTGCCTACTTCATAAAATAGATTATTCAACTCAGTTATTAAGAACACTTCTTTAAGACTGAAGCACAAAACCAGCTATTTTTCGGGTATGCATAGAGACATTAGAAAAACCCAAGTTAAGTTGTATGAAACACTTAGAAGAATTCAAGATGCTACCCTACTCACATGAAAAAATTTTATGCCTTTCATCACAACTGCTCAGTGTGAGGAAACCATTTCTCTTGGTCCCACAATAGAAATACACTTTGTGATTTCAAGTAGGACATAGGCAGATATTACACAGGGTTTGTCTTCCCCCGTCTTCATCTAGAGGATTACTCAGCTGAGCACACAGACACCCCAGTGCCAACTTCATACAGGCTTACCAAGGAAAGGTACCTAAAGGGAAGAGAGCACTGATGAAGCAGGAGGAGGAAAACAAAGTCACAGAAAGCAATCTGGAAATAAGCAGCCAACTTAGAGGTAAGAGTATGGTTAGTAAAAATAGCAAGATGAAAAATATCTTCCATTTACCATTCTTGAAACGCATGCATTTCTCCGCAGTGTAGATCTAACCAGAGAAACTAAAGTCTTATTAAGAGAAACCAAAATTACAGGAAGCAACAGCAAAAACTCTAATTCCTTTTATTTGTGGCATTGCCTCTGTTCCCAGATAATTTTTATTTTCAGCAGGAGTAACTGAGGGAAAAGGGAGATCAAAAGATAAAAAAGTTAAGGGGGTTAAAAAAAAAAAAGGAGGGGGGTATATTAGGGATGAAATGCACTTCAGACTGTGCTACATTTGGCTAAAATGAAGCAAGATCCTATTGGCAGCTTTTGAACATATGACCCTCCAAAGGCAAGCTGTCAACTCGATAACTAGTCAAAGGAAATAAATGAACAACTCCACAGTGTTCTGAAAGTCTTGCGTAATCAAGTTCGTTTCATCCTGGAAGTTGGCCAAAAAGCATAAATCAATGCGCAACCAACCTCCTATCATTTTTATCACAACAGTAATACTCATCCAAAGGTAGGTTGTTATTAAGCCCTGGTAATATTTGCATTGGTCTTCCACACCTGAAAGTCAAAAACTGACAGTAACAAGGAGACTTGCTGTACTGAGAAAACGTGGGCAGAACCACTTTTCAGAAGTGACAATAAAGCAGGTAGTCCAGGAAGAGCCAGACACATGAATCTTCTACAGCAAGAGCTGTGAGATTACCAACCTTGCCAAATTGGTTACTGCAAGTTTACTTCAGTAGGCATTAGACATGCCAGGCACTTGAAAAAATGTATGAAATGAGGCAGTATAGCATTACACTTTGCTCCAGAGAACTTTCTCATGCTGTGGCATGAAGCAAATTTGAAATACATCAATGTAAGCAAAGTTTTGAGATGGGTAACTTGAGAGCAAGAACCTAAAGGCCACATCATTGAGGAAATTCTCTTGTTTTCTCTCTAGGGACTTCCTGCATGAACGAGCAATTGAACCAAATTACAAAAAGGAAAACAAACAAACAAACAAACCCCAAAAAAATCCACAAAACAGGGAAAAAAACAAAAACAAAAAACAAACGCCAAACCCAAGGAACCTGGGAGATGCAGATTTTAAAACCCTGGTTTTGACAGTTTTATATTCTCTTATCTGTGAAAGGATTAGGAGCCCTGATAAGAAGTCTACTATAACCGAGATTTCTCTTACTGGATGTTGTCCTACTTTCTAAGCTGCATGGTAGATCAGTCAGCCAGTATTAGCATTGTTCTTACAGTCTTTGTCTCAAATAATGACAGCTACTCAATCTTCCTTCTTACATACTTAAAAATTTATAAGATATTACTTCTTGTTTCAAAGGATTGCCTCAAGAGATCACCTATTATTTTGTTCTAACTAGGCTGGTTTATGCACAGGCTTAACATTATTCACATATGTTGAAATTAAACTATGTATTAAATCCCCCAGATCACCTGCAGATCCTTTCTTTTATTGAAGATGATCTAATCACCGAGAAAGTCAATGGATTGGAAATTTGGAAACCAGCTAAACTCGCTTAATGGCATTCTTCCACAGGAGTGACTTTTTAAAGCAGAAGTGCTACACTGTGTTGCTTCAGCTCTGTAACACATGGGTTCCTGATTAAAATACTGGGTTTTCTCTTGTGGGGAAAAAATACCTGGACATTTGGAGAGCATGAAATTAAGAAAGAAGCAGTACGGCACCATGAAATCTTTTAAGAAGAAAGGATAACCTTTCAGCCAAGATGCGATTTACTGCTCTGTGACAATAGAAGAATGGTGATAAATCACCTATACAGAGGATGGTTGGGAGCAATTTCAGAACACCTTCAAAAGCATGACTGAACAGACACCTTCGAAGTCTTATTCCAAAGGCAACAGCATAGTGTGCTCATATATATTCTTCCATTGTAAAAGATGAAGAAGCATTTCCTACCTACACTATCTTGTCCATCAGACAAGCTAAGCTGTAGCTGACTTTTGCAGACATGGCCACAACACAAGGCTGAGGGAGAACACACAAGTAAGAGCAGTAGATGACTAAAGACAGGGACTGTGCTAGGACCTAACCAGGAACGCAGGGCGAGCCATCCTCCACACGAGCAGGACTCCCACCACAGATAAATATCCTGGCCGTTTTTCTCACATTGTGCTAACCTCGGTTTCACAAACTGTGCTGGAGGGCAGGTTAGCTTTCCAGAGCTAAACACACTCCTGGCTCCCAACAAAACCCCAGATGGAGCTGCAGTCATGCTTGTAGAGTGCAAGCAAGAAACTGACAAAGATTTGAAGCACCTCTGAAATGGCCTCAAGTGAAGGAGACAGATTCTGAGACTGACGATAACCAGGCAGTCCTTCAGTCAGTCAGTACTATCTACTTGTGGTTATGCAAACTTAACAGGGACACAAAAGGGAGGAAAAAAGTAAGAGACAAAGGCATACCCAGAAAAAAATGTTCCAAAAACCAACAAAGTATCTCTGACCACTTTGCTAAGTAATCCCTATGGTCAACTCAACATTACTGCAGAGAGGAAAGCAGGGCAGGTACAGACAGGCATGCGTGAAGGAATGCTGCTTCTGGTCCCATTTGGGCCAGGAAGCAGAGCCTAGCAGCAATGGCCTGAACAAGTCATCAGGCATGAGGATAGCAGTGGTTATAATGCCTTAAGAAATGGGCAGTCTGCAGGGGGAATAAATAACAGGCTCACCACTAGCAGGATCTGAGCAAAGCTAGCATAAAGAAAAGGAAATAATAGTTTACCACTTCACTATCCTCCCTCCAAAATTAGAGAACCAGTGATTTCCAAAATACCTACAGGGAATTAATCTCACTGCATCCCTGACTGCAAGAGTAAGGGGCATAAAATTATGCCAAGAAAGGAAAAGGAATCAACAAGTATATAAGAAAATATGCTGGGGGATAGAAGGGTTTGGGGACAAACATAATTACTTACATGATAAACGCATTTCCTTCTTCTGTACAATAGATAACCAGCTTTCACAGGAACCAGCTCAAGTAGTATGATAATAAAATACTAAGTATGAGATCAAGAAATTTTATTACCCAGAAGACTTTAGGAGATCGTATTTTTCATAACATATTTCTGCTGAAAATTATAATCCTGCTCTCCAAAGCAAAAGGGTCCAGAAGTCATTATACCTGGTCTGTCACCCAGGCTGCATGAAATCTGACCATCGTTAGCTATTTTGAAAGATCATTCTCAAATGACGATTGTAGAGCCCCTTCCAATAATGGAAGCATTGGTCCCAAATGCAGTGGTTTTTATGATTGGTCAGTCGTGTCACAAAATGCTGCACTTGACTGAAAGAGCATGAATATTAATGGCTTATAAATAAAAGCCTTGAATGTACATGAAATATGAAATTAGCTTTTCTTGAATGCTCACATCAGCAGGATTTGATTTCCCAAAAATTCATAAAAGGACTGTAAAAAAGAATGAGCAGGGCCACGTTCTACTTTCCTTCGCAATATTTGTGCATTAGGAGTTTGTTGGGCTTTGAAAAATAAACACACAGCCAGTATTTTCTATATAAACAACACTCAAATTCTGCACACAGGCTTGAGAGACAAGTATTAAGAGTACAATCCCACCCCTCCCTGCTTCTGAAGTGTTTCCTATGGAGCTGACCCCCCAAACAAGCTGCATGAACCTTGCCTCATCTCCCTGTCTGGCCTGCAATAGCTCACTTTGCTTTTTTGCAAAGAGATGGCAGCAACTTTGTAAGAGCTAATTTCCTTAGATAGGGACAAAGTGGATAGGAGTTCAGTTAGAAATAGACAGAAATGAGAGAGAAAAGCACAGCAGTGTAAGACGAGCACAGAAGGGAGAGTGAACTGTAAAAATGCCAGCACTATGCACACACGCACACTATAATGAAGAGTAAGGAAAGAAAAATAACAGTTACTACATTTAAATAAAATACTAAGAGGCTGAACAAGAAAAAAAAAAGTTCAAACATTTCAGAAAAAAAACCAAAAAAACAAAAAAAACAGGCAGTATTACATTTAGTATAGCCATTAAAACCATTAAATGGCTATCACCCTTTTAGAAAACCAACATTCCTGCCTGCAAATACTTGCACACACTCTTACACAGGAACAGCAAAATCTCAAGCCCTGAAAAGCACTTCGGCATGTGCTTAACTCATAAGCTCCAAGTACTTCAATTGACGTCAGTAAGAGTATTCATACATTTGAGACAGGCACGTGCTTCAGTGCCTTGCTGGATCGAAACTGAAGGTGCCAATTCCTCATCTTTTTAATCCACAGCAAAGCCAAAGAGGTCCTTGTGCCTCGCTGCACCCTTAACAGTGCCACTAAAACATCCTGCAGGCTTGCACTGAAACCAGACCATTTAAAGATGAGAAGGTGGAAGAAAAAAGAGCTCAGGAACAACTACTCTTTAAGTCTCATAATTTCAGTGACCCTATTTCACATGCAGCTCTTTGGCTGTATTGATATGGCCAAAGCACCATACCATGAAGGAATGATTCATAGGGTCACCACTGCTGGCTTCAATGGTGAGAAAAAAGCATGTGATGCCACATCCTGCTGTTCCTGTAATTAAAGGAAGCCTTGGTTTTTGCAGCTTATTGATTTGACATGGTTTGGCCTTCTCACACTACTTGGGAACCCAGGGCAAAAATACATCAGCACTTCAGTTCATGTGCACATTCAATAGACATGAGTAATTTTAACATGACAAACTATCTGAACTTATTCAGTGGTACAAAATAAAACAAATAAAGCCATGGGAAATTTCTGGATGAATTCCCTTACGTAAGGAGGTCCTTACCCTAAGATGTAGAAAATAGAACAGTACACTGGCTTCACTTCCACAGTGGAGTTCTTGCATATGGGATGGGCATGTGTGGCCGTCGAACTAAAAGCGTAGCAGTTCTATCACATTTAGCGGTGAAACTTAGCCCCCAGTGGCACAGCTATCCTAATTTTCTTTTCTTCCTCTTTTTACTTCTTTCGTTGAAGTATAAAATTGTTCAAATCCTACCTAAGGAAGCATAACATGTAATGCAGCACATTTTTTATTCTATTTGAACTGATTTTAGCACTTTGGAAATGATTATGGCACTGCCATCACCACAGGCACAAACACCTTTAGCTTAATTTTCACCTGTGAGGCCTAACTTCGTTTCAAAGTTATTTAATATTCACCGTGCTTCCAGCAGTAAGGCAGTACAGCAAAATCTAAATTCGAACAACCCTTAAAACGGACAAGGACAGCTAATTTTGCTTGCTATGAAATAAAACATGTATCTTGACTCCTATTTAGTCATAATTTCACAGCCCATTTAAACTCACTCTATTGCTAACAGACGCAATCCTACCCCTCCCTTGCCACTTCACTGGGTGTCCCTGTAACACTTTCCCAAGGCCAAGTATTTTTCCACCTACATCACAAACTGCAATATTAAAGGAATCCACATTAAAAATCAATCACATTTTGTCAGTTCTGTTTTTACCTGCAAAGTCCCAAATCTGAGGCGGGAGTTATCACCTGGCATACATCAGCCTGCAGAAGAAAAGGGGAACAAGCAGCCAGAGGGAAACCCGAACCACTTCCAGTGCAGTGCAGGCTTCAAGTAATCACAGAAACACAGCACCAGGCATCTCACTGGTCTCCACATTCAAAATGCTGTTACTGAAGGCAAAAAGCTAAGCTATATGTAGGATGTTCAACCATAGATTAGGAAAAAGAGAGTAGAACAGGACAGAACAGCTTCTCTTGACAGCTGCTTCTTATTTCATTGTTTTTACCGATTCAAAGCATCACAAATTGGGTGGGGGGGAGAATAGCTGCTTCAAAATCATTTGCCATTAGGATAACCATTATTTCTTCCAAATTATAAATAATTCACAAATCACAGTTACTAAAACATGCCCCAAGTCCAGCTTTTAAGTAACATACAGTTGCTTGTCTTACAAAGTGATATTACTATGTCGCCATTATAAGCTGAAGAACTACAACTAAAAAATTAACATTGGCTTTCTGAGACCAGAAAGAGAACATCCCTTTTAGTTGTGGCTATAAAGCAGAAGTTGGAGTACTACTTCTAATAATTTATTAAAAGCTCTACTACACCCAAATAAGATTGTAACAAGAAGGCAGTCTTTCTGCTACTGCTGCCTTAATCTCAAGTTTTTACCAGTCTGCAAGATGGCAACAGGCCGTAAGAATTATCATCATTATCACTACATGTCAAGACGGGGTTAAAAAAAGTTGACTGTCAATCAGAAAATCACATCTCAGGTGTCTATAGGCCTTCCATATGTGAAAGACACTCAAATTAAGGCTGGTCACCTGGAACACCACCCAAAAATTAACCATGTACAACACCAGCTTAGTTACCAGTCAAAAAACAGTAAGAAAAAACCTCTTCACTTGGTTTTGAGTTTTATGAACTCAAAAGTCTGAACCAAGTTTTCTAGGGCTCAAATCAAAACAAAAGTATGTTGGATTTTCAGGGTTTTTTCATCTCAAGTTGAGTTAAGAAGCTAATTCATCTGGCACATGTGCAGGGTTGCAAATTTGTGTTTTGGGGGTTTTGACATGCATGCTGCTGCTGAGAGATTTGGCTAACAACTTTGATGTACCAAAAAGAACTGTAGGACAAAGTGGCTGAAAGTAATATCCGTAAAATAAAAGAGGCGAGAAAGAAGAAAACATATCCCTTCCCTAAGTCACCCTCAGTCTGTCTTCTAAAAGGAAAAAAAAGCTATAAACATAAGATGGTAGCCTGCAGCACCATAAAAATCTAAATGCAGTTTCTAGGCTACATACTTTGTCAACATAAAGATTTCCAGTTTTAGAACAGCACAGGAAAATATATGCTAAATATAACAACTAATAAAAATAATGGTAAGTATCTCAAAGAGTGAGAGACTGAACAGACTCTTGTCCAAGACTCATGGTTTCTGTCCACTTCAATAGCAGCAACCTGAAAAAATATTTGTACATTGCCAGTGATTTGATTCACAGGCTTTATATTGCCAAGTTCCTCCATGCAATTCTTAAACATGCAGGCCATTCAAAAATGTGGGTAGAAAATTGTTATTTAGATGTTTAAATTCAGTGGTTAAGGTCCAGGGCATACTGAATTCCTGCCATCTGGGAGCCTCAAAAGCTTACTGTTTTAGCTGGACTCCTCCAAATGCAGCATAACTAGCAAGATGCCAAGCACAAGAATAAAGTTTACCCAAAGCAGTAACAGGTATTTTTTTTTTTAATCCAGAAAAAGAGTAACGTAGAATCCTCAAAAAGAGAAAAGAAAGTCCTTCCCATAACATACAAATGTGGGAAAGGGCAGAGAAGACCATCCCGTTCTTGTGGGCAGTGAAGGAAAAAAATAACCTTATCAAAATGCCAGTACACAACAAATCCAGAAATATTGTGAAGCATGTATCTCTGCCCACTCACATAAAACTGTTTCAAAAATAGGCACAGAATAAGCCTATAGTTGAAAGAGCTGATAATTTCTCCAAATTCACTCCCATCATTTTTAATTGAAAAGCAGGCACTGCCTCAACACTCATCTGCAAGCAAAGCTAAAAATGAATTGCTTGCAATATATAGTTATCCTAACTTGGCTCAGACAAGACAGTATCAAAGTGCAAAACTAAGATTAGTAGATTATGTCAGAATGAGCTCCCATGGTTTATTTTTGAACGCTGTAAATATCGTTAGCCAGTCATCATAGCATGTGTGTGCCAAAATACGCTAATCTCCTGCAACTATCACGTCATCCAAAAGATGTCAGACCAGCAAGGCAAGCTTAAAGAACTGAAAGCAGAGCACCAGGGACTCAAATACCACAAACCCTGCTGGAGTACAGCAGCAGGCCAGTTTCTCAGCTTCCTATTATTTGCATTTCTTCTCAGTCACAGATCCAAGGCTGCGCCTTTTTTGCAGAGCAAATCAAGGGAAGAACCTGGCAGAAGAGATGGCAGGAAGCCATGCAGAAAAGACGAAGCAGATTACAGAGGAGAGACATTTAGAAAGGATTAAATCATGCCCCTCAAGTGATGCAATTATGAACTCTTCTGGGGGCATCATCACATTTCTGCTGAACTGCTTTTAGCAGTGTCAAAATGCCCAATTCACCTGTAAGAATTCCACAAGCACCAAACTGAACCTGACTGGAAATTACTCCAGCTCCACATGTCTGACCTAGATGCAGAAAGTATACAGAGACCTTAGTTTAGTGCTCACATTTTGTTTTCGGTGTCTGTTTTTAATCACACAATCCCATTTTTATGCCAACTAAAAGGAGGTTTCTGTCCCTCAGATAAAAATAGAGGTTATTGTTTGTGATGTATCAGTCCAGGATAAGACATTTGCTGTAGAAATGCTGAAGCAGCTTTACATCTTCCCTACATGTACCAGTGGAACCATGATTTCCACCTGGGCCTCTTTCCCTGCTTCCCTGCACAGCCAGGCCGGTCACTCCGGAGGGCTTCCTGCAGAAGCATAAATTAAGCCAATAAACTTGGCACTGGAGCAGATGGGGTGCACTCCCAGCATCCGTCTGCTTGCAGACCAAAGAGCCCTGATCCCGAGCCTGGAGACCCAGTGCTCAGCATGGCAACGGTCCCAGCCACTGCTCAGCTTTGCTACTCATCATGGCCACCCGTGCAGAGCAACTTGAACAGCATTTTACAGCCTCAGATCTGCACAGGGAAGAGTTGGACAAAAAGACAGGACATGCAGAGGGAAGGAGAGCTAGCACATTTTCAAACAAAACCTCACTGCTATAATTAAAGGGTTTATTCCTTTTCCACAGCCCACACTGGAAATACCAGGCCTCTGTCAGATTACTGAAGGAACAACTTCAGAACAGGATGTCATTACACAAGGGAAAGTGTGAAACCCGAGCAAGTGAAACAGCAAATGGTTTTAAACCTTCTACCTACTACTTCATTGAGGAAACATTTTTGTGAGTGAAGAAATAAACCCACCTCTCCAAATGAAAACCAAGAGCTCACAAATAAAAACTGCCTGTTAAAAACCAAGAAGGATTGCATCCAATATTCCCAGAAGTAATAAGCCAGCAAAACAACCAACCCATCAAAGATCTAAGAAAACACCAAAGAGATTTTGGCATATTATTTCCTGTATCTGAATTTTAGTGCCAAGTAATCCTCACATACGAGACCTGAATTTTACAAGCTATTTTCAGATTTTAAGTTTCCTGGTGGCTTCCTACCACTTAAAAATGCTTTAAATAAAAAATGGTGGTTAAGTATAAAAAGTCCATGTGTACCATGACCCATCATTCAATTGGACATTAAACCCCAGGTACATTTTACCCTTTTCTCTGAAGTCCAGGTTAAAAACTGCCAGTTGAAGTTTTGGCCTGTGGGGAAGGGACATTTACGGCCATCAGCATCAGGAAACACTTATGGGAAGTTCAGGTTTGGCAACACTGAAATTTGCATTAATAGACTTGAATTTTAATGTCCTGTTAATCTTACACAGAGGCAGTCAAATCCATCAGCACTATTGTTTTGAGACTGTCTGCCCACTAAGGCAAACAATGCATCATTTACACTTGGTTTACATTTATAGTTGAGAAGCAAGCCATGCAAAGGACTAAGGGGACAAACCAGAATGTTTTAAATGCAAATTTGGATTTCGAAGAAGCATGTATTCCTCTGCAAATTCCACATCTGCTAGATCACACAAAAGCTGGGTGCTTGTAATAAAAAATAATAAACGTGTCTCTGCTTTTCCTTTCCCTACTTTAAAATTGCCTTTAAAGCCTTCCTTTCAGTTGACTCCTGCAAACTGGAAACTTTAGAAATGAAAGCAGCTGGTCTTTCACCTCCGTCAAGTTGATTGAATTCAGTCACTATACAATAAAAATGGGCAAAAACAAACCCCAAATCAACCTCCAAAAACATTTCCCGCCTCCTCAAGAGCTTTCACTTACGTTCAAACCAGGAAATAACAGTAATGTGTATAAACAAAACATAAATTTTAACGTGGATTCTCTTTAGCTTCAGACTATGAGATTTAAAAATTGACCTACTTTATGTAATACTCCCACAGCTGAGTCATCATAGTATCAACTGGTCTCTATCAGCTGCAGGATATGATCATCTCTTAAAAAAAAAAAAAATAGAAGTATCCATACTGAAATACCTCTTTTATTATGTTAAAAATACAACATTAATTTAACAGTCCAAATCATAACTGGGGAAGGGAAAAATTTTAGAGAAAGTTGGAACTATGTAAAGTAGTTCCTTGTAATGCAAATGCCATCCATGCCTTGTAGAAACAGCCTGTAAGCTACAGGATAGAATATTGGAGAAGGCAGCAGAAATACAGATTAGTTCCAACTCTGCCGCTGTTACAGCATGTAGCTTCAGGCAAGTAATTTAGACTTCTTTCTTTTTCATCAAACAATAAAATGGAGGGAATGCTGCTGCCTTACAGAATCAGCTGACGTTTATACCACACTTTAGCATATGCATAACATTAGCTATTACTACAGAAAAGGAAGGGGTAATATGTTTTTAATGCTGGCTTAGTAGGCCTCAAAAGAGAAGGTTAAAGTGCTTAATGAACATTAGAAACTCTTCACAGGGGCCTTGATTCACTCTAATTCACTCTGGGCAGCATCTTACTGCTCCTGGCTTGCAGACCATCAGAGTGAGCAGGAGTCCATTAGTATCTCAGGGCAAAGCATCTGTTGATAGCAAAATACTCACTTAAAGAAAAAAAGTATTTTAATTACTAGTTTTTACTTATCCTATAGCCACTTACAACATAATGTTGTAGTCTCAAGAGACCAGAAGGAGGTTAAGAGGAATGCAAAAGTAGCTCGAGTGCAGCTAGCATCCGTAAGTTTTTCATACAGGGAAAATAAAGATTTGAGCAGCTATGCTGCTAGAATTGTTACTGCAAGTATGAAAGAGACCCAACAGAAAAAAAACTCCCAAAGGTGATGTGAAGTAAGATGCAACTTACACTGCATACTATCTCTGCTGCCAGCAGCCTATTACACTATTTCTTGTAGGAAGTGGTCAAACTTAGAGCCTGTCATCAGTTGTGGGGATGGGGGAGAAATGGCAGCCACTCACAGGAAAAGCAGCAGGGCAGGCGGCTCCAAGCTGAAACCCTGGGGTGGCCCAGGGTCAGGCTCCTGCACAAATACCCCTGATGCAGAAGGCAGTGCAGTTACCATCCCTCCTGAAACTCCCTGGGCCCACACCAAGCACACCCAAATGAAGAGTATTGTTTCAAAGGCTGCAGCAGGCACAGCTCTCGGATGCATGCTAATCCAGGCCAGGCCTTGCTGGCCCTCTGTCTGAGGGGCTTACCAGGCCATCCGTAGGTGAAGCATGTCACCTCATGGCAGACTCCAGCACTTTTACTTTTGCAAGGATAAGGAAACAAATCACACGAGGTGACAGTAGTGACATTACTCTTTAATTACACTTTACCATCTGCTACCGTGGCAGAACCATGCAGGTATTTTAAGGCGGTAATTCAGGTCTGATACTGAGACCTAAGCCGGCAAGAACAGAAGATTTGCTATTCAAGCATCACAAAAACAGTCAGAAAAATGCACCTGTGAAATTACGTTCAAGACATCAAAGCTTTTGAGTCAAGAACTATTAATTCCAAGCGCATACTGAACACAGTCTGGTTTCTCGGTGGATGCTTTACAAAGCTGTCAGTTTTGAGGCTGGAGCCAAAAGGCAATATTTGATATGTAAAGATGTTTGAGAAGGAGGAGGCTAAAGTGAGAAGAAAGAGTTGTATGAGTCAGCCCTGGATCTTTTAAAAATTAGGTGATAGCGTTTTTAAACTGCAGGAAAAAAAGATGCGTACACGGATTTCCTCATTCCTGGGTTACCAATCGCAAAAGATAACGCTCCCTAAGTTCAAGAGAACTTTCATTTGTGAGCACTTACGGAGCAAGGAGCCAAGCCCTGCACCGGCAGCCCACAACACGGAGGCTTTACTCCATTGTTCTCACCACCTTCTTATTTTCAGAACTCATTTCGCACATGCTGAAAAGAAAAAACAGCAGCAGCAGCCCGAATAGACTCCACTCCTGACACAAGGCCAGTTTAAACCGAGGCTGGATGGGACTCTGAACAACCTGATCTAGTGGAGGGTGTCCCTGACCACGACAAGGGGGTTGGAACTAGGTAATCCTCAAGGTCCCCTTCCCACCAAACCGTTTTGTGATTCTACGATTCTGTGCCAACTCCCAGTGACGTGAGGGGAGCGCGGCCAAAAAAGTGCCACTTGGTGCCCGTGCAGCGGCTGCGCCCTGGCTCCTCACGGCGGAGCATCACCTCCGGCCTGGGGGCACCAGGGACCCATGGTGGGCAGCAGGGCCCGACATGGGTACCATTGTTCCAGGTGCAGGCCAAGCTTGTGCTGGCACCGGCGGGGAGGAGGAGGAGGCGGCGGCACGCTCCGCCGGGCTGCCGTAGCGCCCGAAGGTCACGGCCAGGAGACGTGCCACCACGCGTGTCGCCACAGGGCGACGTGACCGACGCTCTCCTCCCACCCCGAAAGCGGCAGGGCGGCCCCGCACCTGCTCACCTGGCCCGGGCCGCCCCCTCCCTCCGTCCCTGCCTCCCTCCCCCGCGGCGCCGCCGAGCGCTGCCCCGGGGGCTCCTCCCGCCCCCGCCCCGCCTCGGCTCTGACGTCACGGAGGGGCGGGGGGGGCGCAGTGCTGGGGGGGCGCCGAAGGTTCCGCGGCGCGCAGGCCCGTCCCTTTGTGACGTCACGGGGAGCAGGGCGAACCTGGCCGGGCGGCGGCGTGGCCGGCGGCCCGCGGGCTCCGTCACAGCCCCGGCAACCTGTTGCTGCCGCCGCCAGCGCGCCCCGCCGGCACCGCCGCCCCCTGCGAAAAACGAAAATGGGGAGTGGGTGCCGGGGGGTGGGGGAAGAGGAGGGGGGGGAGAAAGGTTAAATAAAAGCGCCGCCGCGAAGTTGTGAGCGGGGGAGCACCCCTGCACATTGTCCGCCCTCGTCCCTCCTGCCTTCCTCCCCCGGGAGCCGCGCTCTCGGCCCCTGCCCGGCGGTGCGGGAGCGGCGCCGCATTGTTCGGCCCGGCGAGCCCGGGGGGAGCCGAGCTTTGGGGTGATCTCTCCCCCTTTTCCTCTCGCCCCCCCTCCCCTGTAATTATTAACACCGCGGTTTCCTTCCCCCCCCCCCCGCCCCGCTTTTGTCTGCCTGCCTGGGAAACGTGGACGCCTCGCGTGTTTCGCCAGACTTTCAACCCGCCGTTCCCGTTTCGATGCCATACTTTAAACTCGCCGGCCCCGGGCTCCCCTCTCCTCTGCAATGCGGATGTATTTTAATTCGGAAATTTCGGGGGGTGCGGGGGGGGATGGGGAGGTGGAAAAGGAGGAAGGGGACAGCTCCGAAATGGGGCGCAGGCCCCCCCCCCCCCGTCCCCAAAACCACACACACATCGTTCCACCGCCTCCCCCGGGCAGCTTTGCAGCGGGGCGGGCAATCGATAGCGGCAGTCAGCTGGAGTCAACTGCAGTTTTTACCCAATCTATAGAATACCGAGCAGGCAAAGTGTCCCGAAGGTCACCCTCCCTGCAAAGGGACACCCCTCCGCTGAAAGAAATCGGCGCAGACGACAAGACGCGATATAAACTACAACTTTTGAAGCCTCGCATCAAACACGCCCAAAAGCGAGGATTTCTACATATCTGCCCCCACACCCACCCCCCCCCAAAATATTTTTTTTTAACGTAGAGATAAAAATCATTATTCGCTCTACTGCATATATGGATAATCCCCTCCGCTTTTCCAAACGTAAGGAAAAACTGCCCTGTGCCAATCAAAACGTAACTGGAGCACGAACAAAAATCCAACTACCCATCCACATTTATATGTTTAAAGGATTAGACAATTACAAGGGATTGGTTAAGCGGCTGAATAAAGCGAGGCAGAAATACAGCCCAGGCTCCGCTGGATTAGCCCAAATTTTCGAGCCATCATAATGAATTATTTTTCAAACACTACCGAGCCATTTTCCTCGTTATTCCAGTCAATCCCGAGGAACGCGCTGCCCGTAAGGCGATCCCCGGCTGCTCCGGTGTCTGTGGCACGGCAGAGCAGCCGAGGATCGCACACAGGAGAGAGGGGATGTGGTCCTGCGAGAAACCAGCTCGCCATAACCAGACACACTCGGTTTCAACTTAAAGGGCTTCCAACAACCACCGCTTCACCAGACGGGGATAGACACACGTAGATCATTTAAGGAAAAAAAAAAAAAAAAATTACACAACAAAAACCAAACAACCAAAAAAAAAAAAAAAAGCCCGAAAAACAACAACAAACCTATTTCAGCATGCAAAAACACAGAATTAAGAAAACCGCTTGAAAATGCAGTTCCGTGACATTATCGCGGCAGCCCCCCGAGCTCCTCGCGTTTCATCTAAAACTAGATTATGATTGTGTCATTTGAGGTCAATACATTTATTCACTGGAGGAATCGCTACACAAATCTGGTTTTATAACCGAACTGGATAGCAGGCTTCCCTGTTAAAAAGGGCCTCTGAAACTCCCCCACCACACCACAGAAAAATCAAATTCAGCATCACATTTGTTCCCAAAGCCTTAGGAGCTACAAGATTAGCTATAAACTTGACATTCACTGCCATTTCCTAAAACTGGGAGTCAAAACGATATATGTTATGACCACTTACGTATTTCTTTTGAATTATATTCCTCTTGGGTCTTTCTTTGCTCATTCTGGTATCCAAATTCTGATTGCAAAAGGGGACAATTGCTTCATGAATTAAAGCCGAGACAATTAAAAAAAAAATTAAAAAAAATACCGAAAAAATCCAGGGGGGAGGGGGTTGTTTGTAGTGGTATCTTGTAATCCGACTTTCTTTCCTCACAATGTGATTCTCCTAGCAATAAATCCGAGAAATGGGGGACGGAAGGAAAAAAAAAAAAAAAAAAAAGAAAAAAAAAAAAAGACGAATGCGAAGGAAACAAAAAAAAAAAAAAATCACTTTAGTGAAGCATTATAATGGAAAATTTTCCCCCTAACACAAAAAACGACGCCCTTGATATCCCCTTTTCTCTTTCTCAAGCCGCCTAAGCGATCTGCAGGTCCTTAGTGTCAGAGCTGTAGTTACATCTTGGAGGAGGAAAGGGGCCGGGAGGAGAAGATAAATAATCGGGACGTTGGAAGTCACGTTTGTGCCGCTGCAGCAGGCAGGGAAAGCGGCAGGGACAACTCCAGCAGCGGCGGCGGCTCCGGCGGCAGCAGCGGCGGCGGCGGCGGCGGCGAGGGCTGCACGCACCGTGTGTGTCTCCGCTCCTCCAGCTCCCCCCCTAACCAATGAGAACAGCTCTCCGCCAGCAACTTTAAATGGACCTGGCTCTTTTTTTTTTTTTTTTTTTTTTTTTTTTTTTCCCCTTTTTTCCCCTCCTCTGTTGTTAATATATGTCTGCGTGCCTGCGTGCGCGCGCGCGCCTGTATATATATGTGTGTGTGTGTATATATATATATGTATGCGTGTGTGTATATATATACACACACGGCCACACGGCACACACACATACATGCATACACCGCCTAGGGCTCGCTCTTAATTCCCAACCGGGGCAGCAGCCGCAGCGCCCGGCCCCCTCGCCGCGCTCAGCGCATGCAACAGGGCCTCGCTAAACACTCCATGCGGATCGAGCGTCATGCGATTCCCTCGCCCACCCCCCACCCCTCTTCCCACCTCCCTTCTTTCGGCATGTAAGCGTGGCCAGCCGGCAGCCAAGGTCGCCGCGGGCCCTACGCCGAAACCCGAGCGGAGAGTTTGCCGACGATCCCTCAAGAGCGCAGCACGCTCTGTCGCCGTGCCCTGCCCCCCTCCCCGCCCCGCTGCAGCCTCCTCTCTCCTCCCGCCTGCCAAGGGCTGTCCTTCCGCTCCGTCCTTGCGCCCCCTGCGCCTCCCCCGGCTTCGGCACGCACGGGGGGCCCGCCGCGCTGGCAGCACCTGAAAGTCACGTTTGGCCGCACGGGGCCCAAGAATTGTCCTTGCTCGTGGGGAAAGTTGTAGTTCCCTCGCCACAAAATGGCGAACGGCGGAGAACTACACGTCCCGGCGTGCGCGGCGCGCCCGCCCGCCGATTGGCTCCTGGGCAAGGAACCCCCTTCGCCACGCTCGTCCTTCCCCAACACCACCGCCACACCACCCCCCACCCCCGTTGGTTTCCACCTCCCGCTTGTTTCCCCCAGCTTCCCCCCCCCCCTCCGCGGCGCTCGGTGGTAGAGGCTGGGGGGGGCAGAGGGCGGAGGGGAGGCACGACAGGAGAGGGAGGAGGAGGAGGGCGAAGGGGAAGTTTATTGGGAATCGCTGACGGGGAATGGGGAGGCAGGCAGGCGCCGCGGGAGGCTGCAGGGAGAGCGCGGGGATTAATGTGTCTGGGTTGGGCTGGGAAGTGGCGGCACGAAAACTTCGTGTCTGCGGGCTGCGCCCGCCTGGGAGACGGCGGTCTGGGTCTGCCGGACAGACGGACGGGCGGGCGGACTGACCGCCTGTCGGACAGACTGCCTGCCTGCCGGGCGGGCGGTGTCAGCTCGGGACACGCTGCGGGCTGGGCTGTGCCGTGCGGGGCCCGCTCGGTGTCTCCAAGGTGGCCCGAGGCCGCGCCGGGGCTGCCCCGCGGGACCCGGCCCGGCGCGCCCGGGAATAACCTTTCTGTGCGCATGGATGTGTGCTTTGAAATCCCGCCGACAGCCCCGCGGCTTCCCAGGAGCAGCGGCCCGTCCTCGCCCGGGGCTGGTGCCGGGGCTGGCCAGCGCCTGCTGCCCCATCCATCCCCGCTGGGCTCTGCCGCTGGACCCGCCGGTGGCTCCTGGAAAGCCGGTGTCGATGCGAAATCCCCAAGTTCCGATTCTCGATTAATTTCAAATGTATTTTTTCTTCAATTAAATAAAAAAAAAATAAATTATTTTGTGAATTGGAAGGTCCGTCTTCAAAAGCTACAAGTTCCTTGGTGGTGGATTAAGGTGTTGGAGCAAGCGGAGACGAGGGTCACAAAGTTGTTAAGGCACCTTCCCTACGAAGACAGGCTGGGAATGTTTGGGGCCGTTCTGCTTGGAAAAGAAAAAAGTCTTGGAGACTCCATTCTGTTCAAAGCCAGGTTGGATAAGGCCTTTGAGCATCCTGATCTAGTAGGAGTTGTCCTTTCCCAGGAGAGCAGGGGTTGTAACTGGGCGATCTTTAAGGTTTCTTCCAACCCCTAACATTTTATGATTCTATTATTACATCACCTCTAGGGACAGGAAGGAAAGAGTGTCATTAATGATCCCTGGTGTGAGGTACTATCGTACCAAGTGTGTGTTTGTGCTTTTCTGTAGGACTCACCATGAACTATGAGCTGATATGTTTTTATGCTAATAACTTACACTTGGGTGATACTTTAGGGGATTTACAGTGTCTTCCACATGTAGTTTTTATGTTCAGTTCCCTTCTGGAGCATATAATATCTGCCCCATAGGGATAAAAAATTTAGTGCAAGACTTGAGCAGCAGTGCTCAAAGTCAGAAGAGGAGGACACAGAACTTGCCAGAACCTCATTCCCTAATACCTAGCCTTGAGTCTTCATCAGGAGACCATCTTTGCTCACTTATGTAGATAAGTGACCATTGTGATCTCCCTCGAATTTAGAAATAAAACGCAAATAGTGCTTAAGATGCTAAATGAAAAAAAATTATGTCATAATTTTTTAGTCTTCCTTACCTTCTTCATGTTTATTGCTAATTATTTCAGGATCCTTTTCCTAATCTTGTTTAATAAAAAATTGGGGTACAAAATGATCTGCGCTTGACCTCATCCAAAATCAAGCTTTTATGATAATACTAATTGTGATCAGGTTAGTCTTTTGAAGCCTTTTCTTTAGCTCTTTAATAGGAAAATAGAGATTACTTTTTAAGAGTAAATCTAAAGTGAGGTTTTTGTTCCTTAAAATTGGAAATATGCACATTTGTTGTAGGACTCTTCAACTTCCTGCCCTCACTTATTTTTGTTAAGGTGTTTATGTAGCACAGAGGTCTAGGACATCCTTGGAAGAAAATGCTTTTTTCTTGGTTTTTCTTCAATTAGAAATGATGAGTCTGTGCTTCTCCTTGAGGCATTTTGGAAAGCCAGAAGAGACAAAGATAGCCATTCATGTATTTCTGAGTCAACAACTGAGTAAAAAGTTTTCATAGAAAACCTACCTGGCTTTTCTCAAATGACATAAGGTAGCAAACCCAACTGTTCCCCCGCCCCTTACTTTGGAGATTACTTCCTGAGTGTTTTTTAAAAGTCTCCGTGTTGCTATGTTTGCTACCGGCTTTTGTGCCATGTGTTGAACAAGAGCTTACTGTCAGTGCAAACTAATGAATTTTCTTCTCAGGGCAGGGTGGCAGAAACCTTTCCCATAGATCCATGGCTCTATTTACATTTGTGTTCTGTTACACAGAGCATTGTATTGTGCACATGCTGGGTATCATGTATCTGCCACGGGTCTTGCCTTTCAGTTCTAGCTTATGTACATTTTGGAGACTGACGTTTTAAATACTGAAGCTAGACCGGTTTGGAAAATGAATTAAATGCTGGTACAATAGCACTTAGTATCATAGGTTAACTGCTACTGTTGTCAGTGCTTGCAATTACATTTGATCACTTTTTTTTCCTAGTTTCATTGTGACTTTCATCGTGGTCACTTCCAACTATAACTCTGCTCAAAGATGTTTGAGAAAAGACTACTGACCAATGACTACTAAATTAGTACCATAATAGAGATTCCTTGTCCCTTTTTTTCCTTGTTTCCTTCTCATTTATTTCTTCATTGTAAATAATCCTTTTACAGGAATTACACACATTTGCAAAGGAGCCCCCAAACTGGATTTATGTGTTCTACAACTAATTTTTAGTCACTGTCCAGTGTCAACCTTTCCAATAACCTCTGTGGACTGAGTATAATACTATTGTACAAAAAACTTCAGGGCTTTTTTGTTTGTTTGGGTTTGTTGTTTTGTTTTGGTTTTTTTTGGTTGGGAAGTGGGATTTCTTGGTTTGTGTGGTCTGTTTGGGATCAGATTTTTGAGGGAGTGAGGATGTTGTGGATTATTTCTTTGCATGAGCATAACACATTTTATGTATTGTTCATTTGGACTTGTACATACTAAGTATCCTAGGTGCAATTATCTCTGAGCAAGAGGTGAAACATGGTCACTTTCTAGCATATAATATAACCTTCTGGCACACAATTCAGTGAAAAGTGAAATTTCATTCAAGAGGAACCTTGGTGGTACCTCTCCAGCTACTTGAGTTTTCATAATATTTGCCTAGCTTGCGTCTCAATGAAGATAAAATCCCTTTGAGGTTATAGGAAAAGAACATTCATCATGGCCGACTTGCCTGTGACTGCACTTCTTTTTTTTTATAAACTTTAATTAGGGGCTACTGCTTTTGGCACTTTCAGACTTGGAAGGCAGGTATATATCCAGATTGGTTTGTGGTGTCCTCAGAATTCTGGGGCAAGAGTTTTAGTAAGCTAATGTGGAAGCTCTTGCTATGGATGCTCCCCAAAACAGGTCAAAACAAATAAAAAATAATACGTAGTTCATAAGAAAACATATTTAATTTTTAAAGTTTTTTGGTTATTATTTCTTCTTATTGGTCAAACAGATAAAACAATAGGCAGAAGCAATACAGGGAAGGCAGAAAGAACATGGAGTGAATTCTTGAACCACAGTTCATCAGTCTGCAAACAAAGGGCATGATGCCAGACAAGTTCAGCCGTAAAAGAGCCTTGTCTTGGGGGCAGGCTATGATTGTTTGTGGACAGATGGCTGCTTACCAGTTCATAGAAATAACTTCTTGACTTCTGGATACCTTTTCTTCAACTGCCTTGTATTTACCTGAATTATGCCTCAGAAAAGACAAGTTCTTTACTGTTGAACAGGTTTTCTACAATTGAAAGTGATGCAGCTTTGAATTCTGAGATGTTATGTCTTGTGTGGATAAAAGCAAAATGTTTTTTACATTGAGAAGGATGAGAGTGAGAGAGGGCTGCTAGCTTTGCGCTGCTAGATAAAGAACTTGCTTCTAGCCCTAAGAGTCTGGTTGGCCATCTGCAGAGATGTGTGGAGAATTCTTGGGTTTTTTTTGAGGTTTGGATAGCTTATTGGAAGCTTGGTGGAGTAGGCAGAGAGACTTTAAAAGTGGACCCCCAGGTTTGTCATTCCTACAGAGTAGCTTTTTGTGTGACAAGCAATGACAGCATTTATGTATAACATATTTTGTTTCCTGTTTGAGAAGATGGAACTTTACCACAGGCAGACAACACTTCCTTTTAGCAACTAAGAAGGATGTGGGGACCATCAGAGAGAGGCCTCTGCCTATAGATCTCTTGCCACTGACTTGAGTTGATGCCTAGACCTGACATTCTGGTTTCCACATTTCCTAATTGGGGTTCCCCTCCACTTTCTGTCATCTTTACATCCTATCTGTCCTGTATTCATATTCTGCCTTATTGTTTTGCTTTGGTCTTTAAAGCTCTGTAACACATTACAGTAATATTGGAGTAGAATATTAAGAATAGCATTGCTATACTTACTTAATACCAGCTACTGCTGTGAATGAATCCCTTGAGGAAGAGGGAAGTAGAACTTCCTTTTATTTGTTCCCATGGGGAAATAGAGGTCCAGTTACTGGTAATCAGTTTGGCCACTTCTCTTTCTATTGTTAAATATATTCATCAATGTACATGTTTACGTAAAATGCAAACATAATGACCATGCAAGACAGAAAGCTGGTGAACAAGCAAGGTGTTGCCTCTGCATCTGGGTCTAAGGGTTTCCAAACAGGCGGCTTCCAGCATGCACTGAAGCTCTACATGTGTAGTGGATTCTGTATCACATGCACAGAGGGTGGATTCATGCACGTGATTTAAAGTCCTCTGGGTAATTGAGACATGGTGCCTGGCATCTCCAGGATATTTGAAGCGGCCATACATGCACGTGCAGGCTGACACTACACAGATGGTCAGGAAGGATATTAAAGTGGCTAAGTTAAGCACTCAAAAGTTACAAAATGCCAGAATTGGGAAAATGCTTATGCAATATTAATTCCATCCATACATATATATATATTGCTTTGTAATAATCTTAAAACAGATTACATACCTTTCCCTCCACCTCTATAGGATGATTGGGTTTTATTTCGTGCATTAAGTGAGTCTGCTCTGGGGATGAATTAGAGTACACACTGAAGGAGAGAGAGTGTTGTCTGTTGAACTCTTACCCTCCTGTGTTCCTGTGAGTGTAAGAAGGGAAGACATAATCTCATTGCTAAGGCAGCTGAACATTGCTTTGGAGAAGTTGATCCTCTGCCAAGGAGTGTGATGCTGGGTAAGCCATTTACATCAATCTTTTAATAGTGGCCAGGTCAGCACTACTAATTTGTACATAAATAGCTACAGTTGTCAGGTGGGTGATGAGTTGTGACTTGTGACTATCATAGCTCTTTGATCCAAATCTCCTAGTGTGCAGGATATTTTATTCTCCCACTTGAAAACGTAGAAGAAAAGATGGGGAAATAAATATGTCACTGGTTGCTAAAATGTTCCTGTTGTAGCTCTTGCATTGTTCCTCATTTTGTGGGTTCTCATAGGACTACACATGTGCATCTGCACCAAAGGCAGCTGGAAGCTGTATCCTTTGAATATAGATTATGCACTGCTTAATACTAGCAAGCCCTGGATTTCATGTATTTTTGAGATTTCGATTTTGAGACTCTTCAGATCTTAATTTCTGATCTTAATTTCTCAGTTTACAGAGTATAAAATGAAACTAATACATTCCTTTAGTGAACAGAACTGATGGAAATGTATCACTTGTGGACTGTCATGATGTTCTCAGTGCAAGCACCACAGAAAAAGCACCACAAATATCTGTTTGACTCTTTGTCTGCCTTTTCTCTATTGAATTTAGTACTTCAGTACTTTGTCAGCTTTTCTTTTCTTTTAATTTTATTTCTCTCCTTTCTACAGCTAGCAATGTAAGGTTGCTTGTCCTTGCCACATTGTTCAGTATTTACTGCAGTTTGCTCAATTGCCCTGTGTCTGTTGAGATGTAGGATTGTGGGACAATAACCTCTGAGGCACAGAAACTTAAACAAAATCCTCAGAAGTACACAAGCTTGAAAAAATTGTCAAATTGATATGAACTTCTGATTTTGTTTCAGTGCAAATTGCTGCATAAACTCTAATCTTGCCTGAATGTGGACTGTTTTAGCTGAGTTAGTAATTTAAATTTCATTTCATTAAATTGAAGTAAGAGGTTTTTACATGGAGATAAGAGCTCTATGAGGAAGAAGGGCAACAGGGGTGTCTTAGTGAAAAGAAGAGGTAGTGGAGAGAAGGACTCCATCCTTCTTCCTTCTTTCTTCTCTGTGCTCATTTGAAAGTCTTTCTTCCTCCCTTCTCTCCCTCAGCCTAATGAAGACTACGATGAGCCTTGGGGAATGTCAGACTTGTGGGACTAATAATCTCAAAGTTTTAATCAGAGGACAATTTTGATGGGCAAGGGGAGATGCTTTCTGTGGGACAAAAGTCACATGGGACAGTGCTGGAGCAGGGGAGGAAAAGATGACTGCCTTGCCAGTATTCCATTGGGGAAAAGTGGCATGGGAATGGGGAAAGAATAGAGAGGAGAAGGTGGAGGGTGGGACTGGAATGAGTACAGAAGCAGGTAGGTTGTGAGAAGGGAGAAGGACCGGGGAACAGGGATTAAGTAGATGGAAAGGGGTAAAGGCTGTAGAAGTTGAATCTGGTGATTTTGTGGGAGGAAGGGAAGAAGCAGCACAGGTTTTAGTGCTCCAGGGTGGACCAGAGGCTCCAGGACTCCTGGTTCAGGCAGCACCATTCCATAAATCTGTTATTTGCATGTCTGCCTTGCCTGTCTGCACATCAGCTGTCTGGGCGGAGCCTGTCTTCCAGAGCTCAATTTGCAAAGAGAGAGAGTACATAGGGCTCTGAGATGAGATGTTGCATTCTCTAGCCCATCTTCATAGGCAGTACTGATGCTCCTCCCAAGCACAGGACTCACTCAGATTTCCTGTTGGGAGAAACACCCAGCTCATTTGCCCAGAGCTGATTCCAGCTGATGAATAGCATGGAAAAGTGGTGAATCAGGCCTTGAGTTTAGTTCCAGTGCTGGCAGGGTCTGTGCTGCTGGCATCCAATTTACTAGCCAAAAATTAGCCATCATTTTGCCTTGTAACTGACAGTCAATTTCAGATGTTTGAAACATCATTTGTACTACAGCCAAGTAGAATTAATTTTGAGCATGGTAGAAGCTGTGTGTTTAATAAAAGGCCATGTTCATAACTAATCAAGTTACACACATGTGGCCCCTACTGAAAAGGCAGAAGCAGCAAGTTGTTGTAGTCATAAGGAAGGTTATTAGACTATTCAGTGTTTAGTAACAGTATAGAAAAGTCCTGATCCTACAAAGTGCTGGGTGCTCTCAACTCCTTTTGATTTTTGACCAGTTTTTGAGGTACCCCCACAATGCACAGTCAACACCATGAAATCATTAAGCAAAGAGCAGTGTAGGAAATAAAGTATGAGAACAGCTTGCTTGTTCTTAGGAATAGCTTTTATTGTCCAAAAACTGGGGTATATTTACTTCTTGTTTGTGATAGTTAAAGTAATAACTCCAGTGGTGGTCTCTGTTTTTATAGAATTTGTAATATGTGCTGCCTTTGGATGTGCAGTTTCAGTCTTCTGCTGATGAGAGATGGAATTTGTGCTCTATTTGATTCATGCCATATCTTCTGTCAGTTCAGTGCCTGTATAAGCAGGGTTGATGGTATGTAGTAACTTGGTGTGAGAGGCTAAGATAAAACCCCAGCTGTTTCTTAAGATATCGCCTGCTGTTATCAAGAGGCTCAGGTTAGCAATTTTAAGTGTTACAAGGACCTATGTTTTTGAACTGCTTTTCTGAAGAGAAGGTAGAAATGTACATGCCTGGCTATTTTAAGAATCATTCTTTCTTGAGTGTGCTTACTTTATGAAATGTGGGCTGAGGGAATATGGGTAATAAAGCTGAATTATCATTCTTGAGTGTTTGTAGATTAAGGATATTGTGTACAAGTGAGTCGTGGTGAAAGCTGACTTAGGTTTAAAATACCAGCAACAACAACAACAATAGAGAATGGATAGCCCAACCAAGTGTCGCTCATGTCACTGTAGTTCTTAAGGGATTCTGCTGTACTTGCCTTCTTCACTGACATGGATGCAGCACACCAGCAGCCAGCCAGCTTCCACGATCCCTCCTGCTGACCAGTCCATGAAGAAATAGCTATCTGCCAAACAAGCTGTTTGTTTTATTTCAAAGCCCCAGTGGACCCAGCCCTTCCTGCCTAGCAGCTGCAGCAGGCTCCATTCCTGCTCAGTGCCTGGCCTGGGAAGAGATTGCTCATTGGCCCAGGAGAGTGGTTCTCCATAATTGGCTTGTGAGGAATGCTGTGTGAGAGGATTTGGCCTTTCTTTTAAATTGTTTGTTTTATTAAAGTTTGTTTATTAAAATGAATATCTGGTCACAATAGAAACATGTTTTTTGAAGCCTGTGTATTGCCAAGAGAGCAGGATAGAGCACTATCAGGTTATTGCTTCCCCAGGATCAGGCAGCTCTGCAGACCCTTGTGGGCAGCATCCTGGCACATTCTTTCTTCCCTCTTCCAGCTGAACTCTGATGGATCTGCTGCAGTCATCACTCCCTGCATATCTACAGGGGGGACAGGGATGTGGGAGTTGCTCCACCTGTGGAGTTTCTCATAAACAGAGGCTGGATCTGTATTGCGGATTGAAGGGGTACCAAAGTTGGCTTTGAACAGGCCAATCAGAGTGCCTCTGGCAGTCTAGCTGATGAAGTAGAGGGGTCTGTGTGTGCTTATTTATACCACTAAAAAGCGTGATTGTTTACCCTTGGAAGATAAATTAATCTGAGATGGTAAATTCATGCAGAAAGCCAAGTCTACCTCTAATAGCCAAGACAGTTTAGCCAGCTTTGCACCATGCATGTACCCAATCAATTCTGTTCATTAATTAAAAGTTTTGAAACTTTCAGTAAATTAAAAATATGTTTGTCATATTGAGTTCCTATACCATTCCCTCATCAGCTGACAGGAGAATATGGCACCTGCAGCTGTCACAAAAAGTGTGGGCAACAGCCCTAGTAGCCCTTTCTAGTGAGTGTGTGTCTTACATATGGTTACATAAGCTGTAATATGTCAGCTTGCCTATCTGGGATATGAGATGGCTCATCTTGTGAACCCAGGAAGATGAATTTTAAACCCAAGATAATCTTGTTCAGAATTTATGGCTTTTGGAGCTGGAGCACCTCATCGCTATATGATTATATGTTTGTGTGTTGTAGTTTCTCCGCATGGAATGTAACACAAATAATCTCAGGCTTTCTTAGCAAACCGTTCAGGATTTGCTGGATGAGGGATTGTCTGGATGAGGGAACGGCGTGGGAACACTGTTACGGGCCAGTGAGTCAAAGACTGGAATTCCCTCTATAAACTAGTAATGTGTCTGGTGAGTTAACATGCTCAGAGCTGCAGTGGTTTGGGTTTGTTGACACACTTCTCAGTGAGACTGGTGTTATTCAGTTTTCTGGCTAGGACTTACTTTGGACAGCCGAGTGAAACAAATGTTCCTAGGGAGAAGTATGAACTGAAGGCTTGAGGTTAAGGCAAAATATCCTTTACTGGACTTGGAAGAGAATAGCAACAGTGGTGATTTTTAAATCCTGCCTGTGAGATCAGTGTTAAAAACCTTGAGCAATGTGGTTAGATCTGTGTCTACAGTGTGTGTAGGTGCTGTAGTGCTCGTAGTCACAGCAGGGATTTCTGCTTGGTTTGTGACTTGGCTCAGTCTTTAAATGGACACACTCTGAACTTTCTTCTGTAGCTATCTGTATTCTTCTCTTGTCAGACACCCAGACTGGGCACCCCACTGTGACCCAGTAGCTCAGCTGGATAAACTGAAATTTTACGAGGGCAAGGTTTAGGATGGACTTCTCTACTGAGGAGAATTGATCAGTGTCCCGTTGCTCATTGTCCTGTGTGCTGTGGCTTGATATGCTGCAAAAGCCTTCCTGCAGGGCTCTTCCACTGGCAACCTTCAGACCACAACTGGAGGTCCCCACCAGCAGCCGGGGGTTCCCAGTGCCTGGGAGTATCCTTCTCAGACATGTATGTTGCCGGTGGGAAGAGAATTTCTCACCTCCTCTGTGGCAGACCCATTTTGGAACAGTAAGGATTTGTGAGATAAACAGGAAGGGTTGCTAAGGGATTCTGAGTTGGCTGATTGTCACCACACCAACTGACCCAGAATGGCCATGGCTGAAGCCTGCTGGATGTCACCACCTGCTCATTGCCACCCATTCTTTTCTGGTTTGCCTTCTCCTATCTTGCTTCCAGTCTACCAGCTTCAAAAGGAAAAAAGCTAGCTGAAGAGACCTGCACTACTGGTTATTTGATGTAGGTTTTGCTAAAATGGACTGACACATACATACAGTTCTGGCTGGTGGTAGCTGTGCATGAATAAACATAATTACCCGTGGCTGTGATGTGGTATCTAGCTACTGTAGATGCAAAGCATGAATTTAATAACTGTGTATGGTGAAATGGTTATAAATGCACGACTGTGCAGTGTAGACAGGGCCTGATATATCACTCATTTCTACATTTGTAATTAATTGTAGGAACAAGATTGTTCTTTGCATGTGTTCTTTCTTTGCTGCCAAGCACGACAGAGAGCTATAATGATCTTATACCTTAAGCTTTTAATAAAATATTGTTGGTTACCTAGAAAAGAAATTTCTTAATTAAGTTTGCTATACAAAATCCCATCATGCTTTTTAAGATTTTTTTTTTTTCTACAACTCCTTAATGACTTTTACCTCTGAGTATAATCAACAACAAAATTTCTGATATTTAAGAAACATTTTCTGCATATTTTTTCCATCTGGATATAATGGAGCATAATTTAAGACTATGGGCAGAAGAGGGGGTAAATGATGCATGTAATGATTGTTTTAACATTTACAAGAAAATAATTTATTTAAATTGGATTAAGCCTTAATATTATCACACTTTTCTACCTGATTTAACATGGGGGGAGGGTGGGGGAAAGGGAAGAAAACGATTTCATGGTGAAGTGTTTTAAGTATTTAGTATTTTCTTTGCTTTTTGATCATCCAGGCATCCAGCCCCTCAGCCATGTAAATTTTCTTACATACAAATGTTCATTGCCATCTTTTACATTCCTCTGCTGACAGTGAAGAGGTCGTGCTAAATCAAACTGATGGAGAAACTGGACATCATCTTTACCCTGAATGCCCAGATTAATTCTACCAGAACAGAGGTGGGATAACAGCAAAGAATAATTTGCTTTTATGTATTACTGCTTTTAAGAGCTCTATTCATCATATTGCTAACTCTGGTATACAAACTCAGAGTGAGACAAAGAAATAAGTACTTTCTTAGGTAGGACATGAGACCTTAGGAGTCTGTGGGTTTTTTATGTCCCCAGTCTAATTATTTCTGCTGAGAATGGGTCTCCAAGTCCAAACTTTATCATCTTTGTAATTCTTTTTCCTGCTCCAGGAGAGAGGAATCAAGTGGGATAAATTCTGTATCTGTATGCTACTCCAGCTTTGACTCTACTGATTGAAGTGTTTTGTTTTTAATAAATGCTGTTTTGACGAGGAAAAAAAAAATCTCCTACAGTCAAAAGAGCTCCATTAGTGGCAGAACTAGCAAAGCCTGGTTTTCTGTAGGTTGGTGCCTCATGGTTTCACAGTGAATTACAATTGTCTCTTCCTACAGTGGGGTCATTTGTTAGGTCTCTCTCCCATGTGGATTCTTTAATGCTTCTTAAGGTTTAAATTCATGTTACGGCTTTTTTTTTTCTTCCAGCTATGATACTTTTAGAATCACTTTATTCCCCTAACTATTTATTTTTTACAAAGAATGTGGAAATTTGAGTGTTCTGTGTATCTACTGCATTTTGTTAAAATATAAATAAAAAGCCTGGAAACTCAGTGTGTGACTTTCCAAACTTCAGTGTCATAGCAAGCCAAGAAATAATGGTAGTATCTTGCTAAGTACATTGCCCAGTTTGGGTCTCTGTTTAAGTTCATGTCTTCTGGGAGACGTAAGTTTGGCTTTCTAGTTAGTCCTGCTCATCCAGTAGAGCTGCTGTCATCAATGGAAGATGTTCTGGCTTTATGAAGCATCAAATAATTATTATGCAAATTCCTGTTAAAATGACAGATTTTCTTCCAGTCCCATTTTCATTAGAATTAAATGTAAGTTCCTCATCACCTTCAAGAGGAATTAGATTTCTTTTACAACTGTAAAAGAATTCAGAGGTTGGAGCAGTTTTATTGTCAATAAAAAATATTTATTTTATTAATAGTGTACTATTAATTATTTAGATACAAAGAAGAAAATATTTCTTCCCAAATCCAGTTTCAATACACAAAGCTGGGTAGTGTGCCCTGTGAAATCTCATATTTGTTTGTTCAGTTTGTATTGTGGTGGTATAATACACATGGAATTCCATTATGTCTTTTTAATTTTTTTTTCTGTAAGAGATTCACTTTTAAAAATTAAAAGTACACTTCAGATAAATGGAAGGTTAAATTCTATTGATGCACACATTCTTTGTGTGTGCCTAAGCTTCTGTTTACTTGGGAAGTATAATATCGGTAGAGTACTTCGCACTTTAGAGTTTATTAATTTCTTTTTTCTCCTTTCTTTGAGGTGTCAGTACTGAGAAAGATGAATCATTTATTAGTGGGAGGCCTGACACATGATGAAATCACTATCTGACACTTCAATGACTTCCAATGTTGTTCTGTGAACATTCAGCAAAGTGCAGATGATGTGATGTTGCAGTTCTGTGGGTAGTGTTTTCCCCTTTTTTTTCGCAAATGGGTGAAATGCTTTATCATCATGGTTTGTGAGATCTTTCCCATTTGTGATGAATAGCCTTTCCTTATTGTTTAAAGTGATTCATAATCTGATGTAGGAAAAAAAAAATAGAACACATCTGCAACTGGCAGAGAAGAAGAATTCTCCTCAGAATCAGTGAAAAAGCAGAACTTGATCCATGGGGGTTTTTTCGAGGGGAGGGGTGTGGGGGAGGGCACAGATAACATTCTTGGCTGAGTGTTGCTACAGTTTGGAGTCCTCCTCTTAAGACAGAGCATGCAAATCTCCATTGTGTTACAAATGAACTGCACCTAAGGGACAGTTCTCTGCTGGCCACATGATTACCTCCGGAAAAGGGCAGTGATCTCAACCCAAATACATTTAGGGTGTAAATTGGCATCTGACAATCAAGCAGTTGGCAATAAACAAGTGGGTGTTAGACAAAAAGCTGAACAGTTTTACTTACTTAAAAAGTAAAGTTTAATTCTAGTGTCTTCAGACCAGTAAATGGTTTTGCAAGCATATAGGTTAGAATTTTTGCCTTACTGAACTTACCTTCTTTCCCTTCCGTGTATGTTTTCTATTCACTTCCCTCCCCGGCCCCCAGAGAGTGTAGCAGTATCCTCAGACTATTAAGATATTTTCCTGCATCATGCAATTTGAAATCTGAACAATGTTACTCCTGCTCCTTTCCCAAGCTACATCACTCACCCATTCAGATGCCCTGCTGTAAATAAAATGTCACAGGCTGGCAAGTTGTAGGTATAGACATGCTTCCCAGCACCAAGTGTGGCATCTAAGAGCTGGCTTCAGTGTTTTTTTCTAATTTAACTGGTTCCTCCCTTTGTTTCCTCAGAAGCTCATGGTCTTTTCCCAGTCCATCCTCTCTCACTTCTGGAAGTTAGGGGCTTTTTCTCTCTTGATGACTTTGTATAGTCCTCATCTCTCCACTGTCTAAGCATCTTCAGTTCGTGCTGTCTACCACCGTGATACTTTACTGAATGTCCTCTTCACAGATGTATGTGGGTACAGCAGAACTAAATATTCATCCATCTAATGTGGTGAGGGAAGACCAAAAAGAGCTGGCAATTAAACTCACCTTTAAATTAAAGACACAATATATCTTGTGGGATATTCTCCCTCTCTAGTGGCTAATTTTTGTATCCTTGATTTTGCCCTCAAGGGTTTTGTCTCTAGACTGTTCTACAGCTACTACTGTAAAGAAGAGGTGACCTTTAGAGATAGTAAAACTGTCTTAATTATGTGTTTGTTGTTCACTGTTGCATGTTCCTCACCAGTATGCACACATCAGATGCAATTATGTGTGCAAAAAGTCAGGAGTTTGAAACCACTTTGCTTACTGCCTTATTACTCTGAATCTGATAGGAAAAATTGTAAACTTCAGAAAGGGAAGAAGTTATATCAATTTTCAATCCAGAGTGACTTTGGCATGTCTCTACCACCTTTCCTTGGCATCTCTACATTCAAATTATCTGTCACATTAGGTATGGATCCTGGTGGTTCATCACAGCTGCCCAGAGTGCCCTGGCTGGGGGGATCTTGAGAGGTTGGCTTTGACCCTGAGGTGAGCTTCTCCTGACTTCACACAGAGGACTGCTCTTCAGTTCCTGTCCTGCCACAGGAATGCAGGAACTCCCTGTGGGCTTCAGGGATCACCCAAAACCCTATGTGCCTGAGGAAAGGGCTGCTAATAGCAGGAGGAGGGTGCCCACCCCTTCTCATCTGAAGAGAAAGCTCTTTTTAGGACCACTCACACCCTTGGGCCAGGCAGAAAGAACTAGACTATCACAAGCAGTTTAGAAAGCAGGCATTGGGTGGCTCCGCCTGGAGAGCGGTTCCAAGATGTCCTAAACTGCTCCAAACCAGAGCTTTGTTGCAGTTGCAGCCTGGCTTTGAATCATCT
The DNA here is from genome assembly GCF_971803275.1 of Cyanistes caeruleus. NCBI lineage: Eukaryota > Metazoa > Chordata > Aves > Passeriformes > Paridae > Cyanistes > Cyanistes caeruleus. The sequence goes on from NC_141701.1 coordinate 90,827,516, forward strand.
ATATCCCCACCCCATGTATTGCACCAGTGCTGGTGCTTGTCTGACTCCACAGGGAGCTGAACTAACAGGGCAGCGTTAAGATTTTTTTGAAGTTAGTTCAGTGTTCTCTGAACCAGTTCAGTATGAGAGCAGACAAGCATCCTTACTGGCACAGGAAAGGGCAGCAGCTGGGGAAGGAGGGACTGTGGCAGCCGCAGCTTACATCGGATTAGACTGTCATGGAACCACGGCTACATTTGGAGAAGGCACATGAGCATCTCCGGGTGATTTGAGGGGACAATACCCCCAGGCAGGAGGAGGGGCATTGCGATAGTAATCTCTCCCAGTAGGACAGCTGATCCAGAGAGAATATTTGTCTACAGTATAAAATAAATTATAGAAGAACTTTCCAAACACATTGAAAAGACCTATAAGTTTGCTGTCAGTGTTGTGTAAAACAAGTTAATTCAACGTAGGCGTAAAAGATGTTTGTTTTGCTCCCATCTCTCTCCCTGGCAGCCCGCCCTATCCTCTTTTTGCAAGGCATGAGATATCCTCCTGCCCTGGCCCTCTTAGGTCATGGTATGACGGGCACCCTGCCAAACGAGGCTGATCTTATAAGCTGCTACTGCCCTGGTTGTTGCTGGGACTGTTAGCATGATTTTTAATTCACTTCTGTGCTGCCCTCATTTTTTTTCTAGCCGGAGCTTGAAGTGGGAGTGTGCTTAGTTAGCTGTGAACTACGCTGCTGCAAATTCATGCTCTATTAGCACCTTTTCAAAGCTCCCCTTTCTGTTCTCTGAAGAATTAGAACGCGGCTATTAAACAAAAAATAAATAAATAAACCAACCCCAAACAGAAAAAAAAAACAACACTCAAGGCTATTGCACAGTGTCATTGTTTAAGGCTTTGTGTTTAAAATTATTGCTAAGATAGGTTTGTTTGTGCGCTTCCTTGCTTTCTCCATAATATATTTAGAGTAGAAAACAACAGCATGGGTAATAAGATGCTGATGAACCTAAGGTAGATGTGACAGGGTAATGCGGATAGTGCGCCTAGAATTCGTCAAAGCAGGCGAAATAACCCCACCTTGGGCAATTTTCAGAAGAAATACACTACAGTACTTGTCAGGTCCGGGTAACTGCTGCATAAACATACTACCTTCTGGCATACGAATATCACTTTGTATAAGGCAGTCACACCGCAAAAGAAAAGGGAGAGGCAGGGCAAAGACCCTGATCTTACAGAGCCTTACAACAAGCAAAGATCTCAGAAGAGTGCTAAAGCAGAAACCAACCTTCTTTAGGGATAAGTACATTTATCTCTAAACTATCCACATATTTCATTTCCACTTACGTTCTGATAAAATAAACAATGCTGTAAAATTTATCAGTGTATTTTGGAGAATGTATCTACTGTCATCAGCAGGAATACAAAATTAGGCTACAAATAGACTCCTCATCAACAGATTACTAAAAATTTCAGAATTACTGCCACAGTTGGGATTGACATTTGGCAGAAATATCTTGCAGTATGAAATAACTAGAGAACTTCAGTATCAAAATCTCCAGTTACCAAGCAGTACCATTGTAGGTATAATTTTTATGTTAAATATTTATATTATTTTTTTTCAAAATACATACAAGGATCTCATAATTTATCTTGCATTGAAACAAGTAACAAAGGACTGGTAGAGAGCAGCTGAATTGTGCTGAGATGTTGATCCATATAGGTATGTATATTTTTTTCTTTGCTAGGATGTGAAAAAGAAAACAATGGCTTTCATAATATACTCTTATAAAAACAGTGTGACAGCTTTCACCACAACCTTTATGTGTTTATAATACCTATTTACACACACATTTATGCACAGAGATATGAAAATCACATCTTGGAAATCAAAGGGGGCAGATGGAATAAAATGTATTGAAATGATAACCAAAGCATGCAGTAAACTGTAAACCACAGTTTGTTCACCTCTGCAGTCTTAGGTGGTCCTCTTTTTTGCTGTTTCACTGATAGGTTCCAGGTACATGGGTACATACAGGTGTGCTTAGATCATAAATGCATTGCTTCCATCGTTCACACAGTAGGAATCTGGGGGTTTTTTACTAGGAGAGGCATAATCATCTACTGAAGTGTGGGAATAATGTAAAAACACCTCGTCTTTCCCTAGATATTATATGTTATTTCTAAGATTATGTTGATTTAACTTGATTGAGGCCTCCTTGGAAGAGGAGCCACCCATACAGCCAACCCTCCCAAGGAAACGATGATTTAAGATAAGGCATTCATTTGTTACTTGTTAGGGTTGTTAGCACAAAGGCAGTGCTTGACCATGAGCACCTTGCTTTTGTCTCCCCCTGAACCTTTGGGACTCCCTTAGCCAGAGGGATGAAAGCCCAGGAAGTCACAAAGACAATGGAATTTGGCAGGATTGGAAGTGTTCCCTTTCACAACATGAAATTACTGGTGTAATTTCCAACTGTTGCAGTCAGTAAACCTTTTCTTTTGAGAAGATTGTGCATCAGCATATGTTGTAATGACTAAGAAAAAAGAAAAGCTTGACTTTGAGAAAGGCTTTTAATTTGATCTAGGGAAAAACACGTTCTGGAATAACTTCATTGTTACATTTTGCAGTGCAGCAACTCCTAAAAATTGAACCATTTACACACCTGGCATGCCTCATAATTTTAACACATGAAATGCAGCCTCCAGATGCCCACATGGCAAGATAATGTAAAGCCAGAAGAACCAGGAATCCTCCCATCCTTAGCCTTTGTCCACAATGTTTTGATGGGAAATCATTCTATTAGAAAATTTCTGTCAGTGCTCCAGCTTGCAGAATCCAGAAACAGGACTGTAAGCTGTCCAGTTGTTTTCTTCCTTTTCCTTCTTTTCATGTATATATGTGCTTGTGAGAAGTTGTATACCTTTTTCCTTGCTTCTAATAAATTTCTGGGGTGTAATGCTGTAATGTGGTATGCACAAGCATGTGGAGAATCTTAGTAAGAGAAATTTGCATCACTTTTGTTCACTCCAAAAGGTCTTTTTCCCTTAATAGCTTCAGTTTGTAATCTGAAAGTCGTGGTACAGAGGCTTCTGTTACAAATAGGAAATCCCCAGTGTGTGCCTGTCTTCCCACATTGAGTCTCAGCCTTCTTCACCATCAGATAGAACTTTCTAGCAGGTTAATAATGGCTGAAAGAGAACATCTATTAAAATGAGGACTCACTGCAATGAAATGCTGGCTTTTCTCTGTAAAACATAAGCAAATACAGATCTTTCTAAACAAACTAACTTCCAATTGCCAAAGAGGAGTACTTCCATCTCTGCCACAAGGTTGAAACATACCATTAAAACAAAGAGATGTGGTTGATATCCCCAGAAAATATTTATACTGACAGAAAAGGGCAAGAGTCAGTCTTTCAGTTTGGGTTCTGCAAACTGTTGTTGATTATAAGTACACTGTTTATTCCAGAAGGGTACAGAGAAAATCTGCCCTCTGACACTTTATCTATGTGGGCAAAAGTAATTTCTGAGAATCCTTTAGAAAGCTTAGGATCAATAGTACATAGCATAAGCATAAGGTGACAAGGAAGGTCAGCACGGTAAATAAGATTCTTCACTAGCCAAAGTTCAGCAAAATTGTCCAGATGGCCTTAGACAGCAGACTGTTCTGTGCCACAGAGGAGGGAACAAGGGGCTGTGGATTGTGCCAGTCTAAAGAGAGGGCTAATTCACTGATGATCCCAAGAGAATATGAATGTTGTTTTAAACAAGTTCTCTGTGTGTGTGTGTGTCTGCATTTTCATTGGCCAAGGAGATCATATAATGGTTTGGGATGGAAGGGGCCTTCAAGGGTCATGAAGTCAAATCCCTCTGCAATAAGCAGTGACATCTTCAACTGAATCAGTTGCTCAGCACCCCATCCAGCCTGGCTTCCCATGTTTCCAGAGATGGGGCATCCACCACCTTCTCTGGGCAACTTGTCCCAGTTTTTCACTACACTCATTGTAAAAAAACATTCCTTATTTCTAATCTAAATCTTTCAGTTCAAAAAGGTTATCCCAACTGTCACCTGTCACAAGCGACTGTGCTAAAAAGTTTTTTCCCATTCTTTCCTATGGGCCTCCTTTAGTTACTGAAAGACCACAATATTTTCTCTCTGGAGCCTTGTCTTCTCCTGCCTGAACAATCCCAACTCTCTCAGCCTTTAGGAAAGAAGAAGGAAGCACTTCTCATAGAAAGCATTCCAACAGTCTCATCATCTTTTTGGCCCTCCTCAATGTTGCACCCCTTTTTTGGTGGGGGCAGTGGAATGGATATATTTATTGAAAAATGTGAACTGTGATCAGATTTACTGATGCGGATGTCTAAGTGAGTATGGCAGGTCATTCATTAACAACAGTTGTGGAAAATGAGGAGATACCTGAGAGCTTCTTGCTCTAAACAGCACAGTCTTACGGGGAGAAAATAAATGACTGATGCAGAGCCGACATGCAAAGTCACTCTTACTGCATTAAATTAAGTGGATTTTCATTTAGTGTTTTCGATCTAGCTATTGCTGGGCTCCATACAGAATCCGGCAGGATGTGGAATGTTGATAAAGGGACAAAGAAAATGGGCACCAGTTTAAGTGCCATAGTTCAAGTAATTGTCAAAGAAATGCCCTTTGTCTAAAACATTCTGCCATGGTGATTAGCAGCTGTCTGTCCTTTGTTATTTGAAATGTTTTATCAGGACAGATAATTGTGGTCACATGATTCATTCTGTGAATTCTGTGAATTTTGTGAATTCTATGATGATTATAGCCATGATTCACCAGCATTGTGTTGGTATCAAGAAAAAGTGCAAATAATTTGACATCTCTTGAGTCAAAGTACTCTGGAATATTTGGATGCTTTTTAAGTTTCTAAGATCCTATTTCTTTTTAATGTATGACGACAACATTTCTAACACAAGTTACTTCCATAAGGCATCGACATTTGCACAGCCATATTGACAGATACGGATTCTTTAAATTTTAAGTTCCAATAGCTTTAATGCATTTTATTTGGGAAAAAATCTACTCCATGACAAAATGAATTTGCCTCACAAACAATAAAATAGCTCAACCCAGTACCTGGCTAACATAAGTCTATCTAGCAATTTACAGTCCGTTGAATATTGGGCTGTAAATTTCCTAAGAACCAGGAAGTGATTGGCTTGTAAACCTTAATAAAACAATAAAGCCTGGCTTTCTGTTAATGCAGATTTAAAATTCTGTCCAGCTAAGCGTAGAGCATACCTAAATGGTGAAACTAATTGACACAGCCATTATGGGACAAACTATTTTGCAAAACAGTGTCTTGTGTGGATATTTTATTTCAGAATATAGATTATGTTTAAATCTTGTAACAGATACTCTGCTTTATGAAGTGAGTGGTGATTCTAGAAAAAATGTGCTTTCAGAGAAACTGTAGAAGAACTTGGTAATGCCAGTCAGAGGACAAATTATATTCTGCAAGAAAGTTTAAACAGAGTCCAGGCTAACTTTCAGTAATGCATAATGTAAATCAGGTGAAAAACAAAGCCTCAAAGCAACACCAAAACAGACATAGTAAAAAATTGTTTTTACCTAGCACAATTTTTAGCAAGACAAACCTTTGTACACTTCCTATTATTGTTTCCTGGGAGTTTCCTATGTGTATCAAAGGAAGAATATCCCTTTAAATGCTTGCTATTGATTTGCATTCAGAAGCCAAATTGATTGCTTTTGTGGAAGTTCCCTATGTGAATCAATGAGAGTATCAAGTTAATAAATAATTCACTTAACAAAACTGCATTAAGATAATGCTAAAGCTTTGCAAAAATCCTGTAAAGGAAAGCTTTCCTACATTCCTAACTAACTGCTGAAAGTGAATGGAGCTTCAGAAACATTGCAGCATCACCTTCAAAAAAAAGCTAAGCACTCCTTTTCTGTTAACTTCTCAGTGAGGCAGCTGAGTAGGTGTTAACAGATTTTTTTTTTTTTTCTTTTAGTTTCATGATTGGAAGATTGAGGCTGGAAGTAGTCTCTGATAGGCATCTTGTCTAAACTACCTGATCAAGAAGTCACCTAGAGCAGATTGCCCAGGATTATGTCCAGATGGCTTTTAATCTTCTTTGCCCTGGAGACAGATACACATAACTTGGCACTGATCTGCTAGCAAGAAAACTTCAACACATCAATATTGGAAGCTTATGTCCAGTGCTCCCATTTTAATAGAAGAGCATTGCACAGATTTCTGGAGTGTGGTTTTTCATAACACTCTCCTGTCCTCCCAGGTTATGGCTCCTACAGGTCCTGGCACATGTTATCACAGCTGAGTATAGCTTTGGGGCTGTACATTCACAGTGATAACAGCTTCTCATTTTGCTTAGTGACTGTCTTTCCATTCACAGACTGCAGAAGAAATCGAGTTGGGGAGTTAACTTGGATGTATTTTACCCTTAACCAAAATATTCTTTGGGATTCATTTGAATATTGAAGCCCTTAAGTTGCCTATTCCTGTTAGTATTGTGTGACTTTTGGAGAGATAAACACTGTTCTGCAGACTAAACACTTCTAAGGACTCAACCATCATTTATATAATCCTAATATTTTCCAGATCAACCAGTTTTAAATTTTATGCGTGAAATTTGTATGCAGAAAAGGGTTAAGATCTTACCCTTTTATAGCCTGATAAATGTATTTTTACTATTTATTTAAGCTCTCTAGAAATAGAAAAAGATAAAGTACTGCTAACCTATCTAGGAAACTTAACTCTGCTGCTTCACTTAAACCACTCTGGTCTTGGACAGTCGTCTAAATGACACATAAATGACTCTCTCCTCAGAACCTTTAGCAAGGCTCAATGCTTTGTGTTTGAGTTACAAGGAGCTTTTAATGACCTCTATGAAGTCACAGGACAGAGCCAAAGATGTACAGTTGTACATTCAGAAGCCTCTATTAAAGACCTTTTCAGCTTTGCTATGAATTTACAATTTGAGAATTTCCAAGAGAGTATATTTTCTGAGACAAATTTCATTGCCTTAGGACAATTTTCTTTTTTTTTTTTTTTATTTTTTATTTAATGTGATTTGTCATGGTAGAATCTAGACATTTTCCATTCGGGTTTTACTCTGTGCTTTCTGTGGCCTGCAAGGAATTAGTTTTAATTAATCTGACTGACAAATACATTGTTGAAATAGTCGTTGTGGCAGGCACGCCTTTGTGTTAACAGTTGGGTTAAACAGCCCCTTTATCAGAGCTATTAGCACCTAATATTACTGTCTGATTAAAGATCATTCAGTGAATTAGCCAGTCCCAAGGCTTCCACAGACCCCCAGACAGGTGCTGAAATAAGAAACTTTGTTAAGTAAATTAGCAGTGCTATTGCATCGTTCGTGCCTTTGTCTTGGCTGTAGGAGAGGTAAAAAATATTGGGGTTTTTTGTTTTGTTTTGTGGTGGGTTTTTTTTGGTGGGATTTTATTTGGTTTGGATTTGTTTGGGGTTTTTTTCTGTCTGTCTTAAGCATCACGTTAACTGGTACAATCCCGAGACTGACTCTGCAAAACAAGGACAGATCAAGGCTTTTGTCCTGCAGTTGACCTGACCTTCCTGTCTCATGTAGGAATACTCTGCCTTTCCTGCACACACGGTTGTCAGGAGGATAGGTGTGCTTTTACACTAAATGCATTCTATTTCTGTGGGGGTTTTTTTTGGGGTTTTTTTTGGTTTGTTTTTTTGGTTTTGTTTTTTTTGTTTTTGTTTTTTTTTTTCACATTGAAAGCATCATATAATGTAGGCAGACTATCCTCTATCCCTAAAAATGCATTTATTTTAAATTCGTACATTTAGCTGGACTCCAAGCGACTGGAAACGGGTAACTTAAGAAGGCAGGAAATCCCACAAGAGTTCACGGAGCATAGCTTAGCTGACAGTTCACTTTTTAATGGGTGAAATGAAGCCTTGACATTAATAAGCACAGGCCCCCTGACTTCAGTGGAATTTTGCATCCTTATACAAGTCAGATTTCAGGCTCAATTGTGTCGGATAGCAATTTATAGTACCCTTCATGTCCCCCTGAAAAGCTATGTGTCCTGCGTAGCCTGGGGACTGTTTCTGACAACACGGCTGCAGAGCAGAAAATAGTGGGCTGATGACAGACAAGACCCCAAAGTTTTTGTGTGCCTTGAAACATGAGCAGTGTCTATTGTCCCTGTTGATTTCTGTTAATTTTGAAAGAGCCAAGAGTTTAATATAAGTAGCTGGAATGTGAACTAGCCCATAGCTAGGGCTAGCATTACTGTAAGAACTATCTGAGCAGTGCTCTTAGTAGGATAAGGAATTTTATTGAGCTTCTATGAAAGAAACAGAATAAAATAAACATTATTTATTGTTGATGTGTTTGTTTTGGTTTTTTTTGCTTCTCTCTTCAGAGTGGGTGTCAAAAGGACATGCTAATGGCAAGTGAATTTGAACCTGTGCTGCTGCACATTGCTTAAAAATGTGAGCTAAAAAAAACTATCAGACTGTCTGCTTAGATGGAGGCAAGTGTCTAAGATGCCTAGGGACCTTGATAAAAAAAAGGGAGGTAGTTTAGTCTTGCTTGAAATAGACTGCCTCTTAGGTTAGAAGGTGGTGACATGTAAAGGGAGCTTTAGAGATGCAGCAAAACATTATGAGACAAAACTCTTCTCTCCCCCTCCGCCAAACCCCTGAAGCATCACAGTCTGTAAAAGATGCATTAGATTTATCAATAGACCTTTCTTTACTCAACTGTGCTGCAATTCCTTTTGGGAAAAATTGGGTTTTCATCAAAGACACAGAAGACTATGAAATTGGAAGCAGATGTGAAGTTGGACTGGATAGCTATATAGCTGTTTCTTTTGTGGAAGCACTTTTGAACAAACCCAGCCTTATGTGCTCCTTGCTGTCTTGCCCCATGTAACTCACATGCCTGCTTTTTACATTTTCCAGGGAATCCAGAGGTGCAGAGTAACTAACTGATCTAAGTGTAAGCTTCTTCCCTATCACATCATTTATCTCTTGATTTTCCAGTGGTTCCTATATTCTTTGGAAGATATGTTTGAATAAAAATATAAATATTTTGCATAATTAACAAAGTACAAAAAAATACACACAGTGGTCCTCATATAGGGGCTGAATTTACTCCTGGTTATTAGTGCTTTTGATGGCCTGGATGAAGTTTACAGCTGGTCCCAATAAGATATCTTAATTTATTGGCATGCTTTAATTTGTTGAAAACAGACTTAGATCTCATCTACTTTAAGAAAGCTCTGTCTGCTGGCATATTGAGTTATTATTGTTATTAATGTAATTGTTGAACAGAGAAGAGTACAATTTTAAAGATTATTACCCATTTTTTGGATACATTTCTATTCAGTGACTGGGGCACCACATGCATTGTGCTGCAATGAAAAGAGGAGCCAAACAACAGGATTTATGATGTTGTTTATCCATTGATGATGCTTCCCCATTTTTGATTTACAGCAGAATTGAGCCTGGGCCCAGCTAGGTATGGTTTCAAACCCACAGTTTGCCCAGAATTCACAAGAGTTTACCCAACTTGATCCAAGGGTTTATAATGCTTAGCTGTACGTTTTCTATCTGCCGTATGTGGACATGCAGTCTCTTGGGAGTTAATTTTTTCCCATTGCAGGGATAGCTACCGGATGAAGAGAGCCCCAGGTGCTATTGCATTTGCTCCCAAGGGCATCCTGGCAGCTGTTGCTTGGCTGCACTGATAATTTGATGCTGAAATGGGTCTGCTTTTGCAGGACAGAGGGAACAACCTGGGGCCTGGAGGACTGGTCTGTGTTGTTCATCTTAGCACAGGGCAAATTCTCTGTTTCAGAGGTCCAAGAATGGACATTTTGGCTCGTCCTTCACCTACTTTGGCTTCCCACTACACAGCTATGCATGCTTTCACTTCCTTGCTCTTCACCCCATACCAGCTTCTTCATGCTCTCTGCCAACTATCCTCCACTCACCAAAGGCCTGCTCAATTCCCTCCTCAACCCACTTACCCTCTATGGGCTGTGCCTACAACTTCTGCATCTTTTGTGGGGTCCACTTCTTCCATGGGGTCAGCCTTCACTTTGGCTTACTTCTGGTGCTAAGCAGAGGTGATGAGACAGGAAGAAAGAAAGTAGCAGGCACTGTTGAATCTGAGCATCTCTCCTGCTAAGCTTGGAACAGCACTGCAGTGATTTTAAACAAGTCAGGTAATTAATGTGCCTTCCTGTTGGAGATCAAAGTGAGGATTCAGACCCTGAGACTTAACTACTGAAAATCACAGGCCGAAGAGTGAAATGGCAAGTTTTTGATAAAAAAGTTACTTAAAATATTCCTTATGCAAAGACAAATCAGTATTTTCCTGGAATAGGCACATATGAAGTGTGTATGTTTTGTGAAAAGTATGTATGTCACGCTAGGAGATTAGAATTCAGCTATTAGAAGAGATCCAACTCAATCCATTAATAAAGCTGCTTGTACAAGGCTGAGCCCATCAATGAAAGTTCCAATACCAATCACCCAACTGTGAGGTTACTCCTTGAATCTGCACAGCTCACCACGTGTAGTACACTTTCCAAAGTTCTGTAAAACAGATCAGGATTCAGATTCTGTTCTCAACTCTGCCTGCAGTTTCTGTCTCATAAAAGAGATAAAAAATTGGGGTGTAGTTGTACTTTTCCAGAAATACAGGGTTACCATGAATCTCTGGCTGTTTTCTGAATGATTAACAATGAATCACTGGTTTTTTTTACAAGTCTCAATGCATTCACCATATGCCAGGTGTCGCAAGAACATGAGAACATCTACCAATTTGAAACTGGCTAAACGGCTTCACACTGGCATCTCTAGTTTGTAGTAGGAGTCTTGAGAAGGAACTACTTGAGTTTAGCATTCCTAGTATGGATCAGATACTCTCATCTTCTTGAGCATAATTATCCACCCCCGCCATCTCATCCTTTCTATATTTCCCAGTAGGAGGATCAAAAGAAAGTTAGTTAACTGCAGTATTCATCAGATAATCCAAAAGAGGCATTAATCAGGAGGACAGTATTTCCAAATAATTAAATCAGGGGTTAATTCCATACTTTTTTATCTGATTTTCCTGTGATTGTAAGTGTGGCATTTCTCAGCTTAAATCCTAGTGAAAAAAGACTCCCTGCTTGAGGAGAGTGGTTCTGGAAGGGAAAAAAGAGAAGGAAAAGGAAATGTATGTCTTCTTCAGGACACTTGCTGCCTACTGATAAGTTTTAATGGAAATTATTATTCTTGGCATTACGATAATACCTGGGGAGTTGCTGAAAAAACCAGTAAGCAGAAAAGTATCCTAATTTTGTGTGTACATATATAGTTGCATAAGAAAGACATGCTTACTTCCTTACTGTGTAATTATTAAATCTGTTTTCTATTCCTCGTGTCATCTTCATCTTTCTCTTGTCCCAGGTGACCACCAACACTAGGAAACTGTCTTTTCGTGAGGGCATTTCCACCTGTCCTGCTCTGAGAATATCAGTGCTATCAGTAGGTATGTACAAAATGCAATCACTGATTTGGATTGGCCAACAGCTCAGAAAGTTTTCTGTGAGGGAGGTTGGGCGAGGGGGAGGGAGTGGGAAGAGGTAAACAGATGGAAAGAGGCAGGTAACACAGTGATTTATACTTCATTATGTATGAAACTAAGCTGAAGATGACTCCTGGTGATTAGCATTAATGAAAGTTTATCAGAAATGCAGCAAAGAAATGTCAAAGGTGCAGTGACAACAGTGATTAATTCAGCATCTGTGATTGTGACCTCTTCTTCCCACTTTCCTGCTTTAATCACAATTCCGGTAACTTTCTATCTAGTATCTAGTTGTTAAAAATTGTAATTACTGGCCAAGCTGGACTTACTATTCAAAGCCCACTGTATTCCTTGCAGGAGGCTGAGATTGATGTGTGTTGAATCCTAGCTTTCTTTCTGCATCTTTACAAATGCAGGCATCCTATGGAAGCATGCTTCTTTCTCACAGACTTCCACAGGCTATTCACCCTGTCTGGGAGATAGTTATAGAAAGAAATGGCATAATAGTTGTATTCTGTTAGCCAGCTTCTGGACATCTTGCAACTGATGGTTTTATCTTCAGAAATACACTATCTTTTTTTGTTTTAGTAGAAATGGTAAGGATATGTCTTAATTTGTATATGGTATCTAGATGCTCTAGATAGGTTGGAAATACACACATCTGAGTCTATTGCCATTCAAGGAGATGCATGCTGAAAGTTGTGGTAGGGTTTAGGTGTCTGGAAAAGAAATGGTGCCTCATTACCCCTGGGTACCTTAGCCCAGAATTACATTTTATTTGCACTTTGTTGTGATTTTTGTTGAAATCTAAGTTGTGATATACTGTACAGTACAATGGAAGAGAGCAAGTAAATAGGGAGAAATTTAATTCTGAAAGAGGGCAATATTTTTAAATTAGACTGATAAATCATATTCTTCTGGGCAACTGAGCACCTGACAGTCACTTCAAGTCAATTGGACCTGAAGATGCTGCTCCCAAAGGAAAGCTAGCCAATGGAAGTTACTCGTGTGAAAATAACTTTTGGTGCCTACGTTTGGAAATGTTTATTAACATTAATTTTTATCCATTATCTGGTTATTGTTTTCCAATATATTTATCACAGATTCAGGAGTTCTGCATAGGTGTTTCAAGAAGCTTAAGTGAACATTTGTTTAAGTTCTAGGAAGGAGATTCTGGATGGTTTGACATGTAGAGGCATGTCAAATGAAATACTGTATGTTTGCAAGTGTTAGTCAAACCCCTAGTGCCCTTTAGCTCACATAATAAAGTTGCTGTCCAAGTGTCTCTGCTTTTAAATGTCCATTTAAAAATTGATTTGGTTGAATAATGCTGTTCATCTTGTCTGGGGTCCAACATGTCCTAGAGGAGAGTAAAAGGAGTGTTTCCCTTCTAAATGTTGTCAAACCAGAAAGAATGATTGTTCCTCAGTTTTGCATATATCAGCGTAATAGAAGCTTAGTCATGCAAATCCTTATTACTTGGCAGTTCTGCAGCAGGGAAAAACAGAGCATTACCATATTTTATCAGTGTTTGTAGTTAAAAGCCTTTCATTGTGCTTTTTAAGAACAGATGTCAAGACAATCTTGAAAACGTAAATATGTGCTGAAAAATATTTTTCTGATTTAAAAAAGGGGAAAAACACCCCCTAGTTAGCTGAATGTGTTAGTTTTCATTTCCATAAAAAGACACAAACTGTTTATATGCTTCCTTCCACTTCTATGGGGGGAAATAAAACAATTATTCAGTTAATAACAGATTTTATTTTACTATTATTTAGTGCTTCTACTAAATGGGGTAGTATACTACAGAGTTTCAAATCATCAAGGATTTCTTAGCCCTTTATGGGACTACAATACGTTGTAGTATGTTGAGTAAATGAGCTGTGATAGAGCAATGATTTACTCATGTACTCCATAAGCACACATAAAAACCAGCTTGAGAAAAGCTGGCACTAGAAACACTAGCAGAGTAAGACAAAGGGGAATGCAGATGCCAGTCACATTTTAAGGTGCTCTTTACAATGACACAGAGCCAAGTATATTAGGGACACTTTTCCATTCTTGTCTTTTCCTCTATGGAATGGTGTCGACCATGAGGAGACACGTCGGGTAATGACTGCTGGCTGATCAGGACAGATGTAGCCATGACTCACCAGGGTAAGAACTGTCTGGGTCAAGGTAACACATTTCTTCCAGGCTAGCTAGAAGTGGTTTATGTGCAAGTGAAGTTTTCCTTTCTGGCTTCCTTATGCGGTAATAATATACCACCTTACTGGTTCCTATGTAGGAATGTCAAGAAGGGGCTTTAGATACTCATTTGTGCTTTGGATGCTCATTTGTGCCTCTGTGCTGTATTCAGGTACACTTCTGAGGCCCGGTGATTGCATGATAAAAATCACTTGATGCCTGTTAGTTTCAGATCATCAGAGGAATGAATGAGATGTCTTAGCACAGCCTCAATCTTTTGTGTAGGTATGCAGAGAGCTGTTGTGCTGCTGGCCTCATCTGGATTACCAGAAGACTCATTTTAGGAGATACCAGTTATAGATGAAGCTTTGAATGCCACCTGTAGTTAAGCCTGCTTGACACTTTTCATCACAAGACCCTGTTTTCAGTTGCTTATAGATTTGTCAAATGTGTATTGTTTGGACTGAAAATATACAGACTGGGAGACTGCAACTGGAGAAATATCTAAAGCTTATGAAAAAATGTAAGGGTTTTTTTCCCTGAGAACAAGTTTAAGAGAAATGTGTTACTTTTTCACTTGTCTTAAAAATAAACATATAACCAATGATTTGGAGAAAGAATTCAGTACTTGGGAGGTAGAAGCAATGTGTCCCAATGTTGTCAGGGTCCCGGCTTTCCAAATGTCCTAGCGCACATGCAAGAATTTGAGAACTGTTAAAACATAGAAGGGATGTGGTGGAAAGTTATTCAGTTGTGGAGATATATAGAAACTACCTAATAACCATATATTTTCTAGGTGTTCATGATGTGATCTTTTCACCTGTGAAAATGAAGGGAAGCTCATCCCATTCACAGAATCATATATGGGTGATTTCTTGCTTGCAAAACACTCAAGTAGTACAAGGATGTCATGACAGAAAAGTCAGCAGACATTCAGAAGTCTGCCTTTGTAGCAAGTCTTGAATACAGCTCAGTAAATATCTGAATTTCTGGTCTTTCATGGAGAACAGTAAGAATAAAAAAAACCCAAAACCTCTGAACATTCCCGTATGTATTAATTAGCATCTCGTCTGTTCACTGAATGCGGAAATGGCTTTGGGAAAAAATAGTCACATCATCCATAGTCCTGCATGCAATGTGTACGCCAAGGGGCCTGAAATGCAATTGTCTGGGAAATCTTGTAAGGTTGTAAGTTTTGAGTGATTGACTTTGTATCTGTAATGTTCTTTTAATATGGTTATTGGTGTACTTGCTACTTGGTATTATATGTAACACAAGCAGTAGAGGAGGTAGACAAATGCAAGAAAATAAAGTAATTCTACACTGAAGGAAAGAATCAGAAAATTACTTTTTAAAGCCATGGATAACTTCTATTTTGTCTGCAAAATAATTTTTTTTTTTTTTTGGAGAAAGGTTTTAGACATAGCAATTTCACTTGGATATGGACACAATCACATAAATAGCGTGCTGTGAGTGATACTTTCTGCAGCATAATCAATATCCTAGGATGACACGAATAAAAACCAGAAAAAATCCCTCAAAAAACAGTTGTAAATTAATGCATCACTTAATTGGTGATATGTTGGAATTTACTCATTAGTACACATTACTTTTAAAAGAGTCAGGAAATAAACCTTGTTTTTACTAACATCATAACTATTTGCATACCAGTATTAATTATCTGCTCATGAAATTCTTGATTTGTGCATTTTGGTTTTTTTTAACTAGCCAAAGAGTAGTGGACCTATATTCTTGATAACAGTTATCACACACAAACACATAGCACTTTTCACTCATATTTCAAAGAACCCTGCACAAGTTTCACTCTTTTGTAGGGGAGAAAATAGTGGAGAAAGGTGAGGTGCTTCTCTAGAGCATGATAGCATGTCTAGCATACTGTATTTTGCCCATAGCCTGGTGGGTCCCAATATCACTGCATCAGGGCTGCATTTTGTGTATCCTGAGATGGGGTATCCTTACAGGTGTCAAACAGGTCTCCAGGATGCCCTTGCACGTGAAATAGCACGGATTTTGATTGTTGTTTCCAAGAGCACAGACTTGCAAAAGTGATTTGAAAGCTAATCAAAGCAGAAGGATAGAGGAGAAACAGGACTGTAGCTGGCTAGCACATTTAACACAATTGTCAGTGTTTAATTAGGAGGCATTTAAGGTTAAATATACAAGCATGGCATTGGGGATTTGATCTCTGGTGCTACACAAAAAGGTGAGAAAAGCTTCTGCCCTGACAAGAAGTTGTGAGAACTTGCAGTCTTGTGAACTGGAAGCTTAAAGGTACAGTCAGGCATGAACTCCTTCAGCAACCATGCTAGTTAGCTTAAACTGTCTAAATAATAGTGCCACTCACTTTAACTTCAAGTGGCTGCGGGAGTGTTTCTGTAAGCAAGCTCTGCCAACAAATGTGAGGGGGCAGTAACCTCTGCAAAGAAGTGATGATCAACAGCTGGGGCTCTAACCTTTCGCTAACATGTCTGTATACAGCAGGGAACATCTGTCCAAAGCCTAACTTCCAATATTTACAGAACAAAGGTATAGTTTGTTTAACAAAATTGCCTCTATTAGCTAAATAATGGGACGTGCTTTGATTCTGCTGGTGCTAGAACCACCCAAGTTTTGCTTTCTTTACTTAATTAGCATTAATTTATTCAGAAAGATCAAGATTTGGATTTTCAGTTTCTTTATTTAAGTAAAGAAGATAGAGCTTAGGTCATGAAAGATTCTCTTAGCTTAGGGAAAAAAAAAACTTTTATGTTACTCATCTGAGCTTTTTTTTTTTATCAAACTGTGTAAGGATCAAGACTGTGTGTGCATAATATTTAGTGATAAAATTCTTCCAAAACATGTCATGATTTATTTGGTATCATTTCACTATGCCAAGCAGATGAGAGTATTCACTGTTACCATTAAGTGTTTGAGGTTTAAACACATGCTCTTGAAAAATGAGCAGCAGAGAAAGTTGCTTCCTACACTTCAAGTCTTACTGGGTACTGATATCAATTAATTTCTTTACTCACAAAATGGCACCATGAACTTCAGCTAGACACATTGCTCTTTTGATTTAAGAAGGACCTAAACAGCATCCAGAACATCCACAACACCATAAGAAACTTCAGTATATCATGGTTCTTTATGTCACTAATTTAAATTTACATTTAAATGCTGTGTTACACTTATTTTCATAAATAAATAGGAAATGAGTTTGAAAAAGTTAGGGTAAATGATCCATGAAAATAATTTCCTTCTCTTTTTATTTTTTTTTTCCTGAGAGTTGTTCTAGCTGTATTTGTGTCTATGACAGTACAGCACATGCCAAGGGAGGATAAGGTCAAGCTGAGTGTTGATTCCAACACTTACTCCTGGGCATTCCTTGGTTAAATCATGCATTTGTTAACCACAGAATAAGTCTGCATTGAACAATCCTTGAAGCAGCCTGAACCTTGAGTAAGAGCATTTTATTATACAAAAGGAGACAGTCAGAAGAGCTCTTGTAAATGTGTTGTCTACTGCCAGAATACAAATATGTAATTTGTCAGTATGTTTTTGTGAATGAGAGGAACAAAAGTTATTTTAAATACCTCTCTTTCTTTCCTCCTTCCTTTGAGGCTATGGCTGTAATGAAATACCCCAAATGTCATTTATTCCTCTCTGCTCTGCTTTCAGTATGAGTCTCCAAAGCAACAAGCAACATCTTTTGTGGAAAAAGGGTATCTGAAAACTATTCTGAGTACTGCAAATGGTGAAATAAGAATGACAGTAAAAGAAATAGGATAAATGGTGTCTACTGAGAAAGCTCCCATGGAACTACTGAGTGAGGATTGCTGACACTCACTCACATAATTATGAAACTTAGTGAGGATGAGCTGTCAGGAGATGTCTAATTAGATACTGCAGCCAACCTCAATAGATAACATTTCCTACGTGCATTACCAAGGGGTGTTACTTTAGAGAAGCTGGTGTGTTGTTCTCCCAGTGAAATGGCCAAGAAAATATATATATGGACGGTGTAAAAAAACACATGGAAAGCTTTTGGCATGAGTCTGTGTGTGTTGTATTCAATTGTAGGTTATTCAGCACAGTTGCAAAGAACAAAGGTTTTGTGCTATATGGAAAGCTGAGACATGGGTATGTACCCAGTAGATGGGGTTTTCATCACAGTTTCCATTTGCCTTGATTGTGCCTTTTGGAAGATGATAATATTAACACCTTGTCTTTACTGCTCTGCTTTGCCCACACCACAGAAACGAGAGTGAAAAATACCCTTCACTGTTTGTAACTTACAGTTTTAAACATCTTCCTTTACACTTGATGCAGCAAGTTATGTTGTTGTATGGAAGAATTCTCTATTTACTTTGCATGTAGCTGTTCTTTTAGAAGATTATTTTTTTATACAGGAAAGTGTTAGTGGCTGCCATCAGATGGTTCTTACATCTATGGAAAGTCTGGGTTCTCGGTAGAGATGTTAAATGTGCTAAACAGTTTTCCTTCAGGCTAAATGATAGGAATACTTAAACATGTCTTTAGCTGCTTGTAGGAAGGCAATAATCAAGCAAAGTGAAAGCTGAGCAGAATTCAGCTACTCAGTCTGAGAGACCTGTTCCAAATGCAGCAGAAGAAATATCAGGTAAGAAGCTGTGAGCATGGCTTAGGAGCAAGGGAGGGTCAGGGCCCTTTGGCTTTTATGACTCACTGTCCAGGGAGGCTTGGGCATGTTGAGCAACAAAAATGGCTGCTGTTGTTTGCTTGTTTTTTTTTTTTTTTTAACTTTGTGTGGTTATATACTTTGCAAACAGCTTTGCACAAAATACAGCTGCAGTGAACACCTGTTCATGTCATCATCTGCTTCCTTCTCAGGGATGTAGCCTGTGGCTAGAACTGCACAAACAGCTTGGCAGGATACAGGTCTGCCACCAGGTCATGGCAAATCATTTTGAGTGACAAAATGTTCTGCTTCTGAGAGATTTGAGATGCACTGGCCAGAGAAGCGACACGAATAACTTTATTATCATTGGCACAGGAATGAAAATTACAGAGGCCTCTCTTCTCTCTTTAAAGAAGTAGTTGAGAAGCTTTGATGAAAGTGCATTTGTTACTTAGGGAAAGGAACAGATAGCACGGAGATCAGGTATATGGAGAATGGAGCAGCATTTACATGTATAAAGACTGTCCAACTAGACAAGACATCCCTTTGCATTGCTGAAATTCTTTCCAGGTATTTACTTGATAAGTAGTTTGGGAAGTACTAAAGCCCAATGACTGAAAACAGGATCTGTTGAAAATGTGTGATCCAGCAAAATTCAAGGTGGGTGCACTCAAAAGGAGATAGCTGCTTGTAAGCTTGGACAAGTAATTCTTCATGAGGAAGCTGAGAAGGAAAAAACTGAACAGAACATGGGTGCCAGTAATATTATTAAAACACAGCTAGAAGAGAACGTGCTGTTTTATAATTTATTTTTATTAGTATTACAGCTGGGATAATAGCTGGGGTTTCCAGAGATGTCAGTGGGAGCTGTGCATGATTCTGAGGTGTGATGCCAATATCTTAAATTAAAAATGCACTGGATCGCAACAACAGTGAACATTGTGAATACGGAAATAAAACCCAGTGGCAAGCTGCAACCTGTCTGAACCAAAGTCAGTGAGGAAAAGGCATTTTGTACTCTGTATTATTTGTAAAGTAGAACCTGACTGAACAATTAAAGGCTTGTGTCACGGTGGATGCAGTAGGGAAAGCACTGCAACCTTGACAGTTTCTTCCCACACTAGGCACAATGAGCTACTTTTTGTGTGTGTTGTGTGCGTGTGTCGTGTTGTGCTAGCAGCCACACTGAAATTATGGAATAAAATTGGTAGGCATGACATGATCTGTTTTTTAGTAATTGCAAAACACTCTAGGATCTTCAGAAGAAGGATGGTGAAGAACTGTGAAATAGCTTTTATTAGGCCAGGGTGGTAAGGGGATGGAGAATGATACCAAGGGCCCTGGTTCAGAGAGTGTTTATTTAAATTTATCACATCTGAGTGGGGTGCTTAATGCCAAGTGTGTGAAACCTTGTTAAGCAAGTTAAGCATCAGCTGAGTCAGGTGTATGCTTGTCTGCAGCTTGCCCTCTTCTCAGCTCTATTACTGTACAGCCTGGGAGACTTAACTGTGAAGGGAGAAAACTTGGCAGTGGAGCTGGTTTCTAACCCTGATAAGTTGTAACAGACACATGGGTGATACTGCCTGTTAATTTAGAAGGTATTTAACACTTAATCATGGTTGTCTAGTACAAGCCAGGAAGGACACTACTTTCTGCAGCCTCTAATTGGGTGCCATCAGTAATATAAGCCTAAAATTGTCCCAGTCAGCAACTGTATTTCCTAATCAGCATGAGCGTGTGCCCATTGGGGATCAGACACAGATAAGCAGGAGAGAGGAAGAGAGAGATCTGAACATATCTACAAGATGAGTGGCATGTCAGGAGCATAGAGGATGTCTAGATTTATGTGCTTTTTGGCAGCACTAGTGAGCTATTAATCATTTCTCATGAATAGGGCTCTTGTAAATCAGAGGTAGGAAACACTTTTCGTGGATAATCATGGCAAAAATGTCAGATTTGCTAGTTGGTCATATGCTGATAGGATGCTTAGCACTGGAGCAGACTCAATCTCACACATAAAATCAAAATAGTGCTCCCTTTACATGATGAGTCGAAAGGAGGGAGACAGCAGAGAGGTGAACTTCCATGAGTATTTGAAAAGCAGAAAGCTAATGTGTGGTAACAGACATGGAGACCCGTAGGTTTTTTTAAGGTGAAGTTTTACTGAGAGAGCAAGGGCTGAGTTCTAGTCAGCATCTGGGTATAGCATAACACATTTAATAAGGTACACTTTGCATCATTTTAACAGCTGGCTGATCAGTTCATGGTTTTCCTTTACTTTTATTGCCCTGCAATTTACTGGATATGGCCCTTACGTGCAAATACCTCATTAGTCACAGGGTTGCATATTTCATGAAGCATACTGAATGTGCTGTCAGAATTAAATATTGTGAGGATAACAAGCGAGGGTGGGGTTTTTTAGCTTTATCACTGAAGGCAACGCTCAGGGAGAATAGAAAAGCTGGAAAGCAAAACACGGAAGGTCTCCCTTCAAATTGTGCAAGGCAACAGGCTCTGGTGTATGAAACCCATCGCTCAAGGACTGACATTTAAAGATCTCTTGGGAGTGAGTCCTGTGTGAGGTGGGTGGATGAGAAAGCCTCACCCAGGACTTTCCAGTGCATTATTTACTGTAACCAATTGGAGGTGAAAATCTCAGTGGCTAAATCTGGATTAATGCAAAATAGTTCTTAGGTTAAAAAGAATGGTGTCCTCAAAGTGCTTTAGGGTTAAGAAATTTCCTAAGGTTAATTTCCCTAAGTGAGCATCCCCCCTGCCCCTTCCCAGTTTCTTCCACTGGCCTCCAGTCCTATCCTGTTTCTCTATAAATTCACAACATGCAGAAATGGAAATGACGTGTAATTGTTGTCCAAGTTAATGCTGGCCCCAGCCACGCTGGGGAATAGTTTTGGGCACAGCCCAAAAACAGGGATAGCATCTGTAAGGGTTCTGCCCCACGCTGGTGTTGAGATGGAGGCTGCCAGATGATTGTTCTTTGGGACAGAGGCAGCCAGGTGACTGTCCTGCACTGCCAGTCCAAACATGCTGAAGGACCTATGGGAGACTTTTAACTGCATTTCCTGGGAGTTGTGGGAAAAAAGTTCAGGATTTTGAAACTCCCCGGGAAACATCGATGAATCCCCATGAATCACAACCATTTTAAAATCCCCTTTCAAATTAGAAATCATGGGTTTTGTTCAGGAAAAAAACATGAAAAAAAATATTGTTTTGAAAAGCATTCATGAATTAGCTTGTAAAGAAAAGTATCCTGGCAGTGACTGACAGGTGCCAGTGTTTTTTCTGTATTTGGACCAGCCCAAGACAAATTGGGTCAGAGCTGGGCTTGAGATTGGGATGTGTTGGCTCTACAGGCATCTCTGCATTTGGTGTTGTTGGTGTGTTTAATGCTTCAGACCCATCTTGAGATTTCCTGTCTTTTCCTTCAAACATCAGTTGAATCATACTGAACTATTTCCTTCCACATGGTTAAAATATTGGCTTGTGGTTTTGGGGGGATTTTATTATTACTTTAATTCTTGCCATTTTCAGGGTTGTGAAACCCCATTATAGCTATGGGGATGAATTTCATCAGATAACTTTTATCCACCAGAAAAGGAGAATTCAGCACACTTGGTTTCTCAGGCAGTCCTAATTTGCTATTGCTTGGCAGTGTGGAATCAACAGAGTGAATGAATCCACTCTCCTTCTCCCTCTTACTCAAAATTCAGCATGTCCTGTCCACAATTCTTGAGATTTACAGTGTTTCTTTGGAATATGCAGTTTAGGACAACTGAAAAAACAAAAACCAGAGAAGATACTTCTTTCAAACAGGTATCGTTCAGCATCTTGTTTTCATTCTAGATTTTTGGTCATTCCTCTCTTTTCCACTCTCTGCCACCCCTAAAACTTTCCTAATAAGTGTTACTTAATTCCTTGTTGTGAAATGGGTTGTCTGTTTAATATCCCCAGACCTCAGTAGCCATCTTAGAAATTGTGTAGTTTCTGTTATCACTGTGTCAGGAGTGAGATTTAAATACCAATGAATTTCGGGAGATGTTGAGAAAGGAGTGGGGTGAGAGTCAAGCTGCTACATATATAAAATATATATAATGCACTATACATAGTACATTATGTATATAAAAATATACTGTGCTGACCTGTTTTCTATTTTTTTTCTCAGATGCAGGCAAACACGTTTCAGCTATCCTTTTCTCTTGCCAATTTAACAAACTTGATGCCTTTCAGATGTGGGTCCACAAATTGTTGCCACAATTCAGCCCTGCTTCTCCTATCTCCACTCCTGACTTCACAGTCCTGCCTTCATTGCACTGTCATCCCTCTTGCTTGTTGTACTAGGCCCTGTTGAAGTGTTTGCTTTTGCTGAGTTCAGTGAGTTGAAGTTATGCTGGGCTGGTACAGAGGGAGCAGCATGAGGAGCTTGGGAGAAGGAGCTAGGGATGGCAGAAACAGAGCTGGCTGTTTAATTGTAAGCCAGTCTTAACTGCCCTTGGCTAGTGGGTCTGTATGAAGCTGGCTGAAAGGATGTGCCACAGGGATATGGGGAGGAGGCAGAGGCCATGTGTCGGTGCCCTGACCAACCTACCGTGGTGGTCATGATGGAGTCCATCGTCACACGTCACACAGTGATACCCTGCTCCCCCTGGGCCCTCTCTGTGGGGAGTGTTGTCCCACCCTGACAAAGGCATTGGATTTGTACGGGAATTGAACACCAAGCGTTTTGGAGCAGTGCTGGGCATGGTCCTGATTAGCCGTGAAGGCAAAAGCCACTGCTGCTTTTCATTTCAGTTTCACGTGCTTCGGGAGCATGTGTGCGTCTGTGCTCTCAGAGCCATTACCGTCAGAAAATATCACTCCACAGCACTTTTAAAACTGATTCAGATACTTCTAATGACTTGTAACTTGGGTGCCAAATAGAATAGGTAGAGCAGGATATTTTTCATCAAGTTCTTGTTAAAAAGAATGTAAAAAACATTAATTGATACAAAGTCATAAAGATCTGGGCCTCCAGTTATTCCTAGAGCCCTTAGGGTGAAATTAACCCTCAAGTAGAGGCTCTTTTAAGGCTTTTACAGCATGCCAGTCCCATGGGGGGTCTGAATAAAGATGTATTATGGAACAGTTTTGCTGTAAAATTTTCAAGTTCAGTATCTGCCTGTATCTTTTCAGTGTTTAACTGACTTATGATCCTGCAGTACATATATTGATCCCTAATCTTAGGCAGATTTGAGTTCTAATGCAAAGCTGCATTAATAAATTTGTCAACTTGATACAAAACGGATCCACAATAAAGCAATACTTAATGTTGAGTATATATAGTCTATAAATGTTTATTATCTACTTATTATAGAGGAACCTGAGATTAGTCTGGTAGCTATATGCGATAAAGTATAATTATACATACATACACATCAAATTATGTGTAGATATGGGAACACATATTATTTTTACCCATTGTTAGGAAAAGTCAGAGGAGAGAATAGGCTCAGGAATTCCATCAGTTTTTTCTTAGTCAGACACTGAATAAAGCATGCTCCCAGTCCAGACTAAAGAAAATATTGCCATGAATTAATATGACATTTCTTACTGAGGAACATAACTTCAGAACAAGAGTAGCTGCTTGTGCTTTCTTATAATGCTCCCTGTGATTGGATGCAACTTTTCCTCTGTATGTTTTCTTTAATTTTTATGTTTTATGTGAAAGCTGAACACACTGAATTTGTTTGTAATTTGGAATTTAAAGCAAGGCTCTTTGTTAAAAGCCCAGAGGAAGTTTCCATATGACTTATGGGCCATTTGGGCTCAATTGAATTTAATGGGTTTCAGCTGCACCTCCACAATGGCTTTGAAGGAAGTGAAGGGAGATCTATAGGTCTTAATTGCTCAAGACTGGCTTGTTTCTCTTGAAAAGGCTGTTTGCAAGAAGCAGGTTGGGAGCATTAAAGTATATATCCTCAAAGGGATGAAGGAACTGCCGTTTGAGGAAGGGGTAGGATGAAAAAAGCTTTAAGAGTTACTCAGGAGCTGAACTAGGCAATCTGAACAGGTCCACGATAAGTTCTTGTTTGTGTGCTTAAAAATAATCAAATAATTGGAGGGCAGAGCTAAGCCAAACTTCCTTTTCAGTCCTTTCAAGAAAGGAATGGAGATCTTGGAACTGACAAGATAAATTAGGCTGAGACCAAAAGAGAAACCCAAACAGATAGTCCCCTTGGCCTCTCTCATGCTGGTTGACAGACATGAGTGTTTGAGTCAGCAGGTGAACCATGACTTCTAAGAGCAGTGGTTTGTTTATGCTTCCACTGTACAAAGCTTTTCAGTGGAACAGAGCAAACCTAACTGGGCAAGCTTCCATTTCAATTTCACATTTCCTTCTGCATGTGCAGCACCAACTGGCCTTATAGATTGATGTTACTAAGTTTGTTAGGATTACCCCTGGCTTCACATTAGGAGGTGTCTGACCCATAAGAATCTCCTATGACCCTGTTTTCCAGGCAGGCAGGAGAACACGTGAAATTCAAAGTTAGGAATATAAAGGAACTACTGTCTTACTGAAGATAATCTAAGAGACGGCATTACAGGAAGTTAACCTTTGGTGTACTCTGTCATTTTGGCCAGCATCATACAGGCAAATAAGAAGGGGACATTCTCCTGAGGTACCCAGCAGATGAATGCCAGATGGTACTGTCATAATACACAAAAAATAGCTAAATACCTACCGGTTGTGTTCAATACAAAAGGAACATTTTTCTTTTTCTGAATCCTGCAGGGCAGAACTCAGACAAGCATCTTAATGCAAACATCGAAGTAACTGAAATGTGAAGCTGGAAATCCAGAGAATTCTCCAAAAGCTTTAAGTAGCTTTTTAGGCTTCATTCATGTTGGGCCTAATGGATCCTCAAAGGGGAGAATGGTTTATCAAAGACAAGCATTTTAAGTACCTCGTGTTTATGTGGTAGGTAAATGGGCGTTTGTTACATTTGAATTGTTTCTGAATATGCAGAGAAAAATATCAAGCCACCATTAGCAGCAGCAGCAGCACAGCGATGCAGCAGCGCCTAGCTGGGGGGAAAAGTGTTTTCTTTTCCCATGTTAAAATATGCTCATTTTAATTTCCATGCAAAATTATAAGAATAAAAATATGCTGCCCTTTAGGGGAATGGCATTTTGCTAAATACCATGCATTGCTACAAACCTTAGATGTGAGGGGCCACATGCAAACATTTACATAGAAGAACTTTATGGATATGTATCTGGGTCTCAGTCTTGCAGGAAAAAATATTTCTGACAGCCTGGCTCTTTCAGGCTATGACATTTACTGCCTGCAGATAGAGGCTGAGTAGTAGGTGTGATGTTGTGACAGAAACTGAATGATTAGCTCTGCCTTTCCTTTCTTGTCCTTAAATCCTCTTCACCTGGTTTTATATACCTGTTTTCCTAATAAGTGAGTTTGCTATTAGCAATGCACTTACATATGCATGCCTCAGTCATTATTGTCCTGCATTCTGGCCTATTCAAGATTAGAGAAGTCTTCCTCTTCCTAGGCTTCCCAGAAATGCTGCTAAAGTTTGTCTGTTCAATTTCTTTGGTGGTTGCATCTTCTTTCATTAACTAGGGTAGCTGGTGTTGAAAACCAAACAGAAGGTAATGACAGACCACAGCAAGCTGTCTGTTGCTGCAGATGGAGGATACCTCTAGGATTTGGGTCAGAAAACACTTGGCAAGCATCCCTCTGAATTCTTCTTGTCACATGTTGAAGAAGCCTGCTTAGTGGCAGGGGTGAAGAAGGAAGCAGAAATCTTAAAATGGCTGCAATACGAATTTTTTTTTGTTTTATTTTTGTTCAGCATCGGAGCTATTTACAGCGTATCTTGCCAATTTATTCATACTGTTGCTGTCATGGGTTTTCCTGATTCTCTGCTTTCAGGACCTCCCCCCGCCCCGTGATCCCATTTAGGTCTGCAGTGGCAGGAGAAACGAGAGTTACTTATGCCTCGTTTTAGAATGGGACCTTGCAGAGAAGGTCTAAGAAGCCATTTGTTTTCTTTAAACATAGCTCAGCTTTGCACAGGCACTCACACACATTCAGACGGTTTCTACTTGAAATTCCTCATCCAATACAAATAGTTCACAGTCTTGACTGTGGAAAGTGAAGGCGCTCCCCTGACCCCCCTTTCTGCCGGCGTGAGGGGCTTGGGCCAGGACAGGCCGCACTGACAAGGTCTGCAGCGCCGGCAAATACACCTCTAAAAGCTCCGAACCCCACCTTTGTCTGCCGCTTGTGAGAAGAAACAGAGTGAAATCTGAGGGAAGCCTTCATCCCTTTGGAGACTCTATCACACGCTCCGCCACCTTTGAGGTTTGCAAGCCAGCAGTGAGAGTCGGTGTCTTTAGAGACGGCAGCTGTGGCCTGGAGGGGAAGCAGGAGTGAATTGCACCATTAAACTGTCTGTACCCTCTTCCTTGCTCAGTCTGTGTAAACTAACACACCATAGTGTTTATAGCTCTTCAGCACAGCCTTTTGAACAAGTTTTCAACAAATGCCTCTTTCTTTTCCTCTTCCAGGGCGTGCACAAGTTATGTAAGGTTTTGGAGAGATGGATGGTGGCAGAGCTGTTGGACACCCTGTACTGCTGTAACAATTGCCTTACAGCCTCTTCTGTCCAGGCAGTCTCTTCCCTAGGAAAGGTTAGAAACTGCCTATGTCCCCAACACCTCCCTTTCCCAAGAAATAGTCCCTTGGTACAACTGAAGCTGCTGTGGCTGTAGGCAGGGGAAGAAGATGCTGCAGGCATGAGGCTGGCCTGGAAGGAATGACCACAGAGGTGGGAAAATGTCCACATTTTGTTCCAAGTCCTGCACATGCTGAGATTATATTCCCTTGACTCTGTCACATTGCTTTATCTTTATGGGGTCCTGCAAATCCAACTAATCAATCACAATGCAGTATACCAGCAGCTTTTTCAGTATTTAACCGGTAGGAGTTATTTTGCAGGTATATCTCCTTTGTCTGCATATCATCTGGAGAAGTATTTGGTGTGTACGTACACATAGACCAGACTTCTTTGTTTGTATTACCATACTGGTTGTCTTGCTCATTGTTCCACAAGCTTACATTAGGCACTATAGAGGTACAAAACCATGCCACTTCAGAGAGGCACATTTAAATAGATCACATGCATTAATTTTGTTAGGGAGGAAAGGAAATTTTCTTTCATGTTTTCAATAGTTCATATTATTTTTGTGGCTCAAAACCATGCAAAAGAAAAGGACCCAAAACAACACAATAAACATAACAAATGAAAAGACACAAAGAGTTTTGCCCAAGAAGCAAATAAATTACATTTCAACTGAGATGGTAAGATAGATTAACAAACAGAAGAGAGGCAGTAGGGTAAGAAAGGACAAGGGTTATAGAAATAAGATTATTTGCAGTCCATGCAGTATACCCTAATACATTTCCTTATGCCCTGCTCTGTCTCCAGATGCTGCAGAGAAATGGCCAAAGATTAGCTCCCAGGGGCAGAGAACTGTCTGTGTGGTGTTTGTTTTTATAGTGCCTCCTTCAATGGGACCCTAATCCTCATTGGGGTCCCAGAGTCCTGTAGCAATACAAATAACACACATAAAGTAGTAGCAATAAGATCTCTTGGCCCAGCGCTTTTCTCGGTGTTGTATCCAAGCCTAACCTAAGAAAAGGGAAGGATTTTACAGCTTCTAGGGGTGTAGTCATTACTTTGGGTGTATGTTCTTATTTTTTGAAGTTTGTTCATCCCTTTCAGAAAGGATGTCTTGACCTGAAACTAAATTTGATATTAACATTGCCCTACTCCTTATTTGATACTTAGTGATATCTGAAATGTTTGGCTCTGACTATGGAAAGGTAGGAATACCAGAAAAGAAGATCATATATTATCTGGGCATAGTTCGTAGCCCAACTCCTGACAAGGAAGTGGGAACACAACAGACTTTTTTTATAATATCACAGTAGCTCTCAGGAATAATTTCTCAGAAACTCTGAAGCCTGAAAAAGAGGCATCAGAAAACACTGACCAAAGGTTTTCTTCTGATGGCTGAGGTAAAGCCCAGATTTGAAACTGCTGTTGCCTGGCTTGCTGAATCCTGGTGGGTCCAGATTTGTTATGGCCCAGCAGAGTTTGCCAGGGTCAAGGAGGTCAGTAACCTCATGGGCTATAAAATGTATGGTCTGCTCCATCAGGATTAGTGTGTGCAATTGCCTCCAATTTGCTGTTCTCTGAAATTAAGAATAACCTGGAAAAGTCAAACTGTGTTTAGAGCTTAGTTTTACACGTGGTCTGAGACAGCATTTATGCCTCAGACATGTGTCTAACATACTCTGGTTGCACTGTGAAGTGTTAAAGTTTAGCTGGAAAAGAGCTTAAATGCTGCTGCTTCACTGGTTTGGGCCCCAGAGTGGCCATTGTTCTCCACTCCTTTACCTGTTATTCATCCTTTAAGTCCAGCTCCCTCCAGAAACATGAGCTCTCATGCAGCTGGTAATTCTTATATGTCCAAGTAATGCACATTTGTATCAAGAAGACATGGTCAGAGTTTGTCTAACTTCTTGTCACTATAGCCAAGCCAGAAATCTAAGGTACAGTAACTCATTTTATAGTCACTCTATCTGGCACTGAATATAGATTGGAAAAATTCTTTGCTTAAGCAAGATGTGTGGTAATATTGTTATGCTATATTAAAGTTCTCAAGTGCTCTTTAAAAATAAATTACTTTCTCATGAGTGTGAGAGAGAAGTATCCCCTACCACAGCCACATTTCTCCTTGCCCAGAACTGCCAAATTCTTCCATGAAGAGAAAAACCAGGCAAAGGGTTGTATCCTAGTCTTTTTTTTTCTTTCTTTTTTTTCTGAAGTATTTGGTATTAAGTCTTCAGAAAGACTAGATAAAGCATTAGCTGTGAGTAGAAAAAAACATTAGGAACCACACCAGCTCGTCAGGGCTGTGCATGCACATCTCCCAGTGCTAGACCAAGCCTATGTATCAAAAAAAGGTCCCAAATATTTAGGGCAGAAATATTCACTCCACTTGTAAGTGCTCTTTTTCTTCTGGGTTTTCCTCTCAGCTTCCAAAAGCTGCCCCTTAAATGCCACTTGTGAATGGAGAAAATTATGCACTTTCAAATTCTCTCCTGGGGACTGAGGGCTCATATCTCTCCCTCTCACACTGATACCGTAATTTCACACTATTTTTTTTTTTGCCAGCAGTTGAGCCTTTCCTTGTTATATATGACAGGCATGTTTCATTTTCATTAGGGCTTTTATACTTTGAGAGGCCTGATGAGCAGGGGAAGGGAAGTGGCTGGATGGAATCGCTGCCACCTGAAGGGAAGCAGTCACAGGAGGTGGAGGGGCTCTCCCACATCCCAAATAGTGCCACTTTTGTACTCTGCACTACTGCCCTCCCTCAGGTGATGCAGTTTTGCTGCCACTGAAGCTTCCAGTGAGGCCACAGCCTCTATAACTGTTAGTGCAAAGCAGTAAGAACTCACAGAGGGAAAAACTTCTCAAACAAGTGATGTGCACCATGGTAGTTGTTGGGTGGAAACTGAGCTAACCGGCTAACCTACATAGGGGTCAGGTTCTCGGATGGCTCACAATTCGCAGTAGCAAGGAGCTAGTACATTGTATCTGTGTAATGTCATGTCCCAGCTGTGGTTAATTGCCACCCAAGTATCAAAACTTTCTGGGCTGATCATCATCAAAGGAAAGCTCACACAATATCAGTCTTGTCTTTCACCAGGAGAAAGGCAATACTTGGAACTCTTTGTGGGAGAGAGGACAGGAATACTGCTTGCTGCATTTTGTAACTTGACTTAACATGGTTGAACATTTAATGTGTTGAAGAATAGCTTGACAGCTACATGGAGGGTACTTCTTTCCATGCCTGCTGATAGGGTGAGCTCTCAGGCACTTGTATCATCCCTACTGGGTTGTGCAATCTGGGTTTGAAACCTGGGCACTGCCCTGGGACTTCAACTGCTGTGCGTTTAAAAGTTTTTCTGCAAAGATAATATTTTCTTTTTATTAAAAACCTCTATAGACCTATAAGGTTGTTACATAGCAAAATTCAGCATATGCAGCTCAGGTGCTGAATATCCAAAGGACACTTCCCTCTGGATGTCTTACGGATAACAGAGCAGCATCAGAAGTATTAAATGGATTCTCTGAGCACAGCAAAACCTGGTATCTGTAAGCAATGTCCTATAAACTCCGTGTTTCTGAAATGCAGCCCGCACTGCGGCTATGCAATCAAACTTCCTTTATATGAAACCTTCATGTACTCTCCCAATTCTTTTCTTTCTTCATTCCCACTTTCCTGCCCTTTGGCATTCATTCACACTGACATTATTAGAGTTGTCTCTGAAGCTGGCCTAAGGAGTCCTACATAGTATTTACATTACAACAGAGCCTGGGGGCATCAGACAGGGATGTGGGTCTGTTGTGCCAGCTGCTATTCAGCCTTTAAGTACCAAGGTAGTCCCTGGCCCAAAGAAATTTCCATCTTGAATTTTAACAGGTAGACCAGAGGGAGATGATTGTTTCCCTGATGCTTCAAACTAAATTCAAGTTGCTGTGAGTAGTAGGCTTTAGGAAAACCTCCTCTTTTCTTGTAGGAGGAGGTAGGAGAAGCACAAAACTGCCAGATTGAGATTCCCTGAGATGATCCCTAGCTGGTGGTGCAGAAACCACAGCAGGCAACCAGCAATGTGTAACACACACCAGACAGAAATAAAGTGAACACAAAGATTTCACAAATTTATTGCGAGTGCAGCCTAATGCTCCTATTCAGAGCACGTGTGTATTTCCACCTCAAAAGAAGAGAAAACAATTCCTTCAAGTCCCTCCAAATAAACCAGATTTTAAGAATCTTTCCACTGGAAAAAAGAACCCCAAAACCAAACTCAAAAACCTTTAAACCATTTAAGACCACCTTAGAAAGGCAGTCTGTAAGTATGCAAAACACTGGAGACCATCATATGCTAATCTGAGCTTAACAAAACACATAGCATTACCATGTGTAATTATACAGTCCAGCTATTAGTAGCTTTACCGCTGGCTGTTCTCCATCCTGCTTTCAAGCTACATCCTTTCCTTTCATCTTATTCTACACCACATGAAACAGGTGAGCTGTTCCCTTTATATAGCTCAGGGCTCCAGTCACATAGCTCTCAAAGCTTGGTATCTTCATTTAATCAGTTAAAAGAATTGAAATAATCAGAGATCTTTCATGAACTCCATGCCAAATTTTAATTCTGTTAAGCATTCAAGGCTTACCAAGCTAAAAAAAAAAATCAAGAAAAAATTAATTAATTTTTCCTAGGAATATCTACTTTGAAAAGCTGCCCTGGAGGGTACATTTGTAGTTTAGAATATCTTTCACAAATCACCCATATATCACTGCTAGCAACTTGCACAAAAAGACATCTCCGATGCTTTTTATTGTCAAGGCAACACTGTGGTTTCTGCATCCCATTTGTTCATGCATAGATAGTAACAGCATCCACATTTTATCTGATCCATTTGAATTTTTATCTTGACTTTAACCACTACTGGTTTCTTACAGGAGAGTACAAATTGTTTAGGGTTATCTTCACTAGTAACAACTTCTGACAGCAAAGAGATGGTGATACTAGCCCTAAAATGTCTGTATTTGTTACCTTGGATTAGATGACAGTACATCTAATGGAGCATTAATTTTCAGTTTTGGGGTCCTTGAATGTGTGGGTAAGAACTAGTGAATTATTTTTAAGGGGTTTGTGAAAGGTAACTCAGATAAAGCAGACTTATGACAATGGGCTTAAATTGGCTTGAAAGGAGCCTGAAGTGCCCCTTGAAAATGCTGTGGGGACTGCAAGCTGGAAAAGATTAGATGCCTGGGGCTATGCTATCTGCTCTGATTTAGGAGCTTGGGTCCTTGTTATCTGTTGTGCCATTCTTTCTCCAGTGCAAGATTAACCCCACATTCTTGCATAGGGGTCCTCTTTCCACCTAGGCCATCTGACCCTGGAGAGTGCAGATATTGCCCCTTCAGGCATAAGGCAAAGGCAGTTCTCTTTTCTCTCTCTCTCTACCATATGCTTTTCTTTACAGCATCAGCTGATGTGTTGCTGGTGGGTAAGTGACTGTCGTGACACATCACAGGTCCCAGGATTAGGCCTCTGAGAAACTGCAACAGTACCTTGCAGATAAGTCAAATATTTCCTGACCTTCCTAGATTCTCAGGAAGATAACCAGGAAGACATCTTACTGAGTTTGTTTCGAGATATGTGTTGGTTTTAGCAGTGAAAGAGCATTAAGATGTCTGTTAGTATGAAAATAAATAAAATGTGTGTATGAGTTTGGTTAAGACAAAGGTCTGTATTTTCCAAACAGAGATGTACACGGTGATAGTTTTGCTGTGAGTCCATCTGCTCTGTGGAGCCACCCTCCTGACATGGAGGCTGTTGTGTTCGTTTTCGAAAGACCTCTGAAGAGCAGCTGGTCTAGCCTCTTGCTCCAGACAGGGTAGACTTTAAAATTAGGTCACATTACTCAAGGCTATGTCAGTCAAGCTTTGGAAATTCAACCCGCTGGACAAACTTTGCAACGGTGAAAATTTTTACTTTCATGGTATTTTTCTCCCCTTATATCTCAACAAGGTTTCTCTGGTGGCAGCTTATGTCTGTCACCTCTCACTGTGCACCTCCATGCAGAGCCTTCCCCAAACTCTCCCATTTGGGAGCTGCAGACCACAGGATGATCCCTCCTCACCCATCACTTCTGCAGGCTGAACGGGCCCAGCTCTCTCTGCCTTCCCTCCTGCACCCTGAGCTCCAGCCCCCTCACCATCTTGATGCCCCCACACTGGACTCACTCCATGATGTCCATGCCATAGTGTTCCAAGTTCAAGCTCATAAGCACTGAATGTGTCGGAATAATCACTTCCCCCAACCTGCTGGCTACTTGCTTTCTGCAACAGCCCCGTGTTTGGTGTTGAGTCACCAGGAAGAGGTGGAGGTAAGCATGGGTTAAGGATGGGTACGCTCTAGGGCACTGAGGTAACACTGCTGCACACACTCCCATCACAAGTAGGATGGCATGGTTTCGGCAAACAGGGTGTCTGCTCACAGCTTTGTGCCCCACCCTGCTGCTCAGACAGACAAATGCTGGTGAATCACTATAATTCAAAAAGAGTGTAGCTTGCTTTCAATTGCCACAGCTGTGAGCTGCAGCGCTCAGATGATTCACAAAGGGTTCAGCCTTCCAGGCCCAGGGGCTGGGGAGGCCACTGGTTGCAATGCCAGACATTGCAACCTCATCTGTGTTCAGGGGTCTTACATGCACTGAGGCAGTTGTTGGGATTTGAATTGAAACCACAGTCATTATTTCTTTTAACAGGAATACGATTAACAGTCGTTATTCCTTTCTGTCCTTCTTTTCTGTTCCTCTGCATTCACTGTGGAGGGGAGGTGTTAACTGTTTTGTTTGCTATTTTGTTATTGGATTTGGCTGGAGAACTGTTGTGGAGAATTGTGTGGAGGGGAGGTCTCTCTCTATTCCTGGTTCATCTTGTGAAATGTGGCAAGGTCACCAAAGAGTGGGGAAATTTCTTTGTCAAACCGTAGACAGATTTCATATGGGTCACGAGAAGAACTCCAACCTTAACGCTACCACCACCAACAGTCTTACAAGAGCTGTGAACTATTTGGCAATGAAAATTGGCAGTTCTGTAACCAAAATCCAATTTTGCAGGAGAGTTAGCTTTGTGCCTTTCTTTGGATACTGTTTTTCTGTTGTGAAAAGCAATACATACGGAGGCCCATTAGAGCCTAAGGCTATTGTTGATGCAGTCTTGACTCGTTCTTGGCACTCCTTTACCTTCCTTTGATAGCTCAGCTGGTAGAGCGGAGGACTGTAGGCTGTCACTGAAAAGTAATCCTTAGGTCGCTGGTTCAACTCCGGCTCAAAGGAAAAATTTTTGAGGTTTGTTTTCAGTTTTGTCTTTCACTTTTTTTCCAGAGTTTACAACTTTGGAGAACACCCCCTTCTAACCACTCTGTACCACTCTGTGAAAAATTTAGTCTATTTTCCTTGTTTGATTCAGATGGTTATTACAGCTGCAGTGCTGTGACCATTGTCACCTCTCTATGAACCATTCACTCAGGAGTTGGACTCAGTGGTCCTTGTGGGTCCCTTCCTACTCAGAATATTCAGTGAAATTTGTGAAATCTAGCTAATCAGTTGATGCCCATTACAAGAGCTTCTGTTCCTGCAGGGACTCAAAACCTTCTACAGATCCTTGAGAGGTGGAGCAGACACATGGTGCAGAGCTTGCAAAGCCTCTTTTACTGGAGTTGGGTGTGGAAAATGAGGGCAGGTCCAGTTACTGGAGCACCCTTGTTGCTGGTTTCACCCCTTTTCCTGTCTTATTCTTTCATCTTGAAGTGTGAGGCTTTGAGTGGGGCAGTGGGGAGCTAAGAGACCTGAGGAAGAAAAATGTTTTTGTGGAGACAGGAAGGGATCATTCAGGTACTGATACCTGTTTGAGACAGTGACTACATGTGGCAATAATCAACAGCCTCCTGAAAGGGTTGTGAATACCTGGGCATGCTGTCCTGAGGTATATAATATCCAAGAACTGTCCGTTTCAATGGAGAATTGTAAAGGTTGGGGCTGGTACAAAGGAAATGGATAAGAAGGAGCCCTAAGAAAGGACACCAGAGGCCAGGTTAAGAAGGCATTTTAAGGACTCATTCATACAGAAATTTTCTGAGAATAGAGAACAGGGCACTGCGACCTGTTAAAATTTTGTTTCACACAGGAAACTGACTCACTTTCACAAGACACAATGAGTTCTGAGACATCTGTAAGGAGCTTTATTAAAGAAAAGATTAGAGGGTTTTATATGTTTACATTAGACGAGATGACATTAGGGATCTAAATCCCAAAGCTCATGCAAAGCTTCTCATGCAAAGCACCTCCTCATGCAAAGTGCAGTGCTAAACTGAACAAAGGTAGAAGGAGGTGGCAATTTTGTTCAGTTGCTTACCTTTCATTGTGCTTAGTAAAAAATATTTGGTAGTAGTTGGAGTCAAATACACCAAGAAACCAGCTAAAATGAATAATCAAGTGATTATATGTAATTCCAATTTTTATTTTTTTTTCTTTTTTAACTAATTAGTGTCAGATCAATGACCATCGATCATAGTACAACACTGGTTTTCTTTGTCTTCCAAATCCAGCTGCATTAATTCCCCTTCAGCCTGCAAAGCAGTGCAGACTTACAGCCTCATAACCATAATGGGTTTTCAGCACAGGGAGGCACAGGACAGGAGGAGGCAGTTCTGCCTCTCCTCCCAACAACAAAACTGGCTCACCAGGCCTTGGGGTGAGGTGGGCAGGTCATTAATTTATTGCTTCATAGGTCCTCCCACAGTGGGATGGGGTTGTAAAAGCAGGAGTGAGAGAGGCAAGAAGATTCCTTTGCAGTCCTAATAGGACTCCTAGGGAGGAGGATGCACAGCAGCATCATCTTCAGTGGGAATCTGGCAGTCAGTTTGTATGAGGAGGCAGAGAGGGGTATGAGCCTGGGTGATGCCACAGGAGGAACTCAAGTATATTTGTAACTAACCTGGATTAGAAATCTGTCCCAAAGCACCTGGGACAGATTCCCTCCTAACAATGTGCTTTTTATGGTTTTGGTGAGCAAAGTAGGAACCCTTCCATGATTCATGCCGTTAATTGCTACAAAAAGCCTGAAAGCTGCCAATAATCATGCCATGTAAATCTTTGTAGTCATGTCAGGGAAGAGACCAATGTTTTCCCTGAGACTGGGGAATGGTGGTGACTGATGGGTAGTCTGGCTGCCTCACAGGTATTTTGTTGATGTGCAGGTCTTTCCTGACTTAGTATTTCAGTCTGGGTTGCACAAGGTATGGTTGAAACAAGAATGAAGGGAGAAAGGATTAGTTAGGAGTAGGTTCTTGTTGCAAGTGGTGCTCCTTCTGTGGTTGAAGAGGGTGAGTTGTTTCATTATGGATTCACTCTCATATTGCTGCACACCAGTGGATAGCTGAGGCCTGTGGAGAATACCACCTGATATTATCCCATGGCTGTTCCATTGCCTGTTATTTCAACTGCCCCCATACTTGATGCAGTGACAACACTGACTCTGTGTTTTTCTCTTCAATAACATTCACACAAGGTAGTTTTATATAGTGAGTTCCAGCAATTGTAGCCATCAAGCCAGAACTGTGAATTTAAATAAAGTCCTGGTGTTTTTCTCACATATGTTTGGTGGGAGGCATTTAAAAATTGTATTGTCTTTTTTGATTATGAGTTTCAGCTTTTCCCTTAATTTTGAACAAGCTTCCCCACACAGCCAAACACCTCTGATTCATCAGACATTGTGAAGGTTGCTGTGTCCTTGTCTGAGGAATGGGGCTCCCCAGGTCAGACCTCTGAAACAAAGATGTGACCAGCTGGGGACAATAGACCAGCAGTAGTACACCCCCATTAGACAAGATAGTGTTTGTTACCAGTGGGATGAGTGGGACTTTTCCCTTTCCTAAACACTTTCTTTTGTCTTGTCTCATCTCCTGTCGCTAATCAAACCTTTAACCTATCACCTAGTTTAGAAGCAGCATACTGCATAGTGAAGAAATTGAAGCTCACAGAGTTGGCATAAACATATTGCAAAATATCTGTACTTTCTCCCCCAAGGAAGGAGCAATGCTTGCTTTCCCTCAAGACAGCTTGGTGAGTTGGATCCAGTGGTCTGCACCCACAATTCTTCTTACATGGTTGTTTTGCACCTTTGCTAAGCAGAGTTCTGTGGTTTGTGACTGGTCTCCTCTGTGCTCATCCTGAAAGTAATTTTTAAAAATTAAAAGTACAGTTTTGGCACTGGCATAACTCCAGGTTCTCAGTTGTACTTGCATTGAATGACTTTGTGTATCTTGAGCTTTGTTTCATACAAATGAATCTCAGCTTCTCTCTAGACACCTGTTTTCACCTGTTTGCACCAAAGTTGTGTTGCAGGGATTGCTTATTCAGACACGATGTGAAACAACTGAGCAAAGCAGGGTCTGCTTAGGAAAATTTGATTTAACCTTAAAGAAATTTCAGAAGATGCTGGGTAATCTCCAAATTTTGGATGTGAGCTGCATGCTCTGGTATCAGGTTTCAGCCCAGAAATGTAGTGCTGCATCAGTGAAGGGACTGAAGCCTTAACTTTGTACTGAGCCCACTGCTTTTCTTTGAGCACTGTAACATTTTTCTGCTGTCCTTGCTCTCTTGTAGCCACCTGTTGCCTCTGGTCATGCAGATGTAGATAAAGCTCTCTGTACAGGGTCATATCTTTGTAAAGTTTTTTATTATGGCAAGGAAAACACGGTCCTGATTCCTGTCTGGAATAATAATATAAATCAATGGCAACAACTGCACAATTCCCTTACAGCTCTAGAGGTAGAATCATGGCAATTAAAATAATGTGCAATTAAGGAGAGCTTGAAAAAGCTTTTAAATCCAGGAAGCAAGTCAAGATGCTTTGCTGATGATTTGCTAGTTTGTAGAAATTGCAAGTGGTTGCAAATTGGCTTGCTTTTACCATGAAGTAAAACTATTCTCCAGTGTGTGTTTAGCTGGATTTATGAAAAACATCTCAGCATGGCTGGAAATGACCAACAGTAGTTGCTGCCTTTACTTGCATTCACCAGACCACATAGATTTACAGCAAACTAAGCAACTGTTTGCACATTTCTTCAGGCCTTCTTAACCACCCTGTAACAACCAATTTTTCTTTTTCCTATTGTCGTTGTTATAATCAGGCCTTGATAAGAATTGCTGCCAGAGACACCCAATCAGTCCCATGCTATCATCTGGGTATGATTAGAGTCCTCAGGACAGATTGAAGCCATTTTATAGCATTGATTACTTCCTTATTTCAGGTTGTGCCATTTCACCATTTACTGATTTAAAATTCTTGCCTCATTTAAGAGGGTACATTTTTTTTACATTGTAAATAACAAAATCTATTTTGTTTTGTGAGTCCAAATAAGCTTTGAAGTTTGTGGCTTTGTAATTTGAAAGTCATCTGGAGAGTGTACGCTTTCTTGTCATCTTTAATCAATGCACTATAATCAATTATCATATCAAAGTGTTCAATTACTTCTTAGTGCAGAGGTGCTGTAGCTATTTGGCCTAATTTCCTAGAAGATTCTCAGCATTCTCACTGCAGCACTGAGGTTACTTACCTGACTACTTAAAGATGTCTGCTGTGAAAATGAAGCCGGTACTACTTGAACATCAGCCTCCTCATAGAAAGCAGTACCAGATGCTTCTTCAGCACTGCAAACCAATTCTCTCTGTCCAGTTTGTGAGCTGGGTGTACTGTGTTGCTGCCAGTTCCTAAGAAGAGAGTCTTTGTCTGTGTATCTGTGCTTTTATGCTAGCCTGGCTCCTTTTTTT
Organism: Cyanistes caeruleus; assembly: GCF_971803275.1. Classification (NCBI taxonomy): domain Eukaryota; kingdom Metazoa; phylum Chordata; class Aves; order Passeriformes; family Paridae; genus Cyanistes; species Cyanistes caeruleus. The sequence goes on from NC_141701.1 coordinate 90,866,447, forward strand.
TTTTTTTTTTTGTGAATATCTAGAGATTTCAACATTCCCTTTTCCTGCAGTATACTACTCTTCCATTTCTCAGGAATTATGGGAGGAAAGTCACTGCTGACTGTTGGGTCCATGAGTTTCACATTTATTTGAAGGGTGAGGAAAAAAAATTGTGAGGTTGGTTTGGTTTGGTTGGTTTGTTGATTTTTTTTTTTCATGGTTGCTAATTCCCCCACACCTTATTGAAGCTTGAGATCTGTATTTGTGAATTAAGGATCTCTCTAAACTCAGAGTTGAGGTGTTAGTCCTCCTTATTGCCTTTTTTTTGAGTATGTGGAACTAAAAAATAAACAGACAATTTTATGTCAGTGTTAGGCTTTTTTTGGGGATCACTATGTTTTGAACTCCACCCAAACTTTAGTGTATCCATCCTTACATCCCTGCGACCTGGAGACGTACCTACGTCCTTTCTTCGTGTAACACTGTTAGTCCCTAGGATTGCTGCAGGTGAGTGATGGGTCCCAAGCAGCTGCAGTAGAGAAGTCACCTGAACTTTCTGAGGATTTGGCTGCTTTGTGTCCTCACCACCCTTCCTTATTTCTCAGGTTCCTATCTTTTGATAAACAATTGACTTAACTCTCTGAGAAACCAGCAACGAGTTTTCCCATGATTTTAGTTAGCAACAGCTTTTCAGGCAAGATAATCTCCTTGGTTCCTTCTCCAAGAAAACTATTGAACTACCAGTGAATGAAACTCTAGGAGTATATTGCTGTATTAAATCTTGGAGCATTGACACAACCAGTTTTCCAGCACTGACTCCATGCCAGGAGAGCAGAGTGGTGGGTTGGAAGGGAATTCTGCATTCTTATGGAGAAGGAGGAGAGTGGTGTCAACCACTTGGATATCCATCCATCCATCCATCCATCCATCCATCCATCCATCCATCCATCCATCCATCCTCTGAGGCATACTGTTGCTTTCCTGCAGAAAGACATCTGTTTGTGGATGGGCCAGTGCTCAGTCCTTGGTGAGAAATGAAACAGTGCATGCACCTAGGTACATTTCATGACAGTGAAAAAAGCAAGAGAGGACACAAAGCGCTGTTTGAGCCACTTCTCATCAGGCTGAAGAAAAGAGAGCATGAGCGGCTTTGTGGTGAGAAGGTCTGTAAAAACATAGCCATAATCCTCATCTCATCTTACCTTTTGATAAATATCAAACTTGTGATGAACCTTGTGACCTGTCAGAGCTCTCAGCTGAACTGCAGCTGAAGAGATTCACTGTAAAAGGATATAGGCGGCTTCTTACTGTTGATTTTTAACCATGAGAGTTCCTAAGGGAAATAGCATATAGTAATAACATTTAATGGTCTTCTGATGAGCATCTGGTACTGGGTGTTTTTTTCTTTTAAATTGCATTAAAATTAAAACTGCATTACTGCAGAGTCCTCATTTCCTGTTACGAGGCGAATTATGATGCTCTATTGATTGGCAAAGCTGTTTCCCATCCTGCCTAAGTGTGGTTAGTGGACAGAATTTGACTCATAGACACAGACATGCCCTACCAGCCCCCTCAGTTCTGAAAGTTTTTCCCTCTATATTATTTATAGTGAAACCACTGATTCTCAAAATTTAAAACAGAGAAGAGAAGGTATAAAATACTCTCATGTATGCCTTTGTATTAATTTATGTGCTATCACATTGAATAAAAGGAAATAGCAAGTTAAGCATGTTCAAGAAGCTACATGATGAGTATAATTGATGCATTCAGCCTATAGAACATACATATAATAGTCCATTGTAGTTATGGGATGGGCCAGCCAATATTTTTGCCTTGGAGATCATTACTTAAGCAGATGACTCTTGACCCTTTTCTTTTAGTGCTTCAAGAAGTTTGCCAGAAAGTACCCTTTTGTGCCAATCAGCCTTTAATATCTCTCTCTGAGCAGCCTCAGTTTTTCATTTAACTTACTTCTGAATGTTAATCTGCTTTTTATCCCAAGGATCTTTATGAGAAATAAATTGGAGCCTTTTCAGAAACGCAGTTGTAAAAGCTTCTTCCTTACTAGTTGAAAGCTTGCCACAGTGTAGCAGCAAGGTATGCGTTGTAAAATGATGTAAAATTTAACAAAAAGAGAAATCAAAACTAAAAAGGCAATGGTTCAATGCTGGAGAGACCTGCTGGGTGTTTCTGTATGGAAACTCTCTGACCTGTGTATTCCATGGAAGCATAGGAAATGGCAGCTGATAGGAGACCAAAAAAACTTATATTTGCAAAGACAAAGATCTACTTTGACATAACTTTGCCATTCCCATTGGTCCTCGTCCCGCCCAAGGTGGCCAATGGGCAGAATGAAGAGAAAAGCTCACAGCCTAAATGGCAAACCACATTAGAGAGGATGGCTTAAACAGGTTCTGACTCAGGAAAGGAAGAGTGCTCCCTGAGATACTGAAGATTGGAGTAGTGCATGAAACTGGGTGGTTCCTTTTCAACCTTGTTGGGAAAAGGGAGGAAGATAGCAGCAAAGAGAGGGGGCTCCACTGAGGAGACCGATGCACACTGCTCCCAGGGACAGAGGTTGTGTGAATGCTACTGGGTACCCAGCTCTTCCCTGTGTATGCAGGGACTGGAAAGAAAATCTGTGTTTTAGTGTGAGTTGTATTTCTCTTTCAGGGCTTTTTTCTCATCAACTACCCTCTTTCAAGGGGAGTGCCGGCAGACCTCTGGAACGAATTATAAGGAAATCCCATAGCCTCCTATAAAAAACAAAAAAGCCTAATGTCAAGGGGAATGATAAGGGATCTTTGGTGATTTGAGAACAAATGGAACTTGGAGCCCTTTCCCCACACAACAGTAATTATTGGTGAAAAACCTCCTGAAATATGGCTTTTCTGAAGCCATGGTACCAACAGGTTCCTTCCCATTTGTTTTCTTTATGATGAGGCCTTTCTCTCCTCAGTGCACATGATGATACCTACTTTATTAAAAAAACCTACACAATTGATGGCTGCTTTTTCTTTGCTAGGAAAGACAGACCTTGGCAAATAATTACTTCTTGTTCTTACTGCTAACATCTGTATGACTTATTATTTATAGAGACTTGTTGTAAAAATGGGAATGATTTTCTTGACCTGGTAAGTTACAGTTTAAACCAATAAAAGAACAAAGGAGGGGTGCGTAAGAAGAGGACATAAGAAAGGCTTTTGTTTAAAGACTCACATGCACAGCTAATAGATGTAGCTGAAGAAAAGACATAAAATACCTCAGATTAATAACTATGACTTTCTGCTGGCTTATTGCTTTCTAAAAGCTTTCCCCTCCGTGGACACAGAGCTGTATAAAAGATGAAGTAGTTACACTCCACATTTTAGTCATCCCAGTAATGATGGCAACATCTCTGTTAACAAACACAGGTTCTCCAAGGAAAGCAATCCTCTCTCTAGTATTTCTAAAGGAAAAATTAATCGGGTTCACTTCTCTGTGTTGCCTCTATACTTGCTCTTCCATTCTTTGCTTTTCACTGCTTGACCCTTGTTGAATCACTCATGTAAAGCAACAAAACACTGCTTTAAGTATACAAATCTGGGTCCTTCTGTTTCCTGTGAACAGGTGCTGCTGAGAAAGTGAAGAAGAAACTTGTCAGAATGCTTTAACAAGCACTGTATATGAGAAACCTACTGGACAGAAAGCCCAGATCAAACACTAACTTTGTTTTTGCAAAGCAGGAAATGTTGCTCAAATTCATGTAGTAAATATTTATTTGTGCATCACAGGGAGCTTTCATGTAAGCTTGGATTAGCTGGAAATGAGGACAAGGCCTGAAGTTTTCTCCCTCTTTGCTATGAAAGCAATTGTGATTTTTTTTTCCAAGAAAGTCCCTCAGCTTTTGAGCTAGGCAGAAATACATTACATTTGACCTCAATACTGTGTTCTTCAGCAGCTAAAGAAGACTTTTAGGCTACTATTTAAATTTTAAGAAATGTACCAGAAGGATAGAGAGAGAGAGATATGGGCAAAGACCTAGAAGTGGAGAGAACCAGTGACGAGAAAAGGTCACACATATGGGAAAGGAGAAGAGGGACAAGGATAAGAGTGGTGTTTATTTCACAGGGGTAAAATCACAGTGTGCAAGTACAGGTTGAAAGAAGCCAACAAAAAGGGGTTTTTTAACACTAAAGAAGCTCAAAACTAGTGTAAGGTCATTGATTCTACTTCATTCTCTTGCTTTATACCAATTCTGTTCCAGAAATCAGCATTGCATTTGGCACCATCAGAAAGACAAGAATCCAGGGAGTCACAGAGACATCCTTAGCCCTGAAGTCTCTTAGGGATGGGGGCTGAGGAGATCAAACAAGGTAGGGGAAGTCTTGCCATTAATCACTTAGGTAGATACAAAGGAATGTGCTACCATTCACCAATGGCTTTTTACAGGGCCCTACTTCACAACACTCCTCCCACATGTTTTGCAAGTGTACAGATCAAGCTTTCCCAGCAGTAACCTGGCGTGGGATTACGTTGTCCCCCCTCTTCCTCTTCCACACACCTGGCAGCTCTGCCAGGACCTAGAGCCTGAAGGGTAAATGCCTCAGGGGTGGTGGTGGATTGCTTCAGCCAACAAGCCTGGCAATCTTCTGCTTTTATGAACACCAAGCTCACCTTGGATATTGAAAGAAAGAAATGCATTAGCTGGGAAGCGTGTTGGGTTTCTTCCAAAGCACACTAGTATGTTGCTGAGCACACCAGCATGGAAACAATTTGCAGGATGGAGAGCCAGTAAGCTCTCTGTCAAGGAGCTGTTCCACATGCTCTTCTCTCCCTTCACCTCCAGAGTCATTCCTTGTTCAATCTCTTTTGCTTCAGTTTCACCATCTGATCTTAAATATGTCTTTCTGACATGAAGAATCTGGGTGAGTAGAGCCACATTAGCTGTAAAATCCCTAGCCAATCTTATTTTTTGGCATGAAGATGGCTGTTACAGCATTGTTTTTATTATTCATCAAAAGGAAACTTTTCAAAGTAAATACATCAAATACCACATAACATAAGCTCTTCCCAACCACTGCTTCCTCTACTTTTTTCTCTTCCCCTACCTCCTATTTTTATAAGTAATCAAGTTGTTACTCTAGAGTCAATTCTAGGTCATCTTTCATTTGCTCAGAATATATCCTTATTGGCAAGCTATTTTCCCATTATTCAGGAACACACATATTGTTTTACTTACAGCTGTGTGCTGTATTTTATGTTCTCATGTAAATGTTATGCCTGAATTATCATAACTCGAGCAAACTGGTTTTAGGGGTTGTTGTTGTTGTTATTTTTAGGTTCCTTCTCCTGCATCCAAAACAGGAGAGAAATATTATTGTATCTATTTTTCACTATTTTATTTGGTCCTTGAAGTGACTCAGCTTTCCACATTTCTCTCTGCAGAAGGTAGATTTGCAGATTTCCTTCCTTGGCTGTGCAAGTTGCCTTACTTTGGGGAAAAATGCTAGCTGAGGTTAGGAAAGATTAACAGATAAGCAGCATTGCTTCTATCCCGTGAGAGGCAGGAAAGAAGACAAGGCAGGGACATATTCCAGAAATTCATTGCCTGCTGTGTAAAACCCCTAGTTTTTCTTCTCTGTTTTAAACTGTGGCTGGTTTCAATGAGTGTCCATGTTGCTAGTGTAGTAGAGTCTGATGAAATCTGGTGAATTCTGCATTTGCTCACTATTTTCTTGATTTTGGGAGCTAATAAAATAAAATCTCATATTTACATCTTGAGGGCCCAGTGAGGCAAAGCACCCAAGTCTCATTGTTTCCAGGATGTTCTTAAATATTTGCTGAAGTGATTAACTTACTTGAGATCTTGATACACAAGAATTCACTCTAACAACAAATACATACTGTTATTATTAATCTTATAATGTGTTTCATGACAGTATGTGCTAATGCTTGATGCATTATAGAGACACACAGTATGTAGAAGAGGTGGATTTTCTTCTGTGTGGATGAAAAAAGAAAAAACAGAATTTCCCCCTTATTTTTAGGATATCTGGTAAAGTGGAAGACCCCTGAAGGAAAGTGTGCTGCAGCCTTGTTGTTGGGTTGTTGGTTTTTTTTTGCATACTCTTCTAATGCAGAAAGTCAGGGCAGTCTTCCCCTCCTGCCCCCATGAGGGTGAGACCACATGCACCTCTTAAGCTACTTTATTCATACTATGTGCTTGTTAAATTGTGAATGACTTCAAGGCACTCAGAGCATTAAAGGAAGTCTCCTGGAGGTTTTTAAAAGAGACTCTCCTGGATTTTTTGAAGTTATGATATTTGTAGTTTGCATGGACTTGTTTTTTTTGATTAAATGTGTGCTAAATGCTAATGCTTGCATTATAACTGAGCGTCTTACTGTAGGTTTGACGTTTAACTGGCATCCAAGATTCAAGAACAGAGCATTTGATCCACGTTAGGTGAACTGTTCAAAAAATTCTTGTCTCTTTCATTATTTTAACCTCCAAAGAAGAAATCCCCTATAGGATGAAAGTTTAAACATTGAGGCAAATGGACAAACAAACAAAACAATCTTTTATCATTGTTGGTGGGAGAAGTGTTCCTTATACTTCACATAACTCACAAGGAACAGCTATCGCAGTTCTGGTTGCAAGTGATTTTTTGGTTATTTGATGTTTTCAGGAGGAAAGAGAAGAGCTTGTAGCTGAATGCTTTCTCTGGCTGCTTCCTGGCTTGAATGTCAAGTGAAAATGCCAGTAAATGACACTGACCAGGACATGTTTGTGTGACACTTCTCTTCCCCAGACTAATTTAGTTATGCCCTGCTCCACAACAGTTCACAAGTTGTTCTTGAAACAGTGGAGAATCCCAGAGGGATCAGGTTTGCTCTTTGCCCACCCTGGCCTATTCACCTTCCCCACTGCCCTGGGAGCCTTTGCTGCTGTGCCAATTACAGCCATGATCAGGGCTGTCTTTAGTGGATATTGATATCTGAACAAACAAACCAAGAGTCTGGTCTTAATTGCTGATGTCTTTGCAATTTGGTTTCCTGTGGCGTGTTTGTACAGATGTCATGGCTGGTATTCCCCTGCTTTTCAGTAATCACGACCATATTGGGGGCGGGAGGATGGGACTGATTTGCTGTGTGTTAGCTGCAGGAGCTCACACCTCACTCCTGTGGCTTCTATTCCAGCCTTGCTGCCTAAGCCCCTGCTTGGGATGGCTTCTCTTTGCACCTGTTCCTCTTCAGAAGGGCCTTGTGATCCCTCACTCTCAGTCTAGAAGAGTTGTCATTACAGCGACTATTGTCATGTGGTCACTTCTTGTCTACAGATTGAATGGGTGCCTAGGGACACACAGAAAACACCTCAAAGGACAAGGTCAGTGGAGAGCCTGAATAAATGACCACCATCTCACTGGATCCTTTGTACAGGATTCATGTCCTGGATAGCCCTTCTTTCCTGCAGACAATGTTCTTTGTATTCTCCTGAGCACTTGCTACTGTGTTTGTCCAGAGCTGGTGCAGTACAGCCCAGCCATGGTCCTCTCTGATCTGCACCAGAGGAGCCACTAGCAAGCAGCTCCAAGTGAAAGGAGCTGGAAGGACAGATTGGTCTTTGCTCACCCTAGACAGTAATTTCTTGATTCCTTCTAGACCGAGCTGTGCTATCTACGTAAAATAAGTTGCTTTACACTCAGATGATACTGCAAGTTCCTCTATCACTCCATCCTTTCTGCTCCAGGCAATACCCTTGCTCTTATTTCAAGATCTTTTCCCCTACATGTCTGACATGTTCAGGGGTGGAGTTTGGAGCATTTAAATCCTCTGACTTTTTGTGGCCAGAGGACTGGAGGAACAGTCTGCTCTAAGCAGAACTTCCCCCCAGACTACTTGCAGTCATATCCAAATAGCAATGGGGAAGAAAGAGAGGCTCATTGTATGCTCTCCAATTTTCTCTGTTAGGAAGATCAAAAGAATTGCTGCCTTTACTGGCAAATCTCAAGGATGAATTGTGGCAGCCAGACCAGTACTGGTCTGTGTTGAACTGTAGTCACCCAGAATAAATCAGCACTAATTGCAGTCTAGGGCTGTGATTGCAGAGGGGCTGCTCAAGCCCCACACCGTGACACCCGCCCCCCCCTCCTCCCCCCCACTGCCTGGTTGTTAAAGCCAGCAGCAAAACTCCCAAGGACATCAGGAGACAGAGGGCTGTGGCTGCACCCTCATGTGCTTTAAAGCCAAATACCTTGCTGCCTCTCTGAGGAAGCAAGACTGATAAAGTGATGTGGTGAGCATCACCAAATGATGCCACCCTTGGCAGTGTAGCTGCCCCAGTATCGTGGGATCCAGGGGGAAGGTGATATCTTGGCTTTCTGTCCACAGGAGAGCTGCACAAAGTTGCTCTGGTGGCCTTGGAGAAGATGGGGTGGCTGCATGTTAGGTTCTCATTCTTTCCCAGATTTATCCATGGCAAGATCTGCCACCCACTGTGACAGGAGCTGTCTCCTGCCCCCATGGTCAGCTGTGGCACAGAGCAGACTGACCATTTCTGCTGTGGCCAAGTAAATTGTTGTTCTTTCATTGCTATCACCTAAGACAATTCCTTTTCTTTTGTCTCCAGAGGCAGAGGTTGCTGCCACATGGGTGATCTTATGTTATCCCGGCTTAAGTGATTTTTGTTGCAAGAGTGCAGGTGGATCAGCAAAATATTTCCACAATGAAAAAATATTTCTGTGATATCAAATTTAATTTTAATTTCCTTCTCACTGAAACTATATTTGAAACTAATGCAGTTTTAAATATAAATTAAATATGTATAGTATAAATTTCAGAGTTTCCTTATAAAGGACAGACAAGAAAAGGAATTCAAGTCAATTTAGAAGCCAAATTAGCCTGAAGATGTGAGTGCTGGACAATTTTGAAGAACATTTCTTAGCTGCTATAAAGGGAATAACATTTTCTTCAATAAAACAAGGCAAAGATTGGGAACAACATTGGTGCAAAGGCAAAGGGGATCGCCCACCTTCCTGCCACTTGTACCTGGGGAAACTGCTGACAAGAACTGCAGGTATGAATGGAACTGAAATGGCTGTGGCTTGATCCATGGGAGGTGGTGAGAACTGGGGAGAACAAGCCCAAATGCTTCTTCCCCTGCACACACCAGGCTCAGGGGGAAAAACATCTCCCTGCATTAAGTAAGGGGCCAGAAAGCTGAGCAAGCACTGAGGTGGGGTACAGTGAGGCTGAGCTGGAGGTGGGTGTTCTTTGCAGGGCCTGTGCTGCCTCTTGCCAGGACCTGTCTAGGTGATGCCTCCTGCATCATAGGGGATGGCAGCACAGGGCCAAGCCTTGTCCTTGCAAGCTGAAGATTGGACACCTGCTCCCATTTGTTCAGTTATTAAGAGAAATTAAAAGTAACCCTTGGTTAACATAGTGCTGAGAAGCTGACACCAATCACTCCTGCACTTGACCCCTTCAGGGCAATTTATAAACACTGGCTAACTAATCCTCCCTGAGTGGCTGGGGGAAGGAGCAGGGATTTTTTACCTCTTCTGTCTCACCTCAATTTTGTACAGATTTGATATGTGATAGGATCCTGTACCTGTTTTGTCCAGGTGACTGTGGCCAGGAGTGGGCCTGGCTGTGTTGGTGTGATGGGCTGGGGCAACATGGCCAAGCAGGACACAGGTGAGGACCACAACCTTGGCTCAGGAGAGAGATTTATAAGTAGCACATCACATTGCTCTTCTTTTTATAAACAATCGGAAATGTCTTGATGCCAGATGCTCAGCTGGTGTAAATCAGCAGAGTACCACAGATTTATACCAGCTGGAGCGCTGGCCCCCGTGCCCCAGTGGGAAGGGGATGGGGGAAAGGGAGAGAGGCTGTTTCTGCTAACCGCTCCACCGACCTTCCTTCTGGGTAAATATCTCCATATGTTAACAAATGCTAATTAAAACCAAAAGCACAGACGAGCTCTCAGGATGTGTGTGTAACAGGAGCACCCCAGGATCCTGCACTGCTGTAATCTTTCTCCTCCCAATGGATCTCACCTTTTATTTGGTGTTGCACCTCCCTGACTGATATTTAACCTTGCTCCTGGTGCTCTTTGTTGGAGTTTTGCCATGCACACAATACTGCTCTGATGGGTGTCTACAGATACCTGAGGGGCGAGCCCAGGTGTTTTGCTGGTCAAGAGGGAAAATATGTTTATTTGCAGCATGCCTTGCAGTCATGTAAGTAACTGTGCTCATCAATCAGGAATTTTAGGAGAAGGGACTCTGGAAAAGCCCTGTCTCTTTTGGCTTCAAGGTGGCCACCACCCTTTCTGTGGACTGGGATAACTCTGAGCATGATCATTTCTATGGGACAAAGGTGTCACGGTTAAAAAAAAAAAAAAAAAAAAGTATGACTATGTGTAATACCCTAAAGATAATAATAAATAAACACCAGTTTGCCTTGAGGTGAAGTGGAATTTTCAGAAGTGGGTTTTTGAAACACCTGTTTGTATAAGGGCTAGAGTATCTCCAGGGAAGGCTGTGCATTGGAGCTGTTGTGCTGGTATTAGAGTGACATTTCAAAAGTGATGGATAGGATTTAGAATCCGATTACTGTGATGTCAATAATGGCAGTTGCACTGTTGCAAGGTGTAGGGATAAATGTGTTATGCATTCTTAATGTATCATATAGCCAAAACTTTTTGGGGAAAATTGAAGTATACATGATGAGTTTCTTGAGACACCCTAGCATTTCACAAGGGGGTCCATGCATTAATTAGTAAATCACTGATGTGCTGTCTTTTACTCAAAAGCCTAAGGATTTATAAGGGTTTTTTAATTGTCATTGTTGCACTCGATGGTGCTGGCATATGTGTTTGTATTAGAAATAGACCCAGGAGACTTGCAAACAATTTATGCTGCTGGTGTAACAAAGGTACATGTGCCCAAATATAATGAATGTCTTTATTTCTCAGTGTCTTCCCACTGTCTCTAAGTCAGTGGCAAAAATTTTGTTCATTTCTTGTGGGTCAGAGGTGTGGGTACAAAGTACTGTTTCCCCACCCCATCAGTCAGCCTAACATGCTTATTTTTGCATAAGTAGAAAGGCAATATATGCAAGAAAATAGGGGTAACTTGTAAAGCAGCAATTTGACATTTGGGCTGTGCATAAAATAAATGTAGTCTAGGTACCCCAAAGAATGTGGGAAAGCTCCTGAATACACCTTGACTCACCCAGAAATGCCCCAGAGATGATACTCTAACTTCTGTGTTTTCTCATCAGTTTTCACAGCCTTTCAGTGTTGCTGAAGTATTTAGTTTGGATACATTTATGGAGATTGCCATCTATTACTCCAGGTCTAGCTAGCTTTTGTCTCAAGTGACACTTATTTTGAGCAAATTAGCACTGAAGCCAAATTTGTTTTGTTGTGATGCCTCTGCATCAGGTACAGCTTTTGTAAACAGATGCTGCAAGAGAGGTAGGTTTTTTGCATCTCTCTAGATCTCTTGAGAACTAAAGTGTTCAGGTGAATGCTCAGGTTGAAAGACAAAAGAAATACCATTAACTGAGAAGTAATCTCACACTGTCTCTCCTTAGAAATTCATTATTTATAGTCTCTGTTACTTTTCTAGTAATTTTGGCTGAAAGTATACCACAGTAATTCCTCTTCTTTATGCTTAGTTGAAATCCATTTCATCCACACCACGTGTAACTCAAATGGCTAACAGGTACTGCACTACCAACTTTTGAATTTTTACATTCATAAGCAAGTGTCAGTGGAATTTTAAAAATATATTTTGTTTATTTTTCATGCACTTCTTCCAACTGTTTGTAGTGATGTTTCATTTTTGAAAATAATGTAAGCCTGATCTACAGCCCTGCCAAAACTCTTCCAGGAGCTGAAAGACCTGAGATGCACACTTGCTGGCGCTTCCTTACTCTCCTGCATGAGCAGCATAGTCCAGTTTCTTTTGTCTAACCTTCTTTCTGTTGCTGAGATCTAGTCTCCTTCATCACCTGCTGCTACATGATCTGTAATATGGGTGTTCCTTGTTTAATCTCTGTGAAATACAATGGTCTATGAATAGTGTAACCTAACTTTTTTGGCCTGTTGTATGTAATCTCTCTGGTGCTGTCAACTGGATGGTTCATTAGGACACACATAGTACTTCCTTGTGCTGGTTAAAACCTACAAGAATTGTATTTCCCTACAGCATCTCACTTTGCCATGGACACTAATTTTTCCTATGGTATTTGTTTCAGTAGCATAACACAGGGCTGCAGATCAGCCCTCTGCCAAGATCAGTGATATCTGTGGGTATATTATCCCACACCCCAGCCCTACTATTTCCATCCAGACTCCAATGAACTTCAGCATCATTGTAAGGTGGATTGAGGTCTGACATAGGCAGGTTGCACCTTGTTTTGTATTTTATCCAGTTTTGTTTGCCTCATGTTCCCAGAGCTCTCCCAGTGTCAGAGGGACTGACATTGCCCATCCAGCTGAAACACATTATTGTTTTTTGCTGTAGTTGCTTTGAAGGCCTGGGAAGAAGAGATGTTGGCAAAGGGGAAACATCCACATCATAGATACTGTCAGGCTCTACAAGTCTAAGCACCCAGGACTTAAAAAAGACATCTACAGACACTGACATCAAACCACTCATGGGTACTGTGCTAGCTTTGGGCTGGCACCGACTGCACCACCCAGTGATCTCTGTCATGTGGGTAGAAATCGTCACCAAACTGTGTGCTCTCTGCTACTACAAGGTGTTAGCCTGGCAGGGGGTAAGTGATCCCCCAAGGTGCACTGTGAGCTGTGCAGTAGCACAGTCTATTAGGCCTCACATCAGCATTGATGCTGTATCAATATTGAAATATTGATAAGATGTGCATTCTCTCCTTACTGTGTCTCTCCAGGTTGTATGTGAGACTGTTTTGGGATCCTGCCTGCTTCTGATCACTTCAACTCCCACACTGCTGGTACAAGCACTGAAGAAAGGGGATTATTTGAAGCAAATAGCCTATAGATGGACAAATATAAATAAATAAATAGATGGACAAAATCTTCTTACTACATTGTCACTGATAGAAAACGGCAGCAAATGCAGATATGGTCTTTGTCAACAAAATTTTGGTGGACAACTGGTGATGGACTTAACTGGATGCTTGCATCCTAAGCCAACTGCTGTAAAGATAAAAGCAGCCCTTTCAAGTTGTTGCATTGGGGTTCAAAAGCAAAACTGAGAAGGCTTCACTAGGGAACTTGATCTCTTGTAGTGCTTATTCTCACAAACCAAGAGCAGCAATTAATATCTCTTTCAGATGGTGAGAATCTCTTTCAGATGGTGAGAATAAACAGTCTTGTAGACATGCAGAGGAAATGGAAATGACACACAAATTTTAATTAACCTACTTCTCCTCGTCTCTGCTGCATAGTGCCAAAATATAGTTCTATGGATCCTTTGGTTACATACCCTGGCATCTTCCTGAGCTGCTGGCTTTAGTTGAAAGCAAGTGGTTTCACATGTGTACCTAAGATCTATGTGTTTCTTGTGGGCTGATTACCAGAAAGGTGTCTGAGCTCTTAGTGCTTTCTCTCTGTCTGCGTATACCCTGATATTTTGAAGATATCCCTATTTTTAAACACAACCATAAGATCAAGAAATCTCTAGATGATGTCATTTATTGTGATAATGTTGACCATTGCTCCAATTACAGTCTCAAGCAGTTCTTAGTCTTCCCTGGATGCTTCGTATGTGTTGATATAAAACAGTATGGCAGAAAATATGATGTCATCTGCAGCTGCCATGTGGTATTTCAAAGGAGAAGGCAGTAACCCTTTCTGGAAAAATCTCTCCTATGAAGGACAGATGTCTTCTTGGTTGAACAGCTTACACAGCCTAATTATTCATGTCTGTACCTGTTTGCCAACCCCACTTCTCACTGAGGTAAACTGGCACTGCTCCATAGAAGTTGAAGAAGCAGTAATTCTCACTGCTGGCAGCAGATAATTTTTACCCTTTTTATTGATCTGTGCTTTATTTTATCAACTTCATGCCCTTTGACATCTGGTCCCATAAAAGTATTGAGCCACAGCAGTAGGGTTTCTATAAATACATTTCTTCCATACGGAGATTGACAGCATTCAAGTTGCAAAGTGTTTCGGAGCCATGTGGGAGGAGGGAGGAACAAGGTGAAGGGGGAGGCAAGGTGTCTTATTTCCCCTCTCACCTCCTTCATCTCAAGCCCTGATGTCCTCCAGGATGTGTTTTTAGTGTTAATGGCAGAGGTGCTCCAAAGCAGCAGTAAATGTGGGCCCCAGATGTGCTAATTCAGTCTGGGCCAGGCAGGGGAAATGCATGTATTATCTCACTCACCAGGATGTAGCTCTGACAGCTCCGGTTTAGGCTAAATCTCTGCTCCTGTCTTTCTGCCCTCACCCCCCTCCACTGGCCCTGGCTGGGCATCCTCCCTCTGTCTCTTTGACATGGGCACAGCTGGCCCCTTGCAGCCCTGAGCTAGGGGAGCATCTGTGACTCATCTGCCCCTGAGCACTCACTCCAAGCAGCCTTGAGCCAGGTCTGACCGCTCTTAGCTGCTGCCAGGGGAGCTGGAATGTGAAGCAAGAGAGTGCACTGGTGTAGGCAGCCTTTAGCAGAGATGAGTCCTGCATTTAACCTGCTTGGAAGGTTGTGCAATTCAAAGCAAAAAATTGCTACCCCTTCCCCTGTAGACAGATGGCCTCATGGGTGACTAGAGGAACCAAAAATGTCACTGTTTGAAAGGTGTAAGTATATATAACATGTATCACTGTCATAGGAGATAAAGAGGTTGCCCTCTCTTTGTTCCACAAAGCACAGCCCTTGTGATCTGCAGCATGTGCTACTGTACTATTGATTTACTGCTTGATTATAATGACATTTCATAACACAAGTGTTATTAAAGACTTGTTAATCTTCCTTAAGGATCATATTCCTCAAAATGTTTGAGCAAAATGCTTTGCGTTTATCTTTAAGTACCTATTTAAATAAACTCAAATGACTTGCTGTATCAAGGTTTTAATTACCAGTTGCTCTCCTTAGAAGCTTGTGGCTTCTTTCACGTCCTTATAGGATTTCTGAGGTTTTACACAAGCCCTACTAGACTTCCAGTCTTTTTGTCACCCCTTCCCTTGTATGTCTCTCTCAATCCCAATGCAGAGAGGACAAATACTTTCTGAAATATGCCTGACTCCAAGCTAAGTGGATTTTGCTGGGGTTTGTAAGGGATGGCGGATTAACAGCCGTCATTGTGAATTAGCACAGAAAATGTTTTTCAGCATATGGGACATTGATGAATGAGTGCTGTGTGCACCAGGCACATGGCATTAAGCATCTACATTGTGCCAGTGTCTAGAGGTGGTAAGAATCTTATAGTCCTGTTGGCCAGGGGAATTTGCCAACCACAGAACATCCCGAGTCCAGAGCAGACATTACATCTTCAGCAGCATGGTCTACTAAATTTTTTGTGTGGCGTTATTCTCCTGACGTGCACGGGGGGAACTTGTTTTTGAATGACAATGCATCTTGAGATATGTCATGATGGTATGAAATGATTTCTGCTGTGACCATCTATGAATGCTTACTTGCAGAAGGAAGTGCAGAACTCAGGTTTTCTACCTGTGGTGCCCCATAACTGTGAGCAGCAGTGAGTCTTAACAGCCTTACACAAGACTCTTTGATGTGACTGGAAAGGCTCCTACAACCTAGTGCCATAAGGCATTGAGGCCTTGGCTGTGCATTTAGTCTTTGCAGTTTAACTTATTCAAAACCTGATTTTAGCTCAAGTACAAACAGCCTTGTAAGTGATCTTTTCTGTTAAATCTAGTCCTAAATTTAGATTAAATTTGTAATAGACACAGGAGTGGAAGAACAGGCTGCCCAGAGATGTTGTGGAGCCACCATCCCTGGAGAAATTTAAAAGACATGTTGATGGGATTCTTAAGGACATGGTTTAACAGTAGACTTAGCAGTTCTGGGTTAATGGTTGGATTTGATCTTTGAAGTCTTTTCCAGCCTAAATGATTCTATCATTTTACAGAGCACATATCCTTTAACTGTGACTTTACATTTTGAAGAACTGTAGAAAATTGCATGAGAAACTCTGAAAAAGGCTGAAGCCCCTCCTCTCTTTGTAATGCTTGAAATGGGCTTTCTCTCTTTCATGAAATGTTCACAAAGTCTTTTCATGTAAGGATCATGTACTTACAGAATATTAGTAGTAAAGTTAAGGAAAAGTAGTTGGTGAAAAGCATACAGGCATTTCTTATTGTTGCATAGCTCTCTGTTTGTTATGATGGTTAACAAGAAATGATTGGTTTTTCAGGGTCTTTAGCCAGTTTGTATGTCTGTTTTGCTCTGGGGAGATGAGACACAGTGGAAGAAGGAAAAGCTACCTCTTGTCTACCAGGATGAGAGCCTGCATGCCAGCCATGGCCCTGCAGAGAGAGGCTGAGAATGCTGGGGCTGTGCAGCCTGGACAAGAGAAGGTTTTGTGGAGGCTCCATAACAACCTTCCAGTATTTGAAGTGGGTCTACAGGGAAGCCAAAGACGGACTCTTTGTCAGAAACTGCAGTGATAGGATAAGGACTAATGGGTCCCAATTGACAGAGGGGAAATTTAGGTTAGAGATTAGAAATTCCTTACTGTGAGGATGGTGAGGCACTGGCACAGGTTGCCCAGGGAGGTTGTGAATGCCCAACCCCTGGCAGTGCTCAGCACCAGGTTAGATAAGGCCTTAAGCATCCTGGTCTAGTGGGAGGTGTCCCTGCCCATGACTAGATGATCTTTCAAGTCCCTTCTAATTCCTTAATGTTCTATGATTCTTTGTGTTTTACGTTTACACCTTTGTGCGTGAGTTTCACAAGCTGTTTTGTGGCATCTTGTCACCGTGTTTGTTTCTTCCCGTAACCAGATGTGGATTTTTTTAAAAAATTCTTTTTCATTTTAGTTATGGCAGTGTGAAAATGTACTTTGATTTTGTTTTTTCTTTTTTTCCAGTCAAGGAGGGGAGGAATTGGTTCTGTTAAACCAGAACAAACCTGTCGGCTGTACATGAACAGGATTGCTTGAAACCTGGTGTTGGACTGATTTAACTTCCAGTGTAGAATTTCTCAGCTGAGTTAGGCTGGAGGAGCTTTATGAACAGAAACCCTGCACTGCCTCAAACCTGCCATAGGCAAGTTTGATTGTGCAAAAGGTGCAGTGTGTGCTAGCAATGCCGCCTCAGTGGCTTAGAGCCCAATTAAATTAGGACTAGTTGTGAATGGAAGAGGCTTGGGAAGGAGAGGAGAACCACGAGGATGGCAAGAGACTACTCATGATGCTAAAATGAAGTGCTCTGCATTCCACTGTAAATTGTGAAGCCAGAATTGGGTACCAGAGAACCTGCAGGTGCAGGCAGTGGCAGCTCACATCGCTGTGCTTTATTAGAACTCTTCTCTCGCCATTCATTTAGCAGGGCAGTCAGAATAGCCACAGGGGGTTTTTATTGCTTCTGGGTAGCAGAGGTATGAACATCTGTCATATTTAAGCTGGGGAATTCCTCCTGTTACCTGCCACTGGTGGAAAATTCCTGATGAGCGAGTTCTCTTTTTTTGCACGCTTAACTTTCAGGATTTGGAAATCAAACACTCCCTTCCCTCTGAGTTTCTTTCTGTCTCACAGTGCCAACATTGAAATATTTTACTCCCCACCACAGGGTGTTTTTTGATGTTGTCGTTGATGATTGTTTTCATTTTTGGTGTTTTCTTTTATGGTTTTGAGTCAGTTGTCTTAAAAGAGGAAGGTTTGACCATCTGGTTCTGGGAACACTCAGCATCTAACAGTCATGGCTGGTTTGCACATCATCCCAGGCCAGGTTAAAATAAACACAACCATCCGTCTTGGAAAATAAGATGCACCAGGTGTTAAACAACCTCTGTGAGCTCCAGGAAGGGAGGATGAAATTTATGCAGCACTTGAGAGAGATCTAGGGATTAATGGAGGGGCGTTACAAAATGAAATTATAGTTTCCTTTGCATCTGATGCTTTATTTTGAAAGCGTGGAAGAAATAAAACCCAGTTAAGAACCCAAGGGATAACAGTAACCCTGAAAACTATGGGCTTCTCATCAGAGGAGCTTTCTTTCTTTTTTTTTAACAAACTTTTTTCCTTAATATGTTGACTCTCTAGGTGTGGTATACAAATCACCCTTCTGACAAGGAATGAGGACGTTCTCAGATCTGGCCATGAATTGCCATACACAAGAACGTGTAATTAGAGAGAGCCATCAGAAAGACCTGCACAGCCCCTTTCTGCGGGGGCGCAAGGGCAGGAATGCTGTGCTTTCAGCCGGCATTGTTCCACTAACCATTCAGCTGGAGTGGTAGACTGTTAAAATTTCCCCCAGTCCCCAGCCTGCTGGTGCTGCTCATTCCTGCTCTATCAGGGCTTGTAGTTTTGTTTCTGCTTTTTTTTTTTTTTTAAATCTATATTTTTTAAGGTCAATATATCTTTCAGAGTCTCCTGCAAACCTGCGGGCTTGTGTACTTCATATTTTTTTCTTTCTTCCTTTCTCTCTTTCTTTCTTTCTTTCACAAACATTAACCCTTCTTTTTACCGTCTTTCTTTCCTTACAAGTAGCCTTTACCCTGCTTGTATGAGCAGCTGACAAAGAGAATAAGTAATTTCTTAGCCTTTCAGTGCTGAACTGCTTCTGTTTTTGTGAGTGGCCTTTGCACCTGTTGTGATAAGCAGAGCTCCCTTCACAGCAGCACTGAAAGGGTGGCAATCTCTTTCCTCCCCCTCCTTTAAACTTACTCTTTCTTTCTGTGAATACCAATAATTAAGGAAAGCGCTTGAGTCTGCACTGGATTCTTTAGCCTGAAAAAAACCCTAGTATTTATATAGATTAAAATGAACAGGGAATGAACCAGGGCACATTTCTCATCAGCTTGGTGAGAACCCTCTGGAGCAGGCTTATTGTATGAACAAAACGGGATGACCAGTTCACTTAACTAAATTTGGCTTTACCCCACCCAGCCTTGTCTGTCCTGTTTATACCTCCAAACCTCCTTGTGTGAACTTGCCCCATCGTGTGTGACAAAGCATAAAAAACAATGTGTACCGTCGAGAAAAAAAAAAAAAAAATCACTGCTATTTAGCATTATTTAAAAATGTGCTTTTTGGTGTGCTTTTTGATATGTCCCTTCTTGCTTTAATTTGTGAAATACTTGTAGCTGTGCGGCTTCATTTGCTGAAGTTTGGTCTCCTGGGGGCTTCACTCACATGCTTTGGGCCTCCCTCTCTGCCTGTGGCTGGTGTGCCAGCTCCAAGCCAGGGGAACCATTGGTACTTGAGAAAGGGTGACAAATATCTTCAGTGACCAACCCTCAGCAAAGGTCTCAAAAAAGGGCACCATGGACCAAAAAAAAGAGAGTGGAAAGGCTACCCAGCTGCTCACACAATGCGAGAGAAGGCCTTGGCTGCTGTTCAAAGCTGTTCTGAGTGAGTGTTTCAATTTAATTCTAAATTAAAAGCAGCCAGTGTTGTATAGCACAGGGAAAAGATTATGTATTAATGCTTTTTCCCCCTGACATAATCCTAATGATCGCACTAAAATAAATAGAAGTTAAGCCTTCTTCCTCTTTTTCCCCCGTTGCTATATTATGCTGTGGCCAGCAGCCAGGTTTTCGTAGGTGAAAAGAAGACAAGAGAGATCCCAAAACTGCCAGACTGAGAGGGGAATTGTGTACCACCAAGCTTCCCTTTGACTTCCTCCCTCCTCCTTTGCAATTGACACTCTTTGCTTCAGGCTCCCATTGAACAATAAGCAAGAGAAGACTGTTAGCAAAAAGTCTGAGTAAAGCTGTAGTTGCCAACAGAAGAAAGCAGAGGGTGGTGAGGTGGTGACTTACTAATGTGTTTGTGGGGACATGTCTGATGGCTCCTCCAGGAACCCTGGTGTTTATTCCTGTGGGAGCAGGGGAGTGATGCTGTGCTATGCTCTTGTTGGAAAATGTCTGTCTTCTTAAGAGCCCGTGGTGGTAAGTGATACTTCTTGGGATGCTCTGTGGTGACACTTCAGTGGGCTGAGGTGATCCATCCCCTTTGGTGGAGGCAAGATGAGATCAGAACGTGGCAGGCTGCAGTGCAGGGCAGGCGGCCCTCTGGCAGTCATGCCTTGCTGAAGGGGGGTATGGGGTGTGCCATAACATGTCAGCTCTCTGACAGCACACATGGTACCTGAAGAGCCCCAAACACACCCAAATCCATGCTCCAAGTGCAGTGTCATTTAGGACAGGGGTGGTGGTTTAAATTAAAACAGCTGGGAAGTAAACCCCAAATAAGTCACTGCCCCTTTCCTCCTGCCTCTCTCTGCTGAGAGAGGGACAAAGGCTGACTATGGGTTGAGGTAAGAATTTACTGAAAGCAAGCAGCAGCAGAATAAGAAACACACAACAACAGCATTAGTAACAGAAGTACACAAAAAGAGAAAGTGATTTACACATAAAAGATGTTCAACTCAGTCACCTGTGGCCACCAAAACAAAAACAAGATGGCAGATGATCCTGCTGCTTGGCAGCAACACGCTCAGGTTATTTCCAACACAAAGACAAGATGCCTTATAGAGTTAAAGGAGCATTTGGACAATGTCCTCAGGCACATGGTGTGACTCTTGGGGATGGTGCTGTGCAGGGCTGGGAGTTTGGCTCAATGATCCTTATGGGTCCCTTCCAACTGATTCTGTGAAGATGGCAGTGTTCTCTGTCACTGGTGTTCCCTGTCCCCAAGTCTGAGACAACAAAAACAACAATGGACAACCCCACAAAAGCTAGATCGTCCAGACATAACTGTGGTGTTGTGCTGAGTGTTTGTGCTTCCTTGGTGTGTGCCTTCAGTATCCCAAATTCCCACGACTCCCACCCAAGAGGCCGAGTCCCTCTCCTGATGGCCGGATAGGAATAGCTCAGCACAGGGGACTGCTCAGGCTGGGAGGTCCCCACTGAGAGGGCTGAATGCTTGCTGGCATGAAGTGGGTGAGGGATGCTCCTATCTGCTTTGGCAACACCAGTGGTGCTTTTGTTGGGGGCTCCTCAGGTGCTGTGAAGCTAGAATGTCAGGGCACCAATGTGTGGGTTAAGAGGAAGGTTAAGACGTGAACCAGTAGGGAAATGGGAAAGATTGCAGTTAAAGTGGTGCTTGGGTTGTGTCCCTCCTGCTCCTCTTGCAGAGCTATAAACTGGGAGAAGAATTTGACTTTGGTGGCTATTTGTTCCACAAATTTCTGTTTTCTTGCCTCTTCCCCCTTTCCTGATTTGATGTGTCAGGGCTTAACATTGAGAGCTTGTCCATCTGTACCTGCTCTGTCCTTTCCTTGGGAGGTGTGATTGAATTTTTTGAATTGACAAAAGCTTTGTTCAAATAGTAGCTGTGGTGGAAATGCCTTTGGAAATGAAATGCTCCACATCTTCCTTCCACCAGCTCCAGACTTTCCTGGGCATCCAGCCCTTGTCCTTAACTGCAGCTTAATATAAATCTCACTCTGCATGTCTGAGCACCTCCTCCCTGTTACATCCCAGCTCAACTGGCAGTGTCCTTCTGCCATATATATGATATGGCAGATATATACTGAAGTAGGATACATGCTGGGAAATTACATGGGAAGGTTATGACAAGAACAGAAAATTATTTTTCCTAGCTTCTGGTATTACTCTGTAAATTACAGACTTTCACCCTTTTAAACATGTATCAATGGTGATCTTCATGAATTGCTCATGCATTTGCTGCTATGGCTCAAGGATAAACAAGTGCCAGTTGCTGACCATGGAGACACAACATTAGAAGCATTTTATTTAGGAGAAACTTCCTGCCAGGCCAAATGCAGGGCAAATCCTGCAAAAAACCCCACGTACAAAGACATGTTTGCATGAATGTGTGGGAAAGGGGTGTCCAACTATGCAGCTCTCTGGATGATCCAGACCTTAAAATAGAAACTTTATCCCAGAAAACTTAATGAGGATTCATAAAACCTGGGTATATATTTAGAAAGCCTAGTGAACTTGCCTTCAGCTTGAAACAAGGAGATAACCTATAAACCCCAGAATATTTCTGCAGCTTGTACTAGAATGAGAAAGAGAGGGCCAAAATGATACAAAAGAGGAAAAATGCTTGTATTGCAGATGAGGCTCTTCTTGGCAGGTCTGAGGACTGGTGGTTCTGCTTTCTGTCACGCAGGACTTTCTGTGATGTGCATTTGATTAAAGCTCAGCGAGCATTTACACACAGAGTCCTACAAGCATATTTCTGATGCTGCCGAGCCTTGATCAGTGTCAAGTGAAATACATTGCAGAATCAGGGTAACCAGGAGCCTGAATTCCTGGGGAAGGTTCTAAAGGGGCTTGTCTGCAGTGGCATAGTGAAGAATGGGAAGGTGACTGCTTTCATTGAGAATGGAGAGAGAACAGACGCTAATTCTGACAGCAAAGACATGGACACATGCAAGCAGATTTAGTTTTGTGGGGGGAGGGATGGGAAGGAGAGAATAAATTCCATCCCTTCCTTCCTGCCCACCTTATCTTTAATTTAAGTCTGATGGATTGATTACCATTTGTTATGATAAGTCTATATGTGTACAGAACCAATGGTAGGATTAGGTTCCTCCTCCTTTGTTATTTGAAGTCAATTGCAGTTCATTAAATCTCCCTCATCAGTTCCACCACCTGCTCCTCTTCCTTCCCTGACCCAAAGTCACATGCCCATTTTCCCTCTTCCCTTTGTTTTCTGTTTGTTTCTCTTTTAATTACATCTCTTGATCTTTTCCCCATCAATTATTTTGAGGAGAAAATTGGTCAGGAAACATCAATGCAAATGAAATTGTGGTTAAGAATAGAAACAAAGATGTTCAAGGGAGCTTTGGTTTTCATTTTCTAAACAGCTCTGGACTTGTGCTTGAGATCCTGACATACCCTCTTCCCAGGGTGTGAAGCAGGGTGTCTGCAGTACAGGAACAGGGTCCCTTCCTTACTCACCCCTGCCTATGTTCAGTGAAGGTTTTAACAGGCTTGTTCAGGCCTTGGTGGAAGTTTTTAGCTTCTCCTGTCATCCTGAAAAATCTCACACTTGGCAGTGTTATACTGTGGTGACATGCAGGTGGAAATCCCATGACCAGTAGCAAATCAAACATAGATGAGGACCCAGTTCTTTCCTTGGCTTTGTGTGCACGGCCAGGCAGCTGCACGGCAAGACAAAGCTGCTAGCAGGACAGCCCTTGCCCCTGCTTGTAGCTGAGTGAAATAGCTAGATGGATTTAATCAACAGGGTTTATGATTAATAGGTATTGCCGCCTCTTCTCAAGATCCCAGCCAAGGTGAAGGCAGTGGTGGGTTGGCACCGTGCCGAGATGGGCTCAACAACCCCACCGCAGGTTGCACCGCAATGGGTTAGCAGCGTGTACAGGCCCAGGGGGATGGGAGTAGCCAGAAACAGCTGAAGAAAAGGAATGGTAACATATTGAAAGCATTTGAGCACTTGTCTGACCAGGCGCCTGTACCTCTCTCCAAAGCCAGTGTTTATAAACACATTTTCACTCAGGTGAAGAGACAAGTCTTGGATCTTGCTGCCTGGAGCAGCTTACGGCCTGTGGTGTTGGGGGAACTGTGCAAAAACAAAGGCAGGCAGAGGAGAAAGTGCTTTTTCTGCTGTGCGTAGACAAGCCTCAGAACAGTCTTAAACTGAGCTCTGAAGTTTAACCAGCTGTTTGGCAGGCCCAAACTCATCCCTTTATTTCTTTTCCCCTGAGTGTCTAGAAATCCTCTTTCTCATACCCCACTCCTTACTTTGCAACTGTCTGCGCTCCCTATTTGCCACAGAAAAATACACCCACAGGGGTTTGGATGTTGTTTAATCCCTAAATGGAGAAATAATCACAGAAACCAGGTGGCAGCTTTCAAGTCTGATGCCCCTTCTCTGGGGTCAAGACATAAAGAAATCCATATGTTCATGTTCATAGGTGCACATGGGCAAACAAACCTTGTGTCTCATTAACTGCCCGCTTCCGCTTCTCTTAAGTGCTATTCCTGACCAGTCAAAGGGCTGTAACCCATCCATGTGCTGGGGTCACTGGATTGTCTTGATCTGTGTGTTTTTATCATGCTTTAAAATGTTTTTGAAAAGTTCATCCAACATTGCAGTGCCATCAGAAGGGTTAATGCTACTTGAGGCATTTCAGATGCTGAGAGGGCTTAACCTAGGCAGAGCAGAGAGGGATCAGGTGACTCTTCCCTTCCTCTTTTGTTGATGGACAAAAGTCCAGCAATTGAGTTCATTTTGGGCAAGCAGTCATTGGCCTGCATGCTTCAGCTGAATTTTATTCAAACCTCATAAATGCACATAGCTGGAAAGCCAGGAAAGAGTCTGTTTTCCAGAGGCCTTGATTGCCTTTCCCCCATGTATCGTGTGGGATCAGCTTTTTCCTGCCATTTCAGTGCTCTTGATTTTGTCCCTGACAGCAACTTGGCAGAGCATGTTAGTCCAAGAGAAGCAGACTTGAAAACCAAACCTGCACTCTATCCAGAAGGGAGGGAAGGAGAGGAGGTGTAGGTCTGACAGCCTTGTTTTCCCTCACCGACCGAAATATAGAGATGGGCAAGCTGGAAGGGGAGTGGTAGACTTGGTTTTTCTAAACAGATCTTGGGAGAACAGTTGATGGTGGAGGAGGAGATGTTCTAGGGTGATGAGTTTTAAAAGGAGCATCCCATTCCTGGGCTTAACCGATGGGCAGGGTAATACTTCCTTACCTTACAGCTGGCAGGCTGGAACTGCTGCATCAGATCATTTATAAGCAATGCTTTGTTCTTTTCCTTTCTGTTTGAGTCTCAAAACACATTTGTGATTGTTGCCATGAGTGGAGTTTAGGTGGGACTGGTGATGAGATTCACCTGTGGTGTGACCCCTGCTGTGGACCAGTAAAGGTCTTTATACTCCTGTCCAGACACCAAAGGTCTCCCACAGTTTGTGTGCCAAAAAGGTTTCACCTCCTGGGATGGTTTGCAGTTCAGTGATGCTCAAAGTTGCTCTTCCAGCAGAGCTCCCCAAAAGCTAGATTGGCTGTCCTTGTCCTGGCTGGGCTGGGCTATGGTCAGGGTTAATCCTTCCCAGACACAGATTAGGTGACTAGCCAATATATTACATAGTTACACATAGGTGTAACTATGCAAGATATTGGCTTTCATACAAGGCTAATAATTTTGTAGACCTTAATTTAAAGGGCCTGTTTGTTTTCAGAAACTTGTACTTGGTTTCCTTTCTGCTCAAACATGGGAGAGAGGCTTTTTCAGGGGTCCATAAGGTAGTAAAGTAAGGGTGTGTGTATAAAATGACCAGAGAATCTTGCTGGCTGAGTTCAGAACCTCCTGCATTCCCTGCTGTGGGAAAACCAGAAAAATACCTTAATTCAGCTGCAGAGGTATTGCCAAGTTGTGTTAAGGGTTGTGTTTTACATGGGATTCACAGAGGTCCAGATGCACTCTCTTTTTGCTTGTGCTTTGCTTATGGCTGCAATATTTAATTTATGTCTCTTAAATGAATCCAAGCCTTCAAATTCCAAGATCCACCATCACCTTTTTCCTCCTGCCTGACTGTTTTGGCTATTCTGCAAGAGTAGCAATGTGTTGCACCAGGTGCCAGGATGACAGTGCAGCTGGGACAAGTCTGCCTGTAGGCTGAAGATCTGAATCCAAACTTGAAAAGCTGGTTTTATGGCAAAGTAGGGTCTTCAGCTCCAAGTCTAGCTTTGGGTCAGATTTGCTTCTTGCTGGAGCCAAACAAAACATCCCTGTGAACATGTAAATATGTCAGTGGGGAACAGGACATTCCCAGGCTGTAAGATACTGGTGCATGAGCATTTCACATGTGTATCAATTCGAAGGAAGCATATGATTGTGACATGTTTTGTAGGTAATATAAAGAGAAAAAACATTTGTGCAAAGCCCCTCATACCTGAAATCTATCACATTTTATAGCACATGAATTCTTGGAAAAAAATCTCCCTTTCAAACTCTTCATCAGTCTCAAGAAACCACACTGAGATATGAGCTAGCCAAAAAGCATTATGTCTTTCAGTCTCTGATAAAATAAAAACTCTTACTGCTTTCTATCCCTGGCCAAGCATAACTGCCACAACAGTGTTCTTGTAGTTACTTTAAATACTAGGTGAAGGTTTCAGTGCACAAAATAAATGTGTTTTAAGGGAAAGGAGTTTTAATGGTATTTCCACACACCCACCCCCCCCCCCCCCCCCCCCCATTATTAATTCCATCAAAATCCTAGAAAAGGAATACAGAAGGGGAAAAAAATTATTTTTGTAGCAGTAGGAACCCAGCCTTGACTGCTTTGGGTACATGTGTAGAGGCACTGAATATAATGAGGTTATTCATGTGCATAAAAGTTCTCAGATCAGACCCTATCTTTGTAAAATATTTAATTACATACCATCAGAATCATGTCAGCTATGAAAAAGCAATAAAAATACTAAAGTGTGTCAGTGAGCAGTAGTAGTTACTGTAATGATATAAATGCATTAAGCTTTTAGGCGCAGCTCACATACACTGAAGACAGCAAGTCAATGCTGGTTAATAATTTGCAAACAATACATCAGCATCATAGTGCACATTCAAGCAAATGATTATGCCTGTTTTGCCAATTAGTACTCAAATTATGCTACGTGGCACGTCATTCCATGCTTTGGATGGGGAAGGGAAGCCACAGGTCCATCATCTGCTTCTTGTCTCTTCAGTCAGTGCTCGGGCGTTGTCCTCCTTGCTACAAGGGTGAAGGTTTTATTGCTTTACTTTGATTGATGGGTGAGAAGCAAAACAACCCTGATGCTAAAAACAAGAGCAAGGCAATACACTTCAGTTTGACCGCGAAGCCCCACGCATGACGAAGGAAAAGCAGCTTGTCAGTAATGCTTTTACCTGGGAACATTTGGCGATGGGGCACAACCAGAGCTCTTCCAAGCCGCAGACTGGGAAGGCGTGAGTTACAGAGCGGTGCCAGGTTTTGTGCTGGCAGGCAAAGGCGAAAGCAAGAGTCAAGATGAGAGCAAGCAGGGCATCCTCATCCCACACACTCCGGGGGAGTAATCGCATCTCTCCGGGGGGTTGCATCAGTGTTTGGTACAGCACTTTCCAGAGTTGCGTCAGCTTGTACCTGCTTTGTTTGCGTTGTCGGTAGAGACTGGAGTAATAATAAATCGTTCCATGGGGAGGCAACCCACAGTGGAAAGCAGAAACTGAGATAGGAAATACCCAGAACATCTCGGAGCAAATGTAAACCATGGGGAGGGAGCGTGACAACAAGTGCAACTCCGTGCCAATCTGTAGCTGGCTTTGGCTATGAGGGTGGGGTGAAGTGGGTGCGGAGCAGGTTGTGATTTTACTTGAGGTCTGTAAATACAGAGTGAGTAGGAACAGGTAGCTAGAATAGCACTTCCTGCCTCTGAGTCAGCGATGCTGCACATGGGAGAAGCTGGCAATCAGAGGTCATGATTGAGTTACATTTCCATAGCAGGTTTATTTTGTGCTGCTGTTCTGCATAACCCGTATTTTTGCTCTGTGCAATTGATCAAAAGCAAAATATGATTTTCTATGCATGTGTGCACAAACATGTTGCACTGCAAGTTCCTTATTTGAATCTTTGTGCAGCACACCGTGCTGTCCTTCAATTGCTTTCCTGCTTTTTTTTTTTTTTTCCATTTTATTATTACTTCTAGTTCCCTTTTTTCTCCCCCTTCATCTGAGTGACTGTAATCTGTACCAAGTACATGCTGTAAATAACATAGATTATATTTGGTGGACAGCGGGGTGCAGGACTCAAGAGGCATTTCAAGAACCAGCAAAAGTGCCATGGTCGGCTTTGTAGCTTTTAGGTTGGATCATCTCCTCCTTCTTGCCATCCCTTCCCCCATGATTTTCTGATGGCTGCTTCTAAATGGATTTTTATCAGGGGGGAAAAGCAAAGTGGATGACAGCAGATGTGTTCCCTTAACAAGGTCTTTCCCTCAATGGCTCTGCTAATCATTATGTTTTGCTCCATAGGACTTTTTATTCATTTAACAGGTTTATTTCCAGATTACATATTTGTTTTTATACTGTTTCCTCATAAATACAGGCACTGTAGAAAAAGCTGGCCCCACCATATTTCATGCAGTATTTGTTTATAGTAAGTGGGCCTCACTGAACCTGCATATACAATAAATACCCTTTCAGGATTCCTAGGCAGGAGTGGAGGGAACAGATGGCAAAACAGACCCAGGATTCCCGTTTACAAGGGGATCTTCAAATAACACAGGAGGAATGATAGCCATTAAAAAGCCTGCCTTCCAGTGCCTTAATTTTTGGCCAGAAAAATTGGATACATTAGCTGCTTTTTATTACTGTGTTTTTTGGGGGTTTTAGTAATTTTTTTTTTTTTTACATTCAATAACAGGCTTTCAAGGATTTGAAGTAAACCAAGGAGCAGGCACCTCCTTTGTTAAGGTCATCTGTTTGATCCATCTTTTCTGTCACCCTTCTTCATAGCAAGTCAGACTTAAAAGCTAACTAGACAAGACTCAAAACCATGTCTCAGACCCATGGTCTCTGAGAAGTGCTTGAAATATGAGCCATGGTCCAGGGGAAAACGCTGCAAACAGCTGCTAAACCTCATAGCCCCGGTGGCAGGACTGTGCCTCACAGGTACCAGAGGATTGGGAGAAACACTTTGTACTGGAGATATCTCTAATTCACTCTTTGGTGAGGGAAAGTAACTAGTATTTTATTTTTGCTTTAAAGGATCAAGAGTGAGAATAAGAGAAGGCTGTGTTGTTTTTCTGTGCTGTGAAAAGTTTGTATCTGAGTGTAGCCAGGGAAGAAAAAAGTACAGGAAAGTTGCAAGTTAGGGTATTTCTACAGTACAGGGCTCTTACTTATCCCCGGGCTTAAAGTCTGCCTGGTTATTTGCCAGTGCCTCTGCTTATACCTGCTAAGACACATAATCTGCCTTCTTGGCTCAGTGCTCCTCTCAGGTGAGTTTTGACCTCCTCTCATTGCAGAGAAGGTGCCTCAGTAGTGGAGATTTTGCACAGGTGTTTTGAGGGACTGCCAGGACACCTGACAGATCTCCCCATCCAGATCCCCCTACTTCCCATCAGCTCTTGGTCAGGGAAAGGTAGTGCCCAGTGTAGATACAACTGCTTGAACAGCTGTAGGAGATACCAGCCCCATGCCCTGCTCTCCACTTAAAACCACTGCTTGTGCAGAATCTTCAGCTGTGAGCAGAGCAAGGAGTGCTGCCTTGGGAAAGGTGTTTGCAGTTGGTGTGTTTTTATTTAAAAGGAAAAAAAGCGTTGAAAAAGCTAACAGACTTGAAGTTAGGTGGTTGTCAGATTAGTGCAGTGCATTACCAAATAATTAGGGTGTTTCCAGTAACAAAGGATGGCAATCACAGGCCTGGAAACCTGCCAGCTGCTTGGACCCCACTGGCTGCCATGCAGGCTTCCATTCTGGTGGTCAGTCATGGGCAAAATTAGAATAGAGGGAAGAGACTGTCATGGATGGAAGAGGAACCAGCTCCCATGTACGCAAGAGCACTGGCATGAACACTCACAAAAGCCACCAGCCCAGCAGTGAAGGAAACCTTGGGTTCATATGTCAAATCTGGGCTGGCATGGCATGGGCAAGAGGCTTGGGCTGAGCTTGGAGTCAAGACACACATTACTGAATGGTGGCTGTCATCATTATATTGTCACATGGAAAATCGTAGGTGAAGGAGGAGGACCTACTCAAGAGGAGGTTGAGGCTTGGAGGCTGAGGCAGAGGATGGCCATGAGGGCACAGTACCCTGTGAGCTGAGTGCAGCTTAGCAGCATGGAAGCCACCAACAAGGCACCCTCTGCAACACAGGCAGGCCTTGTGGTGTATTTTCCTACTGTACATCTTGTCTGTGGGTCCTGTGATCCTCCTCCTCTCAGTAACTGAGCTGCTGCATACCCACTGATGTCAGGATCCCTCTTCTGATAGGCAGAAGCCTATTTCTTCCTCAGATTGCATCAGCCAAGTGCTTCGCAGCCAGGGGTTTTCCCTCAAAATCTCAAATCCTGTTCCAGCTAAATGTAGCCACCAGCCTCTTTCTTAGCTGTTGCCTCTTCTTCCAAAAAGTTTTGGTTGGAGGGAGGAGGTGGGAGAGGTGAAAGTGAACTCTCCATTAGGCTATTAAATTTCTGTATTCTGACTAGCCTGTTTGTAGGTGTGGTCTTGGGTCTTTACCAAAGCACAGAAATTTTGCTGATTTGGTGCTTGCTGGGACATAATACATGCTGCTTTGGAAGGACAGACTTCTGTGCAAGGAAAACAATGAGGTAAGAGGCTGTGATGCATGACTAGAGCTACCCTAAGGCATTAAGAGCAGTGCTAGGAGAGGCAGTGTTGAAAGTGAGCGGGAGAGCATGGCAGAGCAGGGTCTGGGGATGTGGAATTCACTCACCCTGCCAGCCTGTGCCCTGGCAGCATCCTGGGAAACACGGATTCACAGAACCCCCCGCGTTTCCACACGCTGTCAGCAGAGCACTTGCTGTTTTGTTTCCAAATGGCTTCAACTAAGGTCCCTTCCTGAGGGCAGAAAATGCTCTAAGGGCAGAGGCTGCAGCTTTCCTCAGTCATTGCCTTTATGTTCTGCTGGCAAACGTGCTAATTCTGAAGTGGGAAATAATGGGCCTACCAGGGTAGGAGTGGGAAGAAAACCAAGGAGTAAATTGAGATATGTCCTTATGCCTAAACAAATCTGATGCCTCTCCTCCCCCCCTTTCCCCCTTCCCCGCCTCCCAGCAATATTCAAGCTCAATTTGCAGCAAGCGTGCATTCTGTACAGCCAGACAATGCCAAGTTTTATCATCCCCTGCCTCCTGCCTGGGAGGCAGCGGTTGGCTGGTTGTATCCTGCAAGATTGCACAGGATGGCAGCGAGCACTGAATTCCACTCTGTAGGTCCCTGTCTGGGAAATGCACCTAAACGCACGCAAATATTGTTATATCAGCTGAGCTCTCCCAGCACAAAACGGTGTGATTTACACTTCCCGGATCATCGGAATTTATTGCAGGGAGGTGACAGCCTGCTCTGAGCTGCTGTGGTTGCAGTTCCCATCAGTGGGGTTTATAAAGGTGGTTACTGTGGCGAGTGAAGTGGGCAAGGTATGAATAGATTCATGAAGGTCTCTACGGAATAAGGAAAGGTTTTTCCAGCCTGCTGTTACCTGATCTAGCCAATTTGACATGGCCCCTCATCACGGCAGATCTGAGCAATGCTCAGCATTTGAAAATAGAAATAGCAACAAACCTCTTCCTTTTCTTCCTGCTCAGTTCACAGGAAAAATATTTTGAGTGGTTTGAAGGCTGGGATTTTTAAGTTTTTTTCCGTGTCTGTTTAGATAAGTGAATGAGAGTGTGTATGTGTATGTATGTGTGTGTATGAGAGAGAGGAACAGAAGTTGCTCAAGTTGATTTGAAGAAATTAGTTTTGCATTTGCTTCATCTGAGGCTGAATTCTGTTACTAATTTCACAAATTTAACATGAAACTCTTGCACTGGCATCTATGAAACATGCACTTTCAACCTGGAAGTCCAAAGCTGTAGCCACTACTTTTATTAAAAACAGTATTTTTTTTTTTTAATGTAAGAGTCTTGCATTGGAAATTCAAGAAACACCGCTCAAGTTGCCAGGCCTGCGCCTCGTTGGCCACCAGCTGAAGTGACCGTGTGCTCTGGTTGGATTTGATAGATGGGATCTACCTGCAGCAGACTGCCCTCATGCCAAACCTGTCTGGATGGTCCATGGTTGGTGAAAACAGAGACTTGGAGACTTTGCATCACAAGGCGCGGAGTGCACTGACTGTTGCCATGAAGTCTGGTTATTCTGAAGACTTAAAGCCATATATATGAAGCAAGTTAGTACTAAATTGACTACTGTACCTTTCATTAGATCTATTATCTACCTAGAGGCTATTTTCACTTTCAAGTGGCATTTGCTCCATAATAAGTAATGTCTCAAAATGCTGTTAATTAAAGTTTCATCTGTTTAGAGGAATTTCTTCTTCTTCCCCCTTTCCTCTTTTCTTTTCAGAAGGTAGTAATTATTCCAAGAGTGTGGAGACATTGTTACTGTAGCTCATTAAATATGGCAATGCTCACTTGGACCTTTGAGTGCTGGTGATGTCAAGTTGACCTGAAATGCAAGGATTCCATCTGTCAGGAATTACTGATGAATTGGCAATTAAATATAAATAAATATATATATATATATATATTTAACTCATTACTTGAGCTGGATTGACAGTTCTGCAAGCACTATCATTTTAAGTTCATCGACAGACTAATAAAGCTTCCTCTGGGCTCCCTTCCTCATATGGAGGGACTGGCAGTAGAGATGAGAGTCAGATCCTGGAGGGATTTAATTTTTGTTCTGTCTGTAGACTACACTGATGAAAGTGTCAGTCTGGGCTGGGGTGAAGTGAATATCTGTGCTAACAGAGACAACTGATGCCATGAGGATAACCAAACAGCCCTGTGATTATGCTAGTTCTCAGCTGTTATTGCCTCTTGTTTAACTGGTGGCATAGAAATGGATCTCTCTCTGTTTCCAAGCAGCATCCAGTCGTGGACACAGGAATTTCTGTAAATGTGTTCACCACTGCTTAAGACTCTATTCTTTTCCAGCAAAAATTGGAGAGAAGTAGCCATCGCTTATGTTTGCTGGGAAGTGGCATCCGGGACGTGTAGGAGGTAAGGAACACAGGTTCTCTCTGTCTGGGATTATGCTACCAGAGTAACACTGTCATTCAATGGTGATCACAGAATCCTTTATTGCAAAAGACCTTTGAGGTCATCAAGACCAGACTTTGATCACTACCCTGCCAACCAGACCACTAAGTCCCTGTTGTTTTCTTGAAGACCTCCATGGATGGTGACTCCACCACCTCCCTGGACAGTCCCTTTCAAGGTTTAGCAACACTTTCCATGAAGAAAATCCTCCTGGTGTCCAGCCTGAACCTCCCCTGGCACAGTGTGAGTCCATGCCCTCTTGTCCTGTCACAGGTTGCCTGGGAGAAGAGGCTGAACCCCTGACTACACCCTCCTTTCAGACAGCTGTAGAGTGATAAAGTCACCCTGAGTTTCCTTTTCTCCAGATTAAACAACCCAGATTCCTCAGCCATTCCTCATCAGACTTGTGCTCCTGACCCTTCACCATCTCCATTCCCATCCTCTGGACACACTCTAGCATCGGAGTGGCCCAAAACTGAACACAGGATTTGAGATGTAGCCTCAGTGCCAAGTACAGGGGGACAATCACTGTCCTGGTCCTGCTGGCCACACTACTCTTGATACACACCCTTCATGTAGGCTGTTGAGATGTGTTGTCCCACTACTCATTGCATGAGTTGCTACTGTGGCAGGTAAGAGAGAAACTTTAGTATATGTTGACACCCACAGGCATCAGATGAATTTATGATCTCAGTGTTATCCCCTTCACCTTCATCTTCAGCAAGCACCAGGCCTCAGTGCTGTGGAATATGAATCCAACTTGTTGGCTTGTATTGGCCTGAGGGCAAGGCCACATGATGGCTCAAAATCAAAAGGTTCAGCCTGTACCAATAGCTTACATTCTAGCATCACTCATAATTTATTATGGCAAGAGGAGTCTGAGGAAAACAAGCCAAAAAAATCCAACCTAAAACTGTGAAGGGAGAATAAAATGAGAGCCCAGCTTCAAGGCTGCCCAAGCTGCTTCTGGGAACACAAAGCCACCAAAGTATAGGCTCTCTCCAAAGTGTCCTCTGCTTAGATGGTGTCCTCTTGCTATGTCTTTTACAGAATTGGTCATTTTATCCACCAGTCCCTTGTGGTCTTCCAGCCCAAGAGAGAGAGATGTCTGGATAGGCCACCCCTTAAATAGAGCTGCAAGTTTTGCCAAAAGCGATCTTTAAATCCTGTGTCTTCAGACCCCTGCTGTTGCATCAAAGCCCCACTGAGTATCTGGGCCTAGATCCACCTTTAGAAACAGGAATTACTGGATCCATGCATAGGGAGACACACAGAGCAGATGAAATGGCTAAATATTTAATAATGAAGATTGTTCACACATTTCCAGCTTAATGTTACTGGCCAAGGAAAGCTGGATGTTTCGCATCAGGTTAGCAGGATATTGCAATATTTTGGCTGCTTATCTGAAGTGGAATGAATGGAACTGCCAAAGCTTTTGAAGTTCACTCATGAGATAATATTTTATTAATTTTCTGAGCTGAGGGCACTTTAGCATCTCCTGTGAGTCTTCTGAATATTAAATGCATGAAGCTCTATAGGCAGGACTCTTTCAACATTCTCTCATTCAGTGTTTAAAAGTGCCCGCTTCCCATAAATTGAGAGCAGTCTCCTTGGTTTTCTGAGAGTTATCTTCTCTCCAATAAATTAGAAAGTATATCAATTTCCTACTTATGCTCTTTGAATTCAAAGCAGGGGCTACTTAAGTGCAAGAAAAGATGTGTGTTTGCCTCGTTTGTCTGTCTGCTCCATAGAAAATGCAGTTTAAGTCAGAATGAGCCACTGCGCTTTAACTCCAGCTGCGAAAATAATTTTATTTCATTAAAACACCGAGTCTTTTAGTCCTGCTCTGAGCTGCTCTGGCCTTCAGCAAGGGCACAGCAGAGGAGGGAGGTGTAAGACCTGCCCATGCTGCATGCAGCACTGGCAGGGCCAACCAGCCTGGTCACGTCCCTGTTCCAGCGCCTGCTAAGTTGAAACTTGGATCCTCCAGCTCAGACTCCACAGTGAGATATCTGCCCACCTAGCTGCACCGCCCTGGGGAGGGAGACAGGTACCTGTAGAGTGATTTTGATCTTTGGATGCATCCGTTCAACACTGAAAAATGCTAACTTGTGCAGTGGAGATGTTGAGCTCTCATCAGCTGTGGCTTCCTAGCCCCAGCTGGGTGAACACAGTGGAATTCAGGAGAGCACGTGCCAGCCCAAAAAGCGCTTGCTGTGTTAGACTCAGAAAATCCTCTCAAGTGTGCAGGGCTAGGCAGAGCTGCCAGCATGGACTTCTGCATCAAAAAGGACAGACAGTTCCTAGATCTAGTGTCTGGTACTTTATAAATAGGTTTAGATGACAGGGAAAAGTAAAGAGAGTACCAAAAAAGAAATAAAATGACAGCCTTTGTCCAAAAATATGCTAGCTACATTGTTTCTTTTCCCTAAAAAAAGAAAGAAATAAAAAAAAAGGTTGCTTTTTCTGTATTAAGCTTGTCATAACTGGATGATTATAGTAACACCATGAGAAGAGCCAGCCAGGATGTGACACTTTAGTTTTCAAAATAGCTCTTCCTAAAATAAACTCTTTCCTCACAGACTGCTACTGTGATACTTATGGGAAAATGTGAACAGACCACTCGTTCTCCCATCTTTCCTTGGAGACTGAGGAACTTTCCATCAGTTTATGTGCTCTAAAATCCTGTCCATCAGATGGGGAGGCCAAAACCACAGGAAAATGGGGGGAGTGTAATTTAATATGTTTCACCAATTTGCCTTAATGGCATTTTGGAAGCCTCCAGGTTTAATTAGATTTACTCTGTGCCCACAGAGGATAAACAGATATATCTGCCATTTCCATCAAGACTGTGCTATTTGCAGGGATTCAGTAATATGGTGCAAGGCTGAGCATACCCTGTTGCAGTAAGGCTGTACTGTGGCCTTGAGCACTCACATTGTGACACATCAAACCAGATGTCTTGAGCTGTGGGCATCTGTCCTCTTTGGGTGCCATGGAGGCTGCACAGTGCACCTGCACCACCCTGTGCAGCCCATTCTTTCTCCCATGGAGCGCTTTTCCCCCTCTTGGCTCAGTGTGCTGACTCCAAAAACGCACATCAGACAGAATCAGCTGAGCTGGTGAAAGCCTTCCCCCTGGAAAGGAATCCTAGCCCTTTTTGGTCAGCATGGCTAGACCAGGAGGAAGCTACAGCCCCATGGCTTTGGATGTGTGAGGTCCATGCTGACTTTCCATGCATTCCAATTCCATAAGGGGAACATCAGTCAAATGACTGATGTGCTGGGCCATGCGCACGTGATGCCTCACACAGCATGGCTGGTATTGCTGAAACATTTATTCCCTTCATTTAAGTTTTTTGTAAATTAGCAGATGGTTCCCCCCATCTTGGCAGTAAAGGGGAAGCAGAGATAGCTGAGTTCCCACACACTGCATGGGAGCTTGGCTTGAGCATGGAAAAAGATGTGAGTCCCCATGTGGGGACATTCCAGTTCAGATCAGAAAAACATGCCTTCTTCTCCTTTGTTTTCCAGTACTGTGAGCTCTCCAAATGAAACCAGCAAAGAGCAGGGTCTGGTCAGATTCTACCAATGTTTACTTATTTTTCAACTAATGAAGTTTAGTGACTTGCGTAAATTATTATCCCAGCTACTCCCCTCAAGGTATCGTGTTGAGGGAGCACAAGGCTCATTTTCCAATTTTCCCTTGCTGTTTTGGTAGGTGATTTCTTGCTCCACTGCCCATCATATCCCTGCAGAATGAAATGTATCACTACTGCTGGTTCGTCACGTTTCCCTTCTCCTTGCAGGTACTGGACAGGTTCATTGTTAGCTACACACTTAATAGCAAAACTGAGTAAGTGGGCATGTTGTAAGAATGGAGCTTCTTGAAAAGAGATGTAAAAGCTGATAACAGAAAGACTAAAACAATACAGAGGAGATTTTAACTTGGGTTAGACTGGATTTCTCATCACTGAAGCAAGTAGAAGGTTTCTTTTTTAATAGAGGAATAAATCTGATGATCTCTGAACTGGGGAAGTTCAGCTTTCAATGCACTTCCTCCAGACTGACTCATGGTGAGATATATAGTGAAATGGGAATGGACTGCATCTGTGCCATGCAGCAGAGCATCCCGAACAGGATAGTTGCAATTTGGGGTAAATTGTGATTAGATGGTATGGCTTTACATTCTCATGATTGCTTTGTCTTGTCAGGGCAGGAGAGAAGATTCCTCTGTTCTCTTCCACATCTCAGGAAAACAGGCCTCATTTTTCCAGAGTTTAGTACAGTTTATATGTCCTGAATATGTGTGTATTACAGGAGGAAATGCTCATCTACACCCATATTTTGCTTGCACTTTTTCCCTTCCTGACTCTCTGTGGAGCAGCCATGGTTGCAGCATTCATCTTGGCATTTGGAAATCAGGCTCCATTGGCCATTTGATCCCCTGCTTTCTATCTGGATATGCCAAAGTCCTCTGGATCCTTGTCTTCTCACAGGGTGATGGCACACCCCTCTGCTGTTCTGCATTACAAAGATGGCCTAGAAGCAAAATTCAGGTTGATCCCAGGCTAAGGGAAATCAGGCATGCCATGGAATCTATGGCAGGGAGATAGTTAACATCCTCTCCCTCTGCAGGGAGAGGTTGCAGCTGCCTATCCAGCCTGCCAAACTGAAAGGGGATCCAGCCCTCGGGGAAATGTGTCTGGAGTTATTTAATCCCAAAAGGATTTTAAAGAGAGTATGCTCTAGGGAATCTCTCAAGCCCTATCCCTGTTAAAGTAAAATAAAACCAAACCCCAACACCAACAATCCCTTTCCCGTTGATGGCTTGCAGCAAAAGATACCCCTGAACTTTCACCGAAAAATGTGCCCCAGTCGAGACAGTCAGTGCTGCTCCTCTGGAAAACTTCTTCTTCTTTGGCTTCCATGGTGCTATCATTTCCTGCCTCTCCTCCTACCTCTTTAATCTCCTTCAGCATGTCCTTTGGAGGACCTTCTTATCTTCCTCCAACTTATGTATGTGTTTCATCGGCCTGAGTCTTTTATCCCCACTTCTTCCTCTATTGTATCTTATCCCTGGTTAATCTCAGCCGTGCTCCCTACTTAGTCTGTTCATCTGTTCTCGTTTTGACTTGTGTTTAGACTGTAAACTCCTTGAGATAGGGCCTGTCTTTTTATTTTATACTTTTACAGTACCTCCAGGAACATGAAATTGCAGGCTGGACTAAGTCATCAAACAGAATTAAAACATTAAAAGAAAGCTAGTCTAAAAGTTTGAGTGGAAATATCTTCCTCATTTTCGGCAGCAATCCAAGGCAGTGCAGCTTTCATTTATATAAACACACCAGCATTGCTCTCCTATGCAGCACTGCAGGATTGAGTAAACGACTGCTTCACCCTCTACTAAGTCACCCATTGCCTTCCCAACAGCAGGCATCAATTTACTGGTGAGCAGGAAGAAGAGGCCCTGTTCCTTCCATGAGCAGCACCAGCAGGATTTGGTTTCCCTGTCTGCATGAGAGATCAGCACAGCTAAGATGGTGTCCAATTGCTGCCATGCCCACCATAGCTGGCTGGCATCGTGCAAGGGATATTTTTTAAGGAGCCGTGCCAGCAGGGGGTTTTTGTCCATTTTTTTTTCTGCTTTCTTCTTTGAAGGCTCCTTAGAAGAGCTAAATGTTCTGCAAAAGAAGAACAATCTGGGTGTCTTGAATAGCACGCATTTTATACGCCAGTGGGCTCTTGTCAGCACTTCTTTCTTGAGTCCATTGAGACCTTCAATGAAGCTTCTTGTTCATGAGCAGCTGTCTGTCTATTCCTGCCTGCTTTACATGTCTCATTCAGAAGAAAAAAACATTGTTTTAATTTTTTTGGTGTTTTTTTAGGCAATTCCATCATTTTCTGCAACCTTTTCTTTAAAGAACTACAGAAGCTAATAAATGACTCATTAATTTGAAAGGGACATGTCCACGCAACCACTCGTCTCTGATGGCCACAGTTAACTTCTAGTCAGCATGTGCTCACTTTGGTGTTTGGCTCTTTGATTCTTGTGGTGTTTCCCAATGATTCAGGAAAGCACCAGGATCTTCATGGAGCCCAGTCATGCCATGGTGATGAAAACAGGTGTCTTCCCCCTCCCTCTCCAGCCAGCTGCCTAGAGAACCAACATGGCACGCATCTGCCTGAGCTCTCCCACATTTTAAGTACGGCTGAACCTGGATGGTGACCCAACCTTACCATTTCCTCCTCTACATCCCAGACTTTCAAATGTAAGTAGTTTTCTTCGTGATCTTTGCCACTGATGAGGGAATTTGACCCTCTAGGCACCTCTGAAGCTTTTCCTATGACATATTTGAGGAAGTAGCAGATGATTTATTAACATCAAGTAAACCATTATTTCTCCCATTCAGTATGATTACCTGTTTCTAATAGTGATTGTGAACTACCCAATTACCTTATATTTTCATGAAGAAAGACAAATGATAAATGGATCAATAGAATAAAAGTACTTTCAGGGTAAATTGCACATGACTATTTGTGCAGGGAACAGCTAGAAAAAGGCAACAAGCTGAATAGGGAGCCATGGGCCAGAATCTGGTATGGTATGGAGCTGCGGCTCTACTCCTTGCACACTCCTGGCAAATTCAGCTTGATGCCTCTTAATGTTGCACTTCAGTGCCTCTGCTGTCACTTACCTGTGGGAGTAAAATAATTTCCATACTAATGATAACAGTAACAGCCAGTAATTAAAATTTGGAAATAGCTTGTATAGATATTTTTTATAAGATTTGTGTCCACAAGGACAGGAAGCATGCCATCTATTCTTTGAAGTGCAACCTTGGAATTTGGGCAAGACTCTTTTTCCCTTTCTTTGTCTTTCTGAATCAGAAAGTTTCCCCTTTTGTAAAAAAATTGAGAATGTTTTTGTAGGAAAATAAGAGCTAGACAACGAGCCAGAGTAGGGGCTGATTTGTATACAACAGAACTTTGTATGGGAATGTATGGAGATGTATGTACGGACTAGTGAGAATTAGGATATGGAACTCCACCTTGCCCTTTACTTCCTGTTTTATTCTGTGCGAATTTTTCCTCACTCTGTTAAATGAAGCTATGAGTACTGGCTTTAGTTTTACTGACTTGAGCCATGTTGCTTTTGCAAAAGTATAGACACCTGCCTATGAAATGTCCTGAAGAGCTCTGACAGCTCATGGTACTGTGACATAAAGGACTCTGAAGCACAGGTAGTTTTTTCATTGATCCTCCCAGTCAAACGGAAAGAGTTTGAAAGGGCCAGTTGGTGAATCAACAAATTCTCACAGGAATGATGCCAGGGAGCTAGGGTCCATCTGTCAGGGAAGGGGAAAGGCAACTTTGGCCACAGGCTTGCCAAGCTGGTGAAGAGGGCTTTAAAGTTCCTGGGGCAGGGGAACCTCAATCCATCCCATCTCTACTTAGTTTGATGCCAGTGCCAGCAATAGATGCACAGAACATGGAGAGGGATCACAGGTCAGCAGAAGAGCACCTGGAAATCAGCACAAAGGAATTCCAGGGAAATCGTCAAAACAGCCAGAGACTGGGTTAGGAAAGCTAAGGTCTGGTGGAATTAGATCTTTTTTAACCTTTGCATGTGCTGCAATCTCTTCTCAAGATGCCCACCTTTATGCCTTTGGTACTTAAATTTGAAAGATGACATTAGACATCTCACATCTTCAGCAGCAGATCGAACTCTGAGCCTGGCATGTCTTGCTCTGTTGGGAAGTAACAATGACA
Organism: Cyanistes caeruleus; assembly: GCF_971803275.1. Taxonomy (NCBI): domain Eukaryota; kingdom Metazoa; phylum Chordata; class Aves; order Passeriformes; family Paridae; genus Cyanistes; species Cyanistes caeruleus. Next base: position 90,907,058 of record NC_141701.1, read on the forward strand.
TTAGCAATTGTTAGAATAGATGGCAGTCTATTTGACTAACTTGTTCCGTGATAATTGAAGGAAGCCTCTATGAGAGCTCAATTTAAACTGATATATGTCCCACTTAAAACCAGCTAGCAGATATTTGTGGTAAAATTTAAGTGTTAATTTAAACTGATTTTGGTAAAATCTGAACTTCTTTAACATGTACCACCTATGTTTTCCATTTTCCTCTCTTGAGAAGAGTGATTTAAAGCTGATTTTGCTTAACTTTGAGGAAACAGAACTAATACAATAAGCTTCTTAAGATTTCTGTAAATCAGAAGCATTCATTGGGACATCTCAAAAATTAAAACTATTTCAGCGCACTGTCCATCATTGTCACTATCATAATTGCATTTGTGTTTCAGTGGGATGAATTTTTAAAATGTTGTGGCTGTGCAGTGTCAGGAGAGAGCACCCCTCTTTCTATGAGATGTCCCTCCAACCTGCACACAGCCCCACGTGCTGCAGCCCAGAGCTGATGTGCCCAGTGTTCCCGACTGCCAAAAGCTCTTTTGCTGGGAATGAAACCACGCTGTAAATCACACTCACATGTTGGCAGGGAGTGTATTTTCACACCAATGATTACAGTTGTGCCTTTGGTCGAGGAGGTTGATTTGGGGCAGTAAATTGCACTGTGTGTTATCTCTGCTGCCCTCCCTCTCTGGCTCTCTTTTTCTTGCTGGGTAGGAAATGGCTGTTCAGAACAGCAGAGCCCTGACAGCTTCCCAGGCTTTGCAATCATCTTTTGTTTCCATTTTTGCGAGAGAAGTATCTGAAAGGGGGACTGAGAAGAGCTGGCTCTTTGTATTGGAAGTACATAAATTTCTATGTCCCGGGTTCTCATCAGAGCTCTGCATCTCAAGATGAAGCTCAAGCAGTGGCCTTTAAACAGTACATTAAGTTGGACAATGTGAGAACTACCAGCCTCCTGACCTGGTGGTGTATAAATCTCTCCACTGCTCCCATCCCTTTTGCATTTGTCATCTCCTCCAGTGCCCAGCCCGATGTGAGCAGGGCTATAAACATCTCCTGGTACTGCACTTGGCATCTCACACAGGGCACATTACCATGGATGGCCCCCATGGCCATGGGGTGTTGGAAATATGAATTTTAAGGTCCCTTCCAATCCATATCTTTCAGTGATCCTATGAAAGCCTTTGTGGAGGCTGGCCTTCACATCTGAAATATCATGCTGGGTGCTGGTGCAAAGTAATTCTGACATAAATGGCCATTCTTTATGTGAGGGGCAGGTTTTATCAATAGAGTGAGCTGGACCCATGGTCAGTACAGGATAAACAGATGGGTTCATATATGGTTAATCAATTATGATAGAGGACAGGAGGTCAGTGGGCTCTCTCAATTTCTGTAACACCTGTGTGCACATAAGCATTTATAGTATCTAATATTCATGTGTCTAGCAAACCTGTAGTATCTGTTGGTCATTTATTAATTCTTTATAAACATTCCCTTAAGGCAAGTTCTGAGTTTGTAGATGATGGTTAGAATTACTCAAAAGGTTATTTTTCTTTTTTCTCTATCAGGGAATGAAAAATCGATTAATTCTGGATTTCAGTTACAAATAAAACACATCGGAATGAAAAGTTTGCAATGTGGTCCAGACATTTCTTACAGACCTTGACAGACTGGATCACTCTGGTGTCCCATTTAACTAAAATATCACTGAAATTCTCATTTTTCATGCTCTGTGACAAAGCATAATCTCTCATGAAGCAGATATCCAAACCAAAAAGTATGTTTTGATGTTACTGGAAAACAAGGTTTTCATTGATCCAAACTGAGCTTTGTGGTTTTTTGAATTTTCATTTTGCAGAAGATTAGAAAAAAGATCTCAGTTTTCTTTCTTGTTTTGCTTAGGAGCACAATTAAGCGGGAAAAAATGGAATTCCCTTAGCAGCTAGCAAGTCTAGTGTTTCTGCATGCTTCTCTCAAAAGTAAATGGGATTACTTTGTTTAAAACCTGCTTTTAGCAACCCCTGTTAAAGCCCTAAAGTGCACAGGAGGGCATGATCCTTCCTCCTTTGAAGTCCCTGGCACAGTATCCATTGACTTCACAGGGAGTGGGATTGACTGAATAATTGTGTTGCAGTATGAATGTCTACCCTGACACTGCACAAAGTCATGCTGAAAGCCACTTGATGTCATTCTAATCCTGTCTCCTCACAGTGGTTGTTCTGGAGAATAGGGCTGTTTTTTTTTTTGCTTCCCCCCCTCTGTATTTATTATTTGCAGAAGGAACTAGTTAACAAATAGAACGGACAAAGCTGAACGAGCGTGTCATTAATTTCCAGAGTAACTTGTTCTGCTGCTGAAGTGATCAACTGCTCTGTGCAGCGAGTGCTAACAAGGGGTTTTCAGCCAGTGGGGCTTTCATGTGCTAAGGAGAACGCTGCAGCTGGAGGTATCGCCCAGGCGTGTGCCCGAGCCGGGGAATGCCAGCCCTGTGAGGGTGGCAGAAGCCTCCTGGCTTTGATCCTAGTTTTGATCCGAAACAGCCTCTCCTGCAATCAGAAGCACAAACACCTGCCAGGGTCAGGGAAGAAGGGGCTGTGATAACGCGTAGCAAACACCGGGATCCCCAACACGGGATTCCGAACCCAACAGCTTGTCCCAGCTGGACGAACCCCCGAGGTGTGGATGGTGCCCTGGCATGGCTGTGTCTGTGCTGCTGCTGCTGCTGAGAGCGGTGCTGGCCAGGACCAAGGCAGATAGCCAGGATAGATGAGGCCCTTACGGATTGTCCTCTGGGAATAATTGCAGCTTAACTGCGATGCTTAGCCAGAGCCTTCTGCGCTCGTGGTGCCCTCAGGAAGGCCTGGGAAGCAAGCGGCCTGGAATGCAGGGGTAATGTGCTCCTCCTCAGCTTGGCAGGCAGAAAAGAAGGATGAAATCCCACCTCTCCTCCACCAAGCATCCTGAGGGAGTGCAGCATTGGTACAGTCATCCTTGTGAGTTCTGCCCTGAGGGTGTAAATAGGGGAAAGAGGAGAGTCATTGCCCAGGGAACCTGTGAAGGTGCCAGGTTTTCCTAGGAATGCTGGCTCTACCAGTGTCACACAAGCATTCTGCCCTTCACTGGACCACTCAAACATACCAGGTAATGAGGTTTAGAAAGGCAACACTGCTGCAGTAGGAAACACAGGAATCGTTTCATACTGACCCCACAGAATGGATTCTTTGTACCTTGGCCAGGAGTAGAAAAGCCCTGCACAAGCCTTCTTAACACACACATGCTGGAAAACCTGTGGCAGGCTGGGAGAGCACTATAAAACAGGAGAAGCTGCCAGTGTCAGATATCATGGATATCACAGAGACAGAAGGACTGGAGACTGATTTAAGGTCAAATTGCAGCATAGCCTGCTAGGAACACAAAGGAAAAAGTGGATTTAAAGTATTCCTGATTTCCCACATGAACATGTGTCCTGCTTCTGCAGCCCATTGGAACAGCTCAGAAATGCAGGTCTCTGCCCAAGGTGGGCAGCCAACAGCCCCTCTGCCTCTGCCACAGGCACAAGGCACTCCCATGTAAGGACTGTGCTGGAGAGCCCACAGCTCATCCTTGCATGAACAGTGCTGGTATATCTCAAAGTTTGCTCTTTCCAAGCTCTTCACAGCTTCTGTCTCCTCCAGCGAGTATCATGGGATAGTGAGGGGGACTTATGCTGAACTTCTGGTTGCTTTGCCACAAGACTATAATTCTCCCTATCTTTTTAAGCTCCTCTGTCACCAAATAAACTATTTTGTTCTGTCTTATACCTAAAACCAAAAAAAATGTCAAACTAACAAAACCAGGCTAGTAGAAATGGAATTAAATAAAGTGTCACTCTGGCACTGTTTTAATGTCCAGTTATCTCACAACACAGAAGAAATCCTGGGCTTTCATTTCTTTGATGGCTAATTTGACTTGGCTAGGGCAGGCTTATCAGATGCTCAAAATGGCCTGACTGTCTAAAGTGTAAAGTTTCAAGAGGGCAAATGTGGAAAGAAACACTGAACCCGTAGTTTGCTGATGTATGTTAAGCAGGACTATCTCTTGCTCTAAAACAGAACTGAAGGTTGCAGCACATCACATTTCACTTTAAGCTGGCTGAGAGTAAGCTTTGAAAACCCAAACCCCCTGATATACTCCTGTTAATCATTGATACACTCTTTGATCTCTTCTCAGTTCTGTGTAGCTGATTGACTCATCCCCACTTTTTTTTACCAGCTTTCCATTTGTGTGTTTTTTCTCTCAATGGATCTGTTCTCCATCACAGTTTGAGCAAGCAAAAGAAGCCATAATAGCAAGGGTATTTTTATAGTATTTCTGATCAAATGGTATATGCATCTGTGCAAAATTTCTAGTACCATTCCAGAAGACAAAAAGGATTTGGGGTAATATCTGAGCTGCCTAAACTCCCCTTCTCTGCAGTTATTTCCAGCTCCTCTGTGGCTTCAGATAACATTTGCAGGAGAGGCCTCTTACAACTACTCAGTATGGGATTTCTCAAACACATCCCTCTGAAGGCTGGCAGAAAAGCACCATGGCTTCAGGGCTGAAAGGAGTGTGAGGGAACATGACTCAGGCACAAATTTCTCCCTCTCTTTTTCACCACAAAGCTTTCAGCCAAGCCTGCTTGGATTGTTCTATGGGCCCTCAGTTCATCATGCCATAAGCTGGGGCTCCAGGAATAGGTATCTTTAAGAGGGATGCCTGAAGATGATGTGACTCTGCCACCCTGCCAGATTTGGGGGGGCTGGAAGAGTTTGCTGCTGTGCTCTGTCTTTGAGGGCAGTGGCAAGGGCATCAGCTCCTATGAAACCCAGCTTGTGAAAACATGCAAAAATGCATCATATCTTAGTTTTACTAGTGATTTTGGTGATGGTCTCAAGTGTCCACCCTAGGTCAAATTTCTCTGATTTTTTCATAGAACTCAGAAATAGCTTTTGAGTTGTACTGGATGGGTGCTACCTGGCTTGTCACCTGCCATCATGCTTACCATTTCTCATTACACTGGTGCTGCAGACTGTCCCCGCATACTCTGCTGTGGTACTCCAGATAAATTATTCCATGCCATCCCATTCCACCCACTTGACTGTGTATGTGGGTGAACACCCCTTTGGCCCTGTACTCTTCTCTCACACAGGCTCTCCACAAGCTTTTCTGCTTGATGAAACACTTTCAAGTGCAGGAAATGGAAAATTAACATAAAAGTTTGTAAAAAAGTTTGAACCAAATAGCTGGGAAAAACACTGTCTCCTGGACCATGTTTCTTGCTCACTTCTGGTACCATGGCACAAAGATGGATAATGAATGAAGCTGGTCTGTTTGGCTTCTTCTGCTCATCAGAAATTAGCTGTCTGCTCTTCCCTGTATAAGATGGAATACAAATTAGGGGTTCAGGTTTATGTCCATTTATGTGGAGGGCAGTGAAAACACTAAAAAAAACCTCAGCATGGAAAGACCATCACAGAGACTGAGCAATCGGTGGCTTTAAATACCCTCAATTCAGCTCAGATTCTCTGTGGCTGCAGCTGAAGTGAGAAAGGGCTGTTAGAGACACTCGTACATTCCCTGATAAAGCAAATGTTTACCAGACACAGGAACCAGTCTTCCTCTTGTCCTCTTTAGATTAAATTGCCTGATAGAGCAGAAGACGGAGTTAACTCTCTGTGCTATGACCAGGACAGAAAGCTCTTGACAAAATTAAATTACTCAATTCACCGCAGAGAAAACTGCTTGATCATTTCATGTGTATGGGAGGCACAAATCTCAAATTGCGTGTTTGGCAACATATGAGGGCTATATACATATATAGTCAGTTGATGTTGTTATTTTCATTAAATGAGGTCTCTTCTTTTCTCTATTTTCGGTGCTGTTCTCCAGGGAGATTAATTTGTATGAAAGTAGAGCGCTAATTGCACAAAACAAGCTGGGGTACTGCAGGAGCATAATTAAATTAAAAAAAAAAAAAAAAAAAGTAGTGTTAATACAATTGTGGTGCTAATTAAATAAAATTGGTGACAAGTGTCTAAGGCAGACCAAGTGTAAGGAGAAAAACTGACAAAATGATCAATTTAAAAATTCTCGCAGATATTATAGTTCACTGGTAACCGAGCCGAATTAAAAGTAATTGTACACAAAGTGCTGCGCGAGCGCTGGATCTTGCTCTCAGCAAAGCGGGACTTTTGCCAATTCAGACTCTAATGTTCCATAAATTGCTGATAGGAAAGTGATAGGCTTATTTTATTTCTGCGTGTGTTTAAGAGGGGGCTAATTCAGGGCCGGTCAAACGCACTGTGGCAACAGCTCCCTCAACATTTGCGGTTGTGGCTGCAGAAAACTCACCATTCCCTGCTTCAGTAGGAATTTCTGGTGGTCCATGTGCCAGGGGGACTTGGAGAAAGCATGGAGTGGGCTGTGCCAGTGGCACACTGTGGCTTTGACCTCACCAGCCACCAGCTTTCTAGACCTTCACAGACCAAGGGTGCATCATTAGACTCCCTCTTCCGCCCTCCAGGGAGCAGGGGGGCCCTTAATCAGCATCCTGGCTCAGCTCCCTTCCTCTTTGGCATTTATTAGAGGCTCAGAGGAATTGTACGACGCCTACTGCAGCCCCGGCTTCCTCTCCAAACTTGGCTGTCCCCTGCATTTTCCTGTGCAATGCCCTATGATCTGGTTCCCACCTTCTCCAGAAGGTCACTCCCACTACCCAGCTGCCCTAGGGACAGTTTGCCAGCTGCACCTGTCACCCTGGAGCTCTGGTTTCCAGCCTTGGTGCCCATGGGGAGCCCTGGCAAGAGCCCTGATGGCCTTCCACTGCCCTGAGGCACTGGAAAGCTACTTGTCATGTTCTCTGATTTTCCTCACAATTTGTGTTGAAGGAGGAAACCTCCCACTCCTCCTTCCACCCACAAACCAACAACTCCAAGCCATTTCTAGCCTGTGTGGTCCTGAAACAAATAAAAAAGTCCTTTCAGATAGGAAACAAAGCAGCCTTGTCTGCCTGAGTCAGCAGCCTAAAACAATAGCTGTGAGCACTCACCTCAGAGCAATTTCTACCCTCTCTGGGGTCACGTTGTAATACAGTAGACCCCCAACTGTGGTTTTAAAAATGCATTGGCTTGTTTTGGGAACTGACTGGAACAACTTCACTGAGCTTGCAAGAAATTAGTTGTGATCCTTTATACAATGAGAATTTTGCCTTTGACTTTGCTGAGAGCAAGATCAGGACCTTAATGCCTACAGAAGAATTGCCAGCTCTTGCTTGCTGGAGCAGAGGAAGCTTGGGAGATAAGTGATTTCTCTGTGTAGGTGTATCAGCTGAGAAAAAAGTAGAAAGGAAAAAAAGTTTCCTTTTGGCTCATATTTTATGGCTGGGATTGCTGGTCACTGCCCTATGGTATTGCTGGCCAGAATGAAAAGCTGAACACCCAAATGGATGTCCCAATTTTTTCCTGTTCTTACATTTTATTGATAAGCCTCAGAGAGTGCTCCTAATCTGGGATGTGATGCCTCTGCCCTTTTTTGAGGGGGTTTGCTTTGAGCAGGGTCTGCGAGACTCTACCATCCATTGCAGCTTCTGATTTTGCTGGTGACTAACCCTGCCCTGCTATCTGTTCTCCACATGAGCACTGCTGGGCTGCAGGGGGTGTGTCATTCTGTGTAAACATGTTTTTAATCCCAATTTCAGTTTCAGAATAAACAAGAATAAAATTGCTGCTGAATTTCAGCCTGCTGCTTTTTATTCACTTTCCTGAGTCTGAGTTTGTCATCCTTCCTGTCTTCATTAGTGTGGCTCTCGCTTTGTCTCTGTGCTCTCTGCATAATAGCCAACCCATTTCCTCACCTTCATCTGGAAAGCAGAGCTCAGTGCTGTGTGTTAAACACCTCTGGGTTGCTCAGCTCAGTCCTCAGCATTTGGAAAGGCAAGACATGACTGAAGGAAAAAAAGCCCGGAAGGACCCAGAAAAATAGAATTGGCACAAAGTTGTTATTTTCCTAAAAGTGTTTGTCTCAATGGTTATATCATCCACAAGGGTGTGTTCCTCCTTCACAAGAACAGTGTTGGCTCTAGTGTCTGGTTTAGTTTACAGTAAGACTAAGGCCTTTTCTTTGCTGTTTTCTTCCCTTAGGGTGTGTTGTGCCCATTAATTGCCCCAAGGTAGAACATACCAGTAAGACTGGACTGAGATTAGCTTCAACTCAGTGTCTGGGACAGATGTTCTCTGAACATTACACTGGGGCTTGCCCCTGTAGCACAGGAACACAGAACAGCTTCTCTCATGGGAACCAGGCTCAGCTTCTCCACATCACACACAGGCAAATGCAGTCCAGAAACAGCCTCTCTAGCTGGAGTGATCTGTCTAAGTCAGAAGCAATATCCACAGACGTTCTTTTCCACTATCACTGTGCAGCTATAAACATATGAGATGCAGGCTGTGCCTTTAGGCTATGTGTGCAAATTTACCAGAGGGGGAAGCTTTCCATCCTGGCCCTGATCTGCACTTGATGCCCAGAGTGACCCTTGCCTGTGCCATGTGTGGTAAAAATTCAACTTCTCTGTACCTGCCCAAGTTTTGGGCTTGAAAAGGAGGGATTGTGGTAGTGCTGGTGCCCCAGGAGGTGCTTTGCAGCAGGAGGGTGTCCTGAGGTGGCAGTGCTGGTGGAAGAGGTGGGTGAGCAGGGCTGGGGGCTGAGGTGGCTGGTGAAGCTTTTCCAGAAGACAGGGGGTACCAGGTGAGGATATGTTGGTCCTAAATTGATTCTACTAATTTCTAAGGCAAGCTCTGGGTCCAGGCAGGGTCCTGGGTGCTATGGGCTACTTCTGTAGAGAGAAAACTCCCAGCCATCATGCTCACATCCTTTACCGCTACATTTCTGAGAATTCAAGGCAAGAACAAGTGTAAGTGAAGTCTGTGTGTTCAGCAGGAGCTTTGTGAATTCACACTAACAGCTGAGGATGCCTTATAACCTTTCTGACACTGTGAATTATTGGATAAACAGGAAAAATGTAAGTGATGACATATCATAATATTGACTTTTATTCCCCTTATTTCTACAGCTGCAGTTCTGTGTACTCACAACTGAAACAGCAATGCATTGTAGCATATTTATATGTTACATTTCTAAACAAACCAATATTTATGTATACTATGTGAATATAGGTACTAAATATATACATGGTCTGATATAGACAGACTAGATGTATGTGCTTCATTATAATATATGTATGATTGTAATATATTTATGTGGGAAAAAGTACTGAAAGTATAGCTAAATGGGACAGAACTGCAGGATGACTCTTTCTCTAAAATTCTGGGTAAAGATGAATAGCTTCTAGTAGTGCAAAATGTCTGTTATAAATGTGATATTTATGGTTATATTTTGACTGCTGAAGTCAAACAGCAGTAAGCACTGAGTGTCTTTTAGATCCAGGCTCTCTTGTTATAGCAATAAACTATGAAAATTTTATTAATTCAAAACTTTACTCTCTAAAATGAAACTTGATCCACTTTCTTAGTACAGAGACTTGATCACGACTCAGAGGCATTTTGCCATTTTGGGATTAACATGAAAGTTTCTATCTGGTAAGTGAGAAAATAAGGGGAGGCAAAAATTAGGAAAACTTCCAAAACTAACTCCCCAGTTCTCTATTTTCAGTTTATTTTCCAAAGGTGAAGGATTGCCCCAGAGCTGGAAGACCACATAGACATCTGAGTAGGAGACACTGCAAAAGATAAGGTGATGTGAGTCTGAAGCTTACTTCACTTGAATCTCTAGTGAAAAAACATATAAACTCTCACTGTTACCACAGCAAGGCTCCTGAGAGGACTAGTCTTCCAGGTTTTCTAGGGAAGGAGCTGTACAAAAAAAATGGCCAGCATAATTATAAAAAAGCACTAGCAAGAATTTGCTGCTCAAAGTCCTCACTCAGTTCCAATATTTTGACATAGCGGCTCTAATTTATTTATTTTTTTCCCTAAATATACAGTTTTCTAAACAGGGAGATAAATCAAACTGCCAGCAGTTCAGCAGATGTTAGCTAATCATTTTCTGGGAATCCTTTACCATTTAAACAAATACTTCCCTGAGACTGATCACTGATGCATTGCTTTCATCACTCCAGCGACTCAACTCGCTAGATGCAGGGTAGGGAGGCAGCAGCTCTTCCATCAATATGCCTTAGGCCTGGTCGAGGCAGATCATCTAGACTGACAAAAGGAGAAAATTTATGGTGTCCTTTCCAATTAAATCCTCAGTGTCTCTGCTAAGATGGCTTGGGTTGCCAGTGGTATTTTTAATAGTGCAAACAGCTGCTACCTAAAAAGCCTAACAACCAACTCGTGGCCATGAATAAGTGCTGTGTGGTGACTGTGCTTGATAAGGTCCAGGTTCAGAACAATAACCTCACCAGTGAAAGGCTCTCCAGGCTATTTCCATCACCCATATATACCTCTTTCCCGAGAGGTAAATATATACCTCTTTCCTTTCCTCTTGTCTAGTGCTGTCTTTGCCCCTGCTCCCCCACCAGGGAGGATAGGGGATTTTTCAGCCAAGTTGACTGAGTTGAAATGAGATTCACTATCTCTGTGTCTTTTCTCTTGGGGGCAGGAGGGGAAGCAGGAGCCTTTGCTGGTGATGCTGAGGCCATCCAGCCTGCGATTGCTTTTGTCCACAGCATAGAAATGCACATCTGTACAAAACACTGCCAGGTCTCCTTGGTCAGAGCTGCAGTGAGTGTGTGACCTGGGAAGGTCCTTGTTGCCCAGATGAGCCTGAGTGGGCTGCTCTGTGTGTGCTGGCAGGGCAGAGAGTGCTTTCTATTGGTTGGTGTGATGTCATGGTCAGTCTGCAGTGTGTGAACACACCATTTCCTGACTTTCTGGGTTATTGCACATGGCTTGTTGGAAGAAGATCCTATTCAGAAGTGGGACAGAGAAGTAAATATGCAGCCTAACTAACTAAATAAATTTCTATAAATGCACTGGCATTGTGCCTGCTACCAGGTTGGAAAACCGCTCTATATGTCTCTAACAGCTTCTATGTGCCACATGGGCTCCTTCCAAGTGCTGCAGTGTTAAATGTGTTCAGCAGTGACTCAAAAGAAAGCTGTCTGGCAGGTGTATTCTCTATGGTCCTTTCCATCCCTGGGCTCTCTGCTCAGCCTGCCAGCCCCCTGAGTCATGGCAAGGGCCATGTCAGTAGCTCAGGTCTGCATCTTAAATTTGTCTGACTCTGCTTCATAAAACACCCCAATGGCTGATGCAAATCCTAAAGCCCCCAGATGTGCCTAACCCTGATGGACAACAAGATGCCCTGTGAGAGGTGGTGGTTTGAAGCAAAGCGGGGTTGCCTGGATCAAACACCTGTGTGCATGCACAGAGTTGTGTCATTCTCTTGTTTTTCTTACTTGGATGAAACTTTATTTCTCATCCATTTATTTATTTCAAAATTTAGGCCAGGGCCTAAATTTGGTGATCTAATGTCTTGAGTCTCTCTTTTGTCTTCATGGGACATGAGCTGCCTCAAAAGAGCTTTGATAAATTGCCCCAGCCAGTCATTAGTGTTACACATCCACATTATCCTCCTGCCAGCAGGCAGTGGGCTCTGGGAGCTGCATCCCTGGCTGCCCTGGGGAGAGGGTGGCACAGTGCAGCAGGAACACATGTGCAGGGGCACGCTCTCCCCCGCCTTGTGCTGGCAGGACTGGGCCCCTGGCAACACTACAAAGTTGCCCTTCTTCCCAGGGCCCCCAGGGGATAAGACACCTGTCTGGAACAAGAAGAGGCTGAAAAAATGCTGGCCCCAGTCCCTTCATCCTTACTGAGAGAGGCAGTCCACCTAGCTCAGTGTCCAGTCTCTGCACAGCCTACACGGATGCAGCTGGAGTACTTGGCCAGCAGATTGTGTCACGTGTGCACAGCTTCAGTTCAGTGGCCAGCAATTTGTGACTCAAGGACTGCCTCACCAAGGACAAATATAACCATAACTCTTAGCTTGCCATGCATGTCTTGGCTATTGATTTCCCTGGTTGTCTCTTGAACCCCTACCAACCCCTGGTGCCCACAGCATCTCCTGACAAGGAATTTCCCTGCTCCAGCATTAATGGATGATCTGCGGGTACCATATTGTCCAATGTGTGTTAGTGCTTCATCTGTCTTCTGGAGAAGGACCGATGCATCCAAAATGATGCTACAGGGGAGGCAGAGGAGACAACCTGGCTCTCAAGCCTGCCCCTCCTCAGCTGATGCCAAACAAAACAGCTTGGTACTGTGCACCTGCAGCAGAACCTACAGGTAGATTCTGGGTACAGAAGAGTTACATAACACAAGAGAAGAAAGTGGGACAGTCCACGGGCTGAATCCCTGTTCAGAAGATGTGACAGCATCTCAGACAGGGGAGCTCTAGGAGGTGTCAGGTCATGTCAGGAGTGACTTGGTTCACTTCATGCCATGTGTCATGAAGTCTGCTTATCAAAAAATGAAGAAAAAATGGGGGAAATGGAAGAATAATGAGAATATTACTTGCAAGAATACACTCTGGGGTGATGAGTGGCCCTCTGATGTTGGCACAGCCTTTGCTTCTTCCAAAACATGCTGCAGCCAGTGCCGCATGTCACATCCCAATGAAAGAAGGAGTCATCTTCCCAGGGGGGCTTGCTCTGCCACTTCAGCCTGCTTTGTTTTCCCTTCCCTTGCTTGCCACGAGCCTACCAGTGCTTGCTGCTTGTGCTGAGTGACAGACAGCACTGACAGCAGCAACTTCTGTGGCAGCAGGACATGCTGAGCATGGTGTTCTGGCACATGGAGTTTTGTGAGGCAGCAGGCAATGAGGGCATGGGGTCTGCTGAGCAGAGATACTGCATTTTGGAAGCCAGGGCCCTGTCTTACAATGAAGATCAGAGAAAACAAACTGAGTAAGGGTGTGCTATGGCCACAGGGGCTGGTTTTTATGGGGACAAGGAGAGAAGGCTCAAATCCAGGATACTTATATGCCTTCCATCATGTTATTCCTGGGCCAGCTGTGCCATCAATTCCCTGCATGTCCTTGGCTGAGCTGCCCAACCCCTCATGCCCCATTCTCCTTGCCCATATTGGTCTGTTCTCTGGCAGGAGTTGTGCTTGCAGACATGGACTTAACCAGCTCAGAGGCCTCCATTCATCCCTGTCTCTTTCTCTCCTGCTGTGGTGCTGACAACTCATATATTCCCAGCACCGCTCTGTGGTTTCTCTCCAGCTTTGGGAGACCATGTGCCAAATACTGTTGATCAGCCTGCTGACCAGCTACATCTGCTGTATCCAAAGGCAGCCAGAGGCTTTGGAGCGTATGCTCCTCTGTGATGGCTGCCTGTCGCTTGTTGCAGCCTGCAGGTTGGACTGGCACAGGGCAGAGCCTTGCTCCACACTCACATCCTGCTCCATGCTTGCAACCCATGCCCAGTGAGCAAACCGACCCTGATGTGGGGATCAGCTCTTCAGCTGAGGGGTTCACACTGCTCTCTGCCCACACCTGGCACAGCAAAGACTCACAGAAATGGGAGGGTATACGTAGAGCTTTCTTTGCAGACTTCTGCTTTGTCCTGAATGCAGTGTGGCAAACTGGGGAGTTGTCTGGAGAGGTTGATACTGAACTGGGTATATCCATGTCCGATTACAAAGCCAGGGTTAAGCACAGGCCTTCTTTGCTTTTTGACTCTGTGCTGATCTAAACTCTGTAGTAAGCAGCCAGAGAAATTTCTGTACCTGTTCCAAAGCCCACAGTGATGGACGTGACATTTCCATGATCGTACACTGGGCAGAGCATACTGGGGCAAAGGGATGTACTGACCTGTTTTCCTAGACTGTGCTGCTAGTAATTAAGCAACAGATGATGTACCTCAGACTTTGATCACCCATTAATGATGATCATGTGGGTCAACTGAAACAGAAGCTGAAATGTTTTTCAAAAGGCTCCTTAGAAGTTGTTTCAGGAAAGGAAATGTGATCGTTGAGGTGGGCATGATGCTGAGTGATTTAACAGGAGGATTGGACCTGTGGAGTGGAGAAAAGGTCTTCAATACCTCAGAAGGATCTCAGTATCATGAAGAAATGGCAGTACATAAACAGGTTGTTTATTGTATATATTGTTGCTGTTTAGATAGATTAATTTATTGATCTGCTGAAAGCCAAGATTATTAATTGCTTCAGTTTTCTTGTATTTCTGAGACCAGCTGTAATAATCCTCCTGTATGTTAGACTGAAATTCTGGAGAGAAAAACCTTTTCATGTAACTGGAGGTCTTGTCCTGTGAGCCCAGGACAGCTGGGAAGGCCCCTTTCCAGGATAGGGTCTGCAGGCAGAGTGTGTTCCAGAGGGTCCCAGGAATGATGCTGTGCTGGAGGCTGTCCAGGGAAGCCAGAGGCACATGGACATGCTGAATGCAGCAGCAGCAGCCCTACCAGGGCTCTGGAACATGTAAATCACTTCAGTGACAGTAATGTCATCCCTGCTCACGTGCATGCTGTTCTTTATGTATATATGTGTATATATTATGTGTATATGTTCTTTATGTCACTTGGCATGCTTCTGAAGGAACATTTATTTTTTTATGTGTTGACTCTCTGGAGAATTGTACCTTGAGCTGAGTAGAGGAAAAATTGAGGAAATACCATATCCCTCCTCACACCTCAGAATCCTGCACTCCTTAGCCCAACAACCCACCCATTTACCAGACTTAGCTGCTAGTAAGTGAAGAGGGCAGAGCAGCTGCAGTGAATTAATTGGTAACTTCCAGAGCTGGGGTATTACCTGCAAAGCCTTAGAGAGCAGTCACACACAACTCTGTGAGCACAAGCAGACCAGTGTCATCTGCTGCAAAGGGGAAAGCTGGCACAGATGCCTGGCCTGTTGTTTCTACAGCTCTTGAAGAGAAAAAGGAGGCAAATACCCTGGTACAATGACTCTCACTACTGCCCTGGGGTCCTGTGGGGGACTTGCAGGCTTCTGGCATGGGGGCAGTGGGATGCAGCTGCCCTGGAGTGAGCTGAGCTGGAGCTGCTGAAGCCCTGCATTACCATAGAGGGCTACAGTCATTTCTGTGTTCTTCAAGTTCTTCTTGTTGATTTTAGATGCTGGTACTGCAAAAGTGTTATCAGTCTAATTTGGGTGGGGTCGTCATATTCCATAGCCAGCTATGACTGCAATGCATTAGAACTACAATAGGAACATTGATTTAAAACCAAACAAATCAAACCCCTGTCAATAAGGGTTATTTGGTCTAGGTGTTCTTAATTGTTAGAAATCTGATTGATTTTACAGAACTGAAGTGACATCTGGGGATAATTCTTTATCTTCTTCTATGTAATGTAGGAGTGTGCCAGCTTCATTAAATGGATGCACCAGCTATTCCTGTGTCAGAAATACTGAGAAAGTGATGTAGGTGATAAGCTTGCCTGGAAATCATATGTTTCTTTAAATATGGTCAATAAAGGGATTTATCCTCACTGTTAAGTATCTTAAGAGTACTCAGAGTACTGTCAGTACTGTCTGACAGTCTACAGGACCCTTTATCAGTAAATGAGACCTGGGAACTTAAACCCCATAAGATGTCTTGATGGCTTCTCATATTTTTCTCATAAACTGCTACTGCAAAAATAATTTTGGAAGGGCTAGGAGACTCTTGCATGTGCTCTTTGGTTTCATTTTTTTGGAGCCATAATTACTACTTTGGCCTGCACTGCTACTTAGTCAGTTTTCTGTGTGAAGTCACAACCTAGCTCTGGAATGGGCTGGAACTCATTAAATCTGAGCAGGATGTTCAGTTCTGTAGATTTCATTTGAAAATCAGTTGGTGATTCTCATATATTATTACAAATTTACAGTTGTCCCTGGTTGGTAATTAAGTTTTAAGTCTGTCCCTCATATTAATCTGAGTGCATACTTTAGAGTCCTGCCATGGCTTTGCTTTAAGTAAATTACTTACAGGAATGACACATTCGTTGCTAATCCTCCAGCCTCTTATAGCCAAATTCTGTAATTCTCTTCCAGACTGATAATTCTTTCTTATGCAAGCAGACCTACTGACTTCACATTTATTCACCCAGTTTGGACCACCTCTTAAGCACAGGGTTAATTGTAAACATGTGTTTAGGTCCTGTGGACTTCTGTGAGGCTTAAGTGCTGTCTTGAATAGGCATTCTTTTCCAAATCAGAGCCGGAAAATTAAATTTGTCCCCCTATATAAAAGATCAATTCAACTGCTATGCCTCCAATAGAAAGCTGAAAGTTCTGTTGGATTAAGGCAGGATATACACTTAACATGTAATAACTGTTGCTGAAGACCCTGTCAAGTAAACTCCTATTCTGAAAGGAGCATTCACATTCAGAGATGGTAAGGGATAGCTATTTTTCATGCTATCTCTGTATGGATACAAAATGCATCTTAACTATATGTGGAAGATAATATTTTGATTTGTGTCATTATTTGAAGTGATGTGTAACTGGGATGACACTAAGGAATGTAGAGAATATGAAATTTAAGGCTAGCACAAGCAATGCTTTTATCAAGTAAAATAAAATCATTGTATTTTATTTAGAGTGAGTCTCTGCACACACTATCCCTGATGCAAGTCACGATACTGGAGCCACTGGCCTGTCAATTTTCATTAGAAAAAGGAATAGAAAGAGGCCCAAGTTCTGGCTTCCTATTTGCATGGACACATCCTGCAAATTCTGAAGGAGCAGCAGCGTGGTTTCCCTCTTCTTTTAGCTCCATTTTGGTCTGACACTGGAAGCAGAGGTGGGCAAAGGTGAATGTGGGCACCTCCCTTTGCATCCCTTCCTCTGTGTATGTCTTGTGCAAGACAAGTGAGCTGCAAGCAACATCAGAGGGTAGCCTGGTGGGGGGACCTTGCCAGGACAGCACTCGTCCCATCATTTTCATGTTAGGGTCATACAGAGCATGATCCACGTGCTTCTGGTTTAATCCAACTTCAGGATATCAAGTAGTTCTCCCATGGTGTGAACAAGAGTGACCATGCCCTAGGGACGCTGGTAGGCCTGGCTATTAAGGACCCCTTGGGGTTAGTGTGAACTGGAAGGCTCTCGATGGCTTTGCAGTAGACAATGAGTGCTCAGAGAGGAGGACAGCTCTGGCTGATGCGCTGCTGTGTTCAGGGTGCTGGATAGACAGCTTTAGATCGATCTATAAAATGGGAATGAGAACCTTTAGGTAGGGAAACAGGTTAACTGCAAGCAGTAAGTCCAAGGGATCATACTTCTGGCACAAAACCAGTGGGAAGTAAAAGGAGTAAAAGAAAAGGTTAACCTTTGAAAACATTTTCACCAATTACTTGACTTTCCCATGACATCAGTCCTCTCAGTTTCTGTAGTCCGTTGAAGAACAACATTGCTAATAACTAACCTCATGTCTTTCATATAAATCCTAAATTTTCCTTTGAGCCTTCAAGGAAAATCACAATTTCCCCTGTGCAAAACTTTGCTTTGAATTTGGAGTCTGAAATTTTATATTTAGGATAATGTGAGGGAGTCCTGGGAGACCAAAAAATATTTGCAAAACACTTGGCATTAGTTGTGTGGATAACATTTTAAGTGTTCACCAGCACTGCAGATTTATGCACACATGTGATGTGTGTCATGGGCACAATGTGTGGGGATGTACCTAAATATTCAGGTGTATTGTTTTTAATGCACAAGCAGAAAGCATACATCTAGGCTGTATGACAGACTCCTGCAGTTCGGAGGTGCTGAGAAATATGATATTTGCACACAGATTTGCCCTTCTCCCAGCAGCCTGCTTTTAGATATCAGTCATATTTAACTCACTTTTAAAACATCCAGAGGTTTAAGAATACTTCTGTGAGTAGCTGCAGAACGTTACACTCTGCTGGAGTAACCTTGGTAAGAAATGGGGGGGCCTTATCTGAAGAAGGACAACAACACACTCCTTACTTAAGAATAACCTGGATCTATTGTGTCCAGTAAATGCTGAGATGTGGTTGGTGACTGAACCTCGAGCATCCGGGAGTGCTCGAGATGTACCTGAAAGAAGGGCCATGTGAACACGGGGTGTAGAGCTGCTATAGACCCTGAGGGCTGGCTTGCTGCAGCAGTGGCCCTGGAGGGATATGAGGAAAGGTTGGCTGTTTCCTTAGGTCAGCCGTGCTCTTCCTTGCTAATCCACTGGCACACTCAATACGCACTGGCCACGGGAAAGACACTGAGCAAATGTTGCCAGCGCCTCAGATCTGTGTTCCCGTTTGTGGTTTGGTTCGGCGGGTTTTTTGGGGTCTGTAAAAATCTTAGCAGTTTATCTTTTTTGCGTGTGTGATTTCTCTTGTTTTTTTTCTCTCGTGGGTTGATTTATTTATTTTTTTTTTTTCCCCTGTGTGCAAGTTGAGGCTTCTGTTTAAGGCTCTCAAAGAGCAAACAAAGAAGTTGAATACAATTGCTGATGTTCCCCATTTCATGGCCTGTTGATAACTACACGATAACGCTCTCCATTGGATTCTTCATTTAAAAAAAAAAAAAAAAAAAGTAAGAGGAAAAAGAAAAGAGCTTTTGTCAGTCGAGATGGCACTATTCACTGTTTTACCAACAAGTTACAGTGAGAACATCAGCTTCCTGTCCTTTCATTGAAGCCCATTGATCTTTCTCCCTAGTAAACAGAGCGGCTGTAGCTTTTGTTTGACTTGTGCTCCCCATTTGTGCGGTGCATTTCAGGGATGAAAAGTGCAGTTGTGGCTGTTCTGCAGAAGGAGAACTGGGACAATGGAAGTGGGACAATGAATGGGATGTGTGGTGGTTGTTAGAGAGGGACACGGGGTGGTTGGGCTGCCACCATAAACGCGGTGGTCTTTGGGGAAGGGCTGAGGCTGAGCAGCTTGTAAATGAGCAGCAGTAGGAGTTCAGGCTGGGCATTGCCCACGTCTGCCTTTCAGTCAGCCCTGAGCAGGGCAGGACAGCTTGGAGGATGGATGGCAGGACGTGCTTGCTCTAATGAGAAACAAAAACTCTCAAGAGTGGCCAGGAGGTAGGAAGGATGTGGCAAAATATTTGAGATTTCACTCTGGCTTTCTTGTTCATTCAGTTATCAGGTAATTCCAATAAAAAAATACTGTGCTTAAGGTCTCCCAGCTGAGGGAGTGTGCTGGAGCTGCAGGACCAGCTGTGGTCCTTCAGAAAAGCACCCAGACTACTCAGGCCCCTTGGCTGTCAGAAGCTGAGAATGGGGGAAGGCCTTTCTAGGTGGGTGAGGTACCAGCCATGGGGAAGGACTGAGGATGAATTGGCTTGTGCCAGGGGAGCAGCTGGGCCTGTGGGGTGAGAACTCTGCAAAGAAATAAGCCTTTTTTTTCCCCCTTGTTTTTCTTTACAGTCGCTGATGTGGGTGATGCTTTAGGAAACAGCAGAGATGTACAGATCTGGGGTTTCCCTTCATGACTGTAAGAGGGTCCAAGGAGGTGTGGCTACTGGCAGAAAGCAAATGTTTGCTTTTTATGGTCTGAGGTAGTGAGAAATAAAAGGATTACTTGCCCTCTCCTGCCTTTCAAGCACCATTTAAGCAAAGAAGATTTTTCTTGTTGATTTTCATTGTATGCAGGTATTTTTCTTGGTCATGCTGTCTCTGTAATTTGGTAAACTGTAGTGAAAGAGAAATAATATAGCAAGTCTCAAGAAAATATTTCCTGTGGAATCTCAAATCCACTGTAATGGAGACCTGTTAATTTTTCTCTTCTTGTTTTAATTCAATAACAAAACTTAATTTCAGTGGGTTTCTGACCATTCTTAATTGCTCCTCACCCATCTTGCAATGATGTCCAAGAGGCCTGGCTGCCAACCATAACTTTATGATGCCAGGCACTTGGTACCTACAGGACATAAAAATGAGCATGCACTGATGGATATTCACATTTAGACTTCCAAGTCTGGTGTTTTTACTAATAGCCAAGGAGAAACACTGCTCATCAGTTGAGCTCTGAATGTAGGCCATGCTACTTTTCCTCCAGTTGGTAGAAAAACTGCAGTAGGTTCAAGGTGCATCTTTACTGATATTGGTATCTCTGCAGATACTGCTGAGCTGCTTCAATGGATTTGGGTAATTCCTGTTAACATAAAGAAACTTAAGCAGAACTTTGCAATGGTGTGAGTTTGAACAACTTACTTTTTCCTCTTTTTTCCCCTTTTACAACTTGAAGTTGACCTTCTTGCTTCTCAGGCATAGTCTTTACATGTAATTAGCTAATGTATTTTTCCCGTAACTTGTAGCACAAAACCTTTGGAACGTAATTGGTCTAGACTGTTTCTGAGTCAAATAACTTGTTTTTGTGCAGAGTGTGCTAAATATGGGAAATTTCAGAACATATTTGTAAAAAAAAAAAATGGATTGTTCATCATGTACAGTGTCAAACAGGGTTAAAAGGTTGCAGTGACTAAAATCTTGTGTGTCAAAATAATTTTTCAAAAAGCAGAATCTTAACTCTTCAGAGATTTGGCACAGCTTTGTCACAGGATAACCCTCTCTTCACTGAGATGTAGCTTTCATTTTGGGCAGTGTCCAGTTGTCCAAGATAGATTTTGTGAGAAGCTTTATGAGGCTTGGACTCTTGTAAAATATTATGTTACAGCAGAAATTAGATTTTAAAATCATAGACTGTGCAATTTGATAAATAGTTGTACTTACATTAAACATTTGTAAGTTTTTATTTAATAGTATGTTTGAAATATCTCTAATGTGCATGCCATGGTGAGAACTAAATTGTAGAATTTTGTACAGAACATGTATGTCTCTCAGCATCTACTAAGGTAATTTGATGGTCAGTTAATGCAATATGCACCTCTTGTCTTTATGGAGGGTGTGAACCTAGAGCACACACACTTCTGCAAAGATGATGCTTGTCTTGAATTCCCCTAGTGATGCTGCACAGCTGACTTTTGTGGACCTGGGAGTGCTTAGCCTTGACTTGTATGAGTGGCCTCATTGATTTCACAGGATAAATCAGAGCTGGAAAACCTTAGAAATAGGCAGAAGCTTCTGAGCCAGTGCCTAAGGAAAGGGGAGACTGAGGGAAATGCTGGTAATTTATTTCAACAGTACTGCTCAGCTGTTACCCAATTGCTTTTCACTCTTGGGATCCTTCCCTTGCTTCCTGATAACTTCTGGGTGCACAGATAATTTCAAGAATAGCTGCAAAACTGTTGGGCAATCCAGGATGTTTTCTTTGCTTCTCTTCCCAAGGTGCTGGACAGGTGGTTCTGGTCACCTCTGTCCCCTGGGCCAGGCAGTGGTGGGTGGCATCTCCTGCTAAAGGCGGGGAGGAGAGGCTTGTCTGCAGTTATGGAAGAGTGCTTATTCTGCTGGATGTTATTAATCAAAGCAGATTTTGGCCAGGATAAAAGGGTAAACAACCTTCCTCCTCTTCAGCACATGCTGTGGGAGGCTTCCAGCCCACAGAAAGTTAGGCTCTCTGCTATGCCTTTCCTGTGAAAGACAGGGGCCCCTGCAGCACAAAACCTCACTCCTGGATTGTGAAGCAAGTCAAAATCAGGAAGGAAAAAATAAGGGGTTTCTTACATCTATCACAAATCCTCTGGTAGTGCTCACAACTTGAACTGAAAGCATAGTCCAGTGCCTGGCAGGTGATGGACGGGTGGGGGTTTTGGGGAGAGAGTGAGCTGCTGGGGAGCTCCACCCTGTCACTTCAACTTCTCCTGCCCATCCCTCTCTTCTTGATTTTACTTGTAGCCTCCAGGTTGGGACCCCCTGGTGGACATCACAAGTGTTTTTTGGCAAGGGCAGATTCCACATTTTACAATAGCATTGATTTCTAGTTCTGATTGTTTTTGTCCTGAGTCCTCTTTACTCCTGTTCTTCTTCTCTCTCTTTTTTATTGGTATTCCAACTGTGTGATTAAAAATGGACATGGCTTATTAAAACAATGCTGCTTGCTATCAGAGGCTTGCATTAGTATTAGAGAAGGGGGGCTGTAATTTTCTTTCCTAGTGTAAAGAACATGGGTCTGAGGGATGGGGTAGTGATTAAGTCAAGGAAAAGGATGACAGGCGGTACATATCCAGTCATGACTTCTCCTCTTCAAAGGCAGGCTGTTTTCTAGGTGCTTACATTTGCCTGCGGAATTTGGGGGATTAGCACAAATTGTGACCTAATGAAGCAATGAAACTTTTCATGTTGCTGTTTTCCTTGTGGGCAGTTTGTGCTGTAGCCCTTAGGTATGCTCCAGGCTAAGATCCTGTCAGGTGGAGCAGAAGGTGATGGAGGGAAGCAGGATCTCTCCTGTCTGCCTTGCCATCCTGCACACACAGGGTGTGCTTACAAGCAATTTGATTGTATTGGAATTCGCCTTTTTGGTTTTTCTTGCCTGTTGTTAGAAACCCTGATAAGAAAGTGGGGATGGCTACTGTTTCTAATGCATGTTCTCATGCCTTGGTGTTTTTTGGGAGGCTGTATCTGAGGCCTTCTGCTTTAAGTTGATATGTCTCTTCCAGTGCCTTGCTCTAAAAGATATCTGTTGCATAATTTTACTGGAAAGAGTTATTGCTGAAGGGCTGGATTGCAGGGAACAGGGATGTGCTTTAGGGGGTTTAGTGGGAGGGGAGGTGTCAGCAGGTTGATAGAGCTGGGAGGGGATTATGATGCATACAGTGGTGAAAAGCCACCCAGTATTTATTAGGATTGCACCCTTCCTCTTATGGAAGGCCAAGCCTGCTCTGTAAGGAAGAATTCACAGTTGGAAAGTAGGACCCCAGCAAAACTTCCTGCAAATATCTCAGGTTGGGGATCTTAAGGCCTTTGTTTTAAAACACTTCCGTGGTAGTCAACATCTTCCACTTAGTTACCCTGGCTGTGGGCTTATGCAGATTCAAGTTCATAAAGGTTGACCCAGTAAGTAAATCCCTGTGCACATGTAAATCCACAATGAAATGCAAGATTTTCAGTTTTGTTTTTTTTTTTCCTACAGCAATCTCATGCAGGAGTCCTCTGGTACAATACGATGCCTTTGCAGTAGTCTGTAACTAAAATGACACTAATCACGATGCAAAGACTTGTGCATAGAAGTGCATACAACTTACTGCACTAGGCTGAATGGTTTTGATTAGAATTTAAAATCAACTAAAGCTATATTTTGTTTTTTTTCCATGAGGGCCTTACTTCAGAGTCACTAGAGCAATTCTGAATGTATTTAAAGATACTAGTCAAGACCTTTGTTCAAACTCATTTATTGGGAAAGATACGGTGATTGAAGCTGGTTACAGATTGCTAAACAGTAACTTTTAAAAATATTATTTATTTTTGAACTGAAACTTTTAAGACAAATTAGGCTTCTGTTTCTTGATAATGGCAACTCTCTTGTCAGCTCTGTTTTCCTTACCATTTGTCTTCAGGGAAGGCATGCTGTAAGGAAGAGAAATCTATATAAGGTGAGCTGAAAATAATCTAGGATTCTAACAATAGCTTGAAAAACTGCAGAAATTTTCATGACGCTTGAGACATAAAATATTTGTTTTTCACTTGTCAATCTTTCCTGCCTTGCTGTGTTGGTCTCAACTGCTGGCATTGCAGAAGCAGAGAGCTTTCATCACTTATGCTGAAAGTTTTAGGAAAAATGTCCTCCTGTAGAGCTGGATACCATGGGGATACAAATGCAAGTGGGTAGCCCATCTTAGTGCTTTGGATTGTGAAGGAATGGCAACAGATCTCTTAGCACTGGTGTCAGAAAGAAGGCTTCCCAGTAGCATAGAAAATGGTGCTCCTTAGGCAAAGATGATTTATTCTCCTCTTGAAGATTTTGGAGACCAAACTGATGCTTCCTGAGGCAGCAAAAGTCTGAGTACAGGTCACTTTATGCTTTGTATATTTTATAAACCTAACAGCCCAAATGTAAGATTTTAAAAGACAGAAGGCCTCTGTAGTATGTACATACAGATGTATCTCCTAATTTGACATCTTCACCATTGAGCTGGTCCTGTGATGCTTGTGGTGGAATGAAATGCAGACACTGATAAGGCTGTGATTATTTTTAACAGCAGCGCAGTGGGAAGGAGCGGCTGCTTGGATGCGGCGACAGAATCGAAGCCAGCTGTAGCAGTGAAAGTCTCACAGGGTTAACCACAAAGTCTGCCTGCAGCTGCTGCAGCTCAATACCCAGCATTCACATGCAGCCTCACCAAACTGCCTTGTGACATTTTTGATTCATGTCAGGGACAGAGTACCATTGTCGGGGGGAAAAATAACTGTTTTATAAAATGTTCTGCAGGCTTTCAGTCATTTCAGTTTCTATTCTCTCTTCTGTGCCACTCTCAAGGTTCGAAAAAAGTTCTCGCTTTGCTATTCCACTCACTGCTTAAAAAAGTGTTTCTGGCTTGATTTCTTTTATTATAGAGCAAGAGCTGCTCCTTAATGCTCAGGAAGAGGCCAATAGTGTGCCCTATTCTGCCTCAGTCATGTTGCTGTGACCTTTAGGGTTTGAGGGACCTGTGTCTCTTGGTGGTGTAACCAGCAGGAGAAGCAACAGCATGCTTTTGAAAGCAGGAAGGATACTGGGGTTCAGAGGGAAGGGCGTCCCCTTTTGTAGCAGCCAACTGGGAAGGATTTCTTGAGTGATTGCTCTTTGCTGTAAGAACAGGGCTGCCTGCTGCAGGTCTGCTGTCAGACCATCAGCTTGATTGCTCTGATCACACCAGTGCAGTGGGCTCTGGGGATGGAGGCTCTGCTCCTTTACTCTTTTCAGTGCAGAGATAAAAAGCCTCTTTGTTTTTCAGATTTATGGAAAAGTTTTAAATTGTTTGTCACTCATTGCTCTGGATAACCCCATACTGTGCTGCTGGTTGGAGCTCCAGGGCTGAACACCTAGGGCTGGCTGGGACAATGGGACAGTATGAAAAGGGCTTTTCCTATTCTCATTCCTCTGAAGGAAGTGCTACTGAAGGGCCTGAATGAATTTTCACAGCTTTAATGGCTCATTTGCTTCAAGCACGTACAAGTACAAGGATTTGCACTTTGAGAAAACAAATTAAATTAGTGGTGTTTCTTCTTTTTGATTTCACCTTTTCTTTTAAAGGATTCATTCCCCCCCCCCCCCCCCATGCATACAGATGCTCAGATGGGGACAGCTTGAAAAAAATGTCCTAGTGAAAGGTTAGGTTGGTTTTTTTGGGGTGGTTTTTTGTTTTTAAAAAAAGAAAAGTTTGGTGCCAAGGTGACCCTGAGTACAATTTCCCTGAAGCCAAGGTGTGCTGTTAATCCCTTGATTCTGCCCGTTCAGGGCTCCATACAGAAAGATTTCTGGAGAAAGACCATGATACTGGGTCAAGATTCTCCTGACACAGCAAATTCATCTGTGTTTCAGGCCTGATTTGAGCATGGAATTCAAGCTTTCTTTCAGTGGCGATGTGACTTGCAGCACTCAGGGCACAGGTAATGGCCAGCTTTTATTCTCTGGAAGCCCCAGGTGGTGGGGAAGTTACTGAGCACCCTGCAAAATGCAGGACACAGCAACCTGGCTGGGGTGTGAGGGTCTGAGCTTGGTGGGCTTGTGCTCTTCCATCCCTCTGCCTGAATAATGAGCTCTCCTGAGACAGACAGCCCCGGGGAAGTCACTGGTCTGGACCCCTGATCTGCCCACAGCACTTGGGAGCCCGAGGTGGTGATGGGTGCCCACGTGCAGTGCTCCTCTGGTGCTCCTGGTTATGCAGTATCCAGGCCAGCTCCTCAGGGAGCTGGTTCAGGCCCGACAAAGCTTATTAACTCCGGCTCTGTGCTGTTTGAAACAGTCTAAAGTGCCCCAGGACTAGGAGGAGCAGGTTAGCACTTTACGTGGAGCATTGCACCCATCCAGAGCTGGCCTGGGAGTCTCTTCATCCTGCCAGACTTCATCCACAACCTGGATAGAGCACCTGCAGGTAATTGGGAGCTGGCTGTGCCTGACCGGAGGGCAGTGTCAGGTTAATTAGACATCTGCAGGCTGTTCTTAAAGCCTTTTCCTTTGCAGTCCCAAAACGGGGAACTTTTTAATATAAAAGAAAAAGGCTTTTTCCCCAGATTGGCACGAAACACTATTTTTACTTAATTGCAGACTGGTGTGGACTGATTTAATCTCTTAATAATTTCCCTTTCTCAGGTACTAAAACCTATGGCTCAGCATGGCTTTTCTGATTTTCCTGTTCTTTGGTTTGCTTTCCATATTTTGCATTCATGTATTTTCTTCCCAGATTCTTAATATGCTTAGCCTGTTAAGACGAATATAAGATCTTTATAGTAGCATCTGAGATCATAATCTGTCTATATCAAAGGCCAGAATTATTCCCTGTTGTTTGTAAAGGAATTATTTAATAAGTAATCCTTGTAAGTGTCAACATTACACATGAGATGACATAACACTTGGGGAAAGTAAGGACTAAGCCAATATTCCCACACCAGCTTCAAAGCTAAATATGCTTTCACATACAGATGCTTCCTATTTCTCATCTGTGGCTTCTGTTTCCTCCTAATTGGAGTTGACACTGGAAGCACCAGTTCTCCTTTTCCTCCTCCTGGATGTTTTGATTGGAATGTTAATACCATCCTCCTTCATTACCAGGCTCTGTGGAGTGGTGTGCCACGTGGTTTAAGGTATAGGATTGGTTTTCCCTTGGAAGCTTAGCATGCTGCAATGTCAGAGGTGTTAATTTACAGCTGTCTACTTGCTGCACAACAGTCTGAGACCTTGTGTGCCTGCACTTTTGGGAACAATTGAAATCCAGGCTCAGGTTTTGCCATTCTGGCCTATCCGGCCCCAAAGTAAACTTTTTGCATTGAATGAGCTCAGAGAGAATCAGACTGTTCTGCAAGTAAAATAGTGAAATCATGATGCTGAAAATGCACACACACAATTTCTCCCTCAGAGTGTTTCTACAGGTTGAAAATATCAATCTCTGAAAAAAACTGAGTGTTGGCCCCTGGGTGGCAAAAAAAATCCACAATGACTAGAGAAGCCTTCTGTTTCCTGCATAATCTCTCCCCATTTTTGCTTCATGCATTCCTCCCAGACAAATCCAACCTCCCAAGAAAAATTAATACATTTCTGTGGTGTGAATTCAAAACATCAAAATGTCATGGACAGTTAATCCTTTCTGCTAGTAAGGCAAGTCTGATCAAAACATCTTTAATCTTTCCCTTACCAAAGTAACCTCTGAGGTGAGGCAGTAAAGAAAAGGGAAAAAAACAGGGAAATGGTTTGTGCCAGTGTAGATGCTTCTGTCCCAGCTGTGAGTCTGCAGGTCCCAGGGTGCCTGCATCCTCCTGGGGAGCTGTGTAGCTTCCAGGAAACTCTAGTGATTTCTTGAGAGCTTACAAACTTACATTATCTCTTCTCTGAAATCACTGTGAAGATTTTAAATCACTGGCTGCCAAATGCATTTATCCCAAGGGAGAAGATTTGAAATTTCCCTGCGAAGACATGTCTTGCAGTCCATTAGGGTTGGGTGTGAAGCCACCCATGATGCTGCCGAGTCCAAGGTGGCAATCACTGCACCCAGGGCCCCGCTGAGCCCAAATGTTTGGTGTTTGGCTCTGAGCTTTCCTTGCCCGTGGGCTCCCTGTGTGGGTGAAGGCAGATTTTCATCTCCTTGCAACTTTATTGCCCAAATGCAAATCCTCAGAGCTGATCTGAAAACGAGTGTCCTCTAATGAGGGGCTGTGGGGGTCTTTGCAGGTCTTTTGGGTCAAGGTCTCCCTTGCCTTGTGCTGTGCTTGCACAGCTGATCTGGTTGAGACTTTGCTGTCATGTGACACTGCAAAAGCCCTAATGAAGTAACAATGCCTGAATCCAAGAGGGCTGAGGACAACTTTCCCCTACAAGAGTATGGAATAGTGACACAGGGATCCCTGCTGCCCCAGTGCTGACTTGCCAAGTAGAAAACCCTGCCTTGTTCCTCATCTGTTTTTTCAAGATCTCTTTGGTTCTGTCATCAGCACGTGTCTCTAGGCATATACAGGTTCCATAAAGCCTGGAAAGTAAGTAGGCTGTTTTGTAATGTCCCTACACAAGTAAAAACTCTATGAAATCTTAGCACTCACATGAGAGAGATTTATTGTTACTGTGCTTTGCAGACAAACTGGTGGAAAACAGTGATCCAGTATGGACTTCTGATAGAAGATAGAAGGTAGAGGATCCTCAGGATCACTTTCATGGCATCTGTCCTCTTTTCCATGTGGCTCAGAGGTGACGTGGGGCCTGTTATGACCAGGCTCTTCTTGACCTTACATGAGTTGAGGCAAATGCCTTCAGTACTGGTTTACCTGGAAAGCCTGGGTTTGTCCTGGGCCCTTCTTGTCCTTGCAGTTGTCCTAAATTAATCCTTCCTGTCTCCTGCTGGGTGTTAGGTGGGTATTACAGGCCAAGGTGTCTCACAGGGTCAGGACATCATTGGCATAATAAGAGAACAGCAGTTGTCTTGAGATAAAGCTGTTCTTCAGCATTTTTTTAAAAAAAAACCAAAACTTTTGTCACTGGATTCATGGGCTCTCCACCTCTTTTTTAGAACCTTTCTTATGAAGAATATTGTTCCAAAATGGTTGCTCTAAGTGTTCATTTTAGCTAGAGTGAGTGACTCAGGGCTAATTTTTTGCTTTATTATTTAGGTTGCAGTCTTGTAAAATGGCTATTTTTAGAAAGTAGTGAGGAATCCTATACAGATCACAGTGCCTGCTCTCAATTTCTTGTTAAAGCTGAATGATTTTTACTTTGGTGGAAACGCAGGAAAGACAACCAGCACAGGCATAGGAGGCTGTATGCAATCTTTCTTCACATCCCCAAGCTTAATCTGAAACTGTGTGAGGTCTCTTGTGGTCCAGACCTGTTCTTCTCTCTAATAGACACTGTAGTGATAATTGTGTTATTGCTTTGCACGAAGGACAAGTGGTCTCCAGGGACCAAGATGACTTCATCAAAATAATTTCCAGAATTGATCTAAATGGCATTTGATCCAAGTATATTTTTTAGTGGGAAAATACAATGGCATTAGCCCAGAAACCTGGGGGACAAACACCACCTTCCAACACATTTGCATGCCAGCTTATGTGTCTACTGCAATATGAATATGTCAACTACCTCTTCCAAATTTCCCACCTCTTTCTGTTTTCACAGTGTTCTTTCTGGAAATCTAGATGCAAAAATATAAAATAGATGAAGTTATATTAAGCCTTTTGCCTTATCTTCAATTCTTGAGTTCTCAACAGTAGTTTCCTAGAAAAGTGACGCTCTTATCTATTTGTTAATTCCTACCATGTATCACAAGGAATTCCTGCAAATTCCCATCAGCCGTGACAAACTTACCTTGTAGACCTATGTAGTGATTTTGATGGCTTTACAGACCTGTTTGTTTTGTTCTGAACTAAATTAATAGCACTGTGATGGCCCCACTCTAGCATTGAACTTCTAAACCTCCCCTAATATACTAATCAGCATGTCAGTAGAATATTCTTTCTGGATAGAGACAAGCCTGGTGAAACGGATTAGACATTCACATGGCATTGCATAATTCAGAGAGCAGGCATGGTGCATATGATTTGCATTAATAGCCTCTACTGCAGCAGCTTCTCACAGGTCTCTCTCATTAGATCATATGTGGAAGCTTCCAGACTGTCAATCAATTACAGTAATTTCCTTTTCCATATTTATTCCATCACGATCATTGACAGTTACCATTAAGTGACATTAATACAATACAATACCACCTTGCATTTTCCAGTGCTCCTCTTACAGGGTCCCTAATGCATATAAGGCTGAGAGGCTTCATTACATATGGAGAAGGTGTCTGCTCTCCCTAGCTCAGCAAAGTGTGGCTCCCCTGTGACAGGGAGGATGATGGAGCACCTTGTGCCACGGTGTCTGGCAAGCCCTCTGGGGTGCTCAGGTGTGGGGCCTGCTGGCTTGCCATGGAGGTGGCTCCTGTCCAATGGTGAGCATAGGGTGCCATGAGAAGTCGGCAGACTTGGTCAGAATAGAAGAAAACTCAACTGCAACAGGTCGGTGCAGCTTGTGTGGCATGTTCAGGTGCCTCAGCAAGCACCTTTTAGTATGGCTGTGGTTACAGATGCCTTATCTTGTTTGATGCTGTTGGACCCTCCCAGTGAACTGACATGAGACAAGTTTTCATATGTAGCAGCTAACACCTAGGCTTCTTGTCAGAGAAACCAGAAACCAGAGCTCTTTTTTCATCCTTCCAGCCCTCCCCTTTGTGTCCCACTGGCTGCTTAAAACCATCTGTCCTGTCCTAAATAAGCAAGGTTCAGAATTACCAAATCCCGGTAGCAGTAGCATCCTCCACTGAATAAGCACAGGCCCAGCAGCACCAGAGCAGGGCAGTCTTCATGTACTTCAAAAAACCCAAAGGGTTGGTCTGGTCATGCTGTAGCTAATGACCAGGTGGCAGCTGAAGGAGGCTCCTCCTGGATCTTCCTTTGCAAAATCTGTTAGAGTACCTGTGGTGAAAACTGAGACTAGTGGTCTCAGCCTTCCTGTTGGATCCAGAAGATCCATCTTCTGGGGGCCACCTTGAAATTACTCTGAGGGGACAAACTGGGAATGTGAAACTTGTTGGCAAATGTTATCTGAGAAATATGTGTGTAAAAAGCTACTTGAGCAGACACTGCATAATGAGTCAGCTGGAGCACTGCATGTGCTTCTGGCCATTGCTAGCTTTTGTTAGCTGATGTTTGCAAAGACGTTTCCCATGGACTTAGAAAGGCTTTCAGCCACACTGCACAAGTTTTCTTAGGTTTTCTTGTTTCTTAGATCTCTGATGTCCTACCAAAATACTTAGAGACTTAATCTTAAGTTTGGAAGGTGATCTTTGGGCTGGGTGGGAAAGGAAACATATCTTTTTCAGACCAAGAGAAAAGGAACAGGTTCTGTATCCCCTATGGACTCTGCAACATCCCCCCTCAGTCAGTTTCCCCATACTGTACTAAAAGTGCTGTCTGAAGAATGCAGTGAGCATCTTTTTAATTTTTGCTGTCTCTGTGCTAGGGACTGCTTCTGCCCCTTTTCAGTCTTGAGGTGCTTTTCCCAGCTCGCTGAGCTGACATGATGAGATTCTTTTGCCACTCATCAGTAAACACTTCATCAGCAATTCTGCACATGCCCAAGGGTGTTTCCTCTCTTTTCTTTGCTGAATTTTCTGGTGCTTCTTTCTTCTTCATCTCTCCTGCTAGGATGGACAATTTTCCAGTTATTCCCATCTCCCTCTTCTTTGATACATGTCAGAGACTAAGAAGGATCAGTCACCACTGTGTCCCCATTCAAGACCCTCCTAAAGCTATTGCTGCCAAATATGCTGGATGTCTTCTTTCTCACAGTGCTTCACTTCCACTCTTGTCATTCATGGGTAACAGTTCAATGATCTTTCCCCTTCTCTGTCCACTGAGCTAATTTAAAATCCAAACAGTTTCTGGCTGTCAGCTCTCCTGTTTGTGACTTCCACTCTGTTTACTTCTCTCTTCAAAATCTTCCCTGTCACCTCTCATCTTCAGAATTGTCAGTGCCTAAGACATTCATTTCATTGCCCCTCTTTTGTTCTCATCCATGGCTTCTTATTCCTGTCCACGAGTTTGCAATTGATAGGGTCCCCACAGTTTGTTATGCTGCTATCCTATTATTTTAGGTAGGCTTCTTGCTTAAGCTTTTCCCCAGGACTGGAGTGGTCTTGGCTTCTGGTATTCACCCCTCAGGCTGTACCTCCAAAATCATCTTTGTGGCTTTATTATCAGTTCTGTAGCTGCATGAATTTCACATAGTGCCTTTCCACGGTTTTAGGGTGTAAAGAGTTTTGTTCACAATTATAAACAAATTTCTCTCTAGATAGGAAAGGCCTGAAATCTGAATTTCCCTTACGTTGCAGTTGTTACATCCAGATTTTAGGATTCTGACTTACATAAGTACGTGCTAGGAGTGAACTTTGGATGCACTGCCAGACTTTCCCCAAAGGTTTGAGTGGCAATCACATCACAGCTCTTGCTTTAGCCCAAGCTGCTTTTCCCCCAAGATAGATAATGTCCTCAACTTGAGTGCTGGTTAAATAATACTTAGGAATCTATTCAAATGTGAGTTGTTACATCTAGCAAATTATATACTTGGGAGTTTTGAGCACTTTTTATGAAGTTTTACTGAGTTGCATTTGATAACTAGTTGTAGTTGATGTTGTGCATTATTTTCCTAATCATGCAGTTATTTGAGAACTTGGCAGTTTAATTTTGTTGATTCAAAATGCAATCAACATAGTATTTTTTATTTATAGTATGCATCATATTGCTTTCTGACATTTGTTTCAAGAAACATTTCCATAAAATTCAGTATTTGTACAAGAATTGCGTACTTGTCTACTCAAGTAATAAGACAGTGTTTTGTGTAATTGTGATCATTTAATGTAGGTATTAATAAGTCAAGCTCAGTGTATTACAAGTGATTTTGGCATAAAAACCGATGAAACTTGGTATAATAGACGGATGAGTCTTGGAATAATAACTAGGATTGCTGTATATTCTGTGAGTTGAAGAATACTCAAGCTCTGTCCTAAGAATAATTTCTTTCCTTTCAATTATAATTTTATGATGGATTATGGTCTATTGTTCACTGAAAAATTATATTCACTGGAATTACTACATTTCCATTTACACAGGACTTGCTTTAGTGGAATATGTCTTCATGGAACAGCAATATGAAAGATGTGAAGGACTTCCCATGTGGCTGGCAATCTGAAGGGAAGAGACACAGAAGATACTGCACCCTCTGTACAGTTTAGGTGACCTTCTTTAAAGTCTGCTGATGAAAAGTGCTAAAATACTCTGTTAAGTACTGGACCCTGTTAAAGGTTGGATGTTGTTATTGCAATTACCTGCTTTTGCCAAGCTTGATCTAATGCTGCAGCTAGGGGCAGATTTGTGTTGCTTGACAGAAGAGACACACAAAACAGCTCCTCAACAGTTAAGTGGTGTGCCACCCCCTGGAAGCAGAATTATCCTGAAGACCTTTAAAATGGCGTGGGGAGTGCATGCACTGACTGAAGTCCCATAGGATCCCACCAGGGAGTGGGATGCGTGGAGTAGTTGGGTGAGAGCTGTCACGTCCTCTTGGAGCAATTGTGTAATGAGATCTATGGGAGGGCTCAGCGATTTCTTAATGACTCGAGTGCTGCTTCAGGAGAACATTTGTGTGAGCTGCGGAACAATGCGTAGTATTTGTGTGTGATTAATGAGAATTTGTCATCTGAAATACAGTCAGCACAGCGCCTTCGTAGCTGTGTGCCTCAAACTCTCAGAGCCAACCCACAGAGGAATATTAGAAGAATTACTCAGCAGATTACTTCCATGTTGTTTTTGTCAGCTTATTCACCCCGACGCCCATTTGATAAAAGGAAGGGGGTGTGAGGGTTTGTGTTACGCATTTTTGTTGGCATCTAACTTGTGTCTCTTCGAAAGGTCATGGGTACTTGAAGTTGTTTCAGACTGGTCAGACCACGGCTATTAGTCATGGAGCATTATTCACCCAGTCCCTTTCTTTCTTTCCTCTTCCCTGTGCTTTTAGCTGAAGGAGTGATCTTTGGAAAGGAAACAATAGCTGAAGGAAACTTTTTTTTTTTGCCTGGATGTTAAGTTTTTCCACCGGAATTTAACTGAAATTACTGGCACACTATTGGCTACAGGATGATCTGACCTCCCCTGTGACAGTTGATCAGAGCTGAGTTCAGGAGCTGTATTAGTAATTTTGTCCTCTCGTTTCCTGTCATGTCAAGTGCAGTAGTTTTTCTGTGCCCTGCCCTTTACAAGGAGACTTCCCAGGGTTTCACTGGTTTTCTTTTACAGGCTTATTCTGTGACAGTTAAGCACCATTCCTCAAAGTTTCTCTTTCAGTTACTTCTTGAATAACATAGGCTTCTGGGGTTTTTTAATAAATAACTCTTTATGATAAACCACTTATTTTTTTTTTGATAAATAAGTGAATAGCTGGCATGCTTCCCTGGATGAAGACCTCAACTGATACTTGTTAGTGTAACATACCTACTTTTTGTACATGCCAGCTGGTAGAGGTTTATGCTGTTAGCTGTTCATCTTGCAGTAGAGCCTAGTGGATCCACCTGCCTTGAGTGTCAGTTTGTCTTGGTTCTAAACGGATATTAAAAGGTGTTCCTTGCTACACAATTAAGTCTTTGATAGACAACTGAGTGAAAATGAGAAGTGTCAAAAAAGCCAGGGTATTTTGGGAAACTAGTGCATAATTCTTAGTCAATCAGCTGCTGTGATGCTTATATAAGCCATTTGATATCTGAGTGTGAAGACTGGCAAAAAAGAAGAAAGGATGCTTTCTCCAGTGTGAACAAATGGAAACTATTTTATTTTATATACTGTTATGGTCCAAGATGCAATGATAGAACCGTGACTTGTATGTTTTCAGACCATGCCTCAAAAGAAAAAATACAAAGCCATACTTCTGCTCAGATGATGAACAGAAAGACCATTCAGACAATAGACTGGATATAAATTCTTTCTAGATCAAGGTTTTATTTAGGTTGGCATCTAAACTTTAAATATCTAGAATCCAGATCTTATTTTAGTAATTTCTTAGTGTTTATTTTTATGAACAGTAACCCATAAATCTGCTTTTTACAGACTATCCAGCAGCAGATAGGTACCGTGATCTGATCTTGACGTACAGAATCGTTCCAATAACATGATGAAATTATATAAACTAAATAGTTTAAACAGTATCCAAAGCAGTTCATATTTTCATGGAGAGCGCTAGTTTTGTTGGTTTCACAGGACAATTTTGTTGATGACATATTTTTGGGAGGTGTGGGGGAACCTGTGTTTTTAGTGTCTGGGTAAATGACAGTGCAGAACACTTGCTTTTAAAATACTTGTGTTGTTAAAATATCACCTGCTGGAAAATTGGAGCTTTCCCTGGAGGAGTCAGACTGTGGCTGGAGACCAGCATGCCCCAACTCTTATCCAAAGGTTGGGTCCTGGCCAGGTGCTGCCTCCACTGTTCATTCCAGCCACCCACAGCAGAGAGGGTCTTGTCTGGGGTTGTAGCCCTTGGGGAAATTTGAGGGATGTGAAAAGCTGTTGATGATGGATCCTAAAGGAGCATTTTTATTCCTTAGGTATCTTCTCTTTTTACTTTTCTTGGTGGTCATGTATCTTGATGTGCTGGTGAAGCTTTGCAGAAGGGCCCGAGACTTGAACTTTAGTAAAGTTTAAGGTACTCATGTTTCAGGATTTGCATTACTTTGTTTCTCTAAGTGTAGTCTCTTCTGATTTCACCATGAAATAAATAATTCTAGTAGTAGCATTGTTGCTGGAATGGATGTTAGACCATAAGTGAGCAAGGTTTCTCATTCTCAAGGTCAAGGGAGGGCTGTGTTCTTGCAGGTGAAGGTTATGTCACTGTGCAGATATCCATGTGTGCTCTGGAGCCCATGGGCACTTCTCTGGGCATGGAAGAGACAGAGCAAACTTCTAGGAAGAAGACGGCAAAGCCCCCTGCAGCTTTAGCTACCACAATTCATAGAATCATAGAATCACTTTGATTGGAAAAGACTTCAAAGATCATTGAGTCCAAAAGCTAACCCAGCAGTGTCCACCACTAAACCATGTCCCTAACCACCACATCTATGCATCTCTTAAATACCAGGGATGGTCATTCTGGGCAACCTGTTTCAGTGCTTGATAAACCCTCTAGGTGAAGAAATCATCCCTAATAACCAGTCTAGACTTTCCCTGGAATTCCCATTTCTCTGTTTGGAGAGGTGGTTAAGTATTGTTCGTTAATTCTGGCATGCCTCCCTGCATTTCCCCTCCCAACCTCCAAATCCATATTTCATTCTGTTTTACTAGGTGGTGACCTTGCTGGCAGACAGAGCTCAAACTGTACCTGCGAGGCTGGGGATGAGTTTGTGTCACTTGAGAGCATGGGGGTATCTACTACCCCTAAGCACCTCTGTGCTCAGGTGGAGAATTGGGAGTGTTGCGGAAGGGTCCATGTGCCTGGGACCCAGCAGTGCTTGCTGCCACAAGGATCCAAGCAGCAGCCCTTCCTCACCACGGGGTGTAAATCATTTCCTGTGCAAAGGCTGAGTGCCCACCAGGGATGAGCTCCTCCCTGAAAGCTGCACCTGACCACAGCCTTCCCTACCCTCATGGTAAATAAATGATAGAAAGAGTAACAAAAGAAAAGTGTGGGTGTTTTAGAGCAGGCCTTCTGCCTGCCAGAAGGCAGCAGATGTCTACTGCTCAGCCTGGATGTCCTCCCACACCTGGGAGATGGATGTTCCATACTGAACTCTCCTTGTCACCCCTCATGGAGGGTCAAATGAGCTTCTGGTGGCAAGCTTTGTTTGTTCTCCCAAGGAAAAGGCAACTTGCAAGGTGCCTGCAACCTCTCTGCTGGGGAGAGGGACAAAACCTGGCAGTCCTGGCTCCATGTCTGGTCTTGGACAGCCTGAAGTCCTGCACATCATGTTTTCTTGTTGGAAGCTTTGCCTTAGTTAAGGCACAGCCAAAACCGACAGGAGGACCTTGTAGTGTCACCCCCCCATCCTTCTTACGGTGTTTTATGTGCCCAGTTTCTCCAACTCTATCAGGGACTAATACCTCATGGGGACTCATGTCCTTGACTACATTTCTACCTTCTTCTTCTGCAGGGGTTAGTTGTCCCGGTGCTAGCTGGTCCCCGAGTTGCAGGTTTCAGCTATGTGGTCCTCCCTGTATTTCAAACTCCTGGTGCTCTTTGCTGCCATCTCATGTAGGTGCAGGTCCCAGAATAACCTTGACACTTGCTGGCTTGGTGGGAAGCAGATGTGCTGGCAGCAGGTGCACTTGGCTGCAGAGAAGGGGCATGTTCTGGCTTTGTTTTCCTTAGAGTGTGTCTCTTCCAGCTAGTCTCTTCTGTGTTGTTAATGGCAGCCTAAATATATGGGCAGAGGTACAAGCAGTGGACAATGGGTGTCAGTCCACAGGGAATAGACGTAAAGCAGAAGGGCCAGGTGGAAAAATGGCAACGTGAAATACCACCAGATCTCTTGTGATTGAAAGGAATTACTTTTTGAAAATTATTTTTGGTTTAGGGAGTTTCCATTCTTCTCTTGGCTACTGACTTGCAGTTGTGTAATGCCAGCTTTGTACGCAATCGTAAGTGCAGGCATGATTTTGATATTCCAGAAGTATTAGAACCTCTGAAAGAAATATCGCCAAAGGGGATTACATAGATAAACCTCAAAAAGACATACAAATCACATGATGGTTTAGAGCAAAATCCTTAAAACCTCGTATGTTTCATTTAGCAAAGACTACCAAGAAGTTTGATAGGAAAACCAAATTATCCAAAAGCACGAAAAGGGAGATAGTGCAAGCTACGTTAGCTGATTGTCTCCTCACTACACCGTGAGACTTGCTTGCTTCTCTGCCTCCTACAAGGTTTCAAGACCCAGTGGCATCTGTACATCTTTGCCTCTTATCTAGGCATCTGCATTTTTGCATCTCTTAAACTTATGATAGATGGAGGATGATCATTCTGTCTACAGGCAGGACCAAACAGCCAGGTGTTATCTGAACTTTGGATGCAGATACCTGCCAAGCACCTGAGTCCTGATTTGCAGCAACTCGCATTGCACCTCTACAGAGAATCTTCGCACTGTGCCAAGTTGGGCAGGATGGATTTGGGGATGGAAATTCAAATGAACTGTTTCAAAGGGTGTGCCAGGCTCCTTTCAGTCAGAGCTGTAAAAGAGAAAAATGTAACTCATAAGAGGTAAAGGGTAAAGCAGGCCTCAGTTTCGCTTACCTTTACTCTCTCAGCATGTTAATAATTGGTGGGTCCTGGCAGAAAATATTTTCCTTGACTTGTGGATAGTATCCATAAAATACTCACAGATGTAGCAAGCAGCTGCATTGTGATGCTGTTCTTAGAAAATGATGTAATGCTGCAATAATCACTTCTGAATCATTACTGATTTATGAATTGAGAATGTTTGCAAATTACGGGTAAACTTAGCTAGCTTAAATGAAATTCACATCAGCTTGGTCAGGTGGTAATTGACTGGTGCTCAAATTAGGGCTTTTGCTCCATTGGCATGGTCTTTTTCAGTGGCTTTTCGGAAAGAGTTCTATTTTGATGGGCTGTCATGGAGGGAATAGGGAAGGAAAGGTAAAATGTGGACAGCTCTGGTGTGTTGTGCTGGCAGTATTTGGAGCTGTTGGGGGATGAATGACTCCAGGAATCCCTTGTTTCAAACATGTTTCAGCTGTTGGGGCTTTTAAAGAATGAGGGAATATATTAAGAGATAAAATATGTGGGATACAGAAAACCAGGGTATTACTTCTGGAAAGAGTCCTTTCTTCTTCGCATTAGTATTTGCTGTGTGGTCAAAGATTTGTCCCCTGTCCCCCATTTCCCAGGCTTCAGTTAATTTCTTCATACATCTGGAAGGTGATGGGCAGCTTGGAGCAGGAAGTTGGTAGGATCCAGTTTTAAATTCAAGCTTTCACTGGGGAGCTGTTAGCAGATGGACATGTAATTAAAGTAATAATAACATATCTAACATTTACCTTGCACCTTTTCTTAATCCTCAAAGACCTTAGCTGACTTTGAGATGGAGCACAACACACTGATTGTGCATAATAATGTCACAGAATGGTTTGAGAGGAGGGGAGGAATATCTGACCCATGGAGACTGCAGGAGAACATAGTAGCAGTACAGTTATTTCAATGAGAGAGAATAAAGCTTCAGAAAGACAAAACTGCCTATTGACAGGGTGTCTGAAGAGATGACAGCTTCTATACTAGACCTGGTCCGTGTAATTGCAGGAAGTTTTTTGCTATTTGGGTCCAAACTGAATCTCTCTAACCTCAGTTTAGCAGATGTGCTTTCTGGATGTGTTTATAACAAAAAAAAACTTTTTAAAAAAATTTTTCTTTCTATTTTTAGCTAGTCTTGTTTGTTTTTAATGAGATGGTTGGGTCCTGAATTATTTTGAGGCTGGGTCACCCTAATATATTTTGGGAAGAATGACCTTTTGTCAAGGAGTCTGTGGAAAAAGTAGGAAATGTCTAGACTCATGCCAGGTTACAGCAGTCTTATAGATCGTGCAGAAATACTGACTGTGATCAACAGGGGTACAGGGAAGCCAACTGATTATGAAGACCAGCTGAAAAAAGAAACTGCAGATGGAAGATAACTGCTTTCCCAGAACATCCTTGGTAAAGTCTTTCTGGAAATAACCAGTGGGTGCGCAGACATGTGCCTTCGTGTAGGATTAGACTAGTTTGCATGACTGGGTACAGATCCAAGTTTTGAGAAGTGCGGTGTTGCACCCTGGGAGCCCCTTTGCTGATTGGTTTATTACGGAATACTCTGTAGTCTGGGAGGATTAGCTAAAATCAAGAACAAACCATCCTGAAGGAGTTGGCTTTTCTGCATCTGGAATCATGCCATGATCATTTAATATGAGAGAATCAGCCCTATAGTCATGGAGGGAATTTCTTCAAGATCTCTCGTTCCCAGCATAGCTATTGTGCTCAGTTGATGGCCATTAAACCAGAGGCTTATTTCATTTTTATAAGAATTTCCTTGCTTGAAAAAAACAAAAGTTATGAGCTGAGTGCCCTATATTTGCTACTCCCTAAGTGGAATACAGAGATGAAGGAGGGAATTTTGATGATAGCCAACTGCTGATTGAGTGAATTGCTTTTAGCAGCATGGAAAAAAAAGTGTGAGAACACCGTGAGCTATTATTTTACAATTATCCTATTTTTGCCACTGTGGGCCTCTTCAGGGATCAGACTCTGGGTAAAATACCATTTTTCTGTTCCTGTAGCTGCTGGATATAAATACACACCCTCCCTCATTCTTTTCCAAAATGTGGCTTTTCCCTAACAGGCAGTCAAGAGGATTGTGGTAATCTCTGGGGTTGCCTGCACCTTTGTTATATTTTGGGGAGAAATATCACCCTTCTTTTATTTCCTCAGTAGGCAATGCTATGCTCTTTATTACTTTGTTTAAACTGGCTCTGAGATTTATGGATGACAGTCCCTCTTTGGCCTTTGAGAGTACATGGTTTTCCACCAACCCGTGCTGGATCTATTTTGCCAATAGGGTAAAAGGCAGAGGATGTCTTGTAAAAATATAGCAGAGTCTTAGAGTTACCTCCCACTGAGCAGTGGTCTCACAGTGTTCTGGGCTAACTCTTCCTAAGAAGGGAAGAGATGGTGCTTTGTGACATGATGCCCTTATTTTTAAAACAAGCCAGAACCCAATGCCTAGAAGTTAGTCTTTAAAGCAGATAGTAAAGCTGAGCCATCACATAGGTCAAGATTAAAGGGCCTGTGCTTAAAAGTATTGGGGAATTTGTCATCAGAAAAAAAATAAAAATTATAGGTCTAAAAATTCAGATAATACAACATTTTTGTACATCAATACAACATCATTTTTCTTGCTCTGCTTTTTTGTCTGTGTTTGGAATCAGAAATACCAAAATACCACAGGGGAGTCTGCTATCATGTTAATTTCTTGCCAAACCAGGCTTGGAAATACTCAAAATTTCATGAGAAGAGGGTTTCCCTAGGGGCTTCAGTCCATTTGTGCAGACTTGGGTGGTGCTCAGATGGTTCAAATAGTCTAGATAAGGATCAAATCTCAGATGTTTGACTGTCTCCCGAATCTGAACATGTTTGAAGGGTGGATCCTCCATTTGTGGTCTTCCTAAAACTGCATACCAAGTGTT
Source organism: Cyanistes caeruleus (assembly GCF_971803275.1). Taxonomy (NCBI): domain Eukaryota; kingdom Metazoa; phylum Chordata; class Aves; order Passeriformes; family Paridae; genus Cyanistes; species Cyanistes caeruleus. The sequence continues at coordinate 90,947,852 of NC_141701.1, forward strand.
TATCAACACTGTTATATACCTGAACCCCAGTGCTTCTTGTAGGAGAGACAACTGAAAGCAATTTGAGCCTTTAAGAGAGTGGGAGAGGACCTTTTGGGACTTTGAGGGTATGTAACCATCGTGGCTGTAGCCACTGCACTGATTCTTCCACTCGTGCTTGGCTAGTGGCGCGTTTGCTTTCAGCTAGGCTGACACGGATCTGGAAGCATATGCAATGACTGCTACTTCATGGAGAATTTGAGTCAGGCCAGCACCCATCTGTTGTGGGAACAAATGAAAAGCAAGTAGAAAATCTTTTCTCAGTTTGTGTCACGCTCTGTGGTATTTTCTGCCTCCAACTGATCCTGAGAACACGTGCTTTGCCTCTTTCCCCTAAACACTTCCTTTTCCCAGGTACTGAAATTCCCTTCTATTCCTCCTCTTCCTTCACTGAAACAATTCACAAAACCTAAAATCAGGAAAGAGAAGAAAGAGTTGTAGTGGTTGGCAGGAAATGGAAGCAGCACCATAATGTTTCTAGATGTGTCAAGCATATGTTGTGTTGTGCTGGCACAGAAATGTGCAAATGCAATGCTCAGTTTCTGAGTCTTTTAGATTTTAGGAAATACTCGAAGTGGAAATGAGTGGTTCTCTGATTTGTGAACCTGAACCCTTTGTTAGGACCTGATTCTTGTAGAAGATTTCTATGTAAGCTCCACCAAAATAAACTTTCCACGTCTGTTCTCTGGCATAAAGCTCAAAGCTGTTGTGAACACAGTCTCCTGCCAGTCCACTTGCATTTTTAGAGTACATCATGGAAGGGAAACAGGTTGGTCTCCTTTAAATCAGGGCTTATTAAGACATTCATAGTGCAGCAACAAATAAAATGAGGATCTTCCCACAAGTTCGTCTGCTACTTTCAGATGTTTTATGGCTTTAATGTCTGCTTACCTTCTGGCAAACAATCAGGTATTGATACTCCTTCCAAGCTGGTGTGATATTTCCACTGTGTCTGTGCAGCATGAGGTTTCTCCAGCTCAGGAGTGTCCCTGTCTTTTACAGAAATTTGCTCACCACAGTCGTGGTGCCAAACACATCAATATCAGAAGAGATTTAACCAATTAAGTACAGCCAATCATCTTTGCCATGCATAGTCAGTCATCTGAATTCAAGGTGCCCATGAGAACAGAGAGGTGGCTCAGAACTTCTATCCCTTGTTTCCAAAATCTTGGCCATAAAGCTCATCAGTTTCTTGAATCGGAAGCTTGATAAAGTTGCATCAAGCATAAGAACCAAATTGAAGTTTTCCAGCGTACACTGCCTCTCTTGCAGAACTTGAGCTCATTGGTCTGATTTACTGGGCAAACCAGAGAACAAATCCCCCAGGAGTGAACTTCATTCTCAGGATCACACCTCTGTTACAGTTTGCCTTCTTTGAGCTTTAATTTTGCTCTTCGTTATGCACTCTGATTTGAGGGTAACATTTCAATCAAAAGGTAAAGCAGGTCCTTGCCTAAGTTTTATTAACGTCAGTAGGACTTAAGCGTATGTTTTGCCAGCTAGGGAAAGAATGAAATATGCTTGATTGAGACTTTAGTAGGAACTGAAGGGGAAAAAAAAGCTTGAAAAAAATATTTCCCCTGTTTCTGATTATTGTCAATATTCACATATGCATTAGAAATAAACAATTGAGCATTTATGATTTTCTTTTGGTTGTTGTTTTAAAGATAGTGCTAGCGCTTCTGTTTATCCTTCTTGGTGGAAGATAAAATATTTAAATTTGAAGTAATTTTATAAAGCAGCTTCATCAGAGCTTATTTGTTTATTACAGTGTTCATGATTGTTGTGTAAATAAGATGAGGAAGCTATTTTTGTCTTCTGCCTGCTTGTCCTCAGAAGGAGTCACAAGACATGTACACCAAGATGGTGACTGAGTGCAGCTGGAGCACCTGATAAGTCCCATTTGATGTGAGCTGTTTGAGGGGATAATTATCCAGACTGGGGTCAAAGATGAGGCCTCTCACAGTGACGGCCGAAGAGCGCTCTGCTGATTGCAGCAGCCAGCTCTGCCATAAAGTGATGAAAACTGCCTCATCCTTTTCACTTGCATTGATCACTGAGGTGCTCTGCTGGCAGCCTTTCTATGGCTTCTGCTTGTGCTTTTTACCTTCCCTTATTTTTCTATAGCGTAGAAAGTAAAGGGTGCTCTGAGGTAGGCGCTTTGCTCTTAATCAAGACACACAGGACATATATATATATATATATGTTTTTTTTTAAACCCCAAGATAACTGGTGCATATGACCTGCCTTGTGATACAGGGACAACAAAGCTCTCCAGTTTTACCCTGAGGTCAGTTCTGCCTCTCTGCAGCTGACCTAAATGAACTGATTGCACTGAAAATGAAGCAAAAAGGGTCCTGTGGTTCTGGGGTAACAAATACAGTCAGGTGGGAGCCCTCTGCTAAGGCCAACGTGGGTGTTGGTGAAGGCCTCACTTTGCCTTTCTGCTTTCCATGTTCAGACCAGGTTAACTATAAGTGTATTGCTTACCTTGAGACAACAAAAATGCATACACCTGTTTTCTAGCAGTGAAGGAAATACCTAACTGCAAGCAATAGGGTGAGCTGCAATAGAAGAGTTGCTAGAGAGAGGGTGCAGGTAAGTTTGAGGTGGGCTTGCTCTCTACTTTGTTTAGGTCATCAATTATTTAACTGCATAATAAGAAGACAGAATGGAAGAAAAATTACTTTTGAGGGTTATATTCCACTTGTATTGGTCCTGAGTGAAACATCTCCATGACAATTTTGTTAGCTGTAGTTCTTTATGCTCCAAGCTGAATGTGATTACAGCTTTTTAGATCCATCAGAGTGGCTGTGAAGTTGTATCGTTTGCTGAAGGTGTGCTAGCAGTAGGGGAGGCTGGAAGGGAGGGATGTGACAGCACTGGTGCTTGTAAGCAAAGTCAGCTCTGGGTATGGTACTGATTTTGTTGAACTGGAGCTGTCAATCCGGAGCAGTAGAGATGTGTGATGTCCTGTGGTTCTGGGGTAACAAACGTAACCAGGTGGGAGCTGTCTGCTAGAGACACTGCTGTGTGCACGTTGCCGAAGGCTTTGACTTTCATCTTTCATTTTGTGCAGTCGATGTTGGGTGCCTGCTCCAGCTGAAGCTTGAAATCAATGCTCCAGGTTTATTTTTCTGCCTCCAAGGATGTGGGCAAACTATTTTATTAATGATATGAATGTTGCATGCTGCATGTGCATGGCTGACTAATGTAGGCAATAGGAGTCCAAAAGAAAGGGAGACTGAAAATGCATTGCTTCCTCTTACGGTCCAAATGTGTTTTTTTGATGCTTGAAACACTCCAGAATAGTTAAGGGAGCACAGCTCTTCTGTATAAGAGAAGGTTTATGTGAGCACAGAGCTGTGGATAAAACAGGCCCTTCCTGTAAAGGCAGAAGGTCTGCTGCTGAGAGAAACAAGTAAGCAGTAAGGAAAGATTTTTGTGTTGATCTCTGAAGATATTAAGCTTGCAATAGTAGTGACATATCTGATTCTCCTTCTGTTTTTTTACATTACCCTTTTTGGTGATAGTAGAAATACTTTGAAAGGAGGAAGGAAAAGCATAAATTATTTTCACTTTATTACCTTCAATATTATTTTATCTATCTTTTCTGTCTCCACTTAAAGCAGTTAACTTTTCAATAATAACTAAACTTTTAGATCACATAGGGGCCACAGTATGTATTTTTGTTTCATTTTCCCTGCACTCATAGGAGCAAATAGCTGCAAATATCAACAAACATTCATGTTTAAGTTTTATTTTGAAGATGAAGCACTGTTGCCAAAGTCAATTAAATATTAAAGAATCTTATTATTATTATTTTTTTAATATTTAAAAAATATTTTACAGAAAATTCAAGGCCTCTGTACCTGAAGTGCTCTTCTGAGTGCTGTTTTCAATATTAGCTTCATGGTATTTGTCCTAAGGTGATTCAGGAATTTTGTGAGCCAGGGTTCCTCTGGGCTTCACCAAGGGAAGGGACCAGACACTGAAATCTCTGTTTTCTGAGGCACAAACAGTCAGTCAACCAGGTAGGTTAGTCAAATACATAAATAAATGTTGGGGTGGAGAAAGGAACTAAAACAGGCTTCTGCTTTGACTCCAGTGGCAGTGATGGATGTATCATTGTAAGCCTCCTGGTAACTTGGCTGAAGATTTGGCAGAGTTTCCTAGCTTACCTGTTGAAGGAAGGTGATGACAGCAGTGGGAAAGGCAGATCATGGAAAGTATTGTAATACATGTATTCATAAAATCTTTATTTCCTATCTTAAGTGTCTGAATTGCAGGATAAGAGAAATTAAAAGTCTTATATGATCTGTGAACAAAATATGGTTGGTGAGGAGCAAAGGGGAAATGTAATTGTGGCAAAACTACAGATACAAAAACTTTCAAGTGAAGTGCTAAATGCAGCTATGTTTTTGTGATCCTTTGTTCATGACAGTATGGCAATCCCAAATTTCTTCCTTAGGAAAAAAATATCTTGCATAAAGAATTCATTAGTTAGATGGGTGTAGAGAGAAAAACAAGCATTAGGGATGTGGGGGTGTGTTCAGTACCTCTGTCTTATCAGTCTTCCCCTGTAATAGTAGAAATAAGTCAGCTCAGGGCCTTTGACTTGTGATAGGGTATAAGAGCACATTTATTACTGAGGGATGCTATTTCATCCTCTACTTTTCTTCCTGAGGGTTAGCTATGCTCATGAGAGTAGTTGCTATATTTTGAGATTGTTCCAGATAATCTACCATATCTATTTGCCCTCTACATGTAGATATCTCCTTCTCCTTTTTAAAACTTTTGGAGACATGAAGGAAGGAAGTGTTTTCTATACCAATTCATGCCAACTTACTTAAAAGTTAGCCTGATAGAGCTCCTAAGCGTTTTGCTCCCATTTTTAAGTTCAAGAAATGTTTCAGAAAACAGTAGCTCTGATACCTGAAAGATGCTTTGTTTTTCAAATATTCTCTTTCCTGAATTCTGAATGGGATGCCCTTCTGTGGCACACCTGGACTGCTGTTCCTCTGATCCATATTCAAACACAGATTTTTTTTCTTTAACAGACTTTTTCCCCCATGGTGATCTAGGCTTGGGAAGTTGGCTACAGCTGAGGCTGCTTATTCAACTAAAGTCAGCTGGTAAGAGCTCTGTTTTAGGAAATCCTTGGCATGGACTCCAATTTGTTTCCTTTTTAATAAGAGAATTATGTCTGCTGAAGAGCCCTCACTCTCTCCTTGCCTGCTCTGCTGTAACCCCCATGCCATGAAGAGCTCACTCCAAGGAGGAATAAATCCTCCACTCTGCCCTATTCAAACCTAAGGGCTGCCTTTGTGCCACAGCTTTCAGATTCCAAAGGCGTTTTTGGTTAGCAGCTCTGCTGGATGCACAAAGGGTCAGTGCACTAATAGGATACAGCACTGGGAAAGGACTGGGCTTTAAGGGATTCTTTGGAGATTTGATGCCCTGCGTGAAAGAGGTCAGCAATACTGCAGAAACATTTTTAATTTACTTGTGGAAAAAAAAATAAAAGGACACCATAAAAAGGGGGAAGGACACTGGAAATAAGGGACTCTCTAAATCCTCCTATCCTGATGATCCTTACCCCAAATCCATCCATTGCTGATAAACCTAACCAATGCCTTTATAGGACTTAACAACATGGAATAAATGTCCTTCTGCCTTTCCCCACCCCCTACCAATGCACAGCAGCTCCTTATTGTGTGCACAAACTTTAGAGATGCTGGGGGATGGTGATATCTTCTTTACAAGGGACATTTGTCTGCACCTGCTCTCATGTTGATGCTCTGCATAGCAGAAAAAAGCCCTTCGCAGAGAGTGATAACAGCAACTTTCTGGTGATCATTTATGCTGTCCTAAAGATAAAGGAATTGAAGACAGGTACACATGGAGACTGCACAGCCCCCAAACTTCATGCAGGATTTTGGGAAATCCCGTCTTCTCAAGTTGTGTTGTCACATGGAGTGTTTAGCTCTGTGAGTGTTGCTGATGCCTGGGAATCAGAGAAATGCTGATCAACTGTGTTAGGGTGAATGACACTGGAGCTGTGGGAAACTAAAACAAGCTATTTTGACTCTGGCTTTGTCAGTGTATGTATGACTGAAAGCTGTGAGGCACTGGAATCTGTATCCAAACATAACTTGCACATCTGCAAGAGATATCACCAGTGCTTACACGACTTTCTACAGGAAACATATTCAAAATGTTCTCTATTTTCTTTCTTCCCAGCATATCAAAAAGCAGAGGGCAATATGCAACATCATGCTTCAGTGATGGGGAAAGACTTTGGGGGAATCTATTTCTGAGTAGATGCTTTGATTTGTGTTCAAAAAAAGACTGGATGTGCCATTTGCTGCCATGGTTTAGTTGAGGTGTTAAGGCTGGGTTGGACTTGATGATCCTGAAGGTCCCTTCCAACCCAGTGATTCTGTGCATGTGTGATTTATTTATTAGTTTATTATATGAGATTTATTTTTCATTAGGAAGTATCTTTTTAGAGTTACAGTGTTGACTCCAGAACCACCTCCTTCTGGAACCACAACTGAAGTATTGACCTAATAGAAGCTAACTGCTATCTTAACAGCCACACTGTTTCACCTCTAGTTGCAGAGTGGGCTGCTTCAGGGAGCAGAGTTTGCTGCTGTGAGTGGCAAGCCAGGTTGGCACTGAAGTGGATAACCCCAGCTCTAGTGAAGGAGCAAGGGCAAATGTGTGAGTGGGATGAGCACCAGCCTGCCATAAACTTGTCTAGGAAAGATTCAGATCTCCACAGACCTGCAGACTCAGTCCCATCATTACGTTGCATTTCAGGAATGCTGCACACCATTTCAGGGCAGGTAGAATGGACTAGATGTTCTAGCTGTGAAGATGGAGTTAGAATAAAAGGTAACCAAAGGCAACCGCACTTCCAACAACAGTGCTGTGACTTTTTCTGAACAAAGAGGTAGTGAGGATGTTGAAAAGCTGGCTCTTTTTACTTTGGAAGCCTTGATAACTTAGATGCATAGTCAGAGATAAATGCGTTCATCTCCTGCCTCATTTTCTTCCATCCTTGACATGCCTAGTGATACCATCCCAAATTTGTTTACTGACAGTCTCCTATGGTCATGGTAACTCTTTCAGAATGTGAGAATGGCTGTGCTGCTTCTAAGATTTCCACGTTCTCAGTCCCTCTGGTAATATAGCTGTGGTGTTAAGCAAAATTGTATTGTTCTTGCAGCAGTCCTAGAATTGAAAAAGAATGAAGAACTTTTCCTGTCCACGTGCTTCCATCTCTAAGACATGCCCTGCAGTTAACATAAATTATTTTATTATGTTCATATTCTCCAAACCATGCACTTTGCTCTGCTCTGCATCCATTGCCTGGTATGAATTTTTGCTCTCTGGCCTACAGCAATAACTTCCTTGTTCATTGCCACAAAATCTCGGTTTCTATTGTACTTGATAGAGATTCCACCCTGCATTTTCACCCACACTCAACAAAAAGTAACAGGCATTGTGTTGCCTGCTCCCCAGAAAAACCATGCATGCTTGGCACACTGTCAGCTTAGCAAACTTAGCTTCCATCCAGTATTGAGGGTATTGAGCTTGTACCTTCTTTTTTTGATGTAAAATGCAAATTTGGTTCAAGGAAGACTCGAGTTGGGTGTACACTGCAGTAACTGCACTGGGAATGGTCCAGTTAGAAATCAGCTCAGCAAAAACAGGGCTGTAAAAAGTATCTGACTTGGAGGGGAGCAGAAATGAAGCCTTTTGTGAACAAAGGCTCCTTAAACCTTCATGAAGATGGCTACAGCTGGAAAATCGTGTTTCTTAAGATAAACTGTCTTGTGCAAGTGTTTTCAGGCACTTTGAGTTCTTCTGTGGGTTTGGAATACACTCATGAGCTCTGCTTGGCTCCTTTGGTTTTGTATTGAAGCCTAGGCCCTTTGTGGATGAGTTTAGGCTGTCTGCCTTGGGGTTCAGATTCCTGAAAGGCAGTGAAGTGCTGGGTGCATGGCCTATTTGCCGGTGGTGCAAAAATGAGCTGTGACTCATGCTAATCATGCAGACTCTCTTAATCCATCCCTTCCCAGTCTTTCTTGTGTGTTCTGCTGTGAGTTAACAATAGTGACATTTTAAGTTCTAGCATCTGAGTGAATCATCTTGAGATGAGGACAGCAGTTCACAGCTCACAGATGTTTGGTTTCTGAGTGCATCCCAGACACAACTTGATGTGTGCTGATACGTGCCATACCAACTTTGGGCACCATCACTAGCACCAGAAGCACAAATCTGTGGGGTTTCTGGCACCACAGGGCTCAACATTGCCATGGTTTCAGCTCCTTAAATCACATGCCTTTCTCCTGTGAGCCAGGAAGGTGTTGTCCTTGTTCTGTTGGTGAAGAGCTGGGAGGGCTAATGGCTGGCTGATCTCCCTGCCAGGGAAAGGTGGTCCACTCAAAACTGGCCCAGCAGGGAGGCTGCTGAACCTGGAAGAGTGAGTTGGCTGAGCCCTTGGGGCATGTCAGTCCCAGTGACACCTCCTGTTGCTGCTCTACACTGAGAAGAGTCCTATAGAAGCAGGTTATGCCTCACTGCCAGGTGACATCCCAGGGGGGTCTTTCAGGGGAAGAGTTTCTCCATGCAGCAATCATCTTTATTCACTGTATAATATCTTTGCCTTTTGCTGACAATGGCAGGCATCAGCCCCTCTGGGGAGCCATAGTGGCAAGAGATTGCTGGATTTTTATTCTGTTTCAATTTTTCAGCATTGAGGAAGGCAGTGGAAGATGTATTGGAGAAAACTTCCACTAAATGTAGGGTTTTCCTTGTGTTTTATGATTGCTTGGGTTTGTTTTTTTTTTTGTTTTGTTTTTTTTGTTTTGTTTTTTTTGTGGTTGGGTTTTTTTTTTGGTTTTTTTGCTTTTTTTCTTGTTAAGGATCCAACAGTTGAGCTAGATGGCCAGTCTAGGCAATATTTTTGCATCAAAACATTGTCACAATTAAGACTGAGAGCCAATTCTGTAAAGCTATCCATTCAGGGAGAAGGGGATGGAAGGGATCTCTCAGTGGCAGAAACATATCCTTGAGGCCTTTGGACAATTTTGGTCACTCTAGTGCATACTGTAGTCAAAATAGAGATGTGGGGTCTGCACTGTGTGCCCCAGGACCCATGTGCTGCCTGGGCCCATGCCAGTGGGGGGATACACAGCTTCTCCTTCTCTCTCAAGCTGTATTTCTTGGGAAGCAGCAGGGCTAAAATATGTGTAGAAGCTCTATATGTTTAGAGGGGGGGAAAGGAAAAAAATCCCACCCAAATGCCCTGATAGTTAAGGTTTATTCTTTAAATATCTTGTGCTTATGCTAGAACTGTTAACTCCAAGCAAGCAACATGTTTTGTCTACAGACTGACCCATGCACCAAGTTTAGTATTAGCTGCTTTTTATTCCTTTTACATAATCTGTTACTGCTATTAATAGAAATTTATGTAAGCTTTCTGGTGTCCAAAATTGCCTGGACATAACAAGAGATTTTGCCTTTGTGTGTGAAGCTTTTTGGCTGTGTATTTTTGGCCATTGTGCTGGAAACAGCAGAGCAGGGTCCCTTGCAGAGGTCAAAGACTTGTTTTGTTGGATGGAGCTGCTGGAAAACTCCAAGGGGAGAGCCCTCTCCTTTCAGGTCTTCCTGAAACAGGACACTGATGAGTTCCTTGCTGTCCCCAAACCTTACCTGATCCCCCAGCTTGCTCCAGATTGCAGCCTCATCAGCCTGCCAGCTTAGTAGCTGCCCTTGGCCCACTCCTGGCCATAGGACCTTGGTTAGCTGACATATTTCTAACCATGGTATTTCTTAACCTGGCCTGTATGAGCACAGCTGGCCAAGAGAGTGATTGCCTGTGAAGCCACACTGTCAGATATGAGGCGGGGTAAATTTTGATAGGAAGGTAGCAACAAGCTTGGAGAGAACCTGGGGGGAGGGGGGTAATCACGACTCACTTTTTAGCCTGCATCAGCTGCAGCCAGCACAGCATGTCAAACTGCAGCCAGAGCAGTTTGGCAATGCTTACAAACTCTGCTAGTGAGGCTGACCACTAATAGAGCTTATAAAGTCAGTCAGAGTTTTGGCAAGCTTTTAGACCACTGTGTTCCTGATGGAGCTCTTTTAACATCTCCTTAAAAAGTATCCAGCATTATCAGAAAGAGCCCTGTTCTCTAGAGCTGGGCCAGGACCCATGAATGAAACAAAGCTGACAGCACTGAACTGCAACAGCTTAGTGGGGAGGAGGGAGGAAACACACACACAAAGCAGGACTTCAAAAAATAGAATATATTTCTCTGTTTTGAAGTCTCACATCACAGAAGCGATGTTTCCTGCCTACCTCGGTGTACTTCTGCTAACATGTTCTATGCAGAAACCTTCAAAAGGAAAGCATATTTTTTTATTATGAAGTTGTACACCAGGGTTGTTGTTTTATTTCTGAAACATTAATGAACTCAAGAGGGATGAGTCCCTTAGTATTTTTCATTCCTGGGGATTTACATTTGTTGAGATATGGAAAGAATAACCACAAGAAGATCCAAGTGGTAAAATAGAGAGGAAAATCCCATGTGTCGTGGTCCCAAGCCTCTAGGATAATCACAGCAATAGTTTTATATGACAGGGCTGTATTATAGAAGGAAAGCTGATCTTTTCAGCATTTTCCCTCACTTGACAGGTCCAGTCCATTGCATATGATACATGTGTGGTGCCCACTGACAAGCTGAGAAGCTGTTTTGATGACCTGTTGTGCAAAGGAGAATGGCAGTTCTCAGCACGGCTGTGTGCAGCCTGTCTGCAGGGAAATGACATAAAAGGGGCTGGAATAAATCAGTTCCAGTGCAGGCTCACTTGGGATAACTAACAGGGATGCAGTTGCACGCCAGTGCATGTTTTCATGGGTGCAGAAATCTGTAAAAGCTGAGCAGAGTTAAAGTGTGAAGGAGCAATATAACCCCTCTTGGTGCATAGGAAACTGTGGGAAATAAGCAGATGAGAGGAAACACTAACCAGTGGGGTAAAACCTCTGATTAGTGGGGTAAAAAAAGTCTCTCTGTGTCTTCTATCTTTTGGTGTTAGCACAGAGCCTTTACTGGCAGCTGGTCACTGGAGTTCAAATAGGACTTAAGTACTGCTTGAGTGAAAACATTTTGCCTTTTTTTTTCTTTTCTTTTTTTTTTTTTTTTTTTGGCAGCTACAAGAAAATCTTGAAGCCAAAAACCTTAAAGGATTGCTCAGTATTGAAGCACTTTATTTGTGCATGTGTTTCCCCCCATCCCCCCTCCTATGGTCTGTTTATGTGAAATACTGGCAGAAAAGAATAAATAGAGCGAAGTATATATATTCTTTTTATTATTTCTTGGCAGGCTGCTTAGAGTATAGAGCACTTTTGAGGTGAATTTAGATGAGCATGTAAATATAAACAATATCTTAAAAATTCTAGAAGTCCAATTCAGATTTTTTAAGAGAACTTTTCTTGTGCCTTTGTCTCTTATTGCTTATATTCATTGCAAAGCCTATCTTCCTTTCTTTATTTAAGTCCTACAAGCAGGAAATTTGTGCCTTCATTTTGATGCCATTACCTGCCACTCTTTCCATTACAGCAATTTTTATAATCATCTTACCTTTCTCAATATATTATCCAGGCCAAAATATGACTTTCTTCTGGACTCTGAGAGTAAAATTGCCAAAGTACAAAAATTGCCAATTGTGAAAAGTGCTCAGACAGCAGTGATTACTTGCTGTGCTCAAGGTGAAAAGTTTGTTTTTGTTTAAGGCCCTGTGTGCAGAGTTTTATTGCTGACATGAGAGTGATGGCCATATGTCCCTGCAAAGAATGAGGGAAGGTCAGTGACCTACAAGCTAGGAAAAAACTCTATCAGGAAGAACAGCAAAGAACATCTAACTGCAATTACATCCTAAGTACCCCTCCATTTTGCTGCTGTGATAAAACCCTCTGATTTCAGCAGGCTTTTTGGTCATCTTTAACTCTCAGGCATTATAATCATAAAATGATTAATGACTTGTCCCAGATTCAGAAAGTGGGCTTAGTAGGACTTCCAAAGTGTTCTTTTTCTTCCCCCCAGCATGAAGCCCAGTCCCTGTAGGCTGGGAGGCAGCTTGCACTAAGCAAGGCATGGTGCTACCAGTGGGAAATAGCATTTCCCAGTAGAGGGTGGATGGGGTCTGGCATGGGAAGGTACCTCAGACCAGTGCCTGGGCAGGGCAGTGGCACAAGCTCTCCTGCATGAAAAGCTCACAGCTGTGCTCTTCCATCTGACCTGAAGCACCACAGCCTCCTGCTGCTGTGCATGCTGTGCTCCATGGCTGCAGTACTGACCTGGGAGAATAGGGCATGTCTGCACCAAAGATAGGATGACAGAGCTGAAGAAGGCCAGGGGCTGCTTCCAGGTAGTGATGCCCCAGGCCCAGCGAGCCCAGCCTGGGGCTGAGTGATGAGCCAAGGGTAGCACCACACTCATGCTGGTGGAGCAAGATGCAGCACTGCCCTTCAGGCACTTTGTCAGGGGAGGAACTTAAATTTGGTCCCTTTCCGGCAGGCAAAGAGTTTTATGTATATTACAGATGGGCTAATTTTCAGTGTATGGTATTTAGGGAATTTAGTCCAGGCCCAACAGTAGTGAGTGCTTGTGGCAGACCTCATGAAGTTCTCTTGGAGTTTCAGTATTTCTACTGACTTCTGTATAAAACATGATTAAGAAATAGAAGTGGCTAAAAAATAATAATAATCCAACATTGCCTTCTCGAGCCCCAGTAAAATCATAAATCCGGAGGTTTAGCTTCAACCTCCCTGCTCTGATCTTGGCTACTTTTCTGATGTGCAGACATCTTCCATCTAAAAATAGTGAATCTCATTGTGTGGGAGGTGTATTTAAACAGTGCTCTTTAGAATATAAATATTATTATTACTTAAACTAACCCTGCTGCAGACAAGTTCACAAACTTGTGCTCGATGGCTGCCTGCTGTCTATAGGAAGCATCAAATGCTTTCAAACAGGGTCTTTCTGGGAACATTTCTGCAATGAGACATGGTTGTGGGTTTTTGTAGGCAGCTGTATGACACCTTGATGCCTGTGAATTACAGGGGCCTTCAGGAACTCTGCGCCTTACAGGCTCAAGCCATTACAATATTGAGTTAATAATTAGGTTTTAAATACCACTGTAACTTTCATTTGTGATAGAGATAATTTGCAATCATATGCTGCTTTGGATAGGATGGAGCTTAAATTGAATCTAAAATGAGGACCATCACTCAAAACAGACTGAAGGAGCTAATTATTTTAATAAAAATACAGCTGTGCTTGCCGTTTTAATAACCTTAACAGATCAAGGCATATATGCATGGGGAGGCCTTTAACTAGAACTTGTATTACCATGAGACTGTAGCCTTTGATGTGTTATTTCTAGTTTATCAAATGCCTTAGTACTGCTGCTCAGTTTATTTAATGCCTTGTTTGCTGGCTCTTGATTATGAAGTCAGTAATTAATAAACGGGTGGTAAAATTAAGTTCAGAGTTAAGAGACTGTGTTTGACGAGGTGACGCACAAGTAGCAGGGCTGTGCAGAACCTTGTATGGTTGTTCCTTGTTCAGCTGCCCTGCTAAAGCACAGGGACTAATATGAGTGGTTCACACCAAATCTGCATCCTCAAATGCCCACTGCCTTACTGGGTTCTCTGGGATGGGATCATCTAAGGTGGTCCAGGCTCTGAGGCAGAGGAGGGAACTGGAGGTGGGTGTCCTGCCTCCTGGGAGATTGCTTGAGTCACTGGACTGTGGGATGAGAGGCACGATATCATTCCAGTGACTCTGATGTGCTTTCCACCCCTCCTGATCCTCAAAAAGAAGGCTTGGGGGTGTGTGGGGTAGGGAACTTAGCAGGAGCTGTTCCTCAAGCAGAGGCGCTCACAGGCGAGCTAAAACCGCATCTTTCAGATCACTTCAGTAGCGTCAAAAATGGAAAGGCGTGCGCCCGGTACGGGCCCAGGGTGCAGTGTAACACTGTGACTAACGTGCATGTGCATGCCTCGCATACACACCGTGCTGTGTTAGCAGCAGAGCTGCTTTGCTGCTGGGAGTGTTTTTGTTAAGTGTGCCAACACTCTTGGGACCGAAATGATACAGACTGAAATCAGCTCAGGAATCACAGCTTGTACTTTGAAATATGAATAAGCTCTCCGGAGAGTGGTCCTCATAGGATGGAAAAGATTGACAAGTCCAGCTTGCCTTCTGTCCTTTTGCAGTATTTCTGTAAAATATGACCTCCCTTATTTAGTGAACTGTATTAAAGAGAGAAAAACACAGGCCTGAGCTGCAAACTCAGAATGAGCGAAGTATTTCCGTACTCTGAAAAAATTTGGCTGCTTCTCAAATTCTACATCTCATATTTGCCTTTGTGGTACCTTTTTCCAGACAAGGTCAGGGACTGAAAGCTGAGCTGTGCTTGAAGAAGTTGAACAAGTTATGTAGAGCTCCCAGGTTTGAAGAAATGCCATGAGATGGAAGTTTCTCACCAGATTTCAAGTGTTTCTGACATCTGCCAATCCTGGAAAAGCAGTGTTAGCCTTGCTTGCAGCATTCCATCATCTGTGACTCCAGAGGCTAATAAAGAATGGTTTTTAATGGATCCAGGACACTGCATAAGAGGCAGTAAGGGAGTACAGGCTTGGTCAAAGTCCTTGGGGTGTTTCAGTATAACTCCCAAACCATAAAGCAGGGCTAACAGGATTAAAAACACCTAATACAGCCCCTCCAAACCATTTTACTGTTCTGTGTATCCACCTCTCACTTGGGCTAGTAGTTCCATGCATGAACAGAGAAACTACCTGACCTGAACAGGGATCAGCTTTTGCATTGACTGCAGACCTCTGGGAACAGCAAAGACTTTGAGGGTGCTGCTCTGTCACCTGTATGAAAATGTCTGTCCATGGTGGGTGATGGAAAGACTTAACACCTGCAGTGCTGAAACTGAGCATCAAGGATTGCTGCTCCCTTAAGGACATACTTGGCACTACTGAGGGATTTTGCACACATGGAGTTGTGAAAGTTGTCCGTGATTTTGAATTTGTGCAGCATAGGAGATTTTAAATAATGAGAAAAGGATGCTCTTCCTCCCTTTGGGGTTAAAAGAAACACAACTCTAACACTTGGAAAAAATCTATGAGAGCAATTGAGTTTCCCTGATGCATCTATCCCAGTAATTGATGTGACACCCTGCACTAATGGGTAAACGGATTGTCTTTGTATTTCTGCAAAGAGAATACATTGCATATTGAATAGTGACATTGATATTCTTATCAGATGTAGGAGTTAATGCTTCTTTTGGGTAAACAGAGTAGTTTGACCTCTGAGAGCTATTATCTTCCAGATTTGCAGGTAACTTGTCACAACATCTTTCTTTGCTGTATTTGTTTTGAAAGTTTCACTGTAAACATGTAAGCTAGAGTTACCTTTTTTACATGAAATCCAGGATAGCTGGGAAGAAGCACACATCCTTTAAAAGTGGACTATCAGTGTGGCTAGAAATTTGTCATCAATCTGGCTGCATAACTGAACCAGGCTAAAGGCTTCTGATGTTCTGTAGAAGGACACCCACATGCTCCATCCTCTGTCTCCATAGCCACAGAGGACAACTCATCTACTGAGGTCAACATTTAAATGGATGAGCTAAACAAAGTGCGAGAGGAAGAGGGACAGACACAGGGGTAACTCCCTCAAACTCCCTTTTGCTGGGCCATGTTGCCTTTCTTGTGTCTATTGTTTCTACATTAAAGGATATCTAATGTTAGCAGTTGTGGTCCCCTCCCAGTAATCACTGTTACAAACATTGCTGGGGTCTTGCAAGGTATTTATGACTCTCCTGGGAAACACTAAGGAGAATTACAAAGCCACTGTGGAACGGTGTGATAAGAAAAATTCTAAATACAGCCTACATTTGAGGAAAAAATAAAAAGAAATTCAAAAGTAGCGTGCTGCTAGTACTGATCTCTTCCTTTATTTAAGCAAGAAAAAACACATTCAAGAGCTTCAGTTAAAAAAATAAGGTTCTGGGTCCTACTGTGAGCCTATGCTGAAAGTTGTGGTTTCTGTTTTCCTTAGTTTTTTGTGAGTTAACTTTCAACCAAAACAAATGTTTCAGCTGGTTTGGTCCTGCACAGTATTACCAGGACAGGACAGTGGCCAGGAAGGTGTAGGTGCTGGTGATTCATCTAATTTCTTAGACAGCGGAGATGTGTGAGGCTGAGACCAATTCCAGGAGAGGAATTTGTGCCCATCCTCAAAGACACTGTGTGAGGTACTTTGCAGAGGAAGGGAAAAAGAGTGGGATTTACCACTAAGCCACTTTCCAAAGGGATCCTGCATGGTGCTATGCTTTACTCCTACACTGAGCATAGAGTGGAGAAAGGGGGATGAGACCAGTGTCACAAGCTCATAGCATATACCACACAATGAGCCATTACCTGCGGCTGCAATTGTGCATTCATGCATAAAAGAATAATATGTAAATATTCATCAAGGTGGCTAATAGGGTGAGACAAATCATAGACTGTGCAGGGAACTGCTGTTGCCTCTGGGACTTGCCATTCAGAGGCTGTGCCATCTTCACCTTCCACTTGAATCATTCCACTTTTTGTCTTTGTGTCTTTTTGAAGAAAATTCTCAAGTACATCCAGGATGATGAAAATCATGTTGCTTGACAGAGTAGCTAATCATGAAAATATTCCTATCATCCTAATAGGGACTAGGAGGCAGTTCTTGGGATACAGAGTCCTTGTAACCCACTTTAAGCAAGCTATCACTCGGTAAAAACATACCTTTTCTTTTTTTTCCTTTGAACCCCCCCCCCCCAACATATTTATAAAAGACCTGTTTTTATACTGCCTTGCAAGAGGCAAACTCAAGATCCATGTCACTTCTCATAACAAAAAGGCAGAGAATAACCTGTCTGCCCTGCCCATCAGCTTTTCAATAAAATTGATTCTAGATGTGCAAGGTTGCCTGTGCACTACTGCTAAGTGCATAATAGCTGTAGTATGCCAACTCATTATTCTGTAAAGTGCTGTGAAATACCATGATTACGAAAGATGCTACATGAAAACAGTTTCCAGTCTAGTTGGGTGATGGTCAGGTGGCCAGATAGGCTGCTGTGGTACAGCTACATGATCTGCAGTCCAGCGACTTTGTGGCTATAAACATCCCTTAGACTTGTTTGCACGTGCCAAAAATTACAAGTGCCCCTTCAGGGGTTTTTCGTGCTATCTCCTTTTGATTCCCCTCTTTGTCCTTGTGTTTTGGGGTGCTGAAATTTCAGATGGCTCCTGCTGCAGATGCTCTGCTTTATCCATGAGTGTTCCTGTCACTTTTCAGTGAGAGTTGGCTATAAAGTAATTTATTTTGTAAAGTACACTATTGGCCAGTCAGTAACCAAAGGTGAAAAAAAGCAAATGAAAAGCAGATTAGACAGCATGTTGTGGATTGGCAGAAGGGAGGCTCTAGTGTGTGGGAAAGTGAATAGGGACAGTTCAGAAAAGCAAAAACTGAAGAAATAAGGCGTGCACATGTAGCTCAAAGGACTTCATTGCAGCTAATTTAGGATGATAACAAAGGAGGGATGTTAACAAGATCTAAATGGGGAGAAACACAATGGGAAGAACAGAGAGAGCAAGAACAAATAAGAGTCATAAAATGGACAAATGTCTTCAAGTCTTTAGAAAGTATGTTTTAGTGCCTCTTCCCCTCCTCCTTTCCTGTTCTCCAGGAAATGTCTTACCAATAAGAGGAGCAAAAGGGTTGGCAAGTTTAATAATGCCCTCAAGGTGATGAAATGGTGGTGCTTGACAGAACAAAAACTTGGCCATCCAGTTCTCCAGCTTTGCTGAACTGTGAGCCACTCTTTCTTTTTAATGTCATATCAAATCTGGTGAGTCACATGGAGTATTCATTGTGCACAAGATAAGATATCACAAATTCACCATTAGGAATGTAATTAAACTGAGTGCTCAGAAGAAAGAAAGTGTCCTTTCCCCATCCCCACCTCTTTTTTTTTCCCTAGGGGACTTTCATTGTAGAAAAGTAAATATTGCAGCTGTGCTTCTATCATTTACTCTGGAGAGTCCATTTAAGATGGTGATGATTAAGACGTGCATGTTTGTCGTGCTAGTCAAGAGACTGGACAGCTTTCAGCAAGAGGAAGCTGTGGAGTGATGGCAGCAGGACAGGGGACTGACAATTAACTCGCACACAAAGATGAAACCCATTAAGATCCAGCATAGTTCTAAACACTGAGCTTTTTTTTCCAATTATGTCATCTTGTCTGATGCATTGCCTCAAACCAGACTGCTAACATGGGCTTTCCTCTCACCACAGTAAGGCACACATAGTCTCAAATGTTCGTGTGTAAATTTAACGTGTAGTTAAGTGGAGACACAAAGATTCTAAAATGGCTGTGGAGATACGTTTGTCATCTCCTGACCTTCCCGAGTGTGGACCTGGCTGAATCGTGCACATGTTGCTGACTCCTGTACTCCTTTCCCATGAAAACTGAAGCGGAGCAAGGGAGAAGGGCTACAGCTGCACAGTGCTGTGGCATCAATGCAGAGCTTGAGGGTGCTTCCAGGCATAGCCAGAACCCCAAACTCACTGTTGTAGATCAGAAAAATGTACAGATCCCTGAAATAATGTCGTGCAGTTTTGCTTGTTCTTTGTACTGGTGACTCTGTTGTTTTGAGAACAAAAGTAAACTACAATGAATTAACAAAGACAATTATAACCTCAGATTAAACCTTAATTCGGCAAACAGCAATATGACCAATGTCAAAGATGGGCTTTTCACTGGCCTAGAGCAGCATGATTCTTCTGGCTTCAGCAAGGAAATGTTGATTTAAGGCGGGCTAGAGTGTCCTGCCCTTTGCCAGTATGTTCAGAAAGCCAGTGACTCAGGTGGTAGGAGCTTCCTTCTTTTGGTGAACCTATGAATGCTGTGTTGATGTCCATGATACCCTAAGCACGAGCGCTTAATAGTGGATGAGTGTTGGAAAGATTGTGGATTACTTTGTTAAGTAAGCGTGGCTTGTAAGTAATGTGGAGCTGACCCTTCGTGACACTTGCATGACCCAGAAACAAAGCAGCAGGCAGAAGAGCCCTGCAGTAAATGAACAATGTTTTGATATTTTCTAATAATGAAACCTATGAAGTTAACCTTTGGGAAGTATAGTTAAACTTAATTTATTTTCAAATGTGCAATGTTTTCAGTATGTTTGTTTGCACTGTAACCTAATTTTCCACTTCCTTTCCCTTGTCATACAGTTTTTTAGGCCAGGAATGTGGTAATGAATAGAGAGAAGAATGTCAGTTTAGACTGTAAAAAGCTTCTGTGAAAAAGCCTAGTAGAATTAAATAGGGAATGATCGTCCGTCTGTAGGATTTCAAAGCCCATGTCTCCTCTGGTTTAAAGCCACAGGATCATTAATAAAGGATCATTTCATATGTGTGGCCTACTGAGCTCTGTGACTGAGTGTAGGTTGAATAATGCCATTTCTCCCTTTCTTTCCCTCTTTCCTTCTCTTTTTCTTTCATATTGCATTGAGGCTTTCCAGGTGTCCCACACTGGTTGATTTTGTCTATAGGGCTGCTGGAGTATTAGAGTGTGGGCACCCTGGCCCTACAATTTTTGTGTAAACAGGTCTTCCTCACTAGGATCCCTGTTGGGTGAAATCTGAATCCAAATTAATGTGTTGGATTATGTTACCTTCAAAACAGGAGCAAACATTAAGTGGGCAATGAGACCAGCATCAGAATTTGGCAGGGGACCTCTTTCTCTCTCATGAGTTGAACCCCACCACTGGGTCTTCTGATATGTGACCCTTGAGTGGACTTTGAACTCATGCCCAGGGGCCAAGGCTTGTACTCTTCTATGCATTTAACATTTTTTTTTACTTTACTGTCATCTGTACCATCAATACACATGTATGTTTACCAAAGTGGAAACCTTGGAGGCTGACTGCTGTGGTTTTCATCCCCTGAGTTGAGTGGGCTCTGCCAGGCTGAGAGCAGTGGAAAGGCAGGGAACAGTGCTGGGCCCCTCACTGGCTGTGGATGGGTAGGTGTACACTGGAGATGAATCGGGGTCAGTACACTGTGATATGTTAATTTGCCAATAATCATTATAAGCAATAGCTTTACTGATTCATGAGTTCCATAAATTGATTAGTCCCTCTGTTAATGAAGAGCTCTAATGCACTACATGTGCAATAGATCATTTCTTTACTGGATGACTTCATCTGGCCCAGGGAACTCGAGCACACTGGGCTGTGCTGGTGGGTACCATTTCCATTTGCCAAAGTGTTACTGCATAAATACGAGCATTTAATGTTGTGCATATTCTGCAGTGGTTTCTGCACAGAATTAGCTGAGCAATTAATTCTTTGAGCTTTCTGATGCATCACACTACAAAGGCAGCTTGGTTCCTACTGGATCATCTTCACAAAAAACTAATGGGCTGACTCTGCACTCAACTGTGACCACTCATGCAAGAGAAAGTTTTGCTTGTCAAGCAAACAATCTCCAGTTGGAAGAAGGGCTAGTGGGGTCATAAATCACTTCTCTACTCTTACAAATCCTTTATTGCAGTGCAGAAGCAGCCCATGGGGCTAGCTTATTCTGGGACTGGCACTGAGGATGGGCAGGGCAGCTCGTTCATGTGGGTAAAACTGGGGCTGTTGCTGGTGGAGCTGTGGCAGGAGTGGGTTGAATCCATATGAGTTCTGCTGCATGAAGGAGCAACCACCTTTCACTCTAACACATGTGAAATTCTTCAGTGTGTTAGACTGAAGAATGCTCCAGAATGCCTAAACAGTGACAGTGCCCTTTTCAAAATGCCTGTATCCCCAGTGAGAGCAGGGTTACTTTTTCTTTTTTCACATGGACTTTGCTGCAGTTATCCATGCCTTTGTCCCTTTGAGATGTCGTTGCCATAATATGCTCTACATGGGGCTATACGTTGAACCCACTCAGAAACTGAAGCTAATGCAGAATGCAGTGACCCGCTTATTAAGTAGTGTTTCATGCTGGGAACACATCACACTAATGTGCCAGGATCTGCACAAGCTGCCAATACGTTTTTTGGATGTTGGTGTTAACCTATAAAGCTATAAATGGTTTGGTACCTAGCCACTTGGGTCAGGAGAGAAGGCACGGTGCCTTTATTAATTATACAAGCCTCCAGCTGAGAATGAATCTGCTTAGGCTTCTGGAAAAGGTTCACACTGGGCATGTTCAGAGGCTTAATGCAGGCATTAACATACCCTTACATTGCATCATTTAATTTGCATAACAACTCCTAGGTTTGTAGCGATACCTTCCCTTGCATCTACCTTTGATGTTGCTGCTGCCACCTCTAAGCTCTTTGTAGAGTTGGCAGTTTGAGCTCTGGGCTTGGAACCAAAGGGCAGTTTTACTCATCTGCTACATCAGGAGAAAGCCCCTGTGTGGGCCTAGCAGAAAGCTCATAAACTGGGACACATCAGTGTTTGCAAAACTAGTGAACAGGAAAGTAGATCATGCTTAGTCAGAGGTACTTTCTGAATGTGTCTGAGTCTGGGGAAAAAGCTGAAAATTTGGGGCTGGTTTTAGATTTTGATCAAAGTGGCTTATGGTTTACAAAATGCCCCTCCTTTCCAGAGCAGAACAAGTAACCCACAATATTCACCCATTAAATCTGCAGATAGATCTGCAGCTACTTCCTGCATCTTTCTGTGGTGTTTCTCACTGGTAATTACAGTAATATTTATGTCTCTTTGCATTTTTATATGTCCTTTGTCAAGCTGATTAGAGGAGGCACAAAGCTGCCCTTTCATAATAAAAGTATTAAAAAAATAAAAAGAGGCCTCATTAGGAGGCTTGCTGACATCAACCAAATTGAGTTTCACCTCGTATCAGAATTTTAATAAATAAGCGCTGATGCTGAGTGCGTTGCTGTAACACGCACGCTCCACTCACACAGCTTGCTGCATGCTTTGTGCCATGCGGCTTTTCCCTTTTTAATGCAAAACAATAATAAGTGAGTCAAGGGGAAATGCTATTTCATATTCAAGCCTTTCTCTTTCCCTAGCAGACCTTAAAAGAAATATAAAATAATTTGTCTGGTATCCAATCACTCTGACTATACTTTCTGATTCTGCTGTTGTACATATCAGAGCCTTAAATCTAACATTTTCTTTTTGCAGTGCTGCAAATGTGAGGTGCAATTTACATTTGTTTTTCTTGCAGATTAGGAAGAGCATAAAACACAGGCAGCTTTCCTTTCCAGTGCCATAGACTATATAAAGTCAGGCTGGAAAAAGCCACAGGAGCAATGAACGAGCAGGGAAAGAGAGTGACAGAGGATGTTTTGGTAATGTACAAGGCATCTTTACAGCTAACAGACCAAAAGACTCTTGTTCCAGGCTGCTTCTTACTCAAATATTTATGACAACAGTTTATACTCTTTTAATTTCTGGTTTCTCTCTTAGAAATCCATATTTAGGTAGATAATTTTAAAAGCCTGCCCCTGCCAATTGCTTCTAGGTCAGTGCCAAGTCCACGCTCTTGATCTCAGGCTGTTTTAGTAACTAGCTTGGTGTTTTAAGGGGAGCTGTAATTTGGGTGGTTTTTATAGATACCAGCAACAGCCAAGCAGCAATCAAAGCAGCCCAGTCAGGATGTCCTGGCAGGGCTGTGGGCGCTGGGGACACAGAAAGAGAAACAAGCGCGGGTTGGTGGCAGTGCCCCAGCTACCAGTGACTGCTGCTGCCGTCTGCCCTCACTGGCAACAAGTGCTGTTTGGTGGCCAGTGCTCCACATCAAACCCTTGCAGTGGCTGCACTGCCCAGGATCTGCTTTCCTGCCTGGCAGTGCTGCTGTACAGACCTGTGTCCTCGGGGTCCCTCCAGATGGGATTATTTTTTTCCTCAATTTATTTGTTTTGTGCCTGCTCCCAAGGTTTTGAGTTGTTCATGAGAAGCGTCTCCAAAGCAGGTGAAGGGCTGAAGCAGCCATCCTCTCCATGTTTGTGGTTCTGACCTTGGATCCCAGATGGGGATTCATCCCATCATGTGCTAGAACAAATGTGACAAAATGGTGCCAGGCAGGAGGTGCTGTTGAGGAAACAACAGTGCTCCCTGCCATCTCTGGCTTCTCGCTCTGCAGGGCTGAGAAAATCCCAATTGTCCAAACTTTCTGAGCCTTGCAGGCCCACTTGAGATCAAATCCTTATGAGCTTGTCTAATCAGCCCTTTCCCCTCCTTCTTTCTCAGTGTTTTCTATCACTCTTTACTGCAGTGCTGGGACATGCTCCCTGCAGAAGCAGAGTGCAAAACCTGCTAGCAACTTTGGGGGGTTTCTGGCTGTAAGCTCAAGGCCTGAACAGATTTGCAGCTTCAAGCACTTGTGCCAAGAATTGGGTTGCTTTGATCAATTAAATTCCCTGGCAGTGAAAGAATAATAATAAAGGTTAGGGGGGGCCGTGCTCTGAAGCTCTGTCTGCAGAAGAGTGTATCTTCCCACTGACCCTGAATAGCATCAGCAGGCTCTCCTCTACCTCTTTTATGGATTTAATTCTCTTTGGGAAGCTAATCTCACCCCTGCTGCCCCAGTACAAAACCCAAAGTGGCAATCTTGTGAAGCACAGAAAAGCAATTGGGGGGAACCTAGCTTTTTATGGTAATACCCAGGGAAAGTGACTTGCACCACTGCTCTTAAGAATGCAAACATGCTCCCACCAAGCACTGGATAAACAGCACGGCTTGTACCTTTGAGCAAAACAGAAATATGCCGTTGCCAGAGCCAAGGGACTCTCTACAGGAAAGGTTTGCTTGCCAGCAAGCATGGCTTCGCTTATACCCTAATGCCTTGAGGTGTGGAGACAGTTTTGCTGGAGAGTAGAGGATGCTACAGAGGGGCAAGAGGAACAGGGAGGGAAACATGAGCTTATGCTGGGTTTATGAAAGTGATGGAGGCCGACCCTTTCTTCCTGCCCAGTGCCTCCTTGGCTGTTCGTGGCATGGTGTGTGTATGTAACACTGTTGGCTCGCTTGAGTGGGAATCACCAGCCTGGCAGCCCTCAGTCTGAGTAGGCTTTGCTCTCAGATCAGGGATTTATCTGTTTTCTGGCTCAGTTTCAGTGCTCATTTATACAAAAAAGATGAAGGTGAAAACACAGATGAAAGCAGTGTTCATATTCCTGCCCTGGCCTCTGCACTAACCACAGTGGCTGCATGGTGAACAGGGGACATGTCCTATGGAAAATGAAGGGCTCTGGTTAACAGTGCAGATGCCCTAATCTGAGGGGGGTTCTGTCCCCACCCACCCCCATTGCTATGCAGCTCTCCTGCTGTGTCCTTTGTTTAGGGGGCTGTGTTGGCCAAGTCACCTATTCTGTCACCGTAGGGTCAGTTTCCCATGCCTTGGGCTCCCTGACACGGTGTCAGTAGGGTGTTGCTAAGGAGCTGTGATGAGGAGAAGATGATGGGGGGGAGAAGCAGACCAGGTGAAGAGAATAGGGAGGAGGGGGTGCAGGACCAGCTTGTTTTTCAGCAGCTCTACCTGAGATGGAGATAACAGATCGTGACAGATTGTGACACTGCATCCTGGCATTTGGGAACTTCCTGGGGTCCCCAAATCTGTGAGGTGGGCATGGGACCGGAGTGGATGGTGAGCAGCAGGCAAGGCAGGGTTATCCTTATGGTGTTTCTTACTGATGTAGAGTGTCCAAGGATCACCTCCCTTCCTGGTTCTCTGACACAGAGTGGTCTCTTCACCCAAGGTAGCTGGATAAAAATTTGTGTGCTAGCTCCCAGAATATCTTCAGTTTAGCTTCAATTAAATCACCTGTCTTAATGCTCTTTGTCTGGAGATCAAATTTGGAAAGGCAGCAGCTGGAGAAAAATTAAAGCAGACAAATGTGTGTAAAAATGTTTCCCTCCAACTGCTTTCATCACAGGCAATTCCTGACTAAATGATGAGGCTTAGGGCTATAAGTATCTCAGTCATTTCATCTGGAGTAAACTGAAACCAAGGTCAAGTCATAGCTGGTTTGTGTCCTTTTCCCTTCTAATCTTACACATTTCACTATGGTTATTTTATTTGAGTGTCTGCCACTTGCTATTTCAAGCTTCCAGAGTCTGCTCTGCACCCCTGTTTGCCAGCTAAAATATTTCCACACCACTAGTGAACATGATTACATAATTTCAGATGCACTAAGGCCTGAAATTATTGGATTTTTTTCCCTGGTACAAATGAGTTCATGTAAGTTGTTTATTTTTAACTTCACCTCCTGCCTGTGAACTCCAGTAAAGAGAAATTAATTTTTCATGATGGATGAAGCGGGGAGGACAGGAGGGAATAAAAGAAAAGCATCTGACTGTGAGGGCAACAGAAAAAGAAGCGTGCTAAGTTCCTGGGTGAGAGTGTGATGTTATTCCACCTGTTTCTTTAATTACTAGAAGTTGCTGAGCCTCATCAGCTGCCTCCACAGCCCTGGGAGGAGAGGAAGTACTGATGGGATCCCAGGCGTGTGGCTTTTCAAGCTTGTGCCAAGGCAGTGCATGGAGTCATGTTCCTCCCAGGTCTGTTCACCCACACATGTGTAGGTCATCTGAGCTCCAGACTTACTTTGAAGATCAGAAGTAATCTGTGTGTTTTCTAATTTTCTAATTGTTTTCTAATCCACAAAACCCTTTCTCTGAAACATCACTTCAAGAGCAGAATTTACTGAATTTGGTAGCAATGTCATGGTTTCGTAACATTTAGTAAATAGGTTTATTCAATACTGCAGTAAAAAGGGATTAATTTACTTCAACCTCCTCTCCACCCCCAGGAATCTTGTATATTGTCTCCCATGCACCTAGTTAGCTCAGCAAGGTTATTTCCCAAAAAATATTTTAAAATAAAACTAGTTTGCCAAAGGTACTCCCTCGTATCTGTGCACGTTTGAATCCAAAGTGGAAATGTGTTTAATCTGCAGCTTCTGTGATAAGAACTAAGGGTATCCAAGCCCTTGGGATGGAGGTGTGTCTCTGAGCCTCCAGAGCCGAATATAATTGAAAGGCCTCAGGTTTCCAATTCCTGCTTTAGTCCAACCTCAGTGTTAACGCACAGGATGTGTAATGATGGCCCTCAAAGGCCTCTTTGCATTCACACTTGCAATCCTCATGTCGTATTAGTGCAGACTTACTTTGCCCCGTGTTTTATTTCATGCTTCCTTCACCACAAACATTTGCTGCTTGTGGAAAACCAGCTGGGGTGTCTCTCTCTCTCTTTCCCCTTTAATAATCTCTAGTTTGGGACCACTGATCCTTCAACAACCTCTTCTCTTTTTTGATGTGCCCTCTGTTTTCTCTTATTTACAGCAACTGCCATGCTTGGGATTCTCTTGTTTGTCCTCTCCCTCCTCTCAATTTCTCAGAACAAGCTGAAAATGAGATTTAATAGGCCTCCCACTGTTGTTGCTCTTTTGAGATTACTGGGATCAGATGTTCTTCTCTTGAGAACTACATCAAAGAAAATGAGAGAGGGTAAAGACCAGGATGCCCAGGAAGGTGATGGAGAGAGGGGATAAGGCAGGAAAAGAATGATTTTTAGCATGTAATGCTGCAGAGCAGGGCATTTTTGGCTTTGTTGGAACCTTCTCAGGGTTTTACAGAAGTGTCAGTGCCACTATGGTGGGAAAAGCTTAATGATTTTTTTATAAACCTTTTCAGCAAGCCTAGTGCTACCCGAGTGTTGTGGTTTTTTATCATGATATTTTTGTGCTACTTGCTATAAACAACCCACTAATTTTAATGTGGGATTATTTGGCTGACCTATCCATCCCCATGTTCCCAGAAATCCTCTCCATATTAATTGCATTTCACTGCTGGAGGCACCTGTTAGCAAGGGCACAGCTGAACAGGCTCCTAATACTTTAAAGCTCTGATAATACTCCAGTTAAACCTCTCTTGCTTTTTTTCTTTTTCCTTTTTTTTTTTTTAATAAGAGAGCAGCTGGTTGAACTTGCTCCTTAGGAGCAGACTGAAGCTAAAATTTCTGTTCCTCTCTCTAGTGTGAGGTGACTTTGCAGCACAGGATCTGATGGTTTTTGAAGGCTGTCATTGCACTCCCCTTTGCCTCCCTTCTGCACTGATAGGGAGAAGGGTCACCCATGGTTTTCACTGGTAAAAATAATCAGCACAGTATGTATGGTTTTATAGTTGGTCATGAAGCTCAAAGAAAGCAAATATGTATGGCAAGGACTTTTTTGGGTTTTGTTTGTTTGTTTTTATTTTTTTGTTTTGTGTGGGATTTTTTTGTTTGTTTGTTTTTTCTTCTTTTAAGTGCTGCATTTAATCCTGTTAGAAATGTGAGGGAAATTTCACAAAATTCAAAGTGTCTGAAAAAGGAGATAAGCCCTTCATGCTGTTCAGCTCTACGGTGTTTATTCCTTTTCCCCTCTATTTTCTTATCATTATCAGAGAGAGGTGGAAAGCTTTTGTCAGAGTTCTCCTTTAAAGAGAGATAATATTTGAATGTAAACAAGTATGAGCACATGATGTGACCAAGGGAGCGAGCAGTATCTTCAATTTCTGAATTTTCTGGCAATCATGAATGGTGTCAGGATCTTAACATGACTCTTAAGCTGCTCTGAGAACAGGATGGCTTCTATGGAAACCCACTAGACAAGTGATTCAAAAAACATCTTTTCAGAAAATTACTTCATCATATATGAGATTTCTTTTTAAAACTAACTACATGGGAGTTCTTGGCAATGATGGTCCCTACATCTGATGGTCTAACTAGCATGAAATAGAGCTGCTGCTCTCATTTATATACATTACACTATCTGGTTCCTCACTTGTGGTTTGGTAAAAGCATGAATTTTCAAGTTTTCCTCATGGGACTTCTTTGGCTTCTTTCACTTTACCTTTCATTTTCTTCCCAGATATGTAGAAATACAGGATGATTATTAAATGGCTTTAGGATTTTTGCTGTAAGAGGCAAGAGAACATGCAGCATCATAATTTTTTATTGCTGTCATCATAGTTTCTTACTGTCTTTTCAAGAAAGCATGACAATAGTGAGGTGGGAAAATTGTAACCCATGCAGTTTAGCTGGGAGAATTAATTACAGATATTTTCTTGGTGCAATATTTGTCAGGCAGATCACAGAATGCTTCTTATAAATGCCTTTGTGCCTACACAGTCATCAAGAGCTGTTTGATCCGTGTATCACTCAAGACTATAATCCCAGGGTAAAACCCCATGACAGATGTCCGTGAGCCTTGCAGAATCCCTGTTGCAGGGAGGATGCAACTTTGGGTGGAGAAGGGAATGGGATGACTGGAAAAAGGGGTAATGTGGGTACCAGCTGAGTTTTCTTCAGTGGGTTTGTTGCACACAGAGAGCTCCCCCAGCCTCTTGGTGGAGGAACAGAGATGGTAAGGCTGGTCACAGCTGGTCACAGCTGTGGAGGCTCCTTGTGCTGCCCCCAGCCCCGAGGACACGTAGTGAAATTGCTGCAGGCAGCAGAATGCAAGAGAACCTAGGAAGTGAGCTGGAGAAGGTTAGAGACACATCAGGGAAGGGTGGAGGAAGTCTGATGTCCTGAGCAGAGGAACTGGGAATGTGCCCAAGGCTGCGTTGCCATCAGTGCTAGAGACGGGCACAGTAAGTGTGCTACCAGCCCTGCTGCCATTCCTCTCTCATCAGCGCTCACTGGGCCTTTCAGTAGGGTTGGCACACACTCAGAGGGGCCAAATGGCCTCTCACAGAGCTCAGATCAGCCTGCTGGTGTCCCCTTCTGCCAGAGCAAACACAGATCAGCCTCATGCCTGGCCACTGCCTCTGGCCCCTTCCCAGCCCCTCACACACCACCCAGGATATGGCCTGAGGCACAACCTCACTCCTTCCCTTGGAGATCAACAAGGTTTCTGGTGGGTACTGTCACTGCCCATTTTACCTTGGTATTCAGGATTGTTTTTAGTTAAAAGTACTCAGCTGGCTTTCTGTATGAAAGTACATAATGCCTTTCATTCCTTCTGCTTTCTAATTATTAAGTTATTTAATAATTATTCTAATTATTAAATTATTTTAAACTGTTTGTTATTTTTCTGTGATATTTTTAAATCCAAGATGGTTTCTGAGGGAGGCAAGTGACCAAAAATATTTATATATTTTAATTCAGCTTGGTAGACTCATTTAGTTTAATTAGCTGTAATGTGGGAGTTTAACTCTAGTCATCAGATTAGAAATGAGTTTACTAATTTGTATTCTTTTGAATTTTTCTTTAAAAGGGTATTTTTTTCTGTTTTTCTTTTCTATCTTCCTTTCCCTAGTAAATATATTATCTATGCTAAGATTTCATGCCCTCAGTGCTAAATAACTCTCTCCCCAACCTTCTTTTCCTAGCTGGGATTTATAATACACCCCAGAAAAAAATAGGTGCTGACTCTGCTGTGAACAGTGCCCCTTCATTATGAAACAGCCCTTGCAAACTTTTGGAAAATGGACCTACTGTGATAATAAATCTTCTCCCTTGACATACTGCACTGAATGTGGCTCTGACCACATAAACTGCACTCCCCATGATTCTGGGGCTGTTCACAATGCCAACCATTTATAAGCCAGTTGGCTTTACATTAATTAATTCCCAAGTCATTCACAAATAGCAACAATCACCTCAGAGTGCAGGGCTAGGGAAAGTATGGCATTTTTGAAAGGGAGATCTGTATATGAAATTTTACCATGCTCACAATAGGAAATAAACCTAGCCCTTGAAACAACAATGGCTTTCTGCTTTTGGGCTTGGGGTCACAGCTCCTTTCAGTTCAGCTTGTGGTGGTTTATTTATGATGGGTGCTAATTTCTGGTGTTTGATTTCTTCTGTGGACAGCCTTGATTGGGCATCCTGCCCCAAGTGCAGGGTAGGGCTGCCTGCACTACTGCCTGCAGGACAAGGCAGGGGAAATAAGTATTGCTTTGGAGAGAAGCTCAAGGATCCCAGGAGCAGCAGGGAAAGATTTATCTTTGTGACAACCTCTGCCAGATTGCTAGCTGCTTCTCACCTGGATTTCAGCCCTCACAGCCTTCTCTTACAGGGTTTTAGCATCAATCGGTAGAGTTTTATGGTTCAGACATTAATGGGAGTAATTAAAAAAATATGTCCAGGAAAGGTCTTGCTCTCCCTGCCTGTCACAGCTTTTAGGCTTTTAAGAGAATTTTTTATTTTTTATTTTTTCAAATGTGATTGAATTGCATATCTTGTTCCCATGGGGTGCAGTTTCCTTTGGCTTCTGTTGGCTACCTCTTCTGCCATCTCCTTCCCCCAGCACCGGCCCACCCAGCCTGTCCTTGCCTTTGCTTCCAATCCCCTTCCCTGTGCCACTCTGAGCTTCCCCATCTGTGCCTCAGGCTTCCTGCCCTTGGCTTTACCTCCTGGGTGGTTCCCCACTGGCCAGGTGAGTTACCTGTTGCCACTCAGCCCCTTCTATCTCCATTACTTTATCTTGTTCCTTGTGTTTTGTGTCACTGGTGTTTTGCCTTGTAAATGTAAGGCTGTACATTTAGTGTAAGGATACTTCACATTGGAAGTTAACCTAGAGAATGGAAAAGTTGGAGATGGGAACATTATATTCCCTAGTTGTTCACCCATTGCTGGGTGCACGTGGACCTTCACCCCACTCCTGCCAGTCCCTGCTGGGACTGCGGCCAGAGAGGAGCTGCCAGTGCAACTTGGCTGCCCTGCGGAGGTGCATTATGGGGCAGGCTTAAAGGACACCACTACAGATAAACTTCACAGGATGGTGCCTCATCCAGGCCATGGGATTGACAGGGATTGGCTCATTCACTAAGCAGCTATTCAGTAGTTTTTCTTCATCATTTTTTTAGCAGGGGAGGGAGTAGCAGATCCCTTAATTCCAACATCCTATTCAGATACTGCACTGAAGACAGAGTTATTAATTTTCTCAGAGGGTTTTCTGCTGTCATTCAGCATGACAGTATCCTGAATGCTTTAAAAATATTAATGGGTTTATTTTCATAGTAGAACCATAAGATAGAAGAGCACTGCATTCACACTGTAGATGCGAGCAACAGCAAAGAGGACGGGATCAAGGTCAAAGAGAATGCAAGGTTTAGACACATATAATAATTTTTTTCCAGATGACATTCTGTTTATCACCTTACTTCTATGTCTGTGTTTTATGCAGCCCACTGAGTTTCATTTTGGCTGCTGCTGCTCAGTGAATGGCTCTGCCAAGTTCAGAGGTGGTACTGTGTGAGCTCTGCACTGGTGAATTCTTACAAGCTGTATGGTCTATACAGACTCAGTCCCACAACAGGCAGATGTATCTCCTCAGGTGAGCATTTGCTCTACTTTCTCCTACTGTAATCTTCAGTCCCAGTACCATCTTTTGCAACAGGCAAGACAGGAGCAATGCAAGGAGCTTTTAATTCATGCTCAGTGCCTCCCAGCCTGCTGAAGCAGAAATCCTATGGAGAGAGCATGGTAAGTGCTCATGAGAATAAGAATCTCTTGCTCTGCTCAACAAAATCCCAATTCAGTCCATTTTTTCTGATACTGTTCAGGCTTCTCTATAGCTATGACCCATGAGCTCTTTGTGCACATACATTGTTTACCTGCTCCTTTTCTCCATTCCCCATGTGGTTTCTTGTCCCACCCTTCTGACCAGCCAGCAGTCCCATTTGATGCAATGGCAGCTTCAAGAAGTGGTAGTCCTGCTACTACATTTGATGAAGAGTTTGATACTCAGTTCCATAGGTATTACAGTCTGCTAATATAGGGATTAACTGCACTATAAAATAAAGATTCCCTCCTTCTTATGTTGGTTGGTTAGGCACGCCACATGACAGAGCTTATCATGGTAATGGTATTTCTGCTGTATTCAGCAAAGATAGTGTCATAAAAATAAAACACTTTGAGATTCATAGAAATCTGTCTGCATTCTGCTTCCAGTGAAGCTATTCGGGGCCAAATTTTCAAACATCAGTTTCTAGTTGCACCAACACAAGGAGCCCATGCAAAATACAAATATGTACACTTAGGTTCTTACACATGCGGGCAGTACCCATTCTTGCTGAAATGTGACATTCTGAGAACAGATGTTGCAAAATACTTGCACATATTTTGTGGGAGCAACAGTGACATCAATCTTGCTGGAAACATAGCTCCCATTTTTACTTTTCTTTTCTTGGTAGGCCGTTTATCTTGTTTCCTTTGGCGCTGGAAGTCTTCCCCATGCTGTTTTCTGTGTCTGGAAAATCTGCCCACCTTCAGCATGCCAATCACACTTCTTTTTCAAACCTCTTCTTCAAACTTCTCCTAATCCCTTTTATGTTGATCTTCTTATTGTCGTTTTCTTTCCAACTCAAGTCTGAATTGCCTCTTACAAGGAGTTTTAAGTGTGTGTATTTATTCGTAGTCCTTTGTGTAAGCTGTCTAAGTTAGTGCCCCCTTCATTTTGAAGTGAAAAATTAATTTTATGTAGTTGTAGTAACTTAATCCATGCCTTCATCTCCACAATGCAGAGCCCTTTTTTTGACTTGTCTAATTTCTGTTTTAAGGTGAGTTTGTTAAAATGTAGAGATTAAATAGGCTGCTGGGGTCAAAGTTAGAAGGTAACAAATCCACAGGGAGAGCACAAGACTTGTGGTGCCGAGACTAGCAGTTTCAGCACAGAGTAATGCACTATTGGCATGGCTTTTCCTTTTTCCTCCAGAAAAAATTAAAGACAGTAAATCAGTTTGGAAGGCATGGTTTATTTTGGCCTACTGACACTACAAATGTTATTTCTGAAATAGCAATGGTTAATTGCTCAAACTCCTCAGCTGTGAAGACAACATGGAATGTTTCCATGTCCAGTGAGGGATGGGAGTGGGAGCAGGGCCTGGATAGGGAGCTTCTGGAGGAGGCAGGCACAGCCAGGACAAGGACAGAGCCTGCTGTGGGGCCTCCCTGGACTCACTGCCATGGACAGGGAGCCGTGAGACAGCTACAGGGGCTGGGGGCTGCCATGCATCCCTGGCTCTGGCCTGCTGACACAGGCAAGGAAGGATGGGCAACACCAAGAGTCTTTTTGCAGGCAATTGCCTACTTTGCCTGAGTATCTTGCTAACCCTGTTCATAGGAGGTGTGACTCCTAAAATTGTTGTGTGCATATGTATTTTTTCCTTTGTATATTGCTATTATTATTTAATCTCCATGTGGCCTTTCATTTCTGCGACAAGTTTATGAACATCTTATTTTTCATTTTCAGTTACTTTTTCCATTATAACATGAAATTGCAGACATTTTCAGGCCTTCATTTTTAAAATTATCTCTCATTATCATAATTTGCTGCTCTTAATGATTTTTCTGACAGGTTTTAGTAGCAAGATTCCCTAAGTATTGCTTTTTTTTTTCCTGGATGCAGTTAAGTATATTATACAAGACAGTATGGATAATATTAAGATCCCAGTAGTGTAACATTCAGGAGAGTTTCCAACAGTCAGTGTTATCTGTCATCTCAGGATATGCATCACTTGGGGATCCTTTCTATGGAAAGAGTGGGAATAGACACTTCTCCAGACAGCATTTGTCACGTTTTCCTAGGATTTTTGGGAGCTCCTGCAGGAACCCAGAGGTGGCTGCCGTCTGCTTGTTTTGATGGTTTGCATTAGGATCCGGATCAGACTGCTGGAGAAGATAACCTCCAACAGCTACCATGGCCCTGGCAAGGCACAGACTGTGCTCTCTGCACGCCTTCTCCAGATGCTGGGCATATGGGCTTGTCCTGAGAGCTCCAGGATAGTTTGGCTTAGTTGGTTTGGCTGAGAAGGCAGTTGGAGGAGAGAGTATGGAGAGAGACTTATTGCTCTTGCGGATAACAGCCTTGCTGAGTTTGATTGATGGATGCTGTTTTATCTGCCAGACGTAAGCTGAAACTTAGGAAATGGAGCAGAAATATGCAGCTTGGGCAGAGCAGTTGTGTACAGCAGGGAGAAGCACAGTGCTGGTTTGAGCAGATCTGTCCTGATGCACCACAGGCTCCCTGGTGAGCACAGCTGGCTGTGAAGCACCACACCCACGTGTACCATCCATGCAGGGCCCAGAGATGGGGTGCCACACATGCTCTGGCCATGTGTACTGAGAAAATGAGATTTCTTCCTTCCAGTTTTCCCAGTCCTTTCCCTTTGCTATCCTATTGATGCATTGCAGGCCCTCCATCTGGTCCTGAGAGCAAGAATTTCCCAACTGTGCCTCCAAACCAATGCTCAGGAATTCTGGGCTCTGCTATCTCTGGCTTTTGCAGGCTGGCTCAGTGGCACTGGGCATCACCCCATATCCCTGGCCATCTCAGTTCCCTCTGCCTGCCTTGGACTTGCTCCACACTCATCATATGCTCCCAGCCACTTACTGGGTAGCAGTGCAGAGTAGAGAGCAGCTTGCCTGCCTCAATGACAAATGTGAAAGGCTCTAAAATGGAAACGGTTGTAGCAGTACAGATTGTCTCTAGCTAGGGTGGCTTATCCTGTGCAGGAAACTGGCTGCAACTGGAGCACCCTTTTGCAAATGTACACTGCATTTTCACTTTGCTGTAATTATAAAACTCTGGAGTGTGAACAAGGCTGCAGCCTGCCCATTTTTTAATAACAAGTTCTGCTGTGCCCCAATCCTGTTTGCCCCTCTCTGGAACACTGATAACCTGGTCTTCATTAAGTCCTTTGGGAGCTAACATTTAGCTAATAAAATTAGGAGAGGGCAGAATTTTTTTAAACAAGCAGAATTTGGCACATTTGGTTTCTGAGAAGGTTGTGAAGATAGTATAATGTTGCCTGAAGAAGGTATTTGTCAAGTGTCTTCCAATTTGAGAGCGCAGTTGGACATTTTTCTTCTTCTTAGAGGTGTTAATAGACTCAAAGGTGGAAGAGGAGGCAAGGGCAGAGTGGAAAAAAGACCTGACAAGCTCGAGTGATGGCAAACACAGAAGATTACACTAAGGAAAATATCTTCTCTGCCACTCTTTTTTTTTTTTTTTAACTCAGCACAGAGTGCATCTGACTCTTCATTACAGAGGAGCTGAAACGAGCCTGTGTGAGTGATCAATGCACATGCTGGGAGAAATCTTACAACCACAGGAAAAGCCACTGATGCTATTCTGTCTAGAAAGAGAATGCTGGTGATGTTTGAGATTTCCCCAAATTCAGTCTCTGGTGAGGAGACAGATGAATAATGTGTCTGTAAAGAAAATTTAAAGGTTTTCATTAAAAGAAGAAACATAGACCTGAAAAACGCTGAGCTAACAGCGAATGTTTCATGCTTACTCCTACCTTCTAGAGTAAATTTAATGTTCAAATCCTTGTTTTGTACAAGAAGTGGGTGAAATTTTGTGTATTTTGCTACTTGGTGTAAATGCTCACCTTCATTTGCCTCACAGTGGATGTGCCTGCACCAGCCTCCCCAGATAGTGTTGACTGGCACTCTAGTTGGCTTCAGATCCAAAATGCTTCCTGCCGAGGAGCTGGGGATAGTGGGATGGTCTTTGGGTTTTAGAAGTGGTCTTTTTGGGTTTAGGGCAAAGGCTTCTAACCAAAGAGCATCAGAAAGCTGTTCCTGCAGTAGTTGTTTCAAGTGACAGGGAACAAGGTACACAAGGCAGCTGGTGCATCCCATCTGCACAGGAGGAGAAATTTGCCCTGTGGCTGTCAGGTCAGTGTGCTTTGGCATGCACAGAGGTGTAAAATGTTTTTCTTCTCAGAGCTTCCGTATTTTGTGCATCATTTGATATCCTTCAGACCAAATTCAACCATTTCCTTGGTAATGGTGTTTTGTACTGTGAATGCTAGTAAATCAAATATCCATGATGGGGAACCAGATGTAATTTACAATCAATTTGCCATTTTGTGAAAGGGCAATGAAATACTGGTATCCCATCTGAAAATTGTTTATTGAATATAATGAAGAAGAAACCAGTGGGGACATATGGTAATTAAATAGGGCCTATGAAAATTGCTGCAAATTCTGTGAGAGAATGTAAATTCTGTGAGTTTGAAGTCCTTTGTTGAACCTTCAAACTGCCCTGTGGAGTTTAACAGACAATAGAGTTCTCTTCCAGAGTTCAGAATTTCTTTAAGTTATTTTCAAACCTCTATACAGTGTCATCTTTGTTCTCCATTTAGTGACTTGATTTTTTTTTTCCCCTTTTCCTTTTAAAAGAGAATTATCTGCTAGTATAGCAGCATAAAAGCAAGTGGGTTAAGGATGTGTGAGATTAAGTTATAAAAGGCTTCTCTTTTTTTACTTGCATAGGAAAAATCTTCAGATTCTTAGAACCATGCCCACCCTAGGTAGAAGTGGATGCAAATAGTGATTTTTGTGTAAACTTCTTGTGTTTACTAATATAAGCCAGTCATTTTGCCAGTTCAAGTTAATGTTTGAACCATTTTGGGTTTTGGTTTTTTTTTTTTTTCCTTTTTTTCTTTTTTCTTTTTTCTTTAGAAATACCAGTGTATTTCTAGTATCTCACTTTCACATCAGTGCTGAATGAGGGTATGTCATCAGGTGCCCTCTATTAACTCAAGACAGGATTGCAAACCTGTGTATCCAATATCAAAAGCCAGAACCCTAATGAGTAGAATAACATGTACATTTCCTGCTAGGATAAAAAACCCTGGCAAGATACCTAGGATCACATTAGAAACACTTCCTCCATGTGAGACAAGTATCTTGGTGATCTTGTGTCAAATCTGTTTAAAAAGTGTTCTGAGGGTAACTGAGTATCAGCTGTAGTCACAATAGAGATTTGTTATTGTACTCCCCGCTGGCTGATTGGCATGCCTTGTTTAATCTCACTTAGTCCAGCCCTTGTATTTTTGATCTTGTCTTATTCTTTTCCCGAATTTTGTGCTCCAAGTTCATGGATGTCAGATGTTTACATCCTTCTTCTTCAGTAGATGTGAGATGACAACATTTGCCATTCTCTTGGGTGACTTCTGGGCTGGGACATCCGTAGGCTTGCTACGAGGAGTTCAGGCTGGGCTCTGCCTCTGCCTATATTTACTTTCTCTTCACTTAGATCCTGAAGGAAAATCCCCTTTCTGAGGAGTCACTCTGTCAGAAACCTCCCTTTCGGATGGCAGCTATGTTGATACAAAACAACTCAATTATCCCAGGCCGAACTAGAGACGTGGTAACGTTTCAATCCAAAGCCATTCTTGAGGAACACAGGAAAACATTTTTTTCTAGCTATCATTTGCAGCAGCATCATTTGGATAGATCCTGGGCTTACTCAGGTGAGGAGTACTTTTAAAGTAGCACCAGCTGGAAAACCAAGCAGGTTGTCCTCTACCAGACAGCACTGTATGGAAAAAGCAGCACAACACATACCCTGTGGTAGACCAGTAGGAAAGCCAAAAATAATAATGGACAATGCTGGGCCACAGCAGTGCCAGAAACTGGATGTGTCTCAAAATGGGAACATTCTGCTGTTTTAGAGGATGTATTTTACAGGACAGAAATTGGACATTCCCTTCATCTAAGGACTGATTTTTTTATTTATTTTTTTTTACCTTCAAGGACTGCAAGAGGCTCTGAGGAACAGAGGAGAATTCCCACTGTTCCTGGGATCCAGACTCTTTTTAAGTAACAGGCACTTGAAAAGAAGCCTTGGGAACTGAAAGAGCCGGGTTTGTGGGTGTTTCTTTGCTACCCATCACACATTGAAGGGTCAGGGTCACACATCAATGCAAGCTATCCCTGCCTATTTCAGTTGCATCTTATTTGGGGAATGAGAGGCTTTATTGCCAGTTTTAAGGAGCACCAGCAACCAGGCACAGTGTGCCCCTTAGTCTGTCATTTGTCATGTCCCCAGTTTGCCCATTTGCAGATGTGTGAATCCAAGGGTCAAATAGACTGGCAGTGGCTTATATCACAGTTTCTACTTTTCTTCTTTTGATACACAGCTCTATGCACTGCTCCCTTGGTTTGTGGTCCACTCTTATCCACTGTGATCCTCCTTATCCTGGGAAACTTAGGTCTTTCTCTCCATACCACCTCAAACTTCCTTGTGGGAAGCTCAAGGCAGCAAAACCAGGCACTGTTATTAACTCCAATCATTGTTCATTAAAAGAAAGAGGCACACAGAAGTGCACACAAAAGGAGACCTTCATCTCCATCCTCTGCCCATCCCTGGACGATTGTTCATCAATCAAATGCTGCACCCCTGGTCTAGATGCAAGACGTCTAGGGTGATAAATATGAACTTCCACTCAGCAAAGTGAATCTACACCCCTTACCTTCCATGTTTCCCAGGAGAGTTAGCTTCTTGCATGTTGTGGCATCAGTCACTGCCCCTGTCCATACGTTCATCCCTCATTATGCAAAGTAATGACAAGGGGACTCTTGCTCAGCTGAGATAAAGAAGTGGCTTGCACATGGCCTGGTTTGATGTGAATCAATCTCTCATTGTGCAGCATCTGCACAATGATTTGCAATGCTGCTAGCCTTCCCTTGCTGTGCTGAGCTAGAGAGACACGGGTCTTCGTAAATAGCCTCTGCCTTTTTCAGCTGTTTCTTTTTTGAGGTTATGCATTGGTAGTGCCAGCCTTGGCACCAACTGGCAGAACTTGTCCTTTTCTGAGGGGAAGAGGGACTAGAGACGTTGTTCACTTTCAACAAATGAGCTGTGCTTAAAGGCTTGATCTTGTTGGTGTAGTATGAAAGCCCTGTGCTTCTCATCCTCCAGGCATGTCCTATTGGCAACTCTGGAGGGCTGGAAACCAGTGCAAATCATGAAGGCTGGGCTTTAAAGCATGAGGGGGAAGAAGAACTATTAGTCCCAGGGCTGAAAAACTGTTGGTTATCCTCCAAGGCTCTCAGGATCTGCAAATACCAGTGACCAAGGCCAAGAGACACATGTGCGAGGCTTTGTTGCATTCAGAGCAACTAAGCAGCATGCAAGTCAGGCACCTTTTGGCTGCCTGGGTTCTCATGGGGGTGACTATCCATGTTTTCTCTCCACATTACTTAGCAGCACAATGGCTTTCTAATCTCCATGGCTCCAGTGCTAGCATGCAGGCATTTTTCTGCTCTCCTCCACCCAGCACTGATGGAGAGCTTAGGTGGCCACACATCTTGCTAGGCTGTGTAGACACACCCATGGGTGTTTTGGCTCTGCTACCTTTAAGAAGGGCAATGGAGGCTGTCTATAAAGATTTGCTTCATCAGCAGCAAAGAAGAGGGTGAAGCTGATGATAGGTGCATGTGTAATGGCCTTCATGCAGTGGGTAAATCCAGTGAAAGGGATGTTTACTACAGTTTCACCCTTCATCTGCTGGTAGGGTGGGCTGTGTGTGGCTCTGCACTGCATCATCTCAAGTGATGCAACTGCATCATCTCAAGTGGCAACTTCAGGAGCCCTGAGGGCACCACGTCTGTGACTGCTCCTGCCCAGCCTCCCTGAGCTCCCCCCACCCTGGTGCAGTGACTGTAGTCCCAGGAAGAGGTGACAGACAAGGATGTGTTCTTTGGTCAGGGTCAGCTGGAGATGCTGTGCCTGGGGTGGGTCCAGGCTATTGTGTGGCACTGCCTGCAGATGATGAGAGGGGAAGGGAGAGGAGCTGCAGCACCGGGAAGGCACATGCTGGTAGCTGGCAAGTGGCATCCCAGCAGTGGCTGGGGACTTCTTCCAGGGCTGAGGTGACATTGAAGGAGAGGAGCAATATGCAAGCAGCAGTGCTGTCCAGGGGGTGTGCAGCTTCCCCACGGCTCCGGGCATCCTCATTGCTGAACCATGTGCCTGGTCAGCTCTGCAAAGGCTGGTGGGTGTGTGCAGCCATTTCCCTGCTGGGTGGCTGGCGATGAGTGGTCCCACGTGGTTTAGATTTAGTGAGAATCCCCTTTTTGTGTTCGGAAGGCCTTGTTTTCGGTCCCCAAGTGCCTCGCAAAATGAATTGTTGTTTTCTGGCCAGCCTGACTAGGAAACACGATTCATGCAGTTGCTGGGAACTGGCAGAAACACCCTGGTTTTCAGAGTGTAAATTATGAAAATGCATTCTTATTCTCATGGATTTTCCTTGAGAAGAAGCCAGCAGTGGGAGTGTGTTAGAGTGGTAAAATACAATTCATGACAACAATCCCACTGAGAGGAGTATTTTTTTTTCAGTTTGGTTGCTTCTAATTGTGGTAAGGAGCAAACACATTCCTCTCTAATTTCCATTGGCAAAGTCTCCAGGACTCTGCAAGTGCCAATGCGCGTGCTGTGGTTGGTTCTGCATTTCCTCCTCTCATCTTCCCCTCCTCCATCCCCCTCCTTCATCTTACTGGTATTATAGCCAATCCCTCTGCAAATACCTCTTTCACAGGCAACATAAGCGTTCTCCTTGTTTTTCTTCCTTCAAAACTCGGCTCTATCTCTTTTGGCCAGCTGCAGCTTTCCTAGAGCATCTTCTACCTGACAAAAGAAGATACCTTTGATAGTCGGGCATGACTGTAAATTTGAAACACATGCTTGGTTCAGATACTGATGAACTTTAATTTATCTCAATTCATTAGCAATTTTTAAACCCACAGTTAGTGGAAGACAGTCTGTAAAATAATTGGAAGTAAATGCTGAAGGAGAAATACTGGGGGGAGGAAAGAAGGGAAGCGGCTTACAGCAGGAGTCTAAGCCAGTCTTTCATCTTCAGGCCAGTTCAGTTTTGAACCCAGATGGGAAAGGTCATGAATTTTAAAATGTGTCTCGCAGCAGACAGCTCTAATCATAAAGCTAACACTATCTGCAGTGCATGTCTGACCATGTGAGACTCATGGCTGACTGAAGAGGGAGACTGACTTCCAAGAGCAGGATGCTGCTTGGAGCAGGAGAGCGTGGGATAAGCAGAACTGATGCCATATCTGTCAGTGCTGGCATGAAGTACCCGGCTTTCAGGGGGAACCACGCTGTTCCCAGCAGGGTCTCTGCAGGGCTTGCTGCAGCAGTACTAGATAGCGCATTCTTTGCCACTGACAGCCCCTCCAGGATCCACAGTTTCCCCTTCCTGCCTGTTGTTTAGGAAGTATAACATTTTACTGCTTTAGCTTGCAACCCTCATTCTTGGCTTTAATGCAATTTCCAAACTATTGTGCTCCAAAGCCTGCAGAAGCTGGAGCGCTTGCTGTGGCTGCTCTTGGGAATCATCTTTTTGCCATTTACCAGACTGTGCTTGAAATCAAGGGAGGCTAATGTTTTGGCAGCACCTCACAATGACTCTGACAAAGGAGTTGTGGTTGGTGACTATCTCAGTCTTAATTGTTTTCTTAATTGGGTGCTGCTGAGGCTCAGACAGTTATTTGCAGGATGTGAGAAAGCCCTTGGTTCTCTCTCTAACTTCATGTGCATTTTCCAGAGTTCTTCAACTGTACACCTCTCACATCTTGGGCTCTGCTCTTCCTAGCACATATGGAAGCATGGTCCGCTGGTGTTAATCACCACGTGGTGTCTAGACATGCTGAAAACACTTAAGCAACTGGGACATCTGTTTGGTTGGCCTATGTTGTTGGGAAACTTGACCTTATTTACGAACAGTTTTCAAAACCAGGTTTCAACCATGACGTGATAATAAAGCATCTTCACACATTGTGACCACGTCTTTGCGGGCAGCATCCTCCCTGAGGAGAGGTGGGCTCGCTCTGAAGGGTTAGAGCTTGGGACATATGGGTTCAATTTTTAGGTCTTGCACATACTTCACATCTGACCTTTGCTAAGTTGTACGCTCTCTTTGTGTCTGGAATAAAATGACAGTGGTAATACCTGGGATCAGACTGACTATTTGACTCTTCAGATTGTGGCAGCTAATTTGTTACCTAAAAAAGTCCCCACGATCTAAATGCAGCTGAATGCCCTATTGTATGGAGTTAATGTGGTGTGAACAAGAGCAGGGGCCAAGCTGGAATTTCTCTTCATTCTGCAGCAGCAGCACACTCCAAATCAGGGGTTACTTTCGGTGTGTCATATTGCAATTGCTAGGTTCTTGCAGTGCATGATGTGAAGCAGAATTTTCAAGAGCATCTGGTTCTTGGCTGCTAAGTGTTTACATTGCTTCTGAAAAATGGAATTTAGGGCTCTGACAGAGGATCTTCTTTAGATTTAACTGTTTAGAACATTATCTCCTCTAGTACCTCTGCCAAAAGTTTCTGCCTTATAGCAGGGGCACAGGGCAAGAAGAAAGCACAGTGATAAGCTGTGTCCCACTGTGAACCTGGTGGGGATAGTTCCATGCTCTTCCTGCTCAAGCAACCTCCAGAAGTTTGGGGCCACCATGGAGAAAAACTAGAGATTTGCTCAGGTGTTGTCCATAAGCTGCTTCTGCTCCATGTCTGGCAAGTGTTTAGTGCTGTGCTGGTGCTGTGTTTGTGCAGTGAGCTCTCCCACAGCTCACTGTGAAAAGGCTGGACATTAGGAGCTAAGGAATCACCAGAGAGGATTTGGAAAGCCCCAGCTGTGTGCTGGTGTAACACAAGGAAGAAGTAATTTCTAGGGAGGCGCTAAGTGGAGCTACCCTTGATGCCCACAAGCAAGGCTAAGTTTACCTCTCCATTTCTCTTGTTGAACTGCAAGTGAGTTTCCAAGAAGCTCTTGGCTCTGAAGCAGCTACTGCAGGCATAAGCAGCTCTGCTTGAGTGGCATGGGACTTGCAATTTCTGTGATTGTATCTTTTACAGCAGTGTCTCCAGAAATACAGAAGAATAACAAATTATTTATTTGCCAAGCCTTTTCTGTTGTGTTTCAGCCTCTCCTCTCCCCCTTCCCTGGCTTATCACTGGTGGAAGCGGTGTAAAGTCCTTTGAACGAGGACATCAAAGGACAACTGCATCTCTGTTCTTTACCCAGGCTTATAAAGAGATTGTGATAAAGGCCAACAATACATGTCAGTGTTGCCCAGTTATTGTTCTGGGCTTTGTAGTTTTATTAGGAAATAATTTCTCACCCTGTGTGGCTCCTGGTGAGTTTTGTTTTCTGTGCTGCTGGATTTGATCTGCCCAGTGAAAGATCTGCCACAGAACTGAGAGTTTTGCCAGCTGTGAGTTAAGAGGGAGACATGATTGAAAAAGCTTAAGCTCTGCTTCCTAGCAGCCAATTTACCATCTGTCTCACTCTCCCTCACGCCCCTTTTATAGCAAAAATGCAAACAATTTGTTTGACCTCTGCTGAATCTGTACAACTCTGGGCTTTTAAAGTGTTGCTCTAGCAAATAAAAACCAAACATGACAGCAGCAACAACACCAAATTCAAAACCAATAAACCTAGGTAGAGGCAAGGCCTCTTCCCAGAGATAGGGAAGAAGCTTTCAAAAGCTTTCTTCTTCATTAATGCATCCCTCCTGCTCTTCTTCCTTTGCTCTGTCTCTGGGAAAACCTACAGGTAAAGTCAAATCATGTCTCCCACAGCACATGGCTGAAAATTTGTCTCTCCTCCAGTGTAAGAGGGAGAGAGTGAAGCCGTCAAATGTAATGCCCAGAGGCTGGATGCTGTGGATAGGTAAATAGCAGCACCT
This sequence comes from Cyanistes caeruleus, assembly GCF_971803275.1. Taxonomy (NCBI): domain Eukaryota; kingdom Metazoa; phylum Chordata; class Aves; order Passeriformes; family Paridae; genus Cyanistes; species Cyanistes caeruleus. Next base: position 90,991,482 of record NC_141701.1, read on the forward strand.
ATTCCATGTCCTGGCCCCTCTCTGACCTTGCACCAGCTGAGGCACCCCTGTGAGCTGAGTTCTACCAGGACAAGGTGGTCCTCAGCAGGACAAGTGAGCTCCACACACAGGGGTTTCTGGTGGGGGCTAAAGCTGATGAGAGGAATTGGGGCAGAGAGGAGTGGGATCTCTCTCTTGGTGGTGGTAAATCCCTAGTCTGGCTCAGCTGCATGTAGAAACACAGATGAGTGTTGTGTTACCATGTAATTGCACAAGAGCGATTGCCAGCACCAGGAATGGCTCTGTCTGTCTCCCAAAGACACTTCTCAGAAGCATTCCTGATGCTGGTATAGATTGGCATGGCTCAAACCAATCTGTCATTTTTTTAGTAGACAATGAAATGTTCTTGACAACTGGTCTGTGTTTCAGGGTTTTGTCTTGGTCCTACTGACCCCAGTGGAAGTCCAGGCTGCTAAATGACTCACTCTTACCATGCTTCATCCTCGAACAGGTACTTGTACCTTCAATTCACATTATTCAGCAACTGTTAGGAAAAAAAAAAAAAAAAATCACACTTCAGTTTTCATGCTTCAAACAAAACCTATGAAGTCCCCATTCAGGGGCTTCCAGGCTGCTGAAGCAGCCTTTGTTTTGCTAGCAAATCTCTGTAGAAAGACATGAGAACTGGTAGGAAAATCACCTCAGTGTTTGTGTGTTTTGCTGAGGTTGGAGGAGGGCAGTGTGACATTCTTGCACAAAGCATTTTCTATTTCAGTGTATCTTAAGTAGATTGGAATAAGAAAAGAAAGCCTTTTCTTTGGTTTATTGAAACCACAAAGATATTATATCACTGGGGATCATCCTGGACAAAAAGAAAATATGGGGTGGCAGGGGCCTGGGGGAGGAAGGGGGAAGAAAGGGGTTTAGTGTGGAAAATGAAGCTCACATTTGAAGACGGACTTAACCTGATAAGAAGTCTGAAACATGAGCTGAGATTCTAATCTCCGCAGTACAATTTTAAATCCTCCTTTTAGGGATGTGGGAGTGACTTCATACCTGCTTTGAGAACTTGGAAAAGCCCTTTCTAAAAAACACCTAAAGGGGACTTTCCATTGTCAAAGAAGAAACTTGATTATTGCAAGAAGATATTTTTTCCCACGATGTACATTTACTTAACAATTTTCAGATGAAGTATTATCAGTAAAGAATAATTAGGGGGAAAATGAAATGGGATAAAATCACATCAAGAAGTGCTAGAAATAAGCAGGAAAACATATTTTTTGCTATGGCAGAAGCAGAAGTAATGCAGTTCTATTGCAGAAGAGCTGCCTGAAATGTGGGAGATTTAAGCAGGAAGTTCTTTCACCCTGAGCAGGGTGAGGGTGCAATGGTAGGCTCATACTTGAAGGCACAAGGAGTGGGGATGAAGCAACCCAAAATCTCAAAGAGCTCACGGGGCATTGACTTTGAAATGGCAAGGAAGATCACTGGCAATTGAAAACTGAGATCAGCAGAGTGACAGTGGAGTTGCCTGGCATTGTTATCACTGCCCTGAACAGACGCTTGAACAAGGAAGTATACACAGGGAAGCTGATGATGTCAGAAACAGCTACAGATGAATGGCCATGTGCTGTGATAAACCCAGGCCCTTAACCTTTTTACAAATAGCATAGATGGGGAGGAAGGAGCTAAGATGCCATGAGGCACCACTGGGAAGAGACTCTGAGTCATCTCTGTGAAGAGAGATGCAGAGAGCACAGTGAGCTTTGTAGGGTAAAGGAAAGGATATGACTAGAGCAATGGGCTGGACAAGCTGGGTGTCCAGTTCATGTGCATTTTTTATCTTTTCTGATCCTATGTTCTTTACTGGGAGCATGATGCAAAATCAGACTCAGTGGCTCACACCAGGCAGCTTGAACTCTGAAAGGGTCTGCTCTACTTCTTTCTGTGTCAGTGCCAAGGCCTATCCAGATATAGAAATTTTCAGGATCAGTCTGAATTATTTTAATGAAGTGTTTTTGTTTCCCTCTCTGAGCTTACACAGCAACTTTTGTTGTTTCTGGCAATGAAACATTTGTGAAGCACCTGGAGGGATGGGGATCTGCAGTTGCCAGGTAGCTTGGCTTGCTTGAACCAACCAGAGCTGCAGGGTGGTTGTGGGGGTCAGAGAACAGTGCTGACTAGGCAGCCCAGCATGCACAATTCCAGCCACCCCCTGGCCTCCAGTGCGATGTCTGTGAGGCTCCAGAGTGATTGGGTTAGCTTTGGCCAGGCTCCAGGCAGATCTCTGGGGGCCCAGGGTGTTAAAGCCTCTGTGTAAATGTTGAGGCAATCCAAAGAGATGATATCCAATCCAAAGAGAAATATCACTATTCTCATCTTACAAGTGGAAGCTGGCACTCAGTGCTGAGATGACTTCCCCAAGGTGGGGAAGTAGCTTTACAACACCATCAGAAGTCCCAGGGGACCTCAGTACCTCTTACAATCTATATTCCTCCCTATATTTTTGCATTCATATATGCAGTACAAACTATATGCATTGAAAGGCCATATCAGCAATTTACCAAGAGGTTTCTCTGAGATTTCACCCTAACCTGGTAGACCCTGAACAGCTGTCCTGTGAATTTCCTTTTTTTCCTGAATTTTCCTTACTTTAACCAGGAACGACAAACCCATGGCTTGTATACTCTTCGCCATCTGGGATGGAAGTGAGGAGTAGTTCAAGAGGGAACCTTATTTCGTACACCGAGCTGCTTTCCCCCCCTCCCTCCCTTCTTTTTTTGCTTAGTTACTTCATAAAATTTAGTTCCAGTTACCATTTAGCTCTCAGTGGCATTTCCATATCACAGAGCTGTTGCTTCATTCCAGGTTTTCAACAACTGAAATATATCATGGGATTTTGTTGTAATGCAGGAAATTGCCTTCACATTAACAATCTGCCACTTCTGTAAACAAGAAATCCACTGATGTGACATGTCAGCGCTCAACAGGAGGAGTCCTGGCTACCTTAGCAAACTGATACATTCCTCGGTGGAAAACTGGTGTTAGGCATACCTAAGTAATGACACAAGTGCTTTCACTTTTTTTTAGAGCAGGGGCTAGGTGCCTGCTCAGGGCAGTTGGAGGCAGAGGACGTGAAGGAGAATCCCTCCAAGCCTGCTCTTTAATTGCACTTTGCTACCAAAGTTTTCCGAGGTCATGGTGTTACGTGTCGGGATTTTTTTTTTTCCCTCTCTTTAATAGCATATTAATAGCAGCATGTGCATTGTAGATGATGATATATCTTTTTTAGCTAAACCCACTTGTGTCTCACATAGGCTGCTTGTTCTCTCCTGCTAGCATGTCTGCTTTGACTATGTAATGACAGCTGCGTGGATATATGGACTGTGGCAATGGGCTGGCAGCCACTTCATTGTCAGCTCCCCTTTGTTCTCCCAGAAAAGAGAAGGCACAATAGGGAAGGCTTCATCCACATGTCAGACATATGAGGGACAAAGGGACGATGGGAACTGACTGAACTACGCGATCCAAGCCGCGCCGAGAAGCGCGCTCTTTCAGCTCACTTCAGCAGCGGCCCTGTGGCCGGCCATCGAGCCGCTTGTAGTTAGCCAGCAAGCAATTAAGCTACAGCAAAGCCTCTGTGCAGCCTAAGATCTTGTGAAAAAGGCCATTTCACATGGCAGGGTTTAGGGGATATATTAATCCCTTGCACCTGAGCCCCACGTTGGGTTGATGGTGGATGTTTAGCATGGGAGCAAGGCAGGGTTTGTCAGAGAGCTGGGACCTTTCCTCAGGGCAGCTTGGTCCTCTCAGGAGAAAGCAGCAGCTCTCTGGCACATGGAAGTTCTTAATCAGGTCTGAACCAGTGAAGCAGCAGACATCAAAGAGAAATCCAGGTTGAGAGCAATCGCTTTGAGATTAACTGGAAATGTTAATCAGCTAAAATGTCTGAGAGAAAATGTGGTTGGCACCTGTGGAGCAGAGGGGATGCCAGTAAAGAAAGCAGTGGTAAGGTGGCTGTTTCCTACGGGAAAACCAGTGGGAAGAAGTAATTTATTGCCTGTGGCAGAGGTTAGTGGGAAGAGAAAAATTATAACCTTATAAAACTCAGTATTTCTATTGAGTCTGCGCTTGTTAGTATTTGGTAGACATTTAAGCCACAACACAGGGTGCTCGTTTGAAAATGTTATACTTCATCTAGTGCACGTTATATCCTGAGAGCCTTCACCTGCCACACACTAATATAGGTCATCTTTAGGGAATCCCCTTCAGACCTGCTCCCAGGCCCAGCTTACAGGCCAGTTTTCATGGGATGTCTGTCTCAAATAGGAAGCTAAGGTCACCAGAGATGGGGAGGGAAGACAAAAGAGGATGGTAAATGTGTTTGGGTTGGATTTTTCAGTAGTCTCATTTCAGAGGTAGTGCTCTCTCTCTGCAAACCCTCAGGAAAGATGGACAGTAAACCTGTGAAGAACATAACTGAAAATATTTAGCATATTGATTTTCATCAGAAGTTGCCTGTTTGTCAGCTGAAATGTTTTGGGTGCAAGAGACAATAGCATGGTTTGGGTTTTTTAAAGAGGAGCAGTGGGGTTATAATTCTTAAACTGGTATCACTGTAGTTTTGCGATTGGATGTGAGTTGTGTAACTGCTACTACTGCAACCCTTCCCAATTAGGCTAAATTTACATTCTTTTCTGAACCAAACAGAATTCAGAATATCCTATCACTGAAAATGTTTTGACAATGTGAAAAATCTTACAGGATTGGGAAGCTGTTTCTGGATGTTTTCCACCCAAGTGAAACACTAAAGTGGGACATTTTTTGCTATCTTTTAAAATACTTGCTATGACTTTAAAAAAGGAATAAGTTATTTAGAATTTCTCTGGACTTTTTGATTTATGTTATCATGATATACTGATTGTCAAATAAATGCATTTAATAGCTGTACTGAATTAGAGAAATTCTATTCAGTTATATTTCAAACCTATGTGATGAATTGTCAGTGGTTATGAGTGACTTTTCCTGTGTATTGCTTACCCAGTGTTTTGAGAGATGACTGAATTTCATGTGCAGAGTTTCACTGAATTGAAGGTAAAAGTTCCCTGGAGCTCACAGTTTCCAAATTTCAAGCAAGGTCCCAAGTGCTATGTAGAAGCTCCTGACACCGTGGCCTCCTACAAGTAAACAGTTTAGTTAGAAGATGGAAAGCTTCACTTGGTTATTAAATCCAGAATCTATGTGTATGTGTATGTATTGTGTATGTCCAGCTACCAAAAGACAAGGAAAGTTCTCTAATAAAATGGTTTTTATCATGTATATTAATGGTAAATGCTGAAGATGCTGCAGTAGGGAGTAAACCCTGTATGACTGTTACAGACATGTTATGTTTTCTGATCTTTAACATTTGGTTCTCTCCACCCCTTTCACTAGCACACAACTGAGTACTTCAATTTTTGGAAATAAAATTCTCCAAGAGCTCTGCTGTTAGGTATAATGCAGCCAAAGAAAAGGGCACAAATATAGTAATAATCATAGTACTGTACTGTACCATTTCAGAGAGCTAATATGAAATGAAAATGGAATATGCAGACAGTGCATTACTGGAGTTATTGCTTTCTTATGGAAATGCATTTTTTAAAATAAAATTACATTTCTGATGCCATTTTTAGCGGTGTAATGCTAACAACCTGACGGTCCTCTGACATGAGATTTCCTGTAGCTGGTACCGAATCCTGATGAGATGAGATGTATGTGAGGTGCAAAAAAGGGGTCCAACCATCTCAAAATTTTGCATTTGTGGTTCAAAAGCATTTGCTGCTTTGTAAAGAAAAGAAGGTGTAACTGAAAAGTGCTGTTGCAAATGGCTGAAAAGGTGCTGCAGTCTAAAAGATGCTATGCAAGGTAAAGGAATTGGAAAAATAGTTTAGCAGTTAAATACTAGTGAAAAAAATTGCATGTACCTAGGTACAGGGGATGGCTCAGCAGATGGGGAATGGCATGTGACAGGAGCACTGTGTTTCTTTCCCTAACCTCCAGCCACCTCTGGGACTGTGAGTCCATCCCTTGGTCTGGGAAAGGCCCCTAAGCCGCTGTTGCTTGTGCAGAGGTGCAGCATCCCCCTGGCCAGCACAATGAGGTACCTGTGAGAGAGAGAGGACTGCTCCATGCCTCAGTATGATCTCAGAGGCTGATCTGAAAAAACACCTTCAGTTTAAACAAAACCTGTTTTCAGTATATTTTTTTAAGCTAACATTGACAGGCTTCCCACTCACTGGCAGGCATCCGCTTCTGCCTACCCAAAACTGCAAAGAATTGTAGTGAATTAGGGAGTTTGTTGCCTGCCTGATTGCTTTTTCACACTTAAGCTAAACATAGCAGTGTTAGCTTGGGGTCCTTTAAGGCTCCTTCGTATCACTCAAACACATTTCTTTTCCAGTATTCACAAGGGTTGCAGTATGTCAGGGTTTGGTCTCTGCTGTTTTACAGCAAAATTTAAGGTACATTCACAAATGTGTTGCTGTTGAATCCTAATCCAAACAGGGGAGAACAGTCCTGGGGCTGGGGTGTCAATCCACTGGGCAGTGGATTCTTAATTCTTAAACTATCTGGATCCAAACACATCCTTACAAGTGGGACTCCAGTCTCTCTCCTCTCCCTCTATTCTTTCCTCATCAAAGCGTGACTAACTTAAGAATCTGAAACTGTGCTTAAAAACTAACTGCACTATAGTTCAAATATTGTAAGGATGTGTTTGGATCCAGATAGTTTAAGATAAAAAATTTTGAGGTGTTTGGCTAATTTAGATTGATTTGATCAATCCCTGAATTGAATAGCTGGGTCCAACAAAGGGTGTTGTTTCGTTGCTTATATTTCTGCCACCAAAATTAAATAAATACATAAATCCTTCTTCTATCTCTGTAGTAAAAAACCTCTTTTTATGTTGTGTTTACAGACTTGCGCTTTCTATAATTCTGCTTAGAAGATATAATTGTATTTATTGCATATAAAAAAATACATTATTTATTTAGACATCTAAAATAAGACCAATCTTCTTCTTTGTAAGTTTCTGATTATTCTAAGATTCAGAAAGACATTTTTCAAGCGCATTATAGATGACATGCTCTTCTCCTGTTCATATTTAAGATGTTATGCTCATCTTCCTACAGTACTTTAAATCACTACTTAAGAACACTATATTGAGAAAAAGATATTTCATTGCATGGAGAAATAATCTTGTTCTGAAATGAGAATTCCTATAGTCTACAGAGGAAACTCCTATCATGCAAAATGTTCTATGGATGAGTACTCCAAGAAAGCTACCCTGAAAATGTATTGTTCACATTTGAACACATTATCTAATTGCAACCTAATCTGAAGATATGAAAGAAATTCATTACATGGCCTGAAAATTACTGCATGAAGTAGGCATCATAACAGGCATTTACATGCTAAATGTAGTAGCAGATTTTAAAAAAAACCAACTATTTAAATGAATATAAATAAATGGCTAATTTGGTAAAATGTTTTCATAGAATTATAGCAGGTTCATTGCATATATAATTCTACAATTTTTAAATATGTTTTTTAAAAATAGATGTCTCTAACTAAAATAATTCATTAAGAATAAGTAGACTCAAAATATATGGCTCTGGTTTTTATCAGATTTGTGCAAAAAAGCTTCTGAATATCTTGTAAATTGAGTTAAATGTCTAGAAGCCAGTGTTGTATCTCTGATCTGACACAGAAAAGTCTGTTTCCCTGCGAATAAATAACACCACCCCTCCCTGCATCTATCTGAGTCTAGAAAAGCTTACCTTTACTTCAGGAATTTCATTCCATTTCTAATTCCAAAGTGAGTGGGGTTGACAAACCAAGGGCAGGCTTGGAATATTATGGATTTTTTCCACCTTGGTTGATCAACCTCATACATTTTATTCAAATAATGTCTAAAAGCTCTAATTAGCAATGGCTCGTGTGCCCCCCAGATGCTTGCTATTGATTTTGCCTGCAGTAAACTAATCTAATTGCCCTCCTTGTGGGAGAGAGGGTGAGTATTAAACAGCCAACTTACTCACATGTCCGTGAGAGCCATCAGAGTAGCAGTGTGGAGTGGGGTGGCTCTGTGGGGCACTGGGAAAAAGCCAGGCCATGGGGATGGGTAAAGACATTGAGCTCGTGGGCAGGCAAGTCCTGGAGGTACAGTGCTGCTGTCAGAGAGAGCATCAGAAAGGGAGATGAGAGGCAATGTGTTGATTATGGTGCCAAGTGAGAAGAGGGGACTTATCCATCAGCAGTTCACTGATTAAAATGCTTTTCAGGTATTTGTCTGGGTCTCGGGGCTTTAGTGCCACCCCCAAAATGATAGTGTTCACATAACTGTAAGACAACATCTATTATTGTTTCCTTTGATGGCATTGCGTTTATAGAGGGTTTGATGTTGTCTATAAAAACTACTGCTCCATTGAAACCTGGCTGTTAAAAAGCCAAAAGAAAACTCTCAGCCCAAGTGCTTTCTTTAATAAAACCTGAAGGTCCCTTAATTATTTTGTTACCTATTTGTAAAAATATGTGATAAGAGGAGTTCAAGCAGATTTATTTTGTATTTCAGTAGAGAAAAAATGCTGTTTCCTTTTTTAAAACTGCATTTCAGAAATGATTAGTCAATAATGTGGGGTTTTCCTGATATTTGAAATGAGATGCTGGTATGTGAGATAGAGATACATTGGGTTTTTGTTGATAGCTTCACTTGGGTTGGAGTTCCTGGTTTTATTTAAGTTATAGTAGGATACATTTATCTATTTATTATCCTTATAAAAATAATATAAATAAATTACCCTAAGTAGCTCAACAAGGGTTTTCCCCCATTAAATAGTGCTGTTGTTGATTTTTCAGGGCAGTAATCTATCATGTTCCTCTCAGTACCTATTCTTTTTCTTGCAGCTTTCTGCACTGAGTATGTGTTTTGGAAACAAGCCAGCCTGATCCTACAAATCCTGTTTTTCTGTGTGATTTGTTTTACAAGAGCACTCACATGAGATATGGTGCAGGGAGGAAGGCGGGGGGGTCCTTTGCCCTTTTTTACTGGAAAGCTCAATAAATGATTGGCAGACCCTGACTTTTTGTTGTGTGTCCTTGGATTGCCATGCAGTTCAGTTGCCACAGTTACATCCAGCCAACATCACAAATACTCTAAGATGTACCTCTTCCACATCTTTTTTGTGTCTTTCAGCAAACTTCCTGGAAGAGGAAAAGGAAGGTTGGCTTCTTAGCATGACAGCTGACACAATGTGGTGTTGTTGCTGCACAGTGACTGTCTCCCTTGGGCTGGTAGTTAGTCCTCATCTAAAGGGATTCTCCTGTCTTTAGTCATATCCATAGAGTGGTTTCTCTTGGAGGTTCACTGTGGTTTTGGAGGTCTTCAGTGTCGTAAGAAATTGCTTTTCTGTTTGGCTTGTGGTAGGTTTGGGAAGGTGCCCCTGCCTTTTGTTGGCTTTGTTTTGATGGGCAATGCATCATTACTGCAGTGTCTGTCTAGAGGTGCTGGTGGTTTTAACGTGTTCACGATCATTGTAACGCTAGATACAGCCACAGGCAGGACCATGACAATGAGATGGGTGATGCCAGGAGAGAGCTAAGGAAGGGCTTAAGGCACAGCTTACACAGACCAAATCAATTGCTGTACTGGAGCACGACAGAGGCAGGGTCTCAGGAAAAACTTAAGCATAGACACTTCTCATTTTAGGAGACCTTACAGAGCACAGTGCACTGCAATAGTTGCCTTTCAAGTAGCTGATGGAGAAGGGGTGCCAGGAGGTATGACCAAGGAGAATGTGAACCAGAAGACTTTGGATTTCAAAACTAGATTTTTATGTTATGTTAATGTTATGTTACATTACATTATGTTACATTATGTTATGTTATGTTATGTTTGTTATAGGAGTGAGCAGTGAGGTTCTGTGAAGGGAAATTTCCACTTTTTTTCCTAAATGCCAAACTATCACAGAATTGTAAGAGGATCAAATCAAGCAGTTCTGGCAGCTGTCCTTAGTCAGGATTGAAATATGGTGTTACCAGTGAAAGAGTCACAATGGTTCTTCAGGAGCAAGTTAGAAAAAATGAAAGCCCAAATGAGAGACACATTTGTGAGTATGAAACTCAAAGGATGGCTTTTAGATGATGTTGAGACTGAAGAAGCATCATGATTTGGGATAAGGGCAGACTTTGTGGACTTTTTTGGAGCCAAAGGTTAATTTGGTGCAGGAAGGATTGAATGAGGAAGTCAAGTGAAAACTGACGGGAAGATGTTTGATATAGAGGCAGGGCTGAGGGTGGGGAAGTACAAAAGCAGCAAAAGACTATATATATGAATCATCAGCCTAGAAAACGGTATGCAAATGTCTGAGGGCAAGTGAGATTCACCAGACAGGGAGGATGAAACAAGAAGAGCAAAAATCTTGGGAAGATAAACATGGTGGAAAGGGCAGCTTTTCAAGTGCCGGCACTGAGGCATTTAGCAGCTAGGAAGAGGAGAACGTGATTGCTATCTCCTGTTCTGAGCATAAGGAGGATTGCTAATGAGTAAAATATTTCGAAATGGAAGAAAATGTTGAAAGCAACAAAGTCAGTCATATTCTGAGCAAAGCCAGGGAGTCCTGCCAGAGAAACGGAGGAGCCAATGCAGCGCGTTGTCTCCTTGGTTATTCTTCTCTCTCCTTGGCATTACACTTGCTGTTTGTGAAGGCTCCTTCCAGACTGCTCTCATGCTAAGAGAGCCGAGGTTGAGACCTTCCTTTTGGATGTAATACCTGGACAAGCTGCAAAACTATATAAACCCTGCTGTAGAAGCTGGAAGGGACTGATGGTTGGCTGCAGCACTGTGGAGTTGTTTAAGGCTTCTGGTGGGAATTTTCCCTCTTTCCAGATTATATTAATAGCACAAACCTCCTTAGTTCTTTAGGGATCTCTGGAAATAGCTGGGTAGTCAGTGTATGTACTGACAGCATGTATGCTGATTAAGTAGTGGTTTAGTGTGTTATGTGTGTTTATTATCCAGCTTTCACCCTGTGATGTTGTGCCAGAAGAACAGAAAGAACTGGTGAAGCTGGAAAGAGGGGGGAAGAGAGAAGGAGATGGAGGTGGACAGGATGAAATGAGAGAGCACAAGGTACAGAGGGAACAGGTAGGTTTGGATAGAAAGCAAAAAGTAAGTCTGGAGAACCGTCAGAATGAGAAATATTAAAAGTCCAGCCAGCAGGAATATAAATTAAAAACATGAACTATAAGGAGTAAATATGTAAGAGAACTGCAAAGAAAGCTGAATTTATTGTTCCTTGGTGTGGGTGGCTCTATTTACCATTCCCTTGTCTTTGCTTGGATGCAGCTCTTCTGAATGATGAGGTGACCTCTGCTGATGAAGATAAATTCAAAACCTGTGATACTGTTAGAGCCTGTTCTGGAGGTACATTTATTGTCCTGCTTTTGAGAATTAGGACAGTTGCTTTTAAACAGCGGGAGTGGGATGTAACTAAAAAATGCTGCTTTAAATAAACGACAACTTTATGCAGCAGATAGCTGTAAATAAAGGTCCAGGCAAGGAAAATGGTGTATGAGAGGAGAGGATAGCAAGGAGAGGGTGAAATTTTGAAAAGAAGCCTTTGTGTTTCTTTCCCTAAGTTAATAAATGTTTTGCTGGTAACCATATTGCTTCTCTGTGTGGTCTGGTATGCCATTTGTTTTCTCTTCACAAGCCATGCTGCAGGGAGTGCGAATTGAGCAGTGAAGTCAGTTCTGAATGGTGTAAGAAATGCATCTTGGCATGCCTCAGATATTTTCAAGTGCGTTCATGTGTACTCTCTCTAGGCTATAAATTCTGCGGGGCATGAATTGGGGCTTTTTCCCTATTTGGGCTGTTTTGACTGATCTGTTTGTACTGCCCATAAATAAAGATCTAGTGATTCCCAGTTCTGCAGCGGAAAAGCAGGACACCTGGCATTTGGCAGAGGGAAACTTAACGTCTTGCCAGAACAGGCTGCAGCATTTTTGGCCAGATTAGTGAGCACTTCCTTCCTCCTTCCCTGAAGTAAAACCTAACTCTGCTAATGTTTGTCTCATCACTGGGGGCAGCAGCAGTCTGAGTCCTACAAGTCTTCATATTGATACCTTCATTCTTTGGCCCCCTCATCTTCCACATTCCCTCCAGGTAAAATATCACTGTATCACTGAAAAGATTTGCCTTCTGAAATCTGCTCCTGTTCCCATGTCAAGCTCCTTTCATGATTTGTGTGCTTCACATCAAATTCAAGTGTCCTTGCTACTTGTTCTTTATTCCACTGCCCTTTCTTAATTCATTGCTCTTATTTGTCTTAATTCCTTAGAAAATAATGTCGCTGCTATACATGTCTAAATTTTGAACCCACTTAATGATTTCAGCCAAATTTGACACAATACTGTCTCCAAGATCAGATGTTTCTATGTTATGGAAGGAAAAGGGAATGAGTTGTGCACCAGGGAATATCTCATATGACAGCTCTTGCACCCCAGGCTTCTTTAGTTCTGCTGCTTGGTCGCCAGCTTTTTCTTTTTCTGAGGTCTGACACTCCCTGGCCACCTGCATATTGCCTTCCCAAATTCCCAGGCAAAGAGTCTCAATGTGCCATTCTGTCATGTTCCTTAGTAGAAGATGGCTTTCCTGGATTGATTTGCTCCATGTTCCCCCAAACTGTTCACTGTTATTGGGGTGCTATACTGCTGGCAGGTGAGGGGAAAACTCAGTGTACATTTTGTTATCCCCTGCCAGCTTCTCCGCCTCTTCTTTCAGATTTCTTATTTCCTCAACTTGCTCCTTTGTTTTTGTGCTTGATGTACAGGTACATTGCAATTTGAATGCAGTGATGTGTATTTTAAACAGATTATGTCCCTTAGTGTGGATCCAGCTATACTGAAACACGTTCAGCTGTAATAGGTCTCCTAGGCCAGGCTACAACACATGACAGCACAGCTGTACCCGTTTGCAGGCTTCACTTATTATTGTTTGTTCCTGCCCTGAAATTTCCAGCATTATCCAGTTATCTATCTATTTGCATATTTAGTGCTTGCCAAGCTATCTACATCTGCTTTGCTGTAGGGCCATCTTGGTAAAAAATCGCAGCCCAAAAGAAGTAGTTTTACTACAACAAATGCTGTCCTCTTGAGCAGGGATGCTGCATCCATTTGGGAAAAGCACTCATATATTGTGAGAGGAAGACTGTTTTCTTGTCTCATGTAAACATGACTAATGTCCCTGTGCCCCAGACAAGGGGATCAACTTCTGGCCAGCCCTGGTGAATCCCCCCTCTCTCCAGGTCTCCTGGAAAATTACTCCCGGAAGAAAGCTCTAGTATATTGACCTGACTCATGTGCCTCATTGCCTTGTGCACATTTATTCATTTCAGTAATAGACACAAAAAAGGAAAAACACTTAGATAGCTACTGTGAAAATGAGCGTATTAAGCCCCTCAATTGAAAGGAACATATGGAGAAGAGAGATGAAACAGATCCCCCTCCAAAAGGCCCTTATTTGGCTACACCTCAGAAGGAAATAGTGTGCCAGCTGCTGCTATAGCCCTGGAGGAAAAGAACCCACATTTTGCAGCGAGGTGGAGTCACAGGGGAAGACTAATGGAGTCCCTTAATAAACATGGACTTGTCCATAGCAAGGAGAGGAGAAACGGGGAGCTGGATTGGGATTAAATCACTGCAGTGTGAGAGGTTTATGATCCTAGTCTTTGCTTGACTCCTTATTCCCACAGCCACAGGAGCTCGAGGAACTGTGTGGTGAACTCACTGTTCAGCACAGGAGCAGTCCTCAGCACTTACCCATGCTTACAGAAAGCTCACAGCACCTCTGGAAGCCCAGGTCCTTACCCCAGCTTTAGGAATAGCTGAAGAGAATTGCTCCAGGTTGCAAAGCACAGCTGAGTTGCACAGCAGCTGTGGCAATACACAGCACACAGCTCAAAGCGGTGCCACATAAGGGTATTAGCAGAGATCCAGAAAGCATCACAGCCAAGCTCAGGTGGGCTACTCACTAATGTGGGTGTGTGTGCTTCCAGTCTAGGCTCTTGCTTTGGCCTTTCTCCATCGTTTCACAAGGGGAAATACACCCTGAGACCTGGTAACAACTGCAAAGCCTCTCCCCAGCCCCTGGGCAGCAGCTGCCTGGCAAGAGGGTGCTGCCTTCACCTGTTTGCACAGCCCTGGCCCCAAGGGCATCGTGCCAGTGCCACTGGGTGTGCGAGAAATGGGGACACTACTACATGAGTTTCTCCTCTTTTCAAGCAAGGTTGCTGTTTCATGGGATCTTTGAGTGAAAGAGATTAGATGGACTGAAACTCATCAGGGCAAGGCAGGGGAATCATTCTGCTGATGAGAGAGGTGTCAGCACATTCCCATCCCCACTGGGATAAGGTTACATTATGATGCTCTTGTAATAAGATATCAGGCTGGCTGATAATATCCACTGCCATATGATTTTGCAAAGCTTTGGCTTGGGAAGAAATACTTGTTTTTCTTTAGCAAACCCATAGAGAATAAATTCAGAAAGTGCCTTTAAAACTATAAAACTCTTAAGTAAATGTGAGCTCAGGAGGAGTAAAGAAGAGCCCTGATATCACAATGAAAAGTGAAATTCGACTTTTAAAGTGCATTTTGGGTTTTTTTTCAAATGTAATTTAACAGAATATATGCTTGTTTCTTCCAAAATGTCAAAGGCTTATATTTATGAGACAGAGCTCAGCAGACAATTCTCTAGAGGATAAGTAAAATAAAAGAAAAATAGTTTTTAAAAATCACAATAATTTCATGGATACTTCTATTAAAAAGATTAGCAAATGCAACACATCCCCTAAAGCAAGCAGCCAAATAATGTAACATATGTTTGTGTGTCTGTGAAAGTGTCAGTATTTTTCAGTTGCTATTAACTATTTCAAATAGTAAATGGCAGCGTTTCAATTCTATTATATTCCCTTTCTCCTTCATTCTTCAGTAAGTGCTACTGGGATCTCTGGCTCTGCTAGGAATGGAAATTCTCTTGGTAAAAAAACCATAAAAAAACCAACCAAAAACAACCTGACCAAATATATTTAGTGGAAAGGACAATAAGAGTATGTTGAGCAGTAGATAAATAAGCCAGAATTTACCTATCAAAGGCAATTTCAAGTTGACACAAAGCTGTGCTAGCTTACAAAAAAAAATTTTTAAAAAAATAGAATGAAGAAGAGCTGAGGGTAAAAGAGGCTGTAGAAATTGTACTTCCACTGCCTACAATAATGGGTGGAAAGTGAAAACATTTCCTTTCTGGTTTTCGGTTTTTTTGGGGGGTTTATTTGGGTTTTTTGTTTGTATTTTCTGTTTTGTTTTGTTTTGTTTTGTTTTGTTTTGTTTTGTTTTGTTTTTACCCAGCAATGGAGAGTTGCTTTAAGATGATTTGTCAGATGACAGTCTTGAAGGGAGTCAGATAAATTTATAAGTTATTCTCCTTGCTTGTAAATTCCATTAATATCTTTCTCACCTGGAGGCAAGTGGAGTGAAATTGTAGTTATTTGGTGTCATTCAGCTATGAAGGGTCTGTAAGTATCTTATTAGGCCAACCTACTTTTTTAAAGAGTATCTTTTAATGAAGAGGATTTTTTCTGCATAAATTGTATATGTCTTTAGTGGATGCACTCTGCTATAATCATGAAACTAGGTAAGTCCCACCCCAACACACACTGAGCAATTATTACTATAAATCTGAAACTCTGAATTTGCCTTGTGTGAATGTGTCAGCTGAAGCCAGCTCCTCTCTAATCAGTCTGCAGTGTGGATTTAGGTGCATCCAAGAAAAACTGCAGGGCTGTGAAGCTCCTGAGATTAAAACTCTGGACATTTCACATTCATGAAGCATTTAATGTGCTTCGATTTTTGTCCCTTGGGACATAATGCACAAACTAAAGTCAGGGTGACCCCATGGGCCAGGTTCCTATGGAGCCATTACAATGTATTTATTCTGTAATCCTCAAAACTAGGAGGGATTTATACAATAGACTAATGGCTTCAAAGGAGTCAGTTCAGCCTTCTGGGTGGAAAAGTCCACTTTTTAACCCTTGCAGTGCTGGCTCCTTGCTAGCTGCACCCACCCAAACAGGGAAAGAAGCCCTCCCTCCAGGCCGTAGTGGGGAGGACACACAAGGCTTGGTGTCCAGGGTGGAGATACTGAAGCTGTGATTGGACCTGAGAGAAAATTTGGGGTGAGGATGTACCTTCTTTGGATATGTCCACAACTGAGCCATTCACACTTCTCTTCCTTGTGTTCAGAATAGCTCTGTAGAAACCAGTTGAGACAAATATCATCATACATAAGTCTAAATATATTCTCAAAATCCTGCAAGGCCAGAGGTACCACTTGTTTTTCAGTTTGTGTGGTACACAGGCACTCATATTTATAGCTTTTCATAAAATCTTTATGAAATTTCATTGGGGTTTGTTTTCATTTTTGGTTTTTTAACAAAGAGGGCCAGCAAGGTCAAGGCAACACAGAAAATTTCCCTAGCTCCAATTGGTATATATATTTTGGATGAGTAAGATTTTCAACATTTCTTTCACTTGCTTCCTAGGTAGATTAATAATTACAAGAGGCAGGTTGGTACCTGAGAGGCTGCTATCCTTTATTAATCTCCTTAGCAACTCCAGCACTGATGTAACTTTGAGAAAACATACAATGCAACTCTAGTAATAAACTTCTGTGTCTTCCCAAAAAGGTCCTTCTCCTCAGATGGGCTTCCTTCACATCGTCCTTGGTGCTTTAAGGAATTCTCTGCATGAGGTGCACCAGATGCAAGCGAGCATCTTGGAATGTGGAGATCTTCTTCCTAAGCACTGTTCTGAGACCAGAACCTGCACCCTTGCCTCACTCGTACTGCTGCAGAAGTGATAGCTGTTGCTGAGGTCAAAAAACTCCTTTTGAAAGGCTAGATTCTTCAAGTTTGGTAGTGGCTGAAATAGATGATGTGTTAACTATGATGTGACCCAAATGAAATGAAAGGAATGCATGTGTACTAGGAATGCAAGTTCCAGGATTGTAAATCCACTTATATAGTAAAAACTTGCAAAATATGTTATTTTAGAAAAAGGTAAAGCAAAGGGAAATTGAAAGTTGAGATGTTGTTTAACTTCTGGGTCATCAGTCATAACTGGGGAATCATTTTCTGTGTGGACACTTCTTTCAGAACAGCAACGTATCTGCCTTATTCTGCAGGTTCTGATACCCACGAAAATAATTGGAGGCCTGAAGTGTCAGATGTGGTGGGCAATGATCTTATATGAAAGGGTTAACAAAGATAGCCAGGAGAAGGTTACCTGTGTTACTACTGACACTGGTCAGGCCCAGGCTTTGGGTCAATCCTAGGGCATTCATGGTAGTGACACCCAAGCAGCTGGAATAATTATCAATTATTAATATTATCAACACTTATTGATATTTGATATTGTTATTTGTTTTTATTTATAATTATTATCAATAATTATCAAGTTTTAATGTGCTTTGAAATCATGTTACATTCAAGACTTCTGATATGAAATGACTCATTTGATTTTTAAGTTGAAGTCTGAGGTCCGAGTGTTCCATCACGGAAACCATGCAGCTGCATCTTGCTAGTCTGGCTGCAGTGATCTGGTAGGTAGAGCCTTGGTGCTTCTGCCCTGGCACTGGGGCTTTGCAGAAATAGTGCTGCCTGTGACAGGAGCATTGCTGTATATCTGTCACTGGGGGGGAGGTTTTGGTGTGAAGATACACTTTGGGCATAAACCCTCCAGAAAGATACACTACTGGGGTGCTGTTTTCCTTTTGATTCTGTTTAGTTGTAGCATAATAGTTATGGCTTGATGATGTATTGTAGTTTTAGGCTGCTCACAGTCAGCTGTAACTTCAGCATAGGACTGTGTTTATATTGACAAGCAAGCCAGCACACGGAATGAAGAATGTTATTAGTCTACTGTAACTTTCAATAATGGACCAACACCCAATATCATTGTCTGAGATGAATGTCTACGGAAATGTGACAACTTTTTTAACTGCTCCTCCCCTCTTCATTAAAGACTGAGAAACTTCAAGGGTTTGGGAACTGAGATATTTGTAAATACATAATTAATGAATTATGAGGAAAGCTTTTTACTAAAGTGCACCTCCCTCTACCAGCAGACACATGTAATCTACAGAAGCAGTGGCTATAAAGTCTTGTCAAGTACTTTTTTTAATCGCTGTTATGATATTGCCTTAAAGCTTCATCTGAGACTGGAGCCTGGCTGAGTCTGGAGCAGGCATGAAATAAAAAATGATATTTGTCTCAGGAAATATACAACCCAAAAGGCTAGCTAAGGAAAGCACTGCCAGGAAAAAGAAAAACCCCTCAATTTCCAGGAGGAAGATGAAGTATAGATCTGGTACAAAGCCACACAGGAAACCTTGTACAGGGAGGGTTATCAAATATTACCGTGCTACTTCAGGATTACTCCTAATGTAAAAAGAAAGAAATAATGATGGGTCTCAGGTTTATGAAATTTGACTGTAGAGATATCTCTAGGTAGTCCAAGAGATATAATTAGGGTCCGGCTTCTGCCATCTTTTGTCAAGAGAAGAAATGGCTCCACATGACATAGGAGATATATCATAGTCACTTTTGACACTTGTAAGTGGTAGATGTGTAAAATCTCTGATGACTGTGGAGAAAATGGTCTGTTTGTTAGAGCACCTCTCTGAAGCTGGCAGGCTGGGGAGCCAAAGGTTGTGTTTCCCACCTGGGCTGGGGAGCGACCATCACGTTTGGCATTCCCGTCTGTGTGCTCTCCTGGGAGCTGTCTGGCTACATGTCATTTGCTGTGTCCGCCAGCTACATCTCAGATCCAAATGCAAAATCCACTACTCAGGGACATTATGTGGATTTGTGACACTACCCGTGGGACTTCGGATCCATAAACCAATGAATGGATTACAATGAGGCATAAATATAGTATTTTCAT
The DNA here is from genome assembly GCF_971803275.1 of Cyanistes caeruleus. NCBI lineage: Eukaryota > Metazoa > Chordata > Aves > Passeriformes > Paridae > Cyanistes > Cyanistes caeruleus. The sequence continues at coordinate 91,010,496 of NC_141701.1, forward strand.
GGATGACATATAATCCTACTCAATTATTGTTCCTGTCATGTAAAGGGAAACTGTACCCATTTTTCTCATCCCTGCGCACCGAAATTTCAAAATAAAGGAATGCCCAATGCAAAAGATTCCGTCTCGTAGCTCCCTGCCTTTTATCTACTAACAATTTTAAAGCTTATGTTTCCCATTATTAGGTGTTTCCTATAATTAGTTCTTTGCATCTCTACAAGATCGTTATATGGGAAATTCACTTGACAGAAGCAGTTAGAGTTTCCGGACTGAGCAGACTGGTATGTTAGTCTCTGATCGGTGAAGTGCATGTCACATCGTGTACTCTCATTTATGTCTGGATTGCCGTGCCCACAAACAGCTTTGCCTTCTGTTTTGCTTCTATGAACTCTTTCTCTTTTTGAGAAACTGCTGCTACTGTCTCCTTTGCTTGAAATGACTTGGATATCGTAGTTGTTTCAGGATCCAGCAAGATGTGAAATATCTCGTGCATAAAGACTTAATCCTTTCTATCAGTACCAGGCAGTTTCATGGGCGTGGATACTTCACAATAGGGGGAACAATAAGGAAAACTGAGCCTGTGTTTTGTTTCCTTTTAAGACTGAAATGCCATCTTTTATTGTCAATCTGTCCTCTTTTTTTTTTTTTTTTTTCCCCAAAGCTGCCCAGGCAGTAAAAAGCCTTTTGATATATAAAGTTAACATTATAATGCCTCTAAATAATATTTTATAAGAGAATGAATATGTGCAATATTTGTCCAGCAGGCATTTCTAGTGCAGTATGTTAAAGCTTTCTTCACACTGCTAGAGGTGCTGAAGGGGTACTGTAGACAAAACCCACCTCTTGTAGCAAGAACTGTGATAGCTCCCCAGCATTGTGTCCTGCATGCATTTTACAATGCAGAAGCAGCTGTAATGTCCTGTAGCATTCAGCTGATTGTTTGTAATAGGCAGTGACTTTTTCAGAATTCTTCCTTGCATTTTAAAGAAATCTTTCTGGCTATGCATGGAACTGTGGGTGTCTCAAGACAAATACAAATATGTTGCCATAGTCAATCCCACACAGGGATTTAATCTGTGCCCTTTCTTTCTGGTTAGAAAAGTTTTAGGGCACCTATGGTATGCTCTGAAACTACAGCCAGCTTCCTTAGAGGAGCAAATGAATCATTTATATTTTCCAGTGTGGGCTGAGCTTTTTAGTTGAATGTTGAAAACCCGCTGCTGCTTTTTCCCCTCTCACCCCTGTATACCCTTACCACAGCCACAGAATCTGCTTTTGAAAGGACAGGGTCAGCCATGCACTGCTGTATTTATAACACAGGGATCGCTGCAGTTCTCAGCACAAGTGCTTTAATCATCCTTTCATCTAAAGGAGAAGCATCTGGTCCTAAATGTGCGCTTTTTTGCCCCTTCTGCTACAGTGCTACACGGATGGTTGATTAAACCACCCCTCCTTTTCCCTGGCAGCAGGATTGGGATGGCTTGCTACCTTTGTTTCCACTTGGGGCCTCTAAATGGGGCTCTATAAAGGGAATAATAATAAGGAAGATCCAAGGCTACTCTTGGACCCTCTCCCCAAATTTAATCTGTGCCCAGGCCCCACTGGCCAAGCTGCTCTTATGTACATTGCTGGGTCTTAAAAAAAAATTAAAATACAGAAGCATGTGAATGAGATGACGCTGGAAAAGCCAACGGGGAAGCCAAATGCTAGGTGCACTTACAACACCCAGAATGGTTTAAGATGAAAGACCCAACTGCAAAAGGAACTTCTTTAAACTGTGGTTTAGCTTAAATTTACATAGCTACAGACATTTGCTATTTCCTTTACACAGATACACACATTTGCTATTTGCATTACTCAGATACAGACATTTGCTATTTGATATTGCAAGTAGATCTATGCCAAGTAAGATCTTCCCTTTCCTCTTCCTCCTCAAAAGAGTTTCAAAATAATTTCATTGCAGCTTTAGCATTTGGAAATTTAAAATTAACTGAAGTTGCCTTTAGAAATGAAGTATCATTGCAATATTCAAAATATTGAAACTTGTGAATGTTGACACAGGCTATTATTTGTTTTTATTTATAAACTGTGGTCAAAGCAATTCAGGAAAAGTGAGATTAAGCCATGAAGTAACCCCAACAATTCTTCTGTTAGCTCTGCTGTGGCCTCAATGTTCTGCTTTTCTTAGAAGCATAGAATGTCAAAGGTTTAGAATGGACCTTAAAGATCATCTAGTCCCAAATCCCACTGCCATGGGCAGGGACACCTTTCACTAAATCAGGATGCTGAAAGCCTTATCCAATCTGTCTTTGAACACTGCCTGGTTTGGGGCATCCACAGCCTCCCTGGGCAGTCTGTTCCACAGTTTCACTACCTCCACAGTAAGGTGATCTCTCTAATCTCTAACCTAAATTTCCCCTCTCTCTTTTTTTACCCTTGTCCTGTGCTATTCACCTCATATATGTAAAGTAACAGGTCCCTTCCTCTGTGGGTTGATACTTGCTTAGCTTCATTCCCTCATACATAAAACCCACCAGCACTTCTGGATTTCCTTTTTTATTTTAGGTTCAAAGCAACAACACATGGATACCATCTTTTCATCAGACGATCCCTAAAGAGGCATTTTTCAAACATTCTGAGTGTGCTGAATCCCTCAGTTTTCCAGTGAAGGTGCAAAGTGTTGTTCAGAGAATTTTAGGCTGGTGGGAGTGAGTTTGTTAAGAGACTCCACGTGTAGCCCCAAAGTTTTGCAGGTGGCTTATCACTCCCCAGAGGTCTGAAGTTGAAGGAGGGAGAATTGGTCCCTGCAGCAACACAGCTGCAGGTAACATGGTCCCCTTTTGGGAACAACTGTGCTTGCTTTTTGGGCTGGTGCCGAGTCCAGGACATCTGTTCACTTCCACACTTCGCACTTGGCTCAAGTTGCATTAGTCTGAGCAGCAATGGGAAGCTGCTTTTCACCTTGAAAGGCCAGCAGCCTCCATCTGATACCACAGAGACTAAGGAGGAAGGGAGATCTGAAAGCCTTGTACATTGGCTAATGAAACATATATGAGGTTGGGGCTGGTGGTGTATCAAAAGAGGCTTTCAGCCAAGGGAAGGCACTGCTCCTTGACCAGACCTCTTTGACCACAATATATCCATCTTTCCTTCCCTGAAAGCCATTTAGGACCTCCTAGGCTCTGTCCTGGCAGATGCAGGGAACCTCAGTACCCTTCTCACTGCAGATCCCCTGTCATGCCCTGGAGTAGCATCCTTCTCTCTGTCCACCCCAGCCATAGGTGACCAGATGGCCTTTTGAGAAAATTCTGCCTCCTTTGCTGGCAAGGTTCCTGGAAGCCATCCTGGCTCTTCTGCTTCTGGTAGCAGTTTTCCCAGAGGACAAGGTCAATTTGCAGGGTGTACCTGCTGGCCTTACTCTGCCTGTGGCTCCATGTGGAGTTGTACCTGCCCTGGGCTAGAACAGACTACACCCTTGATGGTCTGAAGGCATGACCCTCACCAGAAAATTCTGCAGCTTTCTCTGTAAAAAACCCCACCCAAATATAGACATATTATGCCAGAATAAATATTATTTTGCTAGCATGGCTAATTAGGCCCTGGAAATCCTTGGAAGATGGAAAACCAACATGGGGAGGACTTTTTGATGCTATAAACTACATTCACAGACATACAATACAGACATAGTAAGTTGTGCCCAAGTGGGCTTCCTTTATGATGTCTCCCTCTTAATTTTCTCTAGTTTAAAACCAAACCTGCTGAGGCCTGAAAAAGTGTCACGGTACTAATAAGAAAAGGCACAGGGATGTGTAATTTGGCAACTCATTCACAACATGTTTCTAGATCTGGAAGATGATTTTTATATTTGCCAGCACAAGTTAAGAGGATGCTTTTGTGACGTTTTTGTGGATGTTCTACATGCTGCATTCCTCCTCGTGTAGGGAACAAAACCAGAACAGGATGCAAACTGCTTCAAATTTCTCCCACTGCTGACCTTGCTGCCACTTGTGCCAAAATGAAGACAACAAATCCTTGGAAATCACCATGTGTGTGTTTCAATTTTTAATTGAAACTTTTTAGCTGAGCTGAAAGGTGGGGGTGGTGGGAGGGAGAGGGGAAAAAAACAAAGCAACACACTTCCCCCTGCTCCCAATGAAAAGAAACTAGAGCTATTAGATTCACTTCAATTGCCTCACCTGACCTGAAATGAACTCCCTCCCTCAGGCCTGTAAGAAAATTCAATTAAAAGGTCCATCTGTGAGGCAGCAGCTGAAGGGGAATTACTGTAGGGAGGTCCACATTTTCATAAAAAAAGAAGCCCCCCTCTCTCCCTCCCCTCCTTTCTCCTCTCCTTCCTCCTCTATCCCTGATTAGGCCCATTCCTAACCACTAAACCACAAGTACCCCCAATTAACCAGATCTGACCAAATACCCTTTATATGCTCCATTCAGATGTAGAAACACTATAGATTTTGTACATCCCTTAAATATCGTGGGGTGGGAGAGGGGGGAAGGAGCAGAGGACAGAGGTTGGAAATCGGAACGTCCTACCCCAATTAAGCTGGCTGATGCAATGGATTAAAGGCCGCTAATATGCAAAAGACTCTGCTGGCAGTGAAAATAATCACCATAAGGCAACAACAGTGTGCAGCAGCTTAAAAACACAGAGGTGACGGGGAGAAAAAGCCGGCTCCAAGGACCTGTCTGAAAGGTCTTACCAGCTTGCGTGCAGCACCCTTCCCTGGCTGTGTTCCTATGATCAGAAACTTGTCCTAGATGCTTGGCCAGGATCCGATATGTTTGGGATATGATGTCTTGTGTGTTGCTCCTGTGGAGGTATGACAGAGAGCCTGGGAGGGGTTGGGGCAGAGTGCATAGTGTGGGTGAGCAATTCGTGGTGTGTGGCTGCCATGGAGGGTGAGCCCCAGCTCTGGTCCTGCAGTTCTGTTGCCTCCCACCTCTGGGACTTCCATCCAAGGGGAAGCTGATGAAGAATCAGGAACTGACATGCCTTTTATTTTCTTAATAACACCTTTTCAGGTGGTTTGTGACAAATAACCAAGTGGTTCCTTGAGCTCCAGTGTGTTTTACTTTTTGCTAGCAGAAAACCTGACTTAACTGTGCCTCAGAATACATGCACTCCCTATGCACTGACTTCATTTGTGCTTGCACAGTGTGTAATCAATCACTTTAAAATACCTAGTTCCCAGTGCTTGCTTCCCTGGCGTGGTGTATATTGTGCTGAGTTACATCCGTTCAGGAGGATTCGTTTGAATATCAACACTTTGTGCTCCCATCAGGTAGGGCTCTTGGAGCAGAACACAATTAAAATCTTCACACTACCCTGTTAATATTATATATATATTTTTATATATATATATATATATATATATATATATATATATATATATATATATATATGTGTAGCCATTTGCTTAGAAACAGAAATGGAACAAATCCTTCTAATGTAGTTAGGGATAATAAGGGGGGAAAAATATCAACAATTCATGACATGAAATAGGTGTTAAGCATGCTATTAGGTTTTCTTTTTTTTTTTTTAAGCTTAAAATTTAGTGTTGAGGGCCTGTGCATTTTCTTTGCAGATATTTGGTGTGCAAGATATTTCAGACTCTGTAGAACAGTTTGGCAAATTGGTCCTTTGGTGTCTTTATTGGCTTGTTTTCACTTTTTCATTAAATATGTAAAACAAACCTTGTTTTACTGCAATATCAACTGAAACTCTATTAAAAAAAAATTATAGACAGTTCAGACAATAAAAGACCTTGTAAATCAACCAGAGATTGGTTATCTGCTCAACAAGGTCATTAACTGTGCACACGGGGAGACAGCTGAGGCAGGGCTGCTGGAGAGAAGATGCTAAAAATTAATTTTATAAGGAAAGTTAGCTCTGCCAAGTTTGATTTGTTTTAGGGACACTCCCTTACTCTTTATTATTCATCTTTCAAGGCAGCCTTTGAAATCAGGCAGGCTTGTGATGAAGGGGTTGGGGTTTGTCTTTTTTTTTGCAATGTGTATTTCAGTGAGATACCCAAAATTTCACTCATACAAATTGTCACAGCTTGACAGACTTGGAACCTTATAATGTTAAATCAAGTCCTTGTGGAGGTGTACTGGGGAGTGTGAAATAGTGTCACTGGCTGCTCCTATGCTGAATGCTTTGCACTGGAAATGTTGAATGTTGTCCTCCATAACATGCTTATAATTAATATTGTGCATGGCACCCTCTATGCAGCTGCTCTGTGTGTGTGCAGTGTATGGGGTTCTTTGCGCAGCTTTCCAGCTGCTTTCAAGCTGTTCCTTTGAATCTGCCACAATATTCATGGCCTCCTCCCCCTCCAGGCTGAAGGACACTTGGAGATTTTTTTCTCGTTGAGTCCTTAAAGCCTAGGTACCCCTCACGATTAATTGAGAGCCAAAACTGAATACAGGTTGGGTGAAGAGAGTGGGGGGAGCATTCAGCTTTCAGTGGAGCAGGTCTGGAAAAAGGGTCTCTCCAAAGAAAGGAGGGTCTTCATGCATTAGCACCCTTTGCCTAGAGGAAACCTTTGCCTGTTCAGGAAACCTGGGCCAAAACATTTAATAGCTCTCTGTCTCTTCTTTCTCCACAGATGGAGGAGATGGAAGGGATGACCAGAAAGGATGACTGAAAGATCTCTCAGAACTGACAATAATTTGCTGAGCATAGTAAAGAGATTTATGCTCTTGAGAGAGAAACAAAGTCACCAAACACTCCAAAAGACAAGAGCAGATACAGGAAGCCTACAAGGTTTAAAATGGGTAGTTGAAAAATATGTGTCACCTTTCTTTGACCTCCTCTCTGCTTTTGTTTTTGTTTCTTAAGTCCATAAAAGTGTGTATAATCATCTTATGACTTAAATAATTATTCTTCCTTTACCAATGATAAATTTGGGATGCATTCTTAAGGCAAGGAATTAATGGAATATCCTTCAGCTACGTGAGATGAGATCTTGAGAAACTGAGTGTTAGAGTGTAATGGCATGGGCAGTCACTTAGTGGCTAATAAGAATTTATGGTTAAATGGGAATCCATCAGTTGTAAATGACAGAGAAGGAGAAGGACAAGACTGGCCTATTAGTCAATCACAGAATGTCTGTGAACCTCTGAAGTGATGTGGCCAGGAAAAAAATAAAGAACAGGAAATAGTGCAAAGGTGTATCTGACAGATGATGTTCAGCAAAGAGGAGGAAAAGGGGAATATTATTCCACTGGGCTCCCATTTAAGAAGGCTTTGTCTAACTCTGGCCATCTCTACTGGTTAAAGCTGAATTCAGACTATAGCAGAGACAGGCTTCTTGGGCAATTGGGAAAATAGGAAGTTTATGTCCCAGGAGGTGGGCAGAAGAGTTGTGCTTATTCAATCTATGAAAAGATAATTTAATGCTACTTTTTGTCTCTAAAGATACAGGGTACAGCAGCAGGACTAAGAGTTAATGGACAGTGCTGGCATGAGGATGAATGGATATTAACCAGACAGATGAAATTTCACAAAGGCTTCCCAACCATTCTAGAAAGAGACTCCAGAGCTGTTGTCCCGTAGGAGTCAGATGGGGCAAATGGCCTCTTTGACTTTCTTATGGCACCAAATTTCTTAACCAAAGGGGTTAATGTGTGTTAATTATGTGAGGTGGTCACTCTGAGATATCAGTGAACTGAAATATGTGATGCTGAACATTGTTTTCGGGATCAGTTTTTCCATGTAGGATGCCAATAATTCACATTAAGTACTCTCAGGTGTGCATGTGCACACATAGAACACCTCCAGTTTCTCATCCTTCCTCTTCCTCAACAGCCTCTTCTGTTCTGCTGCGCTCAAGGAGCTGCTATTTCTCTGCTCTTGGCACCCTCCATCTTTAAGCAACAGAGGTCCACCCTCCCTACATGCTTGATTTTCCTGCTCCTGTTGCAGCCCAAGAGCAAGCTGCTTGGTTCAGCAGTCTGGCTTATATCACATTTTCATTAACTTTCCTCCTCAACAAAGGCCTTTAGTGAAGGCCCCATCTTGGGTTTTGGGCCAGAAGGAGCCCCAAATAATAATCTGGCCTTTCCTTACGTCAGTCTTTCACACTGAAACCCTCTTGCCTCTTCTCAGAACACCATAAACCCTGCAAAGTAATCGGGCTTAGGTGGCTGGCATGAGGGAGCACCCTGAGGAGCCAAAAGCTTGTGTCACTACCACCTTTTTTTGTTCCTCTGTTGTATTTAACCATATGCTTATTTGCTAAGCAGAGATCTATGTCTTGATTACATGGATGTGGAGTGCCAGCTATAACCTGAGCCCTATCTGCTAAGCCCCCTCCAGGCACTATTGCAGCATGAATTATAAATGCTCTTTCCAAAGGACAGAGTTGCTTCCCTTTACAATAGTTGCAAGGGCAAAGCAGTTTAGGCAGTGAGGCCAGCTCATGTTTTCTACCCATTGGCCCTTTCAGGAGGTGGCAACCATTTTGGAAAATGGGCATTTTCCATTCTCATGGTAGGGTAAAACAGCAAGGATACATAAAAACTAAAGCAAAGACACAAATACTTTGCAGTGTGTAATTACGTCATGAGAGCTGGCAATGCTGTGGAAGAGATTACCTAAGAGAAAATGATTGATACTTGTATAGAGAAAGTTAATGTTATTTCATTAGAAAAGTAAACCTCTTCATTTCATAAGGTTTCTCTGATGATCAGCTGATAACTTAAAGATAGTTTTAAAGTGTGTTTTTTATTGGTAAAGTTAAGCTTCAAACCTACCAAGGTTCTTATGCATCTGCTTTTGAATACCCTTCCTGAGGATTCAAAGGATCTGAGTTCCTGTGAGAAAGAGCTGAGAACCAGCCCTGAAGACATAGCTTGGTACCACGTTTGGCTTAGCTGAACCCAGAGGTGAAGTATTAGAAATTGTTAGTTAATTGAAAAAAATACAGACTTTGATTTGGCATGATACATCTGGGCCAGGTGCTACACTATAACTACACTATTACTTCATAGTAATTATTGCTGTTGTATGTGGTCATTTAAGTCACACAGGGTTTTAGCCCCTCCTCTTCCCCTTTGTACATCTGAGTAAAATACATAGTGCTGTGCTGTGTTGAGAGTTTTATGCTAAGAGGAGGGATGGGCAGTTGGTGTGAGCTGTACTGCACTGTGAATTTGCAACTTCTGTCATCCTTTATGAATATTTGCACAGCCATAAGCATGTGTTTGCTCCACTTTCCTTACCTGTAAAAGTGGGATCCCTGACTTCCCTTCTTCCTGCACACAGTATTTGTGAGGCTTACTCCGTTATTGTTTGCAAAGCTTTTTGAATTTACAAAGCTCTATGCAAATACCACATTGCTCACTTATATATATCCAGTAATGTAGGAGCACTTTAGGCAGATAAGGTTAAATTAGAGATGTGGAATAGTGCAATAACAGTAGGATTTGATATGTTTATATGTTCTAGTATATTTTGCTATCTGTAAATGATGAGGCCAGAAATTACCATTGGAATTATCTAACATGGCTGCCTGAGTAATAAGCCATAGTACTGTTGCAATGTTTTTCTCCTCCCCATTTATTTACCTTTGGAGAAGGTTTCTGTATGGACAGAGGAATATGAGATTTTAAGCTCTCTAGTAATTGATTTGTTTTCTCATTTATCTCTCACCAACCCTACAGAGTTTATGGAGGTTTAAAACCATTTTACTTCAACACGAAATTCAGAAGAGTGTTTTGTCTTGATTTCCAAAGTTAACTTCTTCCATTAAAACAGTTGAAGTACCTTTCATGCCAGCAAGATTTAGCCCCATATTTCTAACAGAAAGGTTCAGAAAGAAGAATCCAGGCTTTCCAATATCTGCATGGCTCTCTCGCAATTATTCAAATTATGCTTAAAGCTAGATCTTTTTTTCTTGGAGTTTGTATATTTAATGTATATGTCTGTTTCAGTTGTGCTTCTTCTGTTTGAGTTGTATTTATTCAGCTCTGGAGTAGTGTCACACAAGTTTATGAAGGGCTGCTGTAGATCTTGTATCCTATAAATCATAGGGTCAAATTCTTGTCCCAGAGAAATCAATGACAAATCCTTCCATAGATTGGAAAGTACTTACAATTTTACCCATTATGTTAGCATGAAAATGATGTTAAAGTAATGCTAAAATAAACTGTGGGAGCTTTTGCCTGGTAAGTTTGACTATTTGTTTGGATTTGTGGTCCATTATTCAACTCTGATGACCACTATTTATTTGTTCAGTCCGACAGTCTAAATTTTTGTTGGCACATCCTTATTTTCTTAATGCCCTAAGTCTGAAAAAAAGGTATGTGTGTGGTCTTTATTGCCTACATGCTGTTGTGTGGTCTTTTCACACTTTTACCTATTTATCTGTTTACTGGATTAAGCCTATCATAAATATTAGAGATGAATGAAGTAGCTTACATTTGGCTAGATAAAACCTCACTGATCCATAGACTGTTTTTTGGTGTTATCTGAACCCACCCACCGTTGTGAGATTCACAGAAAATACCTGGGGTTTACCTTTTTCTGTAAGCAATTCTCTTTAATAAGGATTAATATTAGGAATAGTAGCAGCATGGCAACTGTGGTCCCATGTCTTCTGTCATGAAATGCCAGCCTTGATAGCATCAGAGTCGATATCTTGCAATGAATTTAAATGTTAAATATTCAAGTTCAGAGCAGCTCTAGTATTTTGAGCTTAATTACAGCGTCACTTTGAGCTCCTGGTAAAAAGCTGTGGGTGAGAGCACAGTTTTAAGAGCCTGGTCCTGTTTTACCATGTAGCAGGGTGTGAGGTAGTTTAGATAGCTTCAACAGGGTATTTTTTTGCCTCAATGTGCCATATGAAAATGTACAGAACAGTTTTTATTCTTCCTTGAATATGATACTGTTATTTAAACCTTCACTCCTCATATGAAGATGTATTTATGCTTCCTCAAATACAAATGAAATCTCTCTCTTGGTCCACTTTGTCATAGCCATTAGATTTTTAATCCATTGTTCTTTCAGTGATTTTATTTTATTTTATTTTATTTTATTTTATTTTATTTTATTTTATTTTATTTTATTTTATTTTATTTTATTTTATTTTATTATTTTATTTTATTTTATTTTATTTTATTTTATTTTATTTCATTTCATTTCATTTCATTTCATTTCATTTTTTGTTGTTTTGCTTTAGTTTTGTTGTTTTGTTTTGTTTTATTTTGTTTTATTCCATTCCTTGAGGTAGCTTTCTTTGTGTATGTGGCACTTATAGGAGAGGAATAATTAAATCAAATGGAGCAAAATCTCGGCAGATCACCCTTTCATCAACTCTGCTCCTTGGGTCAACACTCCCAGCTTATGAACCGATTAGGAGCAAAAAACTCCATGTGAAAGATTCAGTCTTGTTTTGCTTTGTTTTGTGTATGTGGATAATTCCCTGCAATAAATCTTCCTGCACACCATCCCTTTCACTCTCTGATGTTAACAAGACTGAGATCTATGCGTATACCTACACACATTGTCTGTCTCGAGCTGGCAATGTCTTGATAAGAGGTTCATTATTATCCACCACTGTCAGAAGCTGTTCTGAAATGATCTGCAAGGCGAAACATCATGTATATATTGGGGATTTTTTTTTTTTTTTTAATTAAATAGAAAAAGTGTCATGAAACTTTCTTCAAAGGTGCCAGGCAGCTGTTTCTTCTGAGGCATGTTGTTCTTTTCTCAGGCAGTGGGTCTTTGATAAGTGTCTCTCAGCACCCTCAGAAGTATTTTCCAGGTTAGAAGGATGAGAGAGAGGAGATGGCAGTAGTGATGCCACTGGCTGATAAAGCCAGAATGCAGACTAAGCCTTCAGATCAATAGGAATGCAGACGGCTGTAACACCAGACTGCCTGGTGTCAGCTTTAATTTCGCTTCCTGTGCTGGCTGCACCCAATTTCCAGCACTTGGCGTCAGAGGAAACCTTCCCCTGCTTTCCAGGCACCCGTCGCACAGGCAAACAGTTTGTAAGCATGGGAAGGGCAGGAAGGCAGGAAAGCATCAAAAATAACCACAGAACACAGGGAGTTGTTTTCCTCCCTCTGGCCTTTACCCCAGGGATGCCCATGGGTGCCTTTGCCTTCATGTCCACTCTTGCTGCAGCGCCTTGCCCCAGCACAGGGCACCGAGCTACCCGGGCATCAGCCACCTACAGGCTTAGCCCTCTCTCTTCCAATGTTTTATTCAGAATAAGATTTTATACCAGTGGATCTGGTGTCATTTTTTTTGTGGGGCAAGCAATTTCAGCTTTCCCCAGACTTGCAGGGTCTGGCTGTCCTGGCAGCTTGGCAGAGTGTGGTGGCTGGTGGCATTGAGTGGCCTGGCCAGGGCAGCTGCTGGGACAGCAGAGTGTAAGGCAGGCTGCCCTCCACACACAGATGTCTTGTTTTGGTCCTCTCTGAGGGATCAACAACTCCCCCCACGCAGTCACAAGTCTTATGTTATTATTATGAACAACCCCCCCCTACACAGTCACAAGTCTTGTTGTTATTATGATATTCCATGCAACTCAGGTGTTGCATGGAATATCTTGACTTCCTCTATGGATGCAATGCTGTGTAAAGGCAGGGATGAAATTAAAATCCTTGTTTTTCATGCAAGGCCTAAAGCAAGGCTTTGTTTCTGCTCTTTATGAAGTTGGTGGATTTTTGAATCAACAACATAATCTAAGATTGGGTTATGGAGGAGCTAAATACTAAAATACAATTACAGAAAGGGTGACAAAAATAAAAAGAAGAAAGTGTTTCTTTGAAGCCCCAAATTTTCAGTTTTCAGAAGTTCACAAAACATTTTATTTAACCATCTTTATTTACTGAGCAGCAAGGCATGCTGCAGGGAAGACATGCAACACTTAAATGAATAATATAAAACTTAAATCATAGGGAAATGCAAAAAGGCAGGAGGAAACCTCCCAAATCATCTTGGTTTAATGCTGGAGATAAATACAACTTGTATGTTTGCATCTCATTTCTTCTTAATTCTAAGTTTGTGTAGGTGTAAGCGTTTTTTAAATCAATTCTAATCTTGAGACTGATGAGCCTGCTTGTAATCAGCTTAACCAAAGTCCAGCATTCAGGAATCATTCTCCTAAACGCCTTGGCATTCTGAACCTGAGTGCAAAATTTGCAGTGTTAGCAAATTTCCTTTTCCTATTGCTGTTGTATTGGACTCCTGAAAATCCTTTGACTTCATATTCGTGTATATAAATGTATACACAAATATAGGCAAATAATAGTATATTATAATAAAATATTGAACAGCACCTTGAGGATTTGAGGTCTCTTCCCAGACTTACTGCACATTTTTTCTGTCTTTTCCGGCATATAAATTTTAATTTTAAAATCAATTTCCATTGCAAATATATCTGCTGTTGCATTCTGGACTCATCTGAACTTTAAAAAAAAAAGGATGCTTAAAGGTTGAGGAGGCTAATACGACACAAGCATTTGATACTGGTGAAATAAAACCACAGGGTGATAGCTAAGCTGCCTTGTGAGGGTAGTTGGGGCTGGAGGCAGCTGATCATACAAGAAGCTGATTCCTGCCATACACAGTGGTGGGCATCTCAAGAGATAAATTTCTCCTTATCCAAATTCTTTGAGTCCACAGGCAGACAAGAATCAGCAGAAAGAGAAACATTAAATGGTCTCATTTACTCAAATGGCTTTTAAAATTTGAAGAATAGTTACAGGTCAGTATCTTTAATTGTTTCAATGCTCATTATTTTACTAGGAGCTTTCAAGGAATATACTTATTCATTTTGGCCTGTCTTCCCCAAAACTGCTTACTTTTCCAGTTTTGAGCCACAGAACTTAGAGTAATTCTTGCCAGTAGTTTCTGATTTAGTAAATGGAAGTATTTGCAGTTGCTATTTAAAAATATTAAGGAGTAGTTGTCTCAGCCATGACTACAAATTGTCAGTATAGCACAGGCTCTTTGAATTTTGTGGGCACTCTATAAAACTTGGTCCAGCAGAAGCAAGGGTAATTTGATTTAATAAGCTAATAAATATGTTTGAAATATGCTTCCTGCAGGTTATAAAAACAGAAGGGTTGAGCCACAACACAGGGAAAGGAAAAATTATGCACATTAAAAAAAAATACAGATTTGGGAAAGAAATCCCTACTGACGTGACTGGAATTCACTAGGAATTTCTATAAGTTAGAACAACATTTTCCCTTTTACCTGGTGACAAAGTGCTTTCTGCAATAAGGTCCAGGGAGAAGTTATCCTCTAAGACAGCAGATCATAAGCTGTATGGCTTCCTTTACTGAATGAGCAGAGAAGGGAGCAAAACAAATGGTATAGCTTTCCTTGTTGATTAATTTGACACTAATTTTATGTTGCCTCTAAACTGATGATTTCCAGTGGGCTGGCAAATAGATATAGAAATAAATTAAAATTCATCGTGGAGCGATGCCAAAGTCAGAAGTGGAAGTTAGAAATTTTGGCAGCTAAAGGCGTCTCGTCTGTCTTCTAGGACCAAAGACAAAATAAGAGACATGCAACCCTAAATTCCCAAGTCATAGAATCTGGGTGCTTGTCTTAAAATAACAGGCAGTGACATCATTAACAATGTTGACATTTAAATTGACATAATTAGGTTCTTGACGTTAATAACCCATCTGTGCGAATACATGGGCGACGCTTACCTCTGACACTGTGGTTCCATCCTTAGTGCCGGCTTATGCTCGGCTCACACTTGGGGCCCTGCTTTGGATATATGGAGTCCTTTAATTTCATCTCATAAACCCTGAGGAGGCGAAGGGTGCTCCAACTGCTTGGTTGGGATCCAAAGCAAATTCTTGGGTAAGAATATGGTACGATATAAATAAGTGCCTGAGGATGCATCCCCCGTAAGGAGCATTTGGGTCTGGCTTTGGAAGGGTTCAGTTCCCCTGATCTCTCTGCTCCTCTTACATGTCTTTGTGCAGCCTTGTGCTCTTCCACGTACAGGTCAAAACTCCAGCGCTCAGGCATCAAAACAATATCATTAGCAAAATCTGGAAGTTATTAGGTCTGAATCCATCTGGGCATGTTTTGTTTGTATTTGTGTAAAGTTACTTGGTTAAAGTTACTGCTTTTGGGGAAGGACACAATTAACAATGACAGCATCATTTGGCACCAAACAGTACTTTGTAATGTCTCTAACAGAGTGATTATTTGGAGCAAACTTGTCTGAAGTAAGAGCAGTGCTCTTGCCTGTCTCCATCTGACTGTAAGTCTACCTGTCAGAAGGGACTGACATGCTGCATTACTGATAGAACAGAGAAGGGAAAGGAAAAGCAGTCTCATGACCCCTAATATTAACATTAAAATGTTCATTTTAACAGTTTTGGACTGCTTCCTACTTATACATTTATTATATGTTTAGAAATGAAGCGTTTATTTTTTCATCTTGAAGTTGCCATTTTTGTTGTAAAATAAGCACTTAAAAAAAAATAAGACAAAGAATGTAGCAGAATTTATTTAGGTTTGAGAGAAATTATTGCAGTCAAGTGAATAGAACAGCTTTTCATTAACAAAAAGTTCAACCTTAGCTAAGTCTTCACTGCATTTTCAGCATCCTGCCCGAGTTTAAGAATATGTTCTTTACTGAGCTCTGCCAGTACCCTGCATCCTGTTGGGCAAAATAGGTGTGAGATCCTAGTATGAATCACAACTAGTTTTAGAAATTCTCTCCCTAGATCAAGCTATCAAGAAAAAACACCCAAGCAGCTGGCATATTTAAATTTTTTATCTAAATTTTGGATCTCTGTTTTAAACTGGTACGGGAAGTTTTGGTGCAGTTTTCGTTCTGCTGCCAGCTGTTCACACTGACTCTGGAATGCCACATCATCTTGATCTCATTTAAAATTTTATATTTAAAAAAATGTAAATATTTGCTAATAAGATTTATGAATTAAATTTTGAAATCTGCCTGATTTGATGAATACTTTATGACTAGCTGATTAGCAGGAAAGTTTTGTATGCATACCTGTGTTAGCACTCCCTTTCAGAGGAAATGTGTCTATTGCAAGCTGGATCAAGTTTGGGAGATTGTACCTCAGTTAATAATGGTAATAATAAGAGATACTTTCGATACTCTCTGCATCTAGGAAATTGCAAGATTAACGACCACAAATACAGAAAATGAGTATGAAATGATTTCACTTTCTGTGAGTTTAGTTTAGCTGTAAACAGAGCTGAAGTGAAACTGCTCTGCATGCATGTATTTCAAGCATTGCTTTACCTGATGAAGACATGCTATCATGTGAAATGCTCCTGTCTATTAGAAATTAGTTAGGTAATAGCTTTTTCCAAGGATGAAGGCATTGCTTAATCCTGAAATCTTTTAACACATGGACTGGCAAAAGGGTCTTCTCTTATCTCATTCGCTGAGGAGGCAGTTTCGTATGGAATTAATATTTTCATTTCCTCAGGGTGTGGGCACATTTTTTTTGCAAAACTCAGTGTCTGTGTGATGACAGAATTTATTTCATTCATTATTATTGCCACATATTGAAGCATTTTATTTCAATTCAGTAGACTATTTTTGTTTCCATAAATTATCCAGACTGTTCCTCGTAAAAATGATGGGATGGATGCCGCTGGTGTTAAGGAAGATAAAAAGGGAAGGAAAGATATATTTGAGATTACCTTTAGTGTCATGCAAGTCATTACCTAGCAGTCTGAGAAGAGTTTGCAGAAGTGTCTGATAAATATGTTTAGAACAAGCCTGAACAAGAACTAGCAGTGCAGACAGTCAAGTTGCACATCCAGCTTTTGATTTTACCCATTTTCTCAAAATGCAGATGAATCACTTGGGACAGAAATCCGTCCTTTCCTAATAACTTTCTTAGTTTAATTTGCGTTCACCGACAAAAGACACTGTATTATCTTTTCTGAGTAACTCTTAGTACCCTCGACCACAGCTCGGTGGACTACTGGACTTGCTCCATGTTTTGGGTATAAGCTGATGAATCTTCTGCCTTTGCCCTCACCATTGTGAACAGAGGGTGTAACCCACACTAGATGAATTGGCAAGTGGCAGTAGAGAAAATAAAGTCTGCATTTTTGTTTTGACAGCATACATGGGGGAGAGTCTGGGGAGGTCTCTCTTCGAGAGGGCCTCAGTGATGTGAGAAGGAGGGTTTGCATGATGTTTTTGATGTCATTCTTCAGTAGAGGGGAGTGCAGGGAGGTTGCAGCCACAACACTCTGAACCTCCCCTTTGGTACCCGAGGCCACGTCCCACACCACCAGTTCAGAGGGGGTTATTGTGAAAACCAAAATTAGTGCTCCCCCTGAGAAATTAAAGAGAGCACGGACAGGATCAGGAACTACCAACAAATTGAAGGTAGGCATAAATGAGTGTTAAACGGGAAGTTTTCCTCTTCTTCTGAATCCTGGTACTAACCTAATGATTCCAGGTACTGGAACATTTGGCCAATTCTGAAGGAAAGTTAGTTTTACAATTAGAGAGCAAAACATAAAACTTCTGAAGCATCTCCAGTGTGGGTTGAATCAAGTGAACGGTTTTAAATCCAGAACACTCTTGAGTTTTAAGTTCTTACTACCAACATAATGCCTTTCTAAACCTTGGCTGTAACTTGTTGGTCTTGTTTTCTGAAATCTGTCCCAAGTGCAAACATATTGCCTGTTATTTCTTTGCTCAAATGTGTTGGCATTTGCTTCTTTGAAGGAAAGAGGAAGACAACTTTTCCTTTAATTAAAGGAAAAAGTTTAATAGCTCGGCAGCCCCACAGTGGATGAATGTCAGCGTAATTTAACCTGAAAGTACTTGTGAAACCTAGCTCTTTCACCCTGCAGAGGTGTAGCTGCTGTCTGGGGGATTCTTTACTGGGTTTTTCAGACACAAGAGCTGCATTGTGAATAGGAGGAGGTAATCTTACAAGTCAGGTAAAAATAAAATACTTTAGGGAGACAGGCACAGCTGGTGGTACCTGGACCAAACTGCGTCAACCACCGTCTAAATTAACTGTAAGAATTTGGTGTTTGTACATATGCATGAAAATCTTTTATTCTTCATTTGTTCAAGGGACATTGCCAAGACTGGTAGGCCTAAAATTAGCTCCCCAGCTGTGTTTTGCTTTGCAGGCACGTGCATGTCTGTTCTGTTCCTGGAAGCAGCTGGGTGTTGAAATCCACAAGAAACCTGCTCTGTGTGAAATGCAACAAAAATATGTGATTTTTCAAGATTCCCTCCCTTTTGTTTGTTTTTCCCTACTTCTCCCACCTCTTTAGGATGATGGCCTTTTCTGGCTGGAGACCAGAAATCTCTTCAAAGTTTCTGAGTGTTACTTTTGCTTAGGAGGTGAGAGCCTGAATGCTGAGGCCAAATTTTCACCCATCAGTCCAACATGCCAGTTACAGGATGTAAAATGCATAGCCTCCTCAGAGCATGCTCGGCATTGATTTTCAGCTTGGATCCATGCTTCTCCTTGGCAAACTCATGCCAGCATCTTCCAACTGAATGCCTAGTTTGATACTGAGTAGGGAAAATGCAACTGGTAGAAGGAGGATCATGGATTTTATGGTGACAGAGGAAGTTACCAGAAAGCTATTTTTGTCTAGCCTACAGCCTTTCCACAGAGACAAGACAAATAGATTTCTTAGACTCAGGAGAGCTGTTTTTTAGTGACATTTTTACATGACTGCAAACTAATTCTTGGCTTCTGAATTTTCACTCCATAATGCTTGAACGGTCATGCTTTTAGTCATATTTAGAAGCAAGCAATGCTCTTTGCAGTGTGGAAATATGATTTCTATATACCCTAAACAGTATCCCAGCAGTCTGCGTCTCCTGGGTGAGACTTCCTTCATACATGCACACTAGTGAGGCTAAGGGCAGGTGGAGGGCAATATATGAGAGGGATGGATGAGATCTGTCGTCCTACTGTCACCTTGTGACGTATTTTCAATTCTTTGTTTTTCAGAAGGCACCTGGAAATTATCTCAAGCCTCAAAGTGTTCTATAAGACCCCAAGGCTCTCCTTGGGGCTAGCGTGAAGAGTTTTTCTTCTTTCTTCATTCCTCTCTAATGATAATATCTGTGAAGTATCTAAGTCACAGAAGGAAAAGAATTTTTCTTTTAATGGTAGAAGTTATTCTGACTTTGTTCATAACAGAGACAGGCCAGGCATGGCTGTCACTGGACTTTGTAAAATCAAGTATGATCCTGACTTTGACTGCTAACAGAACTAGTGAAAAGCTAGACAGCTAGAGGTGGGTTTTTCATTGATCTATTTGCTCCTTCTGTTGACAAATAGGAGACGAACTGCACCCCTGACAAAATCTTTTGGCAACTGAAATGCTGTGGAGCCAACTGCAAAGTTCAGTTGCAACTTAATGGAAGAGAATAAACATTGCACACCTGTAGCCAAAGTACATGGGAGGATTTTTTCCTATACTACTCCTGAGTCCACTAAAAGCTTATCATCTGTTTGCTTAGCTGCTGGTTCAATTTAGAATAATATTTAACTCTCACAGAATCTAAACATTGATGAAACTTTAACTTGAAAATCGACAATTCCTATTGCTTCCAGGCAGAAATGGAGGAAGATGGCCATCAAACATTGCTCTTCATGAGAGTTACCAATAAATATGTTTTATGAAAGGCTTGATAAAGTATCTGCTATTAACATTGTCAATATGGGGAAAGTGAAGTCAAAGAAATGGTAAATAGCCTGCCCAGATCTACAGGGAGTGTCAGGGTGTGCTTCTGCAATATTGTAGAGTGCCTACTGCTAAATCAAAACCACAGGAGCTCTATAGCAAAAATTGATGAACTGGGGTTTGTGGCTGATCCCGGCTTAAATTTACTGAAAAGATCCTGAAGAGGGTAATTTTCAACTGGACTTCGTGTAATCTCTGCTGTATTTAGGAGTTTTAACAGCTGTTGTTACAGAGCTAAAAGCTCCAAGTCAGAAAGCATCTGAGAAGTGAGTGGTGTCCCTTTGCCTGGTCTCTCACAATCCATACTGGGCCTGCGTGAAAATAAAAGACTTCATAGAAAAATGGTTTTATGTAGAAAGTTTGATTTGTAAGTTCCTGAAGTCATGTGATTGATCACATTATTTTGGAGCAGACCCCAGTGAGGTTTTTTTCATGGCTGGAACACAGAGTCAGAAGGAAGCAGAGAGCAGTGGTGATGACTCTGGGACTGCTCCTCACTGCCAGAAGCTTCCCTGTGTCCCAGGACAGCAGGCAGGTACCTTCTGAAAGGTGCTACTACAGGCAAACATCCCCTTTGTGTGAACATGTTTTTCCACTTCCAGCACAGATGAGTGGTTTGACAAGCTGACAAGTAAGGGCTTTTTGTGAGAGGTGTCCCCTAAAAAGCTGAAAGCAGTGGGCAAGAGCAAGCTGAGACTAGGCAAGCAACAAGCTCCTGGATAGAGTAAATGCTTTTTCTGTCTCCTTTCTAGGGTTTTTTATCTTTTCTGTGGTATGCTGTCAAGATCCAGCCAATTCATCAAAAAGTAGATCTTGCATTGCTGACTAGGAAGCATCCCACACTAGCCCTTCTTGGGGACTGAAATCTCCTTGCAGTGCTCAGTGTCTTTAGCTCTGACCAAGGCAAAGGACTGCTGCTCTACAGCCTTGTTCCAGGTGGTGAACTCATTTCAGTATGGATGCAGTTTCAGGAAAATAAATGCAGTTGCCCAAGCAAAGCAAAAGAATAATTGTTGCCTGCTTTCCCTTGTCCTTTTAGTACTCATCAATTTAACCTTGAATAGCCCTTAATTAGTGAGCTGCAGCTGAGGATGATGAATTGTCATCCCCAGATATTGACAGGGATGGTGGTCTGCCATAGTTTGTTTCTCTTGTTCAGGACCTCAGTTTGTCCAAACACATTGCACAGTAGTGGAACCAGGGCATATGGATTTGGATGCCCTATTTTGCACTTGGAGATACTTTTGTAGGCCTGGTATGCCACATGTGTCACATGGAAGAGTCAGAGCAGCAGGCAACAGGATTGTCAACCTTGGATGATCCGCCTCCTGTTGTGGGGACTATGCCAGGACAGGTTGGCATTGCCTGTAACCAACTTTTCTCCACTCTACCTTGAGCTAATGGCAAATAGAAAGCAATTCTGCTGGGAAACACCCTCTCCCAGAAGCCTGTTTTTCAACCATCAGTATTCTGTACCAGGCAGGGGGAGAGGGGCCACTGACATGGCAAAGAGAAGTTGTTTGTCTGCCTGAAAGGGAGAACGATTTTGGGTAGTCTTGCTGAAGGAGGGTTGCATTCCATTTCCATTCCATTTTGAGATGGACTGCAGCAGACAGAAAGTGACTGTGTGAGCTTGCTCCATCCAGGGCTGGGGATCATCTGCAGCCACCACACAATAAATACCAGGAAGTATTTACTGAGCTCAGGTGTCGCCTTCCTTGACACAACAACACTCAGAGCAGGAGGAGGGACTGGAGCCAAGTGAGACTGGTAAGAGACCAGCACTTCTTCACTGGGACCTGCTTCACCTCAACGATTATGGCAACAAATCCTGCTCTCTACACATCTCCACACCTTCCAGAGTTTTGAAGGGACACATGTGGCTCCCTTGTTGTATTTTAATAATATGGTCCTTTAAGTCACAACCGTATTTTACACTGTTGGATGCCCTATTTTTAAAATTATTTTATTATTATTTTTATTATGTATTTATAATATATAATTTATAATTTTTTGTTATTATATTTTATTTTTTATTATTCAGCAGATAAACAGACACTGTAATTCCCAGGGCCTTCAAGCTGCCATGGCTCCCGGGCTGCCAGAAAGTCTCTGACCACAATACAGACAAAACCAAAGGAAATAAGAAATTGGAGCAAGAATGCAAGGAAGATGTTTTATTGCTTTTAAGCAAACTCATGTACAATTTCACAGCATGGCAAGGAGGAATCAAGGCTTTTGCATAAAATCATCATCCAAGAGTGTCTCCTAATCTCTGATCTTTTCAGTCCTCATGATCAAACAAATGAACTGAAGCTGTCACAAGCAATGGCTGTCATTTGACTCGGTCTGCCCCAAGCTCAACCTGCCCCAGCCCAACACCATCTGCTTCCTCTACCCTTGCAAACAGCCTGCAGGACACAGCAAGGTCTTCACCAGGAAAGGATGTTCACCTGAGGGTGGGGACCTGTGGTTTCCACTGTTCAGGTACCCAAGCTGCTCACATGCTCTGTGGTGAAGCAGCAGCTGCTTGGGTGGTGAGTGATGCAGATGGTTAGCATTGATGGAGAATGGCTCTGAGACAGAGCATCAGCAAGTGCTGCTTGCCCAAGAACAGCAGTGACAGGAAAGTTCTGCTGTCTCGTACTGGCCCAGCTTCAGAGGGTCCCAGCCAGCTCAGCCAACATCTATCAGGCCTGCATGCCCCACACCACACTGGCTCTGATGCCTGTGGTTATCCTCTGGAAGGCCCCAGAGATCCAGGGCTTCCTGTTGATTATGTACCACTCCTCTCTGGAGGAGGAGAAGGTGGGGAAATATGTTCCATCCATTGTGGTGACACACCAGGGGAACCCCATGGAAACAAAGACTTCTCTGACCTCTTGAATCCCACTGGGGAAGAACTGCATTTGCCAAACACCTCCTGAGCCATCCCACGTGAGGCTGACTTCCTAACCCTAAACTCATTATTTGCAGCTCAGGGGTGGAAGCGCGTGGCTGCCAGCTCCCAGATGACTGGTTCAGCCCACTTGGGACTCTCTGATCCTCTTGAGGTGGATTGCATCTTCCGCCCCACGAAAGGAGTGAGCTCACCATGGATCAGGCTGAGTGTGTGTCTCTCCCTCCCCTGGCAGTCCTCCCAGATTACAGCATGACCCTCAGCTATGAGTCACCTCTTTTCTCACAAACCCAGACAGAGCAGGCAGTTGCTCATCTGCGCCAGTGCTGAGAATTTACTGCAGCAAAGTGAGTTTGTCTGGCAGTGATTCCTTCCCTGCATGTGACCTTTCTGACTTTTGCTGGTCCTCCTATGTAGAATATCTTTGTGCAACTGCCTCCCCAAGTATGGACAAGCAGCAGGGCTTGGGAGGAGAGAGATAAAATCCCGTGGGGTTCTTACAGTGCCAAGGAGCAAGTGACAGCCAGGTGCTGACCATGCAGTGGGGCTTTCCATGGATTCATCTCTGGAGACAACACCTGGCAGTTTGCCCCAGACCTGCTGGCTATAATCAATATTTTGTATTGGGCACTGATGTTGTTGGTGTGAGTGCTCCTTCCATGCATCAGTGGAGATGAGTAGGGTCAGCTCAACCAGTGACCAGTGTGCCTGATCATCGTGGCAGAGACCAGTGGGGAGCATCAAGGCTTGGGGGGAAGACAGGTAGGTTGTTGAGTAGGTTGCCAACCTTGTAGCCTCCATCAGGCAGGTGCATGCACTCTGAGCCTGCTGGTTCCCACTTGCAAGCCAGAGAATCTAATTTTGACAGCAATACCAGTACTGCTTTGGTATCAGTTTTGCTGTATCAATCCAAGTACCTGCTCCAGGACTGGAGGCATGAGCAGTGCCTGGGCTGTCCCAGGTGCAGGCAGGGTGTCAGGGACACCAGGCAGCCACAGGGCTGAGACCCAGCTCCCGCTGCCTCTGCTGGCCGTGATGCACGACCAGAGAAGTGAATCAGCACCACCGTGATGCACAGTCATGAGAGAGCTGACTCCTCCTGGGAGGGCTGTGAGGATGCTGGGATTGAGGAAAGGCAACTTCAAAGTCCCGCTGCTGCTCTCTGCTTGTTTCCACACCTGCGTGCTTCAAGTACTTTCAAAGGAGGAAGAACTAACCCAAAACTCCGTGTTTTGCTTTGGTTTGTTTGTTTCCTCTCTTTGGGAGCTGCATTCCTCCTATGTCATCTGGTTTAGCATTTTGCCAGCTTGGCTAAGTATCTTGTAAGGAAATCATTTATAATAAAGCTAGTATGCTGGGGTTTATCATTTATAAGTGTGGGTCAGGGTTTAGTTCACTGTGTTAAACTCTCCATGCTGCATGTGATTTTTCAAGCTTTGTCAGGAACAAAAAGTTCTGGGGATGTGCAAAGCATGACTGCATGGTTTCCATGGAGACTCTGCTAGTTAGGCTGTGGAAATCCTGAAAAGGCCAGAGGATGACTGACAATACAAGGTCTTAGCGGCTGATCTGAAGAGCCAGACTGAATTAATGAGATTTTTCACAGAGAGTTATTAGCAAGGCTAGCACAGTATGGCACTTAGGCCTCTTTCGTTTTCTCAGCTGCAGTCTTAGAAAACAGAAATGGAAATATCTAATTGCTGTTTTTTAAGCCCTTTTAAGATTATTTCAACCTATAACATTTTAAGGATGTAATGAAAAGCAGGTTTGTTTGCTTTTTTTTATCATTTGGTTACTGTTATTACTGTTTTTTGGTGGCAGTTGCCCTTTATCTGCACAGAGATGGGAAATTCAATAATACTTATTACACGGAGCAGTTAATTCCCACATACTGTGAACACATTACTGTTCAAAGTAAGTTATCTTGAGTTCCATTTAGAGCCAAGCACGAGATACCATGGCTTTATATCTCCTAGGGCCATATTAATTATTTATTACTGGCTGCTAATACAAACTGTTAACTCTGGCTATAATAGTTTGTTCATTTATCCATCACTTACTGCTTCCTCCCTGTGTTTCTGCCTACCCCCTTTCTGCAGTCTGCTCAGGCTATCATGAATGCATGTATATTTTTGGACCCAATTAAAACAACACCAGAACTTTTATCAGTCTGAGATGCTGAGTTTTGATCGGGACCCGACTTTCCTGAAAGTTTTGCAGTGTCTGAACTGCAATTTCACTGGACCATTAACAGGTGGATGGTCAGTAGTTAGAGGGAGATGCCTATTCTTTGCTAGTGAACTAAGTGGATGTATCTGACTGTTTCTGGTAGGAGTAGCTTGTTTGCTGTTTCATTTTCAACCAATACAACAAAAAGTGTTTGAACACTCTCCTCCTTTCCCTGGAAAATGCTGTATTTGCTGAAATCAGCACAGCTGGTACAGCTAAGCAGCATGTTGGGGACTGCTATTTCTTGTTGGTTTGCACAAGTGCACATGCCCATATGTTTCTGGGAGATGTAAAACCATAATGTTGCTGCTGAGTAATCCACAACAAAAGCACATGCGGGCTGCATTCCTTGGATTCCTGTACAGTAGACTAATCCACTTAATCTGGCTGTTCGCTTCTCTGGCTGAAATTTCACAGTCCCTTTTGATTTACTGGTTTGTAAATCTCTGATTAAGTGCCTGGGGGAGGGGAGGGGGAGAGAATATTATCTCTCTCTCTGAAGCCCCCTCTTTCCTCTCAAATCGTTTTGTGGGAAGGAAATGTGTAAGTTGAAGTGGAGCTTAGCTGGTCTTATTTGGCCATCATTTTGTCTTAGATTATCTTAGATTAAAAATCTAATGATTTTTTAAAACTATTTGTTTGCTAGTTTTCTTTGCTCTCAGCTGTTCAGTGAATGGCAAAGGTCTCTTTCTGCCACACGGCAACATTTCCACTCCCCAAGCTTCACAATTTTTTTACTATTCTTTTTTTACCTTTTCTAGTTGTGTTTTTTTAAACAAAGATGCTAATCAAAATGTGTGGAAGTTTTCTTTTCTACTAGTGCAGCAATAATTATAGGCAAGCACAGAACACAGGAGCTAGTCTGTGAGGAAATTCCCAGAAACCTGCTGTTCAGGAGGAGGCATGCATATGAACACAAGATAAATCCCTAGCTAAGCAGGTAGATAAATGAGAGAGCTCAGCCTCAGAAGGTGCTCAACCGATACAAATAATTTTTGGACCCGCCCTTGAAATATAAAGGTATAAGTAAATAATAGAGGTGGCTTAATGAGTCATAAAGGATGGGAAATTAAACACTGAGCCCCCAAAATAAACCCTCCATTTAAAATAATAAGTTACCACAACCCTCTGCATCCTCAGCCCCTCCTTTCGTGGGTGTCGTGGCTGTGAGCGAGGCTGTCCCCAGGCAGGGTCCCACGTCTGCCCGGTGCAGCTCTGACTCACAGCCAGTCCTCCCCCTGCATGTTGCCGGGATGACTCCCTGCCGGAGCGTGAGGATGCTTCCCAGCTCATCGCAAAATTCCTCCGCAGCCCCACGCTGCCTTCGACAGCCTCGAAGGAGGATGAGCTTTAGGTCGCTGCTTTCCTCCCCCTCCCGCAGTGACGCATCCCACTGAGCAGCTTATGGATGTCCCCAAACAGTGCTGCTGGTGGGAAGGATCTGTCGCTGAAGCCAGGCGAAACTATCCATCAAGAAATTAATCAGAACAGGTCTGAAGAAGTGAGCAGGCAAATAAACAAACATATGGGCTACCTGACAATGCAATGTTTGGAGTAGCTTTACTCAGGGAGAAAGGATAAATCTCCCACGCTCTCCAGGGCTGTCCAGAGACATTTACAATTAGATCTAAATTGGGTTTAGGCAACAGATTTAAGTCTGAATTGAATTGCCTGGACTTGGATTTGAAGATGCCAAGTCCTGTGAACTAACCTCTGCTCAAAGTGATGAGAACTGCACAAGAACAACCTCTCTCACAGCGCTCCTGCCATCTGGGCTGGTGCCAGGTCCCAGGGCGTGGAGACAGAGCTTGCTCCCAGGATGGACCATGCTGGTGGGATTTCAGCTGCGTCTGAATGGGAAGTGGAAAACAGATTTTTCTAAACTTTGGCTGTAAACCAGAGCTAAAGCCACTGGGGCAGTCAGACTCTTGGGTATAGAGCTGATTTTATTCAAAACCTTGGAAGTTTTTGTTCTGATATTTTGGCTTTAGCATGCCTGAAATGCTCAGAGGAAGCAGTGGGAATGCTGTGAATCTCACCACCCAGACTGTTAACCTTCTACAGCCAACATAGCCTCAGTCATTCTGTTGACAGGGCTCCTTGGTAGGATTGCTGTAGCTGAAAGAGAAAGTCAGATAAGAAGCAATGGACAGTCAGTGGAAAGAAGTAAGGTCTCAGGAGGGTATTTCCACAGTGAATTGATAAGAAAGGTGATAGATAAATGCCACCTGAACTTTGGGCTCAAAATGTAGAGAAGATAAGCGAACCACAATGACTCAAAGGCAATAAACCTTCTGTTCCAGACAAAATTAATCCAAGGCTGTCACAGGAGGCTAGAGAGGAAATTTGGAAACCCCTTTGGAGTGAATGTCTGCCAAACTTGGAAACACATACATTGTGCTATGACCTGTGAGTCTGCATGAGCCATGCTGCTGGGGAGCAAGCCAGACCCTTTAGCTTTTTGTCCCTCACAGTGCAGACAGTGCTGCTAAGAAAGAATAATACAGGAATCACAGAAAACTTTTGTCTTTCCAGGCATGTGTCTGCTTTCAAATAAGCTTAAGTAAAAGTGGGAAAGAGAGAAAATATGCAGCAGTAAGGTAAGACTTAATAGGGTGCCAGGTGGTTTAATCAAACCCTCTCTCAGGTGTGTCCATGCTGAGAAATGAGCGCTCTCTTTCACAAGGCTAAGGCTGACCTGTGCTAGCATACTACCATGCTGTTTCTGTGAGCATGTTACAGTCTCCCAGCTTGCTGACCATCTGGTGGTCTCTCCTGTTAGGATTAGACAGGTCTTTGAGTCCTGTCCATATCAAGGCAGCTGAATGGTTTGATGCCACGCCTTCATGGCATGCAGTGCTTGGTGACGCTACGGGCTTGGCAGGTCCCTGCATTGTGACCCACTAGGTCTTGAGGAGATTGTGATCGCGTGTCTGCAGACTGCAGTCAGCTCTCCTCCACCTCCCCTAACCTCTCTGTCTGCCCATCTGCACCCACCCCTGTGGGCTGGGGGGTGGCTCGGGGCAGGAAGGTTATCTTTGTCACTATCAGGGCTAGAGGCTTTGTTTATTTTCAGATTACTCTGTAAAGTCTGGATGGAGAGATGAAAAGAGCCAGCGTAAAGAGGTCTGTGCATGCCAGACTGTCTTGCTTGTGCTCTGGCTCTGATAACACAGGGAAAATGTGAAAGGATGGGCTTAATCTAGCCAGATTGATTAAAGATGGCTCTGCCCACGTTTTGAGTGGCAGATGTAGTACGGGGGTGGGCTCTGATTCATTTTGGTGCAAAGGCAGTAAGGCTCTGCCAAATCCTCTGCTTGAGCCAAGCTGGTGGATGTTGAGCTGAAGAGGATAGACCCACCAGCACAACCTGCTGTTCCAATATCTCCTCTTAGAGAGCAACAATTTCCACCTGGGAAATGCCAAAAACACCTTGTGGGAAGTTCAGATCATCCTGAAGTGCCCTTTGTTGGGGGTGAGCTGGGAAATGCAGCTGAGCCTGAGCTGCAGGCTATTTAATAAACAGGAAAACCCTTTTCCATCATTCTGGGTTACACATTACAGGGAATATTTTAAAAGTGGGCAGTTCATTGTCATTCAAAGGTGAAATTTAAAACCAATCCTGAAAGGTGGTTACTATCTGCCCAGCTCTGGCATTTCAGAGCTGACTGAGGTTGATGAGAGGGGGCCTGGTAGCTCTGAGCCCTTTTGGTCCTGTCCCTCAGCAGAAAAAGGTGTGATGTGGGGAGGTGAGAAAAGCCACCCTCCCTGCCACCCCCCCAGGTGTGGTGTCAGCAGCTCTCTTGCTGATTGTCAGTGAGTTTACTGACTGCTAATGAAGTGGAGGGAGAAGTGACTTTCAGTGATATCCATACAAAAATGAATGTGTGAAAACCACTGGCTATTTTTGGAGAATTCTGCCCTGCCTTCTCCCCCCGCTGCCGCCCTGATTTAAGCATCATCCTGGGTGAGGTGGGGGTTTTTTATGACTATATATGGCTGTTGTTGGGTTTTTGCAGCAGTGAAGTTAATAAAGATGGATATCAGCAACAAACTGTCAAGTCCTGAGCTGGAGAGATTTTTCACTCAGTGAAATAGACCAGGGAAAATAAATAATCCAAGAAGTGGTAGAGCTTGTAAATATTGACATGTACAAGCAAGGAATGAAAAGTTAAGAAAAATAAAAAATGGGTTGGGAATTGCTATTTTTCAGGTTACTACTTGAAAATAAAAAAAACTGCTTTCACCTAGCATCCTGTCTAGAAGAGTTCATATTTTTCAATTAGAAGGTTTTAAGTGTTTGAAGGGACGTGTTGCTGTTTCTCCAAGACAGTATCTCAGTTTGAGGGTCAGTCTTCCTTCCCAGCCTTTGGGACCACAAAGAGCATTACTCCTCCATCCATGTGGTGTCAATATGGAATATCCATAACAGAGAAGACTGAGGAAAGAGGAAAGAAATACAAGGTGAGAAGCAGAAGAGATCAGAAGGAAACTGCTCTTTTCTCTGGTTTCCTACCAGAAAAGGGATCTTTTTAAGATCTCCACAAGAATACCTTTTAACCTCAGCTGGGCTCCAGGCCTATTGCCCAGTAACTTTGCATTGCTTGGCCCCAGATCACACAGGGAGATACAGAGCTGCACAGGTCCCACTGGCTGTTGTTCCCTCTCCCATAAAGGTGAGAGTTTTGGCTCCCTGAGGTCTGCCACCATGACACATGGCTGTCACACACCAGCTGTTTTTAAGAAAACATCTTTAAAACACCTCCTGCTTTGTTTTGTTTTCCTCTGACTTCTTAAAAGCTCTAAAAAGCTACTATGTTTATCATGTGCAGTTAACCCATCCACTGGCTGACTGGTTGTTTCACTGTTTTGTTGCCCAAGTCCTCCTTTCTTCAAGCATCTTTATGACTTTATGACTGAATGAGAGTTTTTGCATTGCTTCCCTGCCTGTACACTCTCTGGAAAGGCTCCAGATCTCTGAATGTTGCAACCACATGAAGAGCAAGCCAGTGATGTAACCTTAAAGAGGAGCTTTTTTGCAGTTAAGATGGGAAATCTTTTTGTTCCATCCTGGTGTAACATAACAGAGTTCCAGTGAGCATAAAAAGTAGTGGTGCAGTAGCCAGTAGTGCTTCAGCCTCTTGTTATATCTTAGTATAATGATTGTTGCTATAATTATGAGGTATAAATGAGGTTATTTGGGATGGTGTACTTACAAGGCAAGCATAAAATTCTAAATTAAAAAAGTGTTTCCAGATACTCAGTGAAATTAATGGAAGGGAAAGAATAGTGGTCTTTAATTATTTCAAACCCAGACTGTTAAGGCAGATGTACATCATCAGTCTTCTAGGAATGTCCCGGGGACATAGCCAAGACGGAATTTTTTTCCTCCTATCGTAGCTTATTTAATATCTGCACTAGTGCACACGCAAGAAGATGATATGAAACTTGTGCTTTTTTAGTTCAAGTCCCTGTAAATGACTCCCCCTTGGAGATTGTTAGAAATGGAATGAGGCTGTTGTAACACATGGGAACCAGCACTTCAATGCATGTGCCAGGAAGGCAAAGGTGGATTGACCCTTTCTGTGTTAAGTCAGGGAAACTATGGGGTTGAGCTGAGCAGTTAGTGGAAATAAAAAGAAAAACTAATTCCAAGCAGGCCCCAGTGAGCATGTTTTTATCCAAAAAGCAATCAGAGAGAGGAATATGACCTACCAGATGGAATTGCTGAGGCAGAGGTGAAAGTTAAAAACAACAATAACGAAACCTGATCAAGTATAATTTTGACAGAACAAAGACATTAGATAGAAAAGGCCCCAGCAGGCGAGTTTGGCTCATCCTGAGCCAAATATTTCTTTTGCTTTCAG
Organism: Cyanistes caeruleus; assembly: GCF_971803275.1. Taxonomy (NCBI): domain Eukaryota; kingdom Metazoa; phylum Chordata; class Aves; order Passeriformes; family Paridae; genus Cyanistes; species Cyanistes caeruleus. The sequence continues at coordinate 91,041,217 of NC_141701.1, forward strand.
AAGACCCCTGGAGAAAGCCATATCACAGGGCCATAGGATCTTGAGGCTGAACCAGGCTGAAAGCTGCAGTGCCTGCAGACCTGTGGTAGGGCTGAGGCTTGCTGGCAGCAACCTTCCTGGGCTGGTGGGAAGGGCTGCTGTGCCTCTCCTCTTTACCAAGGCCTCTGAAAAGAGGGACTGGGGGTGCTGGGATCTGAGTCCCACTCCAGTTTTCCCTGGTACAGTATTCCACAGCATTGCCCCTATTAGCTATTGGGAAATTCTGTGGAGAAACACCAGACTAAGGACTTAACTCTCAACCCTCCTTTTGCTGTAAGAGGTATTTTGTGTGCTGCATGAAATTTACCCACTCTTTATGACTCTCAATGCTGCCCAACAGATATGAAAGACTTAATGTAATAGAGAATCTGACCCTCTCTGCCTATGTATTTTGGTTTGTCTTTTAGAGCCATTAATAGTTGACGAATTCACTAGGAAATCTAGAAAAACAAACTGGAGCTGCTGTGAGGAGAGTGTGATGGAAATAGAGGAGCATGTTTTTAAAATCTGCCAAATGTTTGGCTTGCTGTTGCTGTTTTGCACTTTGTGTCTGGTTATGGGAGCCCGGCATGGACTGCAGGAGCACATAGGGGGACTGAGGAAGTCCTGGCTGTGCTGGAGGAGGTGGCAGGAAGTGGAAGAGTGAAGCCACAGCAATGTGCAGAGCTCTGTCAGCTCCGTAATAACGGGGCTGTCTGCTTGAGCTTGGCTAGATACCAAGTCAAGGTTTTATGGTGTGAGTTCATCTGCTGGCTTTTCCCTGTACGTGATGTAATGCTCTCTGTGAGTGAGATATTTATTACACCCAGCTCTGTAGTGGATACGTGCAGTCAGAGCCAGCCTCAGGAAAGTTTGGAAAGAGCTTCTCGATCTTTTTTGCATCCTTTCCGCTGACCTATGACATAACTGGTGGGTTCCCTGGCTCCCTCCCCGCTTCCCTCCCTCGCTGTCCCAACGCTTGGCCAAACTGTCTTGCCTTTATCTCCTCTCGCAGGCTTCTTGACGAGTCACAGGATGATTTATGCCCCGATAACTTCTGCTTTTAGAGGCTGGGCTAATAAAAGCAGCCTTTTCGAAAACAACTTTTGCGGGAGGCGTGGGGAAACCCACCCATCATCGCACTCAGCAGGCGAAAGCACCATGGCAGCAGAGACTCCCGGGAGAGCAGGGCCAGGGGCCGCCTCCCTCCCCATCCTCACCTGGCGCCCAAAGCGATGTGGTGCTGGGAGGATGGGTGGGAGGAAAGCCTGGGCTGGAGAGTCCCAGCAGGTGAAAGAGTGCAGGGTGTGCATCACCCATTTCCCTTGTCTCCCTGTCCCCATATGCCAGGCTCAGCATCCTGTGGAGCTGGAACCTGGTGTGCACCTCAGCAGCAGGTGGGGGGAGCAGGGCTGCGTGTTTGGGATGTTGGTGGTAAGGTCTGTGCTTTGCTAAAGGAGGAAAATATTTTATCATTATGAAACTGCTTTCAATATTTTATCTGCAAGCTTCCTCAGTGCTGGGGCTGCAAGGAGGCCAGGGATGAGGCAGGCAGCTGGACCTGTGATCCCACTGCACCGACCACAGCACTGGGCATGCCAGAGCTGCAGACACACACAGCTCCCTGCCCTTCATTAACTTCTGGCCTTGAGGTTTACCCCAAACCCCCCAAAGGCGCTTCAGCTGCACCAGGGAGGCAGGCGGCAACCTGCCCCTATGCAGCGGGGCCAGCAGTGCAGTGGGGCTGCACCTGGGGACATCTGCGCTGGCGTTACAGACCTGCCCAGTTAAATGCTGCTGGAACTCCAGCCTAATGGCAATCCACCCTGGAAGTTCAGATGTGGGCACAGACTGTGTTTTTGTGTTCAAAGCACCATGGAGTTAAACCCTTAAATCAGCTCCCACTTCAAAGCACTCCCACTGTAATTATAAGACCAGAAGGATGAGGTGGGCACAGGCAAACATGGAAAGCATAGGAATATTTTTGCAAGATCTAACATATTTAAATGTTTCTTATGGGGTGAATTTATAATTTTGTTTTTATTTTTCAGCTAGGAAAGAGAAGATTTTCCTCTGACTGCTTTATTAATGTGGGCCTGAAACCATTGTGCATTTCTGAACAAAAGCAAGCAGTCCATGCCACAACTAAAATCAGCACACTGAGTTTCCTGAGTTGGAAAAATCATGAACGAATAAAAATCAGGTGTCAAAATGAAAGCTGAATCCATACCTTAACTGAAACCTTTTCAAATAATACAATGAACACAGAGCCAGAGAAAAATTTTGATTTTTGTAAAGATTTTTTTTGGTAGTTATTTTTTGTGTGTTGTATTTTGTTTCTCAGAACATTTTTTTCTTTTTATTTTTTACTCCTGAAAGACACGGTAGTACTTGCCTAAAATCCTAAACAAACTAATTAGACCTGAGAAAATATTCACAGCAAACTTTAGGTTTAGTTGAAACTTGCTTGGCTTCAGGTTTCTTTACAGTCTCTAAGCTCAGCCCTGGTTCACTGGGAGGTTCGTGAAAGACCATGAACTTTTAGAGGGAACATGGACTGATTTATGAGTCTGCCTGAAAATCCATGTGAAATTTGCCTTTCGCATGACCACAAAGCAAAAATATCTTTTTCCCCCCTCAACCCCTTCCTGCAGTACTGGATAAACACTGATGTGTTTTATCTCCTGTTTCTGCATTGGGTCTTCCCAGCACAAACAACATCTTGCTTGCTTTTTTATAATAATAATCACCAGTGGTACTAACAACAAAATGTTCACAGCTCTGGGATTAGTACTTGTTGCCTTGTTGCTGCTACCATGAGCAGGATGAAAGTGATGCTGATTTTGGTTTATTTTAACTTGATGTTAACAGCTGACAACACTGGGGCTGCACAAAGGCCTCTCAACCTCTTGTGACACATGCCAGGTTGCAGGAAGTCATGCTGCTGTTGCATCTGGTTGCATGCTTGGGGGTGGGAATGGCCAACCATGCAGGGTGCTCACTGCAGTGCAGCCCCACGGTCCTCTGCAAGGACAACTGTGGCACATCCAGTGAAAGGTCTAGGGGAGAAGGGCCACCGGTGTTGGGCTTTTCAGGTTACTTTCACAGTCAGTATCTCCCACAGGGTTGGGTCTCTTTGTACTCTCACTACAGGAATAGTGCAGTCTTTTGTTAGGAATAAGGGATTCCACAGCTTTTCTTGTCTCCTGCACAGATGCAAATGGTTGGATATTGACCTCACATCTGGATGTCTTGTTTCTCCATTTCCAAACCATGTGAAAGACTTTATTAGTCATCTGCAGGCACCAAGACCTACCCTGGGCACAAGACAGCCCATCCTCTTTCAAGCAAAGGGCACCTCTTCCCTTCTCTGCGCACACCAGCTGCTTCCTGCAGCAATCTTTGCAAACACAGACACTTCTCAGATCGGAGAGGCAGCCGTGTAGGGCCTGGTCTCCATGGATTTGGAAGCATCCTGCAGTGCCAGGCACAGGGGCTCATCTTTAGAGTGCTGTAGATAGCCCACAAAAAGTGCCATGGAAAGTTCCCACCTGGCCCATGTTGCCAGAGAGGAAAGGGCAGGATGCTGCAAGTGGAGGGACAGCAGACTGCAGTGGCTTCAAGACCTCTTGAAAGGTGTTTGGCACTGGAAATTCTTTGGAAAATTGTCTGGATACAGGAAAAGACCAAGTCTATCCCAAATGCACAGCTGAATTCCCCCTTATCACAAGGGCTGAGTTCTCCTTATTGTAGGGAAAACACAGGATAAAGAAAACATTGTAGATTTTTTTTTTAACCACCACATGCCTCATTTAAAGGCTAAGTTGAAAATTACTCTTCCAATTTGGAAATGCCTTCCTGTTTCACATTCCAAATTAATTTACAGTAAAACAAATTTGTCCATTTGTAATACTTTAGGGGAAACATTTGGAAATCTCCCAAGCATTTTGATTCAGCAGATCTGCCTTATCTCTTTCCCTTTTCCCCATCCTCAAATTTTTGGTTGTTGATTTGTTTTTTTTTCCATTCCTTTATGAGGTGGGATAAATATTAAATATGACAGCAATTCCAATGGGACCAACAAAATGATTGTCACTCAGCTCTGCTCAATGGCTACTCCTCCAGCTCATATATCAGCCAGAAGGATCACGGCAGGGTTGCCTGGCTCATCTCCCTCTGTGGTTTGTCTGTGCAGATGATGTGGGTTAACCTGGGAGTCGAGAAACTGGAGCTGATCCTAGGCCCCTCCTGCACTTCTGGAGAGCACAGACGTGTGGAGCTTATAGGTCAGCTCACAGGTCATTTCCATTATTGGGGATCTTTCGTTAGGCAGGTCTTACTCTTGATATATCATATTTCTTCTGCTTGAGAGTTACTTATGTTACTCCACTGTTTATCACTTTGTGGTTTTATTTTATATTATCCCTGGCCCATAATGACTTATCAGGCTGTGAACACATAAAATGAAACCTGAGCTGCATTTTTTCTGGCAGAGCTGCAAACAGAACTCAGTTCACGGAATTTCCTGGTCCTATGAGCTTCATAAAGGTGTGAGGTGATAATTCAAACCAACATCTCACTTGGTCTTGTTGTCACGTGAAGTTAAAAATCCACCAAAAAGTTCACAGCCACTAAGGATTGGTCTTGAAACCATGACAAGAGGGTGCCAGAAGAATGGAGAAGTGAAGAGTCTCCAGGAACAGAATATTATAAATCCTTTTTTAATTAACAACTAAATGATCAAATAGATTCAATAAGAATTTGTAATACAGTATAAGGTTAAGTGATAACTTAGTGACAGTTGATGGAATGAAAGTATAGCCTAGAGTTACCTTAGATGAGCATAACACTAAAAATGGCACTTCCATGGAAATCTGTCTATGTAAATGATAATATAATGAACTGGATCAAGATTAGCACATGTGCATTAGGAATTTTGTCATATTGAGTGAAAGAAACCTACTTTAGGGACAACACTGAAAGTACAGTTGCTTTGAGGGCAAATCTGTCTTCAAAAATAAAGGCTTGTAATATTGCAGAGAAAAAAAAGAGCAATTTCAGGCCAGGGAAAGCTGTTTTTTTATTTGTGTCTCCTCAAAATATAGGAGTGTTTTATGTCAGAAGAGCTTTTCCCAGTGGGAATGAATGATAAACTCTAATGGATAATAAATGCTGGGAGTCAGGAGGTTTTCAAACTTCTTTTATATTGTGCACTGCACTGGCTTTGAATGACTCACAATCCTTTACCCTTTTTGTTCCAGGGAGCACGTATCACCTTCCTACCTCTCCCATAAATGAAATGCAGTGGCAGAGCATTCAAAGTAAGACCCAGAGGGTCTAAACTGGAGGTTCAAATCTTACCTTGGATTTTAGATGAAAACCTGGAGATATCTGGCTGTTTGTAGGGGTCTGGTTATTTGAACTGGGAGTCAAAAGGCCTGGCAGGGATGTGACTGAGCATGCCATAAATTCTGCTGGTCTGAGAGGCTCACTGGCTTAGGAGAACCCTTAATCTTCAACACACAGCTCCCCTTTGGCTTACACAGATGTTACTTGCTGTAAGAACACAGGAGGGGATTTGGAGAACAGTGTTCCCAGTCACTCTCATGAGAATTTGGATGTGGGAGCAAGGGGGGAGATCCTGACTTGTGCAATCCTTCAGGCCCTCTATAATGTCCAGCAGAGGGTTCCTGATGGAGACCTCCCTAAGCTGCACTTTGGGAATGCCTGTCCCACACCATCCATACACTGTCGTATCTTCCCCACTGACCTCAGCATTTGCTGTGGTGCCTGGTGAGATCCACAGCCATGATGACCTTCCCTGAACAGCTGAAATTAAATCCTCCTGGGTCAATCCTTACACTCATAAGATCTCCAAGGGACTAGTGAATGATGGAGAGGTTTTGGCCACATCCAGCATCCTTGTGAAGCAGATGGCAAATGACCATGAAGGAGCACAGGAAGATGTGAAAGGTGTGATCCTTTCCCTTTCCCTTTCCCTTTCCCTTTCCCTTTCCCTTTCCCTTTCCCTTTCCCTTTCCCTTTCCCTTTCCCTTTCCCAGAGAACTATAACAGGACAGCTGACTGAATCCAGGCCCTCATAAATGGAGATGTCCAAATTATAGTCACTTAAAAAAAAATAAAAATATATATATAAGCACAACTGTATCTTTTGCTTCTGCCAGCTCCTGACTGTTAAGTGAAGATAATAAATGCTTTCTCACTTTATAGAGCAGTATGACACTAAATATATTTTCAAAGGTGTCTCATGGAACAAGGATGACTGCCACAGTGAGAAGAAAAAAAAAAAAGGCTTCCTCATCAGTTTGTATCACCTTTCTGTAAACTCCCTTAATAGCTGCTGGAAAAGTGCCATCACTTCACACATAGGCTACCAAATAAGAGGAACCCCCTCCTTGCTAAGGATCCAAGTATACTTCCCTTCTGCAGCCTGACCCAGGCCCCAGCCTTGCCTCTCCCAGGGGTCAGCAGTGACTCAGTGGGATTTTCCCCTCCAAGGTTTGGGAAGGAGTCAGCCCCAGCTCGACATTCCTTGTGGGAGCACAGGTTAAATTAGTTGGCCTCTGGTTCCTCCCACACTGCATAAAGCTGCCTAGGTCATTCTGCTGCTTTGGGGAGGGCTCTGACGGGAGTGTACCGAGCACAGAAGCCTACGAGGTAAGAGAAAATAGATCCCTCCTTGGCATCAGTTGAATATCACAGGAGATTTGTTAAATCTGTGCATAGATTTTCCTCTTATGGAGAAGCGCTCAGCCTCACTCTCCTTTCTGTAGATGCAGAAGCTGCTCACCTCCATGGGATGGTGCCAGGTGGGTGAGTGATGCCGGGTGGGCGCAGGCATGGGGGCAGTCGGTGCCTGACTCAGCAGCAGGAGTGCGAGCAACCCCGCTCCCTCTCACACGGCCCCGTGTGCGGGAGGGAGGGAAGGGGGAGCAGTGCCAGGATGGTACTGTCTCACTGTTGTATGCCTCATCAAATGGCCTGCTAAGCCAACCTCCAGGGCTATGAATTCCAATCAAGAGAAGGTTGCTAAATTGAGGAATGTAAAAGTAATGAGATAACCCTTGCTGCTCCCCTGCATGGTGTTGATAACCAACCTTGAAGTATCCCAATGCCGCAGAGGCAGGAGAGGGTAAACGGCCTTGTTTAAGAGAGGAGCTGATAAAGGCCAGGGCAGATGTGCTTCTGCCCTCTCTGTAGATGGTACCTGGAGGTGCAGAGGTGGCTGGCCAAGATCAGCAGCCTTCTGCCTACAAATGCACCTTTGTCTTGAAACAGGGATGTTCCTTTGTGCAGAGAGCCTTATGGGCTGCATGAAAGCACTGAGGCTGACATGCCGTTGTTGGGTCAGAGACAAGGCTGAGACCCTCTGTGTGCACCACAACCTCCTGAAAGTGCTCTTTGGAGTGGCACAGCCATGCTGAGAGACCCCACTCTCCATACATACTACGCATACTCCATGCATACTACGGGCTCATGGCTCAGCAGTGACAAAAGTTTGGACTCCTGCTGCTGTGGAGTACTGGCAGGTGCCCCAAATGAGGGCCAACAACCCAAGTCAAGACATTGCTCTTTGAAAACCTGCTGTCACCGCTGCTTGTTTTCATAATCCTTTCCCCTACGATAGTATAAACAAGCTGTCATCTATTTTTCAATGAAAAATACTTTTGCTTGGCTCGATTTCACATTGCACTGTTACTATTTGCTGTCACAGAAGCTGCTGCAGCTATAAATAACCTCACCACAAGCTCCTGTCATCCATAAGCCCAAGCACTCGCTTCAGAAGAGGCAGGCGAGATTAGGATCTTGTTTTGAAGGGTCACGTGTCCCGGCAGATGAATGGGTGCCATCACTGGGGTGCTGGCACCCCACGTGCCTGACCCTCCAGCTGGCTTCCTGGCAGAAAGTGCAGGGTTCAGAAGCCCAAATCCACCTTTCTTGTCACCCAGAAGGTGATGCTCACGTCAAGAGCAGAGGATGAGAACTGCCAGCAGCAATGCTTCACTTCCACGTCCCACTGATGGAAGCAGAGCAGTACTGCTGTCCATGGCCCTCGTGTTCCTGTCACTATCTTGCACACAGCTTGGGAAAAACATCCCAGGAAAGCCACAGTCCCACTGTCTCTGGGACCTGGCTGCCCTAGAGGGGGTGACGTGGCCCTCTCCACACCAGATGGGACAGAGGACTATCCAGAGGTGCTGTCAGAGCATGTATGTGTGCCCTAACTGCAGGAAGAGAGCCAAAGATTCAAGCTGTTGGAAAACTGCATTTTTCTGGGGCTTTTTTTGCCTTGTTTTTTTCCTCCAGATTTCCAAGTCAGACTAGTTCAGATGAGAGGATCAAATGAGACTTGGGTCTGGAGCAAGGAGAGAAGGGGAAGGCAGGCCCCATTTTGGGGTAGAACAGTGCAAGAGCAACATCCTCCCCACACATGCTTGCACTACTCTAGGTGGCTGCAGAGCCCCCAGACTGCTGAGAAACCGTGCACCTATCGTAGTCGTGTGCTTCACAGGCACCTTGCTCAACCTCTGGTGCCAACCAAGCGTGAGACACACTAGACAGGTTTCATACACTCCCCTCCTCCTGCAAGCATTTGCTTTGTTGTCCAGGGCTGTTGTTTTCTCTGCTCTGTTTGCTCTGCAGTCCTGCCTTGGCCTCTCCTCCGTGGTGACAGCTGCATCCTCCCTGTTGTGCTGCCACTCATGGTAAATGTGTGCCGTGGGCAGGGGACATGGTGTGACTTGCCCCAAGGTGGAATGATGTGGTTATGCTCATCCACATCATTGCCCACGCCAGAGTAAGTGCTCTGAGCTGATGATGCCCTAGATCGAGCTGGGAATGAACTTCAGAAAGGAGAGCTCGTTTTGACTGTAGGCTGAATGAATACAGTGACTCATCTCAGTTCCTAAAAGCAGAGAAATGTTTGTTTCCATACAATGTGAAGATGCTTTAACTCAACCTTCAAGGTCTCTGGCTGAGGTTTCACATATATTGTTGGCTGCTGCTGAGCTGGATAGGTCCCCCTCCTTCTCCTGTCCCCAGGCTCACAAAGTCCTGTCCCTGCCCTGATGCATGTCTGACCACCGCAGTGAGCTGACACGGGAAATTTGACCTGGCAAAAATTGTCCCCTTCCTCTTTATTTTCTGCAATCTCCTTTTTCTGTTGGTTTAGCTTTGGTATCAGGCATGAGGTAAAGGAGATTGAGGCCTGTCCTGGGTGGCAGACAGCCTTTGGTTGGTGTAGCCATCACATGCACTCACTGTTCCAAAACAGGCACCCCACCATGTTGCTGCCACCTGCCCTTGCACAGTGTGCAGCATGGGCACAGCTGGCAAAAAGTGCTGCTCCCTCTTTGCCCAGGTCTCGGGCACAAGACCAGAGAGAAGCAGGCCTGTGGATTTATTCCTGAGCCCTTTTGTTTTTGTGATACTTTACTTTCCCAGCCAGACAGGATGAGAAACAAATACCACCAAAATATGATGAGAGAGGCTATTCTTGAAGTGTTTATAGCCCAGCCTCACTGGAGAATGTTTGGCTGCCTCCCAAGACAGCCAATTCTCACTGTGTTTCCAAGCCAGTTTCTGAACTTTCAGGCACTTACCCAAACAGAATCTGGACTTTTTGAAGTTTGCTTATCTCTGTTTACAAGGGCCTCCTGCAAGAGTAAGTCAGGGAAGGGCAGCCAAGGTCAGGGGTGTGAGGGGGGAGCAGAGCAGGGAAGCTGTGGTGAGCTTTGCATGTACCACACGTGAGAGCGGTAGCCCCGTGCAGTCTGAATGCCCAGCTCTGATCTGCCTGAGTCAGTGGTCAGCCTGACTGTATCTAACAGGTCTCATCGTTACAAGAAGCTTTTAAAAGCCCTTAAGTCTCTAAAGGATTTTTAATTCATAAAACTGAAAGTCAAAATGATGGCGAGGGGTGTGTGCCTGATTGAGTGAGTAGGGGATGGACGGAGCTGGAGCTTCAGACCAGCACCCTCCTGCAAATGCAAAGGTGTCAAGATGAAAGCTGTCAGCTCTGGCACACTTCTGCAAAATAGTGGTTGGTTCAGCCTGCTTAAGAAAAGAAAATGCTGCCCTCACCTTTCTCTTCCCTCTTCTTTTCCAGACAGTCAATTGCTACTTATTAATTTGGTGGAGATTCTACTTCATTAGTGCTGGAGAATAGCAAGGGTTTGCTAAACTCTCCTGGTTTTCTTTTTATTCCAGGTTGTTTCCTGAGATGGTATTTTGTGATTTTTTTCTGTTTGCTTACAGATACGGTGTGTGAGAGCTGTATCAGTTTAGAAGGAATAAAATCTAATCCAAATTATGGGTGAGAAATGAGCTGCGTGTTTTAGTGAACAGTCATGAATTTGCAGCCTGCAGAAGTACTCTAAAACAACAGTAACCAAAAGCTTGTTTTGCATATTTAAGGTGAAATACAAACCAATCAAGATAGGATTAAATGAAATATATGCTACTGTTGATAAAATTCTGATATATTAAAAAGTAACTTAATTGCATGCAACTATCCAATATCCTCAGCTGCCACTTTCAATTACTGACATTATTAGTCTAACACTGTTGTATTCAAAATGTAATAAAATATCTCCATTAGTTTGGGAGCAACCTCATCACTGAGAAAAAAAAGATGTTTGATAATGCACTGAGTGATCAAGCAAACACAGGTATTTTATTCTATTAATTGGCTATCAGGGCAAATGTCAACATTTTATGAGTAGCAAGCAGTGTCAATGTTATGTTTGTTTAAACTTATTGCTGTTTAAACTGACTGAGCAACAATAAAAACCTCTTTGTTTATAGATAAACATTTTTTCTTTATCCTACAGAGAGCTTGTTTTGTTTAGCATGTGCCATGAGCAAATTTCACTGTGTTGCTCCTAGTAAAGCATGTCTGTTTAATTCAAGTAAATTAAATGTAATCCTGAGATTAAGGAAAAAGCTGTATTTTCATTTGGAGCAGCTTGTTTTTTCTAGTTGATTTTGTTACAGTTTTCCAGTGTTATGTAAACAAATAGTTTAATCAGGAACAATAATGGGGGAAAACCTTAACTTTCCTTTTTCCTCTGCCGGTGGGAATAAATAACATATGTAATAAAGATACCGTAATTATGAAACAATACTATGCAAAGGATAACACAGTGATTATTTTCAGTGTCAGAACTGTGGCATGAGCCACAAAGTTCAGAAGCAAGATTGCAATTTCACAAATACTTAAGTGTGGCAACTGGCCCCACTGAAGTCAGAACAGTAATAAACAGGCCCAAAGGCTTCCTCCATGCAAAAACCCCAGCTGAGATAGTTGAGAAATCACAACTGATGTTGCAGTCTGCTCCCCACTTTTTGGATTTCAGTCTCTCACACAAGCAGCGTTGGTTAGCTGTATCCAGGCACGAGTACAAGTGCGTGCACGTGTGCATGTAGTCCAAAATGAAACAGTCTCCTGTGAGCACTTCTACCTCAGGGAAAAGATGATGGGAGTAGATATATATGACTGATGTTAGTCATGTTGCTTAATGCACTGGTGGGAGGCATCAAGATGCTGCTTAGATAAATGCCACGCAGGAACCCATGGATCTGAGCAATCCCTCAAGTTTTGCTCTCAGCGTTTCACATGAACCTGCCAAAAAGGTGCAGTCAGTGTGGTCACTTGTGACAGTGGGAATAGAGATGGATCATACTGAAACTCTTTAAAAATCTGAAGCCTGTAACCCAGTTCCTGCCAAATTTAGCACGGTGCATTGTGTGACAAGACACTGACTCAGAGGAGTTACTCATATGCTTGAGTCTTTGTGAAGTCAGTACCTTTCTGGTGACCTTCCAAAGTGTTGCCTTAAAAGCCACCTATTGTTAATTTGTGCATGCAGCTGTTCTGAGAAGGTTTTGCTGAAAGAAATTTGAATGGAAAGTGCTGTTAACATTCTCATGCCCAGCCCTCATACATCATTTCTGAGTATACTTCATTGCCACTTAAACACTGTGGTTAACTCATAGCTTTATCTACATGTTCTTGAAAAAGTCAGCACCTAAATTAAGCAACCTTTTCTAGCAGTGTATTGAATGGAAGGGGAAAATGTGCTTTTTAAACCTTCTGCATAAGTGGGAAGCAGGGCCTGTAATTTTGCATATGCTCCTAAACGAAACAAACATTTTATTTAAATTTTAAAAATATCTGTGTTGATTCTCATGTCCTGTGGTTTTGCATTAAGGTTTCATAAGCGAGCTTTGGGGTTTTTTTGTCTCATAACAAAATGAAGTGCTAATTCTCTAATGCGGGTGTTTTTATGGATAGGTGTTTTCCTAAACAAATTAAATTGTAAAGATGGAGGCTGATGAAAAATAACTTTGCCTCTGACTCCCATGGTACAGCCTGTTTTCTCCAGACATCCATGGAGTCTTACAGGAAATCAGAAAATCTGGCTTGCAAAGCAATAAAGAAAGCAGCACATCCATTTTTTTTTTTCCCCTGGTCTATCAAACCTCTGTAGGAAGTAAAAATTCAGGTTTTTTTAATGAAATGAGCAGGATGCTTTATTTTCTAGACTGTTATGTTTTATTTGAGTTTTTCATTTAACTGAGGTGTCCTTAAACAAAGGCACCCTGTGTCCAGGGTATCCCAGGGTGCCAGACCTCCCTCGCTGAAGTGCTCCGCAGAATCTGAATAGCAGTTGTTTTCACTCATGTGCATTAACTCTGTCTTTGAAAGACATATGCCATGTCAGCACTCTACTATTGCCTCCCATCCATTTGTTTAGAGATTAATCTTCCTCTTTGACAAAGGTAATTTTTAAACTTCAGAGCCGGGCAGCCCCTCTGCGCTGTGATGCGTTGCAGAGGACGTGAGCTGACGCCAAGCAGCAGAGGCTCCACGGAGTCGCAGCCGGTGCCCAGGGGACAGGGGAGGAAAGTGGCATTGCCCAGGCTCAGCAGAGCTGTCACAGCCCCCCTGGATGAGGGAAGCCAGGAGGGAACCAGCCTGGAGGGCCAGAGTGGAGCTGTGCTGCCAGCTGATCGGAGAGGAGAAGGAAATGTGCTGGTAAAAATGCCAGAGTCCTGCTTGAAGCTGCATTTTCACCACAGAGAAATGATGGGCCCATTTCCCTCAGGACCCTTGTTAATTGGTTTTGTTTAAAAAGAATAAAAAGCAAAGTGCTGACAGGGTATTGTTGGCCCTGCGTAATCAGGTTTTAAACATGTTTTAAATCAGCTAAGAGAGCAACATAGATCCTAGATTCATTCCCTTCCACTTTGTGTGCCCCGGGAAGGAGGGAAAGAAAAACAGCAGAGCCAAACTTACTAGTAGATTTTAATCCTTCCTGGAGTTACTATCAGCTAGGCTTCTGCTACTGTTTACCCAGCTGAGGAGTCTTTAAATGGGTGTCTCCATTTGCAAGGATCTCATCCCATTGTGAATATGGCAATGACTAGACAATGAGGCTGTTACAGAAGAAAGATGAGCTGGCTGCAGCCAACAAATCTTGCACTCTCCATTTACAGGGCTATAATTATCCAAAGTTTTAAAACACAATGCTATCTGCTGAAAGGGACCATCTGGGTGAGGACCAAGACATCCCAATTAAGTGATTGATAAGCAGCTCATGTGCTGGAGGAGCACACACCACCCATACAGTGCAGTTCTAAAAATGCCACTTGCGTTAACAACCATCTTTAGGAGTTTGAATGAAGCATGCACTGTGGGAGGGAGGAGATCAAGTGTGTTTGTGTGATTCAAAGTGAGGCAGAATAAATAAGATCAGCCTCCAAAGCACAGTGAAAAGTGTTCTTTGAGCTGAGGTGCAGTGGCAAAGCAGTGCACATCTGTGCTTTGCAGTCTCCTGTGTGAGGGCCGTGATTTTGTCCCAGGGGTGTTGCGAGGAAGCATTACAGAGGGGAGGGAGAACAAACTTCTGCTCACAGGAGGCTTTTGCCTGCTAGGCATGAGAGCAGGTTGTCCGTCAGCCTGCATTAAGTGATGAGTGCAAGCTTGAGGCTGGGACTGGAGAGAAGTCTGTGCTGGTGTACTCCATCCACCACACACTTCGACTTTGGCCTTGCCCTGCAGTTCATTTTTCCATCTGCAATGAGAGGATGTCCATATGTCCTCCTGTTCTCGACCCACCCGTCTATTTTAAGTTTTAAGCTAAGCTCAGCTCTTGCAGAACGCACATACAATACCTGACTCAGGGCCAGTGTCTTGTGTGGCACTTTGTTGCACCACAGCAACAGAAGATACAGTTTTTCCCCCTAACACCTTCTCAGTATGGATCAATACTCCCTTGCATCTCTTCAAAGCAATAACTGGCACCCTGGGCATGGATATGGTCAGAAGTGTGACTCAGAGTGCCTGCAGTAAAATAACACAACCAGCTACAGCTGATTTGCTCTTCAACAATTGCCCACTGTTGCCATCCCCAGGTTATAAAGCCAGATGGGAGTTTGTGTGATAGTCTAAGATGAACATAAGCCTTGCCTTGATTAATTCTTTTAACTTCCAAAATGGTCCATCTTGTGTGTAAGATGTATTTATACATGGATATAATATTTTGCCTCTGAAGCTTGAATCTTAGTTTTTGTGCTGCTGCATCTAGCCACACCTTTGAGATTTTGTTCTGGCCTGTGGCCTCTCTTCTAAATTTCTCTTTGGCTATTGACTCACCCCATCCACATATTCTAAGAACTGATTGAGGCACATGTATTTTTCAAGTAGATTTATTTTCCAGTGCTTTACTGTGAACCCATCTTGATTTACCAGCAAAGTTACCCATATATGAGCATTTAAATGGGATGTGGCCTTTATTTTCTGGAGTACATGTGACTGCATTTTTATGATATTTAAATGCTGTTTTGCAGGGGTTACCATGTGACTTGTCATCTTCATTTGTGCATCACTTTCCCTAAATTTTTCTGCAATCTTCTCACGTAAGGTTTGTTGTCTTTTGCTGTCTTGCCTGCCTGGCAAAGCCAAATAGAAGGACAGGAATCCAGGTGGGTCTTAGTCGAAGCAAACCCTTGTTTTTCCAGCAGAAAAGGACCTGGGAATGCTGGCTGACAGCAGGTGAACATGATCCAGCATATGCTCACATGGCCAAAAGGCCAATGGCATCCTGGCCTGTACCAGCAACAGTGTGGCCAGCAGGAGCAGGGCACTGATTGTCCCCCTGTACTTGGCACCAGTGAGGTCACATCTCAGATCCTGGGTTCAATTCGGGTCACCTGTGAAAGTGAACATTCTGTGATGATTTTAATCAAGTGATGAGATTAAGTCACCTTGAACAAAGAGGTCTGCAAGTGTAAACATCACCAGAACCCACATCACTGAAACAACTGGTGAGCAAGCCCGTGTGGCGTAACCCTCTACTGCCCAGATGTAGTTCAGGGCTTTGGGACTATTCCCAATATGTGTGGGGGTTGTATGGGCCAGGCTGTGATGGGTTGGCTCTCTCTGCCCTACATATCCTTCAGTGCTGTCCTGGGGGACCTTACATCTTAAAGCTTTGTTCTGTGAAGCTCTGACGCCACGCTGCCATGTATGCAGCACACACCCACGCTGTGAAAATACTTCTCTGGGAGGCAGTAACACTCCCAGCACTACCAACATTTTGAAGTAATCCCACTCCTCACACACACAGCAGAGTACGACCCAATGTCAGAGGGCTTCCACAAGGTGTCTAGAAGCCCCATGGGCCTGTTAATGTTGCACAGGTCCCTGGCCTCTTTATATGTACCAGCAGAGGTGACAGCTGCTATAGCAGCAAATGAAGTTTAGAGAAGGTAAGTTCTTTGGCAGCCATGCCCCAGATTATTTAAGAGCTTAAATGCCAAGGTACTGGATGCTATTTTACCCTAGGAATCATCAGAAACCTGGCTATAGATCATGACTATACAATACACTCTTTGTGTGAAACAAGGCCTGATGTCAGTATCAGGTGCTAAAAGATGTTTCTGAAGGTTGACTGAGTTTAACAGGCTTTTACAATGCATTGCATTAGTTTAATCTGCAGGTGACAAAGTCATTGATGAAGTGCCCTGAGACCAATAAAAAAAGATCACACCTGTTTGGAAAGCCAGGTGTAAAAATACAACCATATGCAGAGCTGGGGCCTCAATGTTTGAATCAGCTTTAGGAAAACTCCAGTGTCAGAATCTCAAAAAACGATGTAAGATCTTCACTTGAGGAAATACACAGGACTGCTGCAGCATCTCCTAGAAGTTCCTTTCTTCAACTGCAAGCTCTATTTTCATATGAAAGATGCAGCTGCTCCTGTCCTCCCACCAGTCTTTCCTGCCAGCCTCGCTGAGCTGGAGCGATGTCAAGACCACGAGTTCCTCAAATGATAGAGTAGGCAGGAGCTGCTTTGCACCCCCTTCATGTTCATCTCCAGGTCGGTATATCTTCATGAGAGATATACTGTAGCCAAATAAAAGGTTATTTTGCTCCTTAAAAAGATACTAGATGGTACTCAATGGCACTTCTGTTACAGGAACTTGAGGCTTGATTTTCTTTTTTCTTTTCTGTAAAACTCCTTTGCCTCTCAAAAAGGCAGGAGAAAAGCAACTGTAAAGTCAAATAAAATGCCAGCTATACCTCACTGAAATATTAGTGTCTTTGTTTCCCTCTTGACCTAAAATAAACTTAATATTCTTAACTTAATACCAAAAGTGGAATGGTTGATTCAATTGGATTATGCTGTTATGGAGGAATATAGTATTTTTCTTCTTGATTCAATTGTTGGACTTTTCTATCTTCCAGTGGTAAAAACATTTGAAAACAGAGAATTTTCCTCATAGTGAGATGTGGACTTAAATTACAAAGTTGAACCTAAAATATTTCCCAGATTCAAGGTCTGGGAGCTAAATAGTGGGAGTTGGTTAAATCCTCCTAGTGAAACTGGAATTTTAGATATTTTAAATATGAGTTTCATGCAGCAGTCATAGTATTTGCATCCATTCCATCTGCATCATTAAAGGCTTGCTGATGAGAAAGGGAGAAGTATCTGGGTGCCAGACTTCAGGTTTGTCTGCATTTGTCTGTCTTCAGCTCAGAAAATATCTAAAGCATTTTCTAAAGGCTCAACTGTGACCTGTCCATTCTTTATGAATTCAAGACAATTGCTAGGCAATTTCCTCTTCTGCTAAATAGTTTCTGTTCAGACAAAGCACAGCTATACTAGAACTTGAGTTTTTCCTAGGCTGCTTTCCCAGATTTGCCTCAGATCCTCTCTTTTCTCCAATAGTCTGTAATCCACCCTGTTTTATCTAATCTGATCCATCTTGGCCTCAATGCCATGCTCATCCCATGGTTTTTGAATGTCCCATCAGCCTGACTTTGTTGCCTTTCTGGCCCCATGAGTCCCACTCCTTCAGTCAAGAAAAGCCTGGGACAGCTATCAGATAAAACAAACAAATTTGGCTTTGCCAGTTAATCTCCATGTAATCAGCCTGTCCTTCAGCTTGGTGGAGAAAAAAATCTTCCAAGCTGTGTCCAGGAGAAAAGGACAGGCCTTTGTGTCTTCCCTCTCCTTTGAGCAAGTTCTCAGGTGACTTGGCTACCTCTGGAGATGGAGGCAGCGAGCAGGCTGTGAGAACTACTGCCATGGCACACTCCTCTCCACCCTTTCACAAATTTGTCATCAGCTAAACTCAAAGCTGGACCTTCAGAAACTTCCCCCACTGGCAGCAACTGCTAGCGTTGGCCGAGCATGTGTTCATGTTTCCCTCTTGTGGTGTGCCAGATCTGGCTTAGTCTGGGGTCTTTTCACTTGTGCCAGGGGTGAGGGCTGGGCCAGCTGCTCCAAGGCTTCAGCTGGGTATGAGATGGTCTATGTGAAGAGCAGACAGCTGCTGGCTTTCCTGGTGGATGGCACTGGGGCTCATGAGGACCTGAGGTGCCTGCATGCATGCAGCTATGATTATGCAATGAGTTAATGCAATGAGGATATGATTTCTCAAGTGACCAGTCCCAGAAATATTAAGGTTCTCTGAATTTCCTCCTGGAAGTGACACCTGGGTAAAAGCGGTCCATCTGTCAGTTTGTCTGTTCTGACAAACACCTACTGAGCATGTCAGTCAAAAAAGGAGCACACTCAACGAACATGTCAATCTGACAGTCTGAAAATCATGTGAATGGTTGTGTGTGTGCTACTTAGAGCTTGAGCATGTTCCCACCTGGGAAATACCTTGTACTTTTGAGGCTAAACGTCCACATTATTTGTAATAAATTAAAAAGCTGGTCAAACATTTCTGTGAGTCAAAGGCAAAAGTTGCCAGTCTTGTATTTCTGAGGTAATTTTGTCATGTAATAAGCCAAGACACTCTTTAATCTTTTAAGGAGAATGTCTGGCAAACATCCTTAGTTGATCTACTCTTTCCCACACCCTGCACCATGCATATGTGACTGGGAAGCTGAGGCACCCAGAAGTTCCTGCATGGAAAGGGTAATATTTCTACCAGTTATTTTAAAAGCCAATCACAGCTATCAGGAGTATACAGACAGATTAAAATATTCTTATTTCACTGAGAAAAAACAATGATTTGTGTACAGGCGATCCAGTTTGTGGCAAAGCTGTCAAGAGCTGAGGTCTAGGATGGGCATAGAGCATCTTGCTGTTTGTCACTGTTCAGTTCCAACCATCCACTAAAAATGCAATTGCCAGAAGAAATGCTGGCACAAGATGTAGAAAACAACCCTCTTGCTGTTATTTCATCAATTATTATTTCAGAGAGGGGACCATATAACTGTGGGGCCTCAAGAATAAAAAGTAACAGATGCACACTGGAGCAGAAGCATTACTGTTTGATTTATAGCACAGAAGCATTTTCCTCTGCTGCCAGGTGTCTCTTAAGTCTGAGCGCTTCCTGCTTTGTTAGATGTATTCTCCTGTAAACACTTTGTTGCTGCTATTACATTTTCCCATGCTGAAAGTCTATCGCAAAGCCTTTTTTTCTGAGGCATTGGCAGATGGCAATTAGCACCCTTCATATTCTTTCCCCATAACTTCAGCAGTTTTTTGCCTGCATCCACTTAACAGCTCCAGGCATGCCAAATCGCACGCTTCTGGAGGACTTGTTGCTAGTAGCAGATCTTTGATTCTAAATGCCTAAGTAGCGTCTGAACTATATTTAGAGCAAGTACATGCCTGCCTATTCATGATCTTTTGTGTATAGCCTGGACAGCTCAGTGCCAGCGTGCAGCATAATCAGCTTCTCCTTTAGCCTTCAAATTCCACAGCTCTTCAGAGAGGAAGGGAGAGGGGAAAGAGTGGTGGGCAAGGAAACAAGGATAGTAATTAAATATGACTTAGGAAAAAAAAATCCCTGAATAGCAAATTAGCCTTGCTGTTTTACTAATGTTACTGCTCTCTTCATAAAGTCCCAGGCATGTAATTACTGCACATTCATAACTCCTACAGACTTTCTAGAGAGTTACACCGTACTGAGTGAGGCTGTGAACATCAAGAAGTTGTCCTCATTTTCCTGGACTGCAAAGGAAAGAACCAACTACATTTCCTGCTTAACAGGATTTCCATTAACTTAAAAGGCAGGCACCTCTTAAAAAATTCCAGGTAGTTGTCCCACAACTTTGCAATGTAAGGACTAACAAGGACAAGCCTACAACAGATATAAGATAATAATTTGGCTTTGGCACTTACTGACTTATATAAATGCTCAGAATTTACATATTGTGAGCACCTGATTTTTCTAAGTCCTGTTTGTAGGTACTTAGTTCTGCAACATTAGAGCAAGGTGTTTCTACTGTGAGACACAGACAAATTCAACCAATTTGATCAAGTCACCCCAGGAAAAGCGGTAAATAAAAAGATGATCAAATTTACCTGTTCATTTACTAAGAGAAAAATAGGTGAATTTGAGTTTATGATTGACT
Source organism: Cyanistes caeruleus (assembly GCF_971803275.1). Taxonomy (NCBI): domain Eukaryota; kingdom Metazoa; phylum Chordata; class Aves; order Passeriformes; family Paridae; genus Cyanistes; species Cyanistes caeruleus. Next base: position 91,061,141 of record NC_141701.1, read on the forward strand.
GTACCACTAACTTTTGTCTCTCTTGTGAAAATGTCTCCATTAAATTTCTAACTTGGCACCTCTTCACAGGGAGACAACCTCTAAGTATTTTCCTTATAAGCCTCTTAAATAATAACTGCATCTTCCCCTTGAACTTATGTAAAATCAACAAAATAAAATACAAGACTAATTTTCTACTGAAAGAAAAATAGTTCATAAAACTAAGAAGGGACTCTGCTCCTGTTTGTCACAGTTAAATTTCATGGCTATCTGCATTTAACTGGTCAAAGTGAAACCTGAACCTGTTCAGATGTTCAGTGTGGGTGGCTGGAGAAATGAGTGAAGAGTTTGTTCAGCCACTGATATCCAGCTGTAGAGCACAGGCCCATCTCATGAAAACACAAAAATGAAAACCAACTGAACAGTGTGTACAATTGCCTGTAAATTGCACTACTAAATGAGAGAATATGATATGTTTAATGTTTTTACTTTTTCTAAATGCATTTGCTGTTGATTTGCCTTGAGAACCAGCATGGTAATTTCTTTTCCAAGGCACCATAGGTTCTCTTTGAGAGAAGTGTGACACTCTTTGCATGTTTCTGGTTATTCTGGTCCATTAAAAAAGGTTCTGTACTTCCACTGTTTTTGTGGTAGCATTGCTGCTAGAGATTCAAACTGTGTGTCTGACTTCTTCCCGCACTATGGATTGTAGGTATCAGCCTGTGCCAGGAACACAGGGCACTGTGCCTTCAGCTGTAACAGACAGCTGAAGTTTTTAATTCCCTCTGATCAGATGTGTGGGGTTTTCCAGCTGAAGGCAGGGGAAACAACCTGAGCTTGCACTTTATACTAGAGCTATCTTACCATTTATCCAATAGTTGTCACATTTGCTTCACTGCAAATTGATGCTCTGGGAATTAAAGAGGGAGGATTTCTCTCTAGTCCTTATTGTTGACAGTCCCTGTGGAACATGTCCAACTTCCTAGGGAAGGAGGTCACTTTCTTGAGTGCAGAGGGACTAAGGCTGTAACATCTCCTGCTGGCCATGTGCCATTTCCCTTCTGTCCTGCTTTTCTTGAGAGGAGTTCAATTTCTGTCTTCTCTATATTCCTCTGATAATATAATCTTGTTTGGAAGAGATAAGTATAGTAATTTCACTATTAAAATTGACTGTGTACAATTTTTTCTCTGAGAATCAGAAAATTGGACATGATTTCAGCAATGTGCTTTGGGAATGGTAGGCTATTGATTAATCCTCTGTCATACAGATTGTATTTGAAAACAACACAGGTCTATAATTCTTTTCTTGATTGACATTTCTGAAACAAATAAATGAGTTTTATTTGTGTTTTTGGACCAAGTGTTAAGTAGAAAATATTCTGGTGTTTTCCCAGGACTAGAAATCCACAGCTGTTAGGGTAGCAATGAAAGTGATTTTGTTTAAGTGATGTATGGCCCAAGATAAAGAAGTGAATTTGGAGCCTCAAAATGAAGTATATGGCTTGGTCCCATCAAGTATAATCAAGAATAAATTAAGTCCTCTTGGGTTTCTTTATCATTTGTCATTATTCATATATGGTGTGGTACTTTTCCTAGAAATTTTAGGTGATGGTGGTTGGAGTTTTCTTGCACAGATGCTTTGAACAAGCTCTAAACATTCAGAAATAGTTTTGTAAATGTACCCAATCCACCACATTATCTTGAGTTTTGCCTTAGAAGGGAGTGTATTAGCTGTTTTTCTGCAGCAAGCAGTTATAATAGTAGCAAAGCTCAAAGTTAAATTTCACAGATGAGACAGGTGATTTTATTATAAAACAAGCAGATTTTGCTTGCTCACACTCCCCTACTTGCATATTCACAAGCCTTTTGAACTCTTCGGGAGCTTACAGTGAGTAGGAACTTTTGTCTGTATCCTTTCCCACCAGTCATTATGGTTTTTCATAATTTTTCATCTCTGTGTCTGGGTGCTTAAAGCTCCAATCCTGTTCTCCATTTTCTTCATCACAGTCTCTTAACTGCTGTCCCTCTTTTTTGGCAGTCCATTGTTTTCTTTACCTGGATCTCTTCAGAAGTTGCACATGGCTGTGTTGTGATTTTGATGACCTGCAGAGCTGAGTACCAGCAAAACCTTCTGTCACTCCTTCTGCTGCTTTCCCACCTCACCATTCCCACTCATTCTCCACAGGCCAACCTTAACCCTTCTATTCCAGCTCTCTATGCTTTTGTGCGTGTTTTGCGTTTGTTCGGTTAAAAATTTGCACATAATTCTCTTTGGTACTGCAACACTTTTATGAAATAATGATGAATTCTTCGACTATTTCTAGCCCTTCCTTAACACTATGCCAATAATCCAGATTTCCAAATTAACTCTATCATAGGAGAGAGTGTCCTGGTCCTGATAAAAGCAGTCAGAAAACCCAGAAAGTGACCAGACCCTTAGAGTAGCTGCTTCAATGTTCATCCTTATGCAACTTGTTAATAGTCATCAGAATTGAGGCATATTTGGAGGTCCAAATGTGAGACCTGTTATCTGAATGGACTTTTGTCCATGTCAGAATAATAATGCTCTTTAGCATCCCTGATAGCTGGTCAACAGGTAAGTGATATTTTAGGTAGTGAAGTTGAAAGTGCAGAGCTTTGATAGCACACTTTTTATCCCCGGTCATTCTCAGGGCTAACACAAATGCAAAATGAGCACCCTTAAATAGAACTGAGCTCAGAATGGGAAGCCTTCAGTGTCTGAAATCTAATGCAAGTAACAAAATGTGCCCTGAGCCCACCCATCTCAGGTGGCACTGGATACCCAGCTGGAAGGAGCGAGCAGACAAAGGACCAGCTGCGTCGTCTGTCTAGTGTGGGGTTATATGTAGGGCTTTTTGGAGCAGGAGGAGGGGAGGTTCATCCATTATTAAAACACAGATAATAGAAACTTTATGCCCCACTGGTCTTGCATTAGCCAACATGAACTGAAAGATGAGGTCTCTGGTAATTCAGTGACTGGTACTCCTGAGACAGGCTCCCAAGTGAGGGGGAAGCAGACAGCACTTGTCTGTCTTATTCTGCCTGACCCCAACCACCTGAGAGTTCCTGCTCCTTCCCTAGCGATGGCCTCCTGTGACAGCTTCACTTTTCTGGAAGAATAAAGGTGTTAGAAAGGAGAAGAAGACCAGCATCTACACAAGCCAGGCCATGGCCACAGGATGCGAAGTCAGGCACAATGAAACAATCTCTATGCATGCCAGATCAAGTGCTTAATATAAAACACACCTCCAGCTCACTCCTCCAACAGTTACCCTAACAGCAGCACTATTCTCAAAAGGAAAGTGTCCCACAGGAAAGCTTTGTGCTTTCAGAGGGCTGGAAAAAGATGGATGTCTTTACATTCATTTCTTGAGGAAGAAACTAGGATGCCATGGGTTATTCTCAGTAAATAAGAGCAAGATGAAAAATCCCAGTTATTCTCTCTTTCTGGTGGCCCCATAACTTGATACGATACGGGCCTTTTTCCTATTATACCATAGGCTTTGAGAAACTCTACCCAATGCATAGCTACAAACAAGTAGAGAAAAGTATGCTGAAGCTAATGGGGCTAGCAATCCATGTCTGATGCAAATATTTGATGTGACAATAACAGCTAACACCCCTTTCCCCCAAAGAGAATGTCCAGGCAGCCTGCCTTGAAGTTTCTGAAACCAAACCAAAGGTCTGTTTGGGACACTCTGTAATTGTGGGGTGTTTGGGAATCAGGGATGGTTTTTTTAACATTTAGTGCAATGATAGACCAACATGTTTTCTCAAAGTGAACCATTCCATTTTGTCCCATGCCGGGCTAGATTTGTTTTGGTAATCTGTGATTTTGGCTAAGGTCCCAAACCACTGGAAATGCAAGCCCTAAGCAGATGACTCTTTATGGTAGTTTTGGATACCAGAAGCTTAAATAATGAAATCCGTATTTTTTTCTTCAGTAGGAAAAATAAAACCATCTGAATGGTATTTAAAACAAAAATAGATTGAGAATTTCATCTACTGCAAAATTTGAAATGTGTTTCTCTTACTTTGAATATTTTCAGATATGCTGGTTTCAATTATTCAGGAAAATTTGAGTCTGATGTTCAGATAGCAATATTTTTCACATATTTTTAGTTTCACAATTTTACTTAGGGCAGGGGAAGAGAATTGGAAGAAAACATATGCTTGTTTTTATTTTTTATTCACAATTCTCTTGTAAATGGCACAAGTCAAGCTCTGAGGTGGGATTCACTGAAATGTTGCATTAAGAGACATTAATCGTACCCGGTGTATATACATTAGAAACAACTACTATTTGAAGCATTTCAGGATGTAGAAACAGATCCCTCCCATATGATTAGAAATAGAAAGCCTCCCTTGTTCTCTTGGTGTAGGGTAAAATGGACTCCCACTGTTTGTCAGAGCATCCCTGAACACACACACTTTTCCTTCTCAGGAAAGTGTAAAGCCAGAGTGCAGGCATCCAGGGATATTTCTTTGTTTTCAGGAGAAGCAGAAATAAGCCCTATTGCCCCAGTGGGTCTTTCTTCCCGTCATTCTGTATCTCCCTCGAGTTCTGAAGGATATAGTATTTTGAATAATTTGCCTAATTTCAAGCTTCCTTTCCCACCACTCCCCCACAAAAGTGGCTCGTACTTAGCACAGAGATTGTGTGAATACGACTTTCTTCCAGAATGGATTTCTAGGTATTTCTCAAGAGCTATGGTTCATCTAAACTTCTTCCACTGATGAATTAAATATTGTGGCCACAGCCACGACATGGCTTTCATCCTTTGCCCAGTGGGAGACCTGAGCACATCGTGGCGGGCTTTGTTCTTGGGATAGAGAGGAAAGGGGGATTAGGAAAGTTTTATCTCTGTGTCTGTTGTTTCCTTTAGGTAATACTAATTTGTAATGAGTCACTTCTGAGAGGGTAAAGGAATAAATCTAATGCTGATCCTCAGGCCCTGCTGAAGATTATTTTCCCTGTGTTAGATGGCCTGTCCTAAAGGTCTATAGCTTGAGCAGTCTGCAGCTTCCCCCAGGAGGTAGACAGGGAAATATTACAGAGGAGCAGCTCCCTTCCATCTGCTTCAGGTAAGTCAGACTCTCACACTGAGGCAGTGCCCTGAAAGGGCTGACAGATCTGATTAGAAATTGCATGGCATGTGATTTTACAGACCAGCCAGCAGGTTTGGTTGCTGCCCTAGCCAACGCTGGCAAGAAAATGTGCCATAACGTGGTGCACAAAATGTATTTTCAGGTGGGTCAGGAGGTACTTGATCAGCAGAATGGCCATAGTTTGTGGGTTAGCCAGCAAAGGTGTGTTATTCACTCTGTAAGAGGCTGCCTGAAGACAATGAAGTCACCATGGACTCTGAAAGCCTCCTGAATTACCAACTGGCTCAGCCAGCCATGCACAGATAGTGGTGGAGGAACTGGCCCAGCCACCTGCACCCAGTGGGGTGGAAGCTTGCTGGGGCCTTGTACTGCTGGCAAAAGTGCTGTCTGTTCCATATAGTGTGTAATGGGTTGTCTGCCCTTTGTGAGCCCTTCCACCCAGCCAAGGGGTGAGCTGCAGGTGGCAACAGTGGGGAGCATGCTTTACTTAGTGTCTCTGGGGGATGTTATAATGTTCATTTTCAGCCTCTACAATTTATTTTACACCTTGTATGTTATTTCCAAAGGAGAAAAAAATGTTGGAAAGTATTTAAAACAAGAGAAAGGCTAGCCTTGAAATGTGGAGAAGTCACAAAGCAAGGAGATAAACATCTTGGGAGGCTTTGTCAAGGCTGCCTGTAGCTTGGGCTTGGTGCAGAACCAGAGAAATCAGAAATGGTAACAACCTTGTTCAGTCCTTGTTTCTTCTTCCCCTTACAATGGAAGAACTACTTCTTTTCTCCAGCTTCATCCTTTAGCAGTGCATTTGGGTGATGACAAGCAGATAAATCCACAGCAGAATATTTTCTGTGAGCATCTCTGCCGTGCAGAGGAAAGTCCACAATACCTATGGAGTCTGTGCTGTGGGTACTCACCTGCAGCCAGCATCTGTGACCTGCAGGTTCACTCAGCTCCCTCTGCAGACACCTGGCAAGGAGTGGCATTCAGCCACTGCCATCCAAGGGGCCCATCTTCAGAGCTTCTTGTCAGCAATTCCCTTCAGCTGGCCTGCAGTTCAGCTCAAGCCGTTCTTTCACATGTTTTTTTCATTTATGCAGTTACTGGGGAAAAAGCAAAACAAATTAAGTTGGCCTGTTTTCCCCAGATTGAAAGGTGATTAACCAACACCAGTAGTTGCCAAGCAGGTGTATACATCAAAGATGATACTACTGTAGAGAGAAGCTGCCATTGTTTCTGATTAGTCCATATTTTTAGTATCTTTTCATGTGATTCATTAAGGACAGGGTCTTTTCCGTGTGCATGAAATTTCCTTTCATAAGCAGGTGATATTTTTCCACAGAATGAAGGCCAATTCTGATCTCACTTACACCTGTGTAAACCAGGACTCACCCCACTGGAGCCTCTTCATCTAATCTAATCTGCCTGTTTTCAAGTGTGCTGGTCATTAGGGTATCTGAACACCCATGCTTATCCCCAGACATAAACTGATGTCACTGGGTTCAGTCTTACTCGCCATGCCCTGTCCTTCATATATAATTTATCAGCCAGAATGATGTTAGGTGATTTGCACTCTGAAGTAATCATCAGTCAGGCAGCAAGATGATGGATAGGTGGAGGGAGAGCAGATGGTATGAAAGATTAATCAAAAAGCAAGAGTCCGTGCCACTGCTGGTCCACAGCTAAAGATCCTCTTGGGTTTGAAAAATGCTAGAATAATGGTGAGGTATTTGTCTCCTGAATTTGTGCTATTACTAGGAAATCCTTCCATGCTGCACAGCTCTGGAAAGGCCAGGTGCTTTTCTGTGAGCTCGTTGGGACAGATCTTGCCCACGAGCATGGCTGCGTCAGGGCGGCTTGGCCTCCATCATTTCAGCAATGTTACCTTCTCCTTTTCCTGCCTCAAATACCGTTTTCTCTGTCACAAACACCGTGCCATTCCTCCCTAGCCATCTTTTCCCATTAATTAGTACTGATGTTTCCCATGCACAGGCCCCTCTCTCCCTTGTCAGGTCACCCCTCCTGCCTGTCTGCTTCCTCCTTAGATAGATGTCTCTTTTTCCATCACATCAAGTCTCTCACCTCTGGATAAGGGAGATCATCATTTTACTATGGCAGCTACTGCTCTGTTCCCTCTAGCAATGGCTTGTCCTATATCTCTCTGGAATCCAGATCTCCCTCTGTGAAAGATGCTTCACCTTTCCCTTTTGTGTTCCTTTGGTATTTTTTTCTACTCTAGTTTCTTCTTGAATCATGATTCCCCTCAGACAATTCCTCCTTGAAGGGTGGTATCCTGCAAGAGCAATTGAGTGTGAACAGAGGTGATTTTTCCTGCCAGAAGCCAGAGTAGGCCAAACGCCAGGCTGTAGCCAGGCTAAATGGAGGAAGGATGAGGCTTAGAACAAAGAGCTAGGAATCCAGTCCCACCATCAGCATCACTGTCCCCACTGCCACCACAAAAAGCAGGGTGGAAACAGAGGCTGATGCTGTGAAACTAGACCTGGCCATGAGATTTACGCAGGACCTGAGGAGAACTACTGAAGCTGGTGACAATAAAAAGCTGAGAGTGATGTGGTACACTAGATATGGTACACTAGACCTCAACCAGTGAGGGCTGAGCATGGAAAAATAGAGGGGATGGAAAAGTGTGGATCTCATACCTATGGCCCTGACCATTAACTCATCACTAAACACTGCAGCAGCTGCTTTTTCTGCAGCTTCTGGACATCGGTGTCTTTTTAATTGCTTTCATGCAGCCTCAGCACTGTGGCATGCTTGGCTGATGCCTTCAAAGAATGTCTTCACAGCACAAAGGGCAATAAACTTGAGGACCATTACCTGTATTGGGCCACTCATTCCAGCTCTGTTGGACCTCATACGCATTAGTCTGGGCCAGGAGTGACTATAACTCAAATTTATTTTAAATTGGAGCTTCTGGTTTTGCAGGAACTTTTTTATTGCCACAGGCAAGAAGAGGGATGGAACAGCGTTCTCTCCTTCCAACATAAACCTGTGCTGGGCAAAGCCCACTGTGTGCTGGCTGTGTAATCCTCCTGCAGAGCTTCCTGTTCAGCTATTTAATTTGATTGTCATTGGCCAGCTTTAAAACCTGGGGTTTTAAGCTGCTGTAAATTGGTGCAGCTCTACTGAAATGCAGTTTTCAACCTGTGGTCTGTCAATCCCTAGGTGTCTGTGAACTGGTCCAAAAAAATCTGCAAAAGGTAACTAAGTAAAGCAAGCCCTAATGTCAATAGACTTTGAATTGCCAATACATGGGACTTCCTCCACTAGGCCATTTTTGGGGTGCCAAAAAATGAAAATGACTGAAGATCATGAAAAGAGTACTGTTTGGCAATAGCTGAGGGTCTGTTTCTGACTGTTCATTGAGTAAAAAATTAGTTTTGAGGGGGTGATCAGGGTAGAGTAAGCAAATGCTGCAGCTTAGGCTCAAAGTTCTATGTGGTTTTTGAAAGCAGACTGAGATACTATCACATGTAGCACGTATCTGTTTGTAAGCTAGCCTGGTTGAATAGCAGGAGATAGCAAAATGCAACTGCAATCATTTCAGTATAATATTTGGGAAAACTGTTGCTCCAAATATCACTTCAAAAGGCCTACTCCATCTCTCCTAAATTAAAAAAATGAGCATTTGATGTAAAGTTTCAATATATTTTTATGTAACATAACCTCAGCTAGAAAAAAAATATACATATAGCCTCTTAATAACTTCAAAGCAGTGAAAAATCTTTCATTCTTTTCCAATAGTGTCACATTAATTTTTCTTTTCCTGAGTTCCAAGGGTTTTGTATATTATATAAGCAGGCACAAATATGTTCTTAGCAGTATTTTATTTATTCTTCTCTTAGAAGTGGACAGAAGATACATATGCTGTTTTACAAAGGATTTGGAGACTTAGAGTTGTCTTGCAGAGCAAGAAAACACTCAGAAAGAAAATTCAGGATTTCTGAAGGCAATAGCTTCCTTCAAGATGTCTAAGCACCTTCCTTGGAGACTGTCACAGATCTCCTTGTGTTTCTTCTTAACTGTAATTTTAAAATATTACTTGATTCTGTAAAGCATTTTGATTTTACAGATCTGCAGGTTCCAGTGGGATACAGCTCCATACAAACTTCTTTGAACATTTCTATTTCATCACAGCACTATGACTGTAGCACAGGCCGCTGGGAGAGATTTGGAGCTAGAGCCAGATACCTAACAAAGTCTTCAGCTGTTTATATCTGAAATCAAAATTCTGTTGGTGATCAAACTCAGATTGTTCTTCTGATGTTCTCCAGCATCCAGAGAAGGGAAAAAAATTACTTTCAATGCCTTTAGCAATCAAGCCATCCTTGCTAGGCTCAAGCAAGTTCCAGTGACTATACTGAACTACATGTACGCGAGCAGCACTCAGCCTTCTGTGTGGAAGTGATGCTGCTTCCTTGAATCTATGTTTTCTCCCTCCCTTAGCAGGCACTGGGTTACAACTCCCTGCTTTGTGACTTCCCTGAACTTTTCTATTCTTAGACTTCAGGGAGTGTAGCCAGTCATTAGTAAATAAAAACACTTTTTAAAAAAGCAACTGTAACCTTACACACATAGCAGAACCTGATGTGCTCCACCAGACAAGGGAAAAGCAAGTGAGGCTGCTGCCAAGGGAAAACCACTTTGTCTCTGTGATTCCATGTATGTTCTGTCATCTTTAACCTTTCCCCTCTCTGAATATTTGCCATGTGCAGATGGCAAGCGTTTTATATGGATCTAAACCATGCCATATTTTTATATAGGTTATATAGTATGAGTATGAGTACATATGAGTAGTGAGTACAGCCTGCAATGAAAAGCAGAGGTTTCTGTTACTTCATATCAACATATGATCTCAGCAGTATCTAAAACATATGCTACTTACCATACCATTTGCATGTGCATTTATATGTTTTTGTTCCACTTGGGTTATCTCAGAGCCTTAGGGCCTACCCCATTTGCAAATGTTTGAATTAGATGGATGCGAAACCACCATACAAAATTGTAGAGGAGAGGAAGGGGAACACTTCAGAAATGTGGATTATTTTTCTCCTTTCCTGTCAGTTCTGTGTCTGCATCTGCATTTATATGCATATGTTGCTGTCACTGGTTTACCTGCATTTACTTGCAGGAGAAACAGTCCTGAAGCTGCATCTTGCAGCACCATTTAGGGCAATTCAAAACAAGGAATATAAGACTCTTCTCCCATTTGAAATACAAGTGGGGATGCCCATTTTCTTATCCCCTTTATTCAAGTTTTTCCACTGTCAAATGTGCACCTATGAGCTATTTTCCCCATTACTAACTGGACCAGTGGTGTGTGCATGAATATTGACTCTGGAGGTTACAGTGAGGCAAACTCATGGTATTTTCTCTTTATGGAGCAGATGCATTGGCAGTTCATAAGTTATTCATGCTCATTGCCCTCAGGGATCCATTTATATAAGCTAGAGAGATGTATTGGGTGCCTGACTATCTCTTATGCCTGCCTATCAGATGGCCCTCATGACCATAATTGTAACCCAATTTAAAGTCATCATCGCAATATGCTTTTGAGGAAGAGAATTGCAACTTTTCCCAGTTTTCTCAGGGCAAAAAGGGCCCTGGGGCACTTGAGCTGGTTCCCCCACATCTCAAGCAGTTCGTCCTGGCTCTCTGAAAACCCAAACTAGCTCCGTTGTCTGTTGGACCTCTGCTACCCTCTCTGCCAGGGTGTGTGAAATCTCCTGTCAAACACTTAAGCAGCAGAAACTGGCAGATCCCAGCTTGGCTGCTGCAATGCCAGCTCTAAGCATCGACCTTGTCATTAGACACCAGCTCTTTTCTTAGTGGAAGACGCTGTGTTCAGTATGTTCCACTCAGCTTTTGCCAGTACTCTGCAGGGGAGGGATTGGTCACAGGTTTTGACATTTCCATCACTGGACAGAGCTATGGATATAAGTTATTTTGGTCCATTTGGTTTGGTTTCCAATTTGTAACAGATTGAAAACATTATGCAAAACAAATGCATGCTTGGATGCCTCCTTAATACCTGTTTAGAGTCACGTGCATCATTCCTTGTGCTTTGTTTACTGTTGATTTTGTCTGCTTTTCTAAATCAGCTGTGGCTGTCCAGCTTCCAATTTATATAGAGCCAGAGATGCACTAGTTATCTCTGAGCCTAGTTTTCCTGTGGAAAAACTCCAGGGAAAGTCGTGGATGCACTGTTGAATTAATCAGGAGGAGGAAGTGTTCTTGGAAGAAGCAGAACTTCCTTTCATGAAGGATAAGACATGGCCATATGCCAAGGGTGGGGAATAGGGATATGATTAAAGATCTAGATAAAGAAGGAAGTGCTTTTCCTTGAAAAGATGACTCATTTTCTTAAAATTTGATTTCCTTCATTGCTAGGAAATCAAGTTGCAAATTTTCCCTCTTACTCAGCAGACCAACCAGTAGAAACAAAAATTTCCTTCCTCTTTGAAGCTTGCAGATGCTCAGTTCAGGAAAGGGCAATGGAGGAAGAGCATAGGCCATGCCCATTTTTGGCTGGATGGAGGGGAACACCATAGTCCTTTCCAGCTTTATTCTCAGTATTAGACTACTGATGTCATCAGAATTTGTTCCACATTCAGCTTTAGCCCCATCACCGTTATTTGCTGCAGATCTCTAATTAGCAGAGGTACAGATGTGCATGTATACACTCACAGAGATGGATTTATGGAGACACTAGTGCGTTTCATTACTGCAATCACTACCAGGTGTTTAAGTGTAATAGGGTTACAGACAGCTCGATATTTATACAACAGCAGGACATAAGTCCTCACCCTCCATGTAAATCCTTTTGACTTTATAACTGTATGAGCATACATCTAATGATGCTGGCTTTCCCACCCGACCCCCATAGCCCTGCTCTCACTGCCTGCATGGATATATTTCCTTTCATTTCCATGCAGAGTGTGTCACCGTTTCATAACTCGGTAAATCAGCTCACTCTTTTGATTCCTCCCACCAGTGCAGCTGTACATCAGAGCAGAGCCCTGTGTCCCCCTGCGTGGGATGCCAGCTGTGGCAAACGAACAAGGAAGCCACCAGAGTTCTGCACTTCTATTTTCTTAGCTTCTATGTAAAAACATATATATGAGGGTTTTTTTTTTTTACCATGCAGACGTCCGCATTGTTTTCATTGATTGCTGCCGCTGGAGCTCTGGAGGCAGCACTAGTGATCCATATGGAAACAAGGTTTCCATAAATCTGTCAGACTTGAATTCTCTTGCAGAGCCTCATCCGGTTGCTTGCTCCTATTTTCTTTTCCATGTTTTCAATTCCTGATTGAGTCAAGTTCAAAGAAGCAACTTATTTGGCAGTACCCTCGAAATAAAGGTCTGGTTTAATTGTGCCTTGGGAAGCCTGGGAACATAAGGTTTCCTCATGCATTCAGAAAAAGTATATTTGCAGGTACATGTGCATCTGCTGTCCCACGTCCTCTGGCACACTCGGGGTAGAGCTCTCCCACATGCCTCTTTTTAGCATGTGGGGGCTGAGTGCTTTTCAAAGCCAGGGATTAGACTCTTTCTTCTGTTAAGGAGTGGCTATTAGCATTTGATGCCTTCTGTCCTGCCTGCTGCTTTTATGCTCCATTGGCGCTGTTTCAGAAATGACATTATCGTGGGATTGAGCAGCTCGAGGGATTGCAAACCAGCAGCAGAGTCTTTCCCCTCCGGGTCAGGAGTTCATCACTGACTGGGCTAATACTGTCTGAACTTCATTAGCATCAGAAATGAGCTAGGGATCTCCTTTCCAGTTCCTACCAAACAGATACCTCATGGCTCCCCAACACAAAATTTTGCTTTACCAAACACTCTCTCAGGGCGCTGCAAAGACACCCACAGCTAGAAAACGTCCTTTCAGGGATGGTGTCAGGGCAGAATGGCCAGGCGATGTGAGCATAATATACATGATATGCAGATATGTTCTCCACCATTGCCTCTCTCTATCTGTCACCAGTATCAAAGTCAACTTGCACAGCCTTGGGCTACAAGGGACATGATGAAGAGTGGGAGACTATGCTAGACTGAGAGAGTTGTTCATAAGCAGAACCATTTGCAAGCAAACTAAAATGTCTGCTCTCAATAAAGACTTCAGACTTTCACCGCCCATTCCTGTGTTTCTGTGGAAGGTTATCACTGTGAATCGGAAGGAAATTATGCTAATTCGTTGTCACCTTTGGGGATCAGAAGATGGTGTGGCGATAAAATCAAAGAGGATTTTTTTTTTTCTTCATCTGGAGTAAACCGCGTGAAAGAAAATTTGCTTTCCATATGATACAAGATGCTACATAGATACCACATGCCTGACCTGCTCTAAAACCATCTGTCATCAGCTCTAGGCAGCACCCATTTGTCTCAGTGGAAGATCTCCTCTGGTTGGTTTAGTGGTCTGTCTGTTTATATTCATAAGCCTAACAGTGCTGCAGCTGGCTTAAACAGCTTATTAGAATTGTTTACTGTCTTTCGTTCTTTAATCAGAAATACTGATAAGCAGTCTAAAAACTGGTGGCTTTTCAAAGACTTTCATTTAAGTGTGGCATTGGCATGGAAGTACAAAATCAAATCTTGTGAAGATGCAGCTGAAGGCTCTGTCCTTTTTCTCCTCCCCTCATCTTTGTATTTTCCCCTCAGGAATGCAGGGAAATTTTCCCCCTCAGAGCAGCCTTTGAGTTCTTCAGCTGTGGTGGATCTATTATATGACCTTTTTTGTATGTTAGGAGGCTTGCTCATATAATTTCTACAAAGAATTAATATTGCAGGTTCTCCTGTCCTCTGGCAAGCATCAGGGTGTTTAAACCAGTGCATCCTGCCGGGGACCGTTCCTAGAGCATTTCTGCCCTCCCCTCCTCTCTCCAGTGCTGAGCACTGAACCTAGAGCCAAGCTTGCTTTGAGGCCCTGATCACGGAGGTTACTGTGTCTGTGCGTGGGGACCTGCCAAATACAATCTGTCCTGAAACCTGTCTCAGTATGAATCAGCTGTTGGGAGAGCTTGAGGAGCCGCTGGACAGCCCTGGGAGCAGCCACATTATTAATTCCTGGCACACAAGAAGGAAAGGCGTGGAAGAAACCCAAAGGCTTTCTTAGGGCTCTGTCACACGTGGCCATACATGGTATTGCTACCCAGACAACACCATGGCTCTTTGGCTTCCCCTTGCCTTTTTCAGTAATGCTGTCTCCATGTGCAGGACTTGTCTCCCTCCATAGCTGCCATGCTACTGTTCGTTCCCTTTCAATCCTCATTAAAGAGTCACATTCTCCTGTGATTTCCTTAGGAAATGGAACAAACTTGAGTAAGTTCTTGAGCTCTCTGCCCACCCCCTTCCCCTTCTGTGTTTTGCACATCTGCCTATTAGATTATAAGTGATTTGTAGAGAGGCTTAGCTTTAGCTGGAGCATTGTACACGGTCAACTTCATTGCTGTCAGTAAATGCAAACTTTACCTGGGCTTCTTGCTTTCTTCTTTTCCTTTTAAAAATGAAAAATCCCTTGAAGCTCTAAAATAAAACTACAAATCCACAAAGGTTTAACTGCAGTGCCTTAAACGGGTGCTTTATCCACTGTTCTCTTTGAAATATGGATTCTAGCTTTTGTGACAATCTAACAGGGATGCTTTGTCCACTAGAGAAAGCCTAATTGCTCCCCATGACGGCAAATAAATCCATGGACGTTTTCAAGTTAATATTTGGATTTCAGACTAGCTGCATTGTACAGTGCACAGCATTATCTCCGCATCACAGGTTCCAATGCACTACCAATTTCCTGGAAAAACAATGTATTTTCTTCTTTTATTAGTAATTATTTATTTGTTTTGTCTAACTGGGTTACTTGTTGAAAGAACATTTGTTGCTCCAAAATAGAAATCAGATACTCTACACTGTGAGAAATTAGTTGGGGCATCACTATGAGAAGCTGATGTGACCAGAGGGGAGAGGCCAAGTTATTCATCTGGGCATAGATATTGGAATATGAATAGGTCTTTGGGCATTTCATCAAGACTTAGGATTAGTTACTGAGAAGTTTGGAAATCAGCCTTATCTTTACTTGTCTAAGTTCCCCATATGAACAGTTCCCTTTTCCCAGCATAAAATGGGCAGGGTTCCACAATGGAAAATCAGGATTTACAATGAGGCAATGCTTAACTTTTAAAAGATCCCAGACTTCGCTGGTTTAGGGTCATTTTGAAATTCTCCATGATGGCAAATCAGCTTGTGACAGAATATTTAGCCAGCACTGGTTTGTCTTGAAGCTGAATAGGTATGAGGAAACATCTCACCGTTAGACTGACTCGCACCACTCGAGGCAGCCAAAGCCAAAGCAGAGACCTGGCAGTCTGGAGACCTGGGGTCTCCTTCACTCTGCAGTGGAACTGAGGTGACAGCCGCCTCAGGTTACATCAAAGGAAGTTTGAATTGGATATTAGGAAAAATTTCTTCACTGAAAGGATTGTCAAGCATTGAAACAGGCTGCCCAGGGAAATGGTTGAGTCACCATCCCTGGAGGGATTTAAAAGATGTGTAGATGTCGCACTTGGAGACATGGTTCTCCCTGTGCATCAGCAACTTTACATCATTTCCAAAGAAGGTGAGAGGGTGATGGTCACTGTGGGTTGGGGTCTTAATCTGAATCTGTGCAGATCTCACTCAGAATTCAGTGTGCTGAGAATTTTTGCATGAATAAATTTGGCTTTGTTGCCAAGTTGATGGACATCACCCACACATCCTGTCATTGTTTTGGAGCAAGTGCATAGGCTGAAGGAATGCTGTACGTCCAGTTTGTCGAGGTACACGTTAAAGGGCTGACAAGCAGAGAGCTTGCTCTGCTAATGGATCAGGATTTTTATAGGCAGAAGGGATATGCCATTGTTGGAGTGGTAAATCTGTAATGACAGACGTTCGTTCTATATTTGTGAATGACCTGATTTGGCATGCATGCAGTTCTTTCTCCTGACAATAATGGGAACATGGTGTGAGACAGACAGAGAAATAAAGCTGTGGTTAAAGTGAAGCTATACCTTTATAAACATTTTGATTTAAAGTATTTGCTCCACTTAATTTTTTGCCTTGTTTAAAAAAAGAAAAAAGGCAGCCCCTATTTGAATAGTCTTTGTAAAGCTTTCAGATCTCCTCCTCCTTGTTTTTCCTCCTCCTTGTTTTTCCTCCTCCCTCACCTCCCTCCTAAGATGAAGAGATGAGTGTAAGACATCTGTCAAAGCTGTGGTAGTGTATTTCTGCTGCTCCGTGAGGACCCCAGGAATCTGTCAGAGCATCCCTGGCTGCTGCAGTCCTGTCACTGGGTGATGTCTGCCCCAGAAGGTGAGAGTCAGGCACCACTGGGACACAGACCACTTTGTCCCAATGTTAATTTGTCCCTGAATGGAGGGAGGGGAAGGGGAGGTTTCACTATGAAAAGACAGAGTTTTGAGGGGAAGATACCAGAAAGTTTGGGAAACGTTAGCAGAGGCTGCTGTGCCCTTAAAGAGCCCTTGCTTTCTGCTTCACATTTCTTCCTCCCTCCTTCAGGAAAAATTCCTAAACTGCTTTGGCTCAGTACCAACTGTTCCTTTGGCCTCCCAGCCAGAAAAGCTTGCTGAGGATGGAGAAATAGCCATACACAATGGTTTTGAGAACTAATAACACATGCATGCAGTCCAGCCTTGAATTATATGAAATATGGCGCATAGCTTTCAATCCTGTTTTGTCAGAGGCCTTGGCTTAAAAGCCTTCCAGTCCCTCTCCTGCCTTTCTTCCCCCTCAAAAATAAAATAAATCCTACACATTTTCTCCCAACTTCCAGCATGTGTGACCGTAATTGTGTCTCAGATGCTGGCAGAGTGCCCGATCTGTCAGCCACGCATGGGAATGAGGAAGGATGCCTGCTGGATCAGCTCAGCTGGGAGGGGATGTGTGGGCCAGAGGCTGGGACACTTGCTCCCACGGCCCCAGAGAGGAGTGGGAGGGCATGGTGCTGCCACTCGCCTGGGATGCACACGGCAGGTCAGAATCTGCCCCAGCGGCTGCTTCCTTCTGGGGGACCTGCAAGGGGTAGCAGTGGGTGTAACAGAGCAATTAGCTAAATCAAGGGGCCAGCCACAAATGAACTAATTACTTCGGTGTATTGTACTCCAGCAGCTTGAAATTCTTCTGCCCTGTATATACCCCTACATATGGGGTCTCCCTCGGTAAATGAAGACACACTATGTGTTAGTCACACTGCTGGAACAAGGAAAATGCACTACTGGGCTTGCAACTGAGCTAGATCAGCCTGCTCAGTACCTGGACCTTTTTCCATGGTCTCTAGCATGGCTATTTGTGTTGGTTAAAATACACAAAGGTGTGGATCACACAGCTCTCCAGAGAGGATAACTTGGAAGTCATGTGGTGCCTGTGGGAATAGTTGTCTGTTCCTGATTATGACCCATAGGAACTGATCTAATAGAAAAATCAATTTAATTCTGGAAGAACTTACCATTAAAAGACAACTTGTGGAACTTAATTGTTTGAAATTATTTGAGGTAAGCACAATTCTGGAAAATCTATCAGATATAACAACCATATACCAGTTGGGGTAGCATCATCCTCTAGTTATTAAGAATGGAAAGAGGATGGAAAAGGCTTTCAGAAGGCTTATATTGTGATCAGCAGTGAAATAATTAGTTGTTGTTATCATTAAACATTACTTCCCCACAACACAAGCCACCAAGTGAGCATTACTGAGCTCTTACTTCTAGGTATTTAAGCCATCTCTTGTATCCACTGGCATGGCAGAAGCGTATTTCCCTCTGGATTGTCCTCCAAAAGCAGGTTTGGTGTGAGGGATGTGGATGCAGTGTGATGCCATGGCTGGAAGGGAGAGAGTGAGCAAGGAGCTGGTGTGTACAGCAAGTGTGATGAGCGTGCCACAAGACAAACAGCAGGAGAGGGGCTGGAGCTGTGCTGGCATTTTCTGTCCAATCACTTACTACTACCCAAAAATCTCTAGGAGAAGAACATGAAGAAGAAAGAAGAAGGGACAAGAGAGAACACCCTAAATCCTCCATCTTGTCTCCTGTTCTCTAAACTAACTTCTTCACCCAGTGATATAAAAAAACTTTCTAATCTACACACACTTTTAGCTTTTTCCATCTAACTTTAACATTTGTTTTCATGTATCACCACGAAAACATGCTCATGAATTTCATATTATATGAAATTCAGTGTTATTCTGGATCTTATAACTAAGTATCAGACACAAGGGCACACACTCTGTATTCCAGACTCCAACACTGGGGACTCCAAACCCTTGTCCTCACACTCAAAACTTCCAGGCAAACAAGACTCAATTGCTTTTTCCAGCCCCTGCAAAGAAGATGAGGGTTCAGCTCCACAGCAGAATAATGTTATCAGTGGACATTTCTGCCACCACCACTGTCATTTTGCCTTAGTTTACTGTGGATGTGGTAAATACTGAGTGTACACAAGGACACTGTTATGCCAGGCACTTTAAAAACAAGAGTAGCCTGAAGATCTTGCATCCAAAGGGAGCATCCTTTTCCCCAAGGACAGCCAAGCAGTGGAAGCGCTTGCTCACAGAGGCTATGCAGTCTCCATCTTTGGAGGTTCTCAGGGCCAGACTGGACAAAGCCGTGGGCAAACTGATCTGAACCCATTGATGGCCATGACCGAGCAAGTGGTTAGACCAGGGGCCTCCACCCTGAATTATGATCCTGTGATCTTTATCTGGGGTTGTTTGTGTTTTTGTAGAGCACACTAACACTGTGCCCCATCTGCAGGCAGGTACCTGCCTATAAACTATCTCAGTGGCGTTTTTTTCCTATGCAGGGCCTTCTGAAGGAAGTATTATGCATATGAATATAGGCAGTCTTAGTTTCTTCTCACCTGCATCTTAATGATGGGGGCAGTTCAACATTAACTGGGAATATTTCTTAGAAGTATTATTTGTTAGTTGTTTGGTACATTTTCCTTAAGCTCATTAAGTAATTACTCACTGCCCTGTCACTCCTCTGACAGAGGGGCTGGGTACAGCAAAGCATTTATTTATCTTTCTTCCCCTCTTGTGCTAAGTAGGTATCTGCACAACCTTTTTTGTTTTATCAGATGATGCTATTTTGTTTCCTCACAAAGGGATACTTCCTTCGCTCTTCAGCCGTCTTTCTCCTCACCCTCTCTAACCCCCATACACCGTCAGTGCCAGGATGGCAGCTCCCTTGGCTGTTGCAAATCGAGGATTTTAATCACAGCATGATGCCATCATGTGAGCAAATATGATCCTGATGGTGTTTGCTAATTTTTTTTTAAAATGAAAATGTAAAAAACTTTATCTTTTGGGGAGGGTTACATATTAATGTGTGGTAATTTGAATATGTGCTCATACTTTCTGCATTTGGAATGCTTAATTGATAAATATTATGTGGATAAAGATCTATAATTAACTGATAAACATTAAAACATTAACAGATAAAGATTT
Organism: Cyanistes caeruleus; assembly: GCF_971803275.1. Taxonomy (NCBI): domain Eukaryota; kingdom Metazoa; phylum Chordata; class Aves; order Passeriformes; family Paridae; genus Cyanistes; species Cyanistes caeruleus. The sequence goes on from NC_141701.1 coordinate 91,080,761, forward strand.
ATATTGTTCCTGAGAAAAATGATAAGAGTTTTTCCTCTCTGCTGTACCCTTTCAAGAAGCGATAAAGGAAGAAAAATAAGAATATGGCATTTAGTGCAGCTCAAATGTAACTTGCTTTATTGTGTTATTGCTGAATTGAGGTAATTAAACTTTGCACAAACTTTTAAAAATTATTTTTGAAGGTGACAGAAGTTAATTTCAGCCCAATTGTTATACTTTATTTTTGGGACCTAGAATTCCCATAATCAAGGATCAAAGCAAACAGACAGTTTTCCTTCATCTGGAAATCAGCAGACACCACAGTTTGCATAACAAAAGATCAGAGACTTAAGGCTGTGCAGTCTGTCTTCATGAGACTAAAAATTTGCTCACATATGAGGAAGTCCACCAAAGCTTGTCTAAAAGTTGTATGTGACAGGAAATACACTCGTTCTATAGGTAGAGTGGTTAAACGGATTTTCCTACCAAATCAAAAATTTAAGGAAGACTAGAACCTAATCCACCCACCTGTGGGACTTCAGTGAAAACACCCCCTTGACTCTGCTTCTGGGAATAGTCCATCAGACCTGTGGACCTCACTCCTGCTGATCCCACCCTGGACTCACCAGCTTTTGCTGCAACTCTGCTAAGGAGGCTGCAGCCCTTGACTCCAAAGGGCCAAGGGTTTGGCTGACTGCTATCTGTTTGCTGTCAGTGGCACACTGAACCTTCCTTATTATTATGCCAGTTCCAAATCCATCTTACATTTTAAAATACATCTTGTATGCCACTGTTTTCAATCGTTGTTTTCTTTTTCTCCGCTTTTAAAAAGGGCTATTCAATGCAGATATCTTGAATTTGTACCCCTGCAGGACAATGCTCAGGTATAACAATCAGTACAGTCCTAATGATGTTGCTCCTTTAGCCTCTCTGCTCTAGGTACATGCAATGTAGAATGTATTTAGTATCACTTCTCCCTAATGGAAAAAGGGAGCAATTAATAGTAATGTACAGACTATTTACAAGGTGTTTTTTTTAATTGTGATAATTTACTCCTCAGCCAAGGCTTCTGCATTTATCCAGGTGAGTACAGTATCTCTCGATAGCTACATTTCAACATTAAATTCATGCCTTTTTACTTCTAAATGTCTGAGTTTTGAATCAACTGCACTGCTTGTGGAATATCAGTGTAATCCCCAGGGTCTCAGATATTTTTTAAAAGGGAGGACATCTAACCTCCCTGCCATTACCTGCTTCTGTAAGGAAGCCGGACTGTCTCATCAGCGCAGAATCAGTGTGGTTTCAACATACCAGGATGTGCTGCTGCCAATCCTTTATCCTCCCAGAAGAGTGGTGAAGCATTGGCATGGCCTGCTCAGGGAGGTGGTGGAGTCACCATCCCTGGAAGTGTCCAAGAAATGACTGTACATGGAACTTACTGCCATGGTTAAGTTGGCATGGTGGTGTTCAGTCAAAGGTTGGACTCCATGACCTTGGAGGTCTTTTCCAACCTTAATGATTCTGCGATTCTATGACTGGCCACATACAGCCTTTCATGTCTTAACAGCAATCACCGTCTTCACCAATTCCCTTTCCCATCCCAGCTCTGCCCAGGAAGCCCAGCTGTATTCAGGCAAATGCCACTGGCGCATCCTAGCTCTTCCTGAAGGCATCTCTGGTGACTTCTAACAGTGTGATGGGATACGTCTGTGCCACTGGTCTCTCTGACTTGAGGCTCACCTGCAAAGAGAAGGGCCCTTCTGACATGACCAGAATAAACAGAGGTGATAATTCTGTTGTTACATCCAAAGTAGTCAAAACAGAGTCCCAGCATATCTCAAAATACAACATGGGCACCCTTCCCCTAGAATTTTGGCTTTCTACTGTCAAAGCAGCACAACTCAAATTCCTTTAATTTTATTTCTTAAAGAAAAGAAAAGTCTGCTTGCCTTGAAGTGCTATTGTGGCATGACTAATTTCACATATATATATATATATATATATTTAATTCTTGGTAACTAACTGGATGATTAACTTTATTAAGAAATCAGCTCCAAAACAGGCAACTACATTACCTTTGATCTCCCTGCCTGTGCTTCAAAACAATAGTCTATTTGGGCACACTTAAGTTTAACTTTCCCTGGCACCATTGGCTAGAGTCACTTTGGTTGGAGAAATAGCTTCAGGAAATGTTGACTTTAAAAAAAAAAAAAAAAAAGAAAAAATAGATCAGTCATACTGCTCTGCTAATTACATTTGCCATATTAATGGCACAGACTGTTCATTTTCAGGCTCTGTTGGAAAGATTACCCAGAGAGGTGTTATCCTCTCAGTACAGTGTCAGATGTCAGCCTGTGGGATATTAAAGCCAAGTCAAGATTGTGCTAAAAAATATTTTTTTTTTCCTTCTGTACAGTAACACATACAGCTCTAGATTGCATTAAAAGAAATCCCTTTGCAGAAGAAATGTTAATGTGGGCTGCCAAATGGGAAAGATTTTCCATAGTTCACTGTTAATGTAAGACCTCAGCTCTTGTGGAACATGCTGTCCTCTAATGAACAGCTCCTTAATGAGAGCAGAGAATCAGGGTTTCACATCTAGACAAATGACAGCAAAGTTTGAAAGGTGTTGTTTCTGTTTTTCTTTCTTATTCTTTTTAATACAAGCACTAATTGGTTTTAAATAAATGTGAGTAGGACACAATAGATTTATGATATTTTTTGTGAAACAAAACCAGATCTCAGGCATTCAGAGAAACAGACTCCCCTTTTATGAGGTAATTATGATTTAGTGTTTACTCTCTCCCTGTTGAGTCTGTGGGTTGCCTTTAAAGTGGCTCTGGGATGAATGTCAGAAGTGGAATTTACCTTTTCAACATGTAAAATGCAGAAGACATATATTATTTTTGTGAGTAATATTTCTTCTCTGCTGCTACATTAGTTAGGTTTTTTTTCCTGAAAAAACACCTATAAATTATCCCCAGTGGACAGGTTGCTGCATCATCAGAAAATGGTTCTTTTGGAGTAGTGTGGGGAAGTTTCTAAAAGTTCAAGTATCTCTTCCAGTAGTAGCAACACTCCTCCAAGCTCCACTTTAGTCTTTCAGTTGGAAATCAAGTTTTATATGATTTAAAATGATGTAAATTAAATATGGAAGGTGACACCATCACACAGACTTGACTTTAGGTTTGTTTCTTGTTTCTTGGAGAAGACTTGGGAGCAGGCTCCTTTTGGGGCTTAATTTCACAAGGCTGTGACCCAGCTCCAGTATTTCAGAGGGAACTCATTCTGCCACACAGCACAGGCTCAGCAATGTTGTTCTGGAAGCACAACTGGACAGTTTGCTACCAGCTCTCAACCTCATTTTTTCCAGAGGTCCTAGGAAATTAGGCATATCTCTCCCTCTTGCACTCTCTGCTCTTTGTTGAATCATCCTGCACATTCAGCAACCCACCAGAATGGCAAGCAGGAACTGTGTGCTCAGCAAGCCCAGCACCTCACTCCTGTCTGAACAGCTCTCACAGACATTCTACCAAAACACAGTCTCCTCATCGCTAATTTCATACCTGCACAATTTATTTTTTAAGCTCTTTTCTCTTCTTTCCATGATACCAACTCAGAAACATTGGGTAGGATTTAGGAATGGTTTAGGGGAAAAAAACCACCTAAAAATGAAAAATATAGAAATTGCAAATAATTGCAATAGAATGGCAATGCACAACATGTACTTCAGCTGCAGTGTAAGATGGATGGTGGGCTACCTGTGAATCTGACAGAGCTGCAGGAGTTCAAGTCACGTGTTCATGCAGTCTGGGAGATTGACTTGACTTTACAGTCCTCCGGCACACAGCTGGTGCTGCATCAAAAGAGGTGTGGGCAGCAGTGTGAGGGAGGTGATTCTCCCCCTCTCTGCTCTCATGAGACCCCACCTGCAGTGCTGCATCCATCCCTGGGGTCCCCAGCACTGGAAGGACACTGACCTGCTGGAGCGTGTCCAGAGGAGGGACACAGGAATGATCAGAGGGCTGGAGCACTCCTTCTGTGGAGACAGGCTGAGACAGCTGAGGTGGAGCCTGGAGAAGAAAAGGCTCCAGGAAGACCTTAGAGCAGCTGCCCATTACATTAAGGGCGACTTTTTACAAGGGCATGTAGTGCCAGGACAAGGGATAATGGCTTCAAATTGAAAGAGGGTGGGTTTAGATTAGATATCAAGAAAAAATTCTTCATTATGAGAGGGTTGAGAGACTGGCACAGGCTGCCCAGAGAGGTTGTGAAAGCTGCATCCCTAGAAGTGTTCAAGGTCAGTGAAAGGTGTTCCTGCTCATGGCATGGGGGTTGGAACAAGATGAACTTTAAGGTCCCTTCCAGCCCAAACCATTCTACATTTCTATGATCTCCAATAGCCCAGGAGCATTGAGAAAGTGAGTTTAAACCCTCAGGGAACGTATAAATAAAAATTCCAGAAAAGCTATTATCCTCAGAAACAAAGGGAGACATTCAACAAACACCAACAAATGGTGAACCTGCATCAGCTCTTGGTTGTGTGTAGCAGAGGATGAATCTAACGCAGATCAATAAACTGAAACACTGTCTCATTAAAACACAGCAGAAAATTCAAGTGGTTTATGCAGGAAGATAACTGATGGAAGACACTGATTAACAGAATATGCTCAGTGCATATGGAGGATGAAAACTGGAACTCTCTCCCGCTACACTCTGGTAGTATTTAGCAGAGCACTTTGAAATTTACATGGCATTGCTACAAACAACAGTGAATGGTCAGTAGAGATGAAGAAGGACTCTTGGAAACCCAAAGAACTCTTATCCCTTCAGGGAAGGAGTGCCAGGACTCAAGGGTGAAAAGCACAGCCCAGTTTATGTATTTTAGGGTGATGCTGCTGGCTCCCACCCACAAAACCTGAGAGTATTGCAGGCCTACGTGACCTACGTGGGCCATATGTTCACTAGCTCTCAAATAAAAGGGCAAGGGTGGTTTCCAGCATTTTCAGTATTACAAGCCTCGGTGATCCCTGGGGACACACTTATCCATTTATCTCACCCAGGTGATTTGCATCCACACGCTCAAGTTGCGTTTTTGCCACCACCCCACTTGTGCAAGTACCAGCCTGAGGAATGATTACTAATTCTAAAATGTTTTATTTATGACAAACAATGATGCGATTACTTGGCGTGATGGACAAGGCAAACAGGACACCAGTCAAGCAAGTTTTTGGAAGAGTTTCAACATCTGATGTGTCTTGGAAAACATTCTTGCTGCGTGGGACTTGACTAACAGCAGGACAATTAATGGTGTTTGGAAAGTCACACAGAAGGAGCACACTTGCAGATCTGGAGGGTCTGAGGAAGAAGGTGATGGTACAGCTCAAAGAGTAAGTCTTGGATGAAAACTGCATTTGATGACAGAGAAGATATGGCTGTTTAAGAGAAGCTACCTGAGGCTGAACCTGTTGAAGAAGAGCAGAAGAAGAGAGAAGGCATTACAAATGTGCAATGAGAGTGAAAAGTGAAAAATCTTTCTAAATTGCCATGGAAGACCTATAGCTCATTCTCTTTAGAAATAGAATTGAACATAAACTGAAACTTGAATATAAAGATTACCAATGTTATTGTTGTTCATCAGGAAATGTATAAACACAAAAAGCAAACAAAGTAATTAACTTCATGGGGTTTTTTTAGGAACTCTCGGACCCAGCGGGGTTTCCTTTCCTGCTTTCAGTAGAATTCAACCTGAAACTATTTTGCTTCCCTGTTCCTACACCATCTGTGCCTGATGATGACCCAGATGAACCTTTATTGCCATACTACATCACCACCCAGTAGTTTTAACAGTATCTTTCCCATCTGTCTGCAATATGTGTATACATTACATTTCTTTCAGGTACATTATTACCTTGTATTTATTCTTATGTCATTTCATTGGCTTATAATTAACCATTGTGTTCATACTACCTTTTATTTAGATGTATTTCTATGGTGATAAATGTGTATGGGATGCATTAGGGAGTTTGGTGAAAGGAGTTGAAATATATCTCCCTTACTTTCTGTGGAAATAACACTTTGCAAATGGTGCCTTTGTTAATACGAATTTCTCTTAAGAAGGTGTGGTGCATCAGTACAGGGGGTGGGGGAGAGTGTTCTATCCCAGCTCCAGCACAACCCACCCTTACCCAGCACTCTCACTAACCTCTTCCTGGTAAACTATAATTATTTTAAATTTCGGGAAATGTTGAGGCTGTGGGAGAAAGAAAGTTCTCATGTGCTTTTCCCGTCTCCTTCCCTATTTGGATGTGAGGGGAGAAAACTGAAAGCTACAGTAGTTACTTGTTTAAAAAAATAAAATCTGTATTTCCTGAACAGTGTGTACTGTATTCTGTAGATTTAGCAGTGCTGTATAAAATAGCACACTAATATAGTTCAGGGGTATTTTTGGTCACTAAAATAAGGGAAGGGTAAGTAAAATCCTGAAAATAGAAAGTATTATGGGCTACATATATATAGAAAAAAAAACCAAGGATATCTTATAGAAAGCTAATAATGTAGCCACTGTAAACCCTCAGGTTGCTATACAAAATTCTGGAAAATCAGGATGATGTTCACAGGTGCCTTTGTGCACTTCTGTGTGTTGTTAATATTGTAATTAGTGTAGCATCATAATAAGAAACAGCATTACATTTCATCTGTGTCATACAGGAATTGGAATGACAATATAATAGGATTCTGAGAAAAAGTAACTCAATTTGATGTAGTAACCATAAAAAATAATAACTGAACATGCAGCAGGGAAGTCTAATTTCAAAACACATTCTAAATATTTCTTCAATGACTATACTGTGATAGTGCCTTTCACACTGTTGTTTTTTCATTTTTTTCCTAAAATTTCCCTTTATTTCTGTATTGTGCCCAAGGCATAGGTATAGAGGGGGGAAAAGTGTGAATATTCTCTCAAGACCTCTTTTTGCTGCTGGCTTTGATGTCTATAGGCAGGGTAGGATAGATACAAACAGGCCAGTGAAACTGGATTCCAGCAGGAGGATAAGGGAGGACATTCTCCTGAACGCTTAGAACCCAACACACCTACTGTTTGGCAAAAATGTGAATATTAGTGAAAAATAAAAATTAAAACCATAAATAAATAAAAAATAGGATCTTAGGTGCTGTTTCAATAAAGGCAGCTCACCTAGCTGCAAAGATAGCTGTCTTCATCATGCATATGGCCCAAGCAGTGACAGTCCCAGCTGCAGAACACAACGAGGGCCATGTGAACAAGACTAACACAGGCAGTCAGGAGAGTTTTGGAAGCCAGGTAGAGCATTTTGAGAGGCATAAAAGGGGGTGGTGAATCTGATAGGAATAACAATGATGAGTATGTGGTCTGTTGTGTGAAGGACCCTTTTGGTAGTTAGAGTAAAATTAAAATTTTGGAATACACTTTCAGAAGAATCTCAGAATATAATTTTAGCACCTGAACAAGAAAATCAACAGCTGGCAAACAGGATAAGTCAAGATCAGAGTTTTAAACGATATAATTTTTACACAAAAGAAATTGAAGCAATTTTCAGAGGCCAAATTAAAGCAACCAATACATATTGGTTTTAGTACTTACATGGCCAACTAAGCTTGAAAATTTGAACCTTCCAGAAAAAGCACATCAGACTGCCACTTTAACAATGGTCTAAATAAGGCAGGCTCTCTTTTAGAAAACCTAACTGAGAACAAATATCAGAATGGCTTTATGCATTAAGGCAATGTGTTTCATGAGGGAGTGATAAGCATGGAGAGAAGGGACAAAGTGAGTGTTCCTGTGTAACTGGAGCCAAACAATGTCACTCCTAAGAAAACAAGTGTTATTGAATTTTCAATAACACTTTAGGAAGGCAAGACAAAACCTTGAGAATAATTACTTCTGATAGTTTTATTTCCTAAGCAAGCAAGGAATTAAAACACAAAAAATAACATTGAACAGAATTTTAATTTTTTTTTTCTCTCTACTTGCTAAACCAAATTCTGAAAACAAACCAAAGGAACCTTTGGTGAAACCCCAGATGCAGCACTTGACGCTGGTAAGGAAAGCAAAAGGGAATGTCAGAAGCTTGGCTTCTCTTGCACCTGGGCAAAGTTTGAAACCAAGTTTGTCATTTTTAAGAAAGGTGCTCCAGACTAGGCAGCCAGGAGGGTCAGCCCTGCCCTGGGGAGCACCAGGCGCAGCATGGCCAGCTGGGCAAGGGAGGGGATTGTCCTGCTCTGCTCTGCTCTGCTCTGCTCTGCTCTGCTCAGCTCTGCTCTGGAGCAGCCTCACCTGCAGTGCTGGGTGCCACAATATGAAAAAGACATTAAGCTGTTAGAGTGTCCAAATGAGAGAAATGAGGATGGTGAAGGGCCTTGAGGCAAAGGCGTATGAGCAGCGTCTCTCCAGGTCTCTTCAGCCTGGAGAAAAGGAAAGCTCATTGCACTCTGCAGTTTCCTCATGAGGGGAAGCAGAGGGGCAGGCATCCATCTCTTCTCTCTGGTGACCAGCAGCATGATTCAAGGAAATGGCATGAAGCTGAGTCAGGGGAGGTTTAGGTCAGATATCAGGAAAATAGGCAAAAGGATGCAAATAAAGTTCTGCTCCAGTAACAGGAGTCAAATAGAGACAGATTCTGGGGTTATGCAATAAATACACTCACTTCAGGAGCAATGTAGATACTTGGAATATTTTGCCAGGCAGAGCATAACTGAGGTGAGATTTCCAATTTATCTCTGCTACTTTTAAAGATAACTTGCTCTGGAAGTTCCCAAAACCTTTTAACCCTCTGACTCCAGGATTGTGTGAAATAAAATCAGGGTTTTTTTATTCATTACTGATTTTCCATCAGGGATAATTAACTTCATAACCTCCCCAAGCCTGCATGCATGTGTATGTGTGTGTGTGTGTGTCTTTCCTCCTCATATGCCAACATCCCTGATACATAGATAATTTATGAAAACAGAGTAGACGCTTTTTAATAATTAAGTAATAGATAATAGGAGGGGACTTTTCCCAACAATGTACAGTGGCTTTGAAGTAGAATACAGCACTGAAAGGTTAGTGGCTGTGGATAAATTACATTTCAAAGAGAAAACCTGAAGAAAGCTTCTACACTTACACTGTATTATTAAGTAAATTAAAATACTGAAAAGGTTCTTTTCATTTTGCAATGCATGCCCTTCACTGCAGTAACATGTGAGCAGTAGTCCTGTGGCAAAAAGCCAATTGACTGCCCCAGAGTAAATCACACAGCATCAACACGGCCCATTCTCTCTAAATTACAGGGCAAACAATAACACAGGTAAAATTAGCCCCGGCCGTAATTATATAGCAGAATTGTGCCGAGGACGCAGAATGATAAACGGCAAATGCAGAGTGTGTTGTGTCATATCATGTAATCTCTCCTGCTGCAGAGTTGAAAAACAAAGGGAGAGTTGTGCCTTGTTTGTCTAACATGCTCTATATCACAAATTAGAAATCCTTCCTAATTAAGATATTGTTAAATTTCCTTTGTTAACAATTTTTTAACAATGTTAATTAGTGATCATTGATGACATTTTAACAATGTTAATTAGTGATCATTGTTCGTCTAACAAACAATTAGGGTGATTTGCGCTGCAGTTCTCAGGCGCAGAAATGCATCCCAGAGCCTTCCTGCCTTTTTACCCCCAGGCTGCTTGAGCCGAGGGAGGGCATCTGGGAATGCTAATGCAATACGTAGCCACTCATTTAGCAGAAACATTGCAAGGAAAATCATGTCTGGCTTATGAACGTTTAATAGTTTGAAACAGCTGTAGCCTCACAAGGGTGTTCTCATCATACAAGTGCTCCATGAGGTCACTCGGGCCATTTTTACACTAATGTAATATAATACGATTCTAGAGGCACACGGACATTCATTTCCCACTATTCCATTAATTCCCATCTAGCTGTGCAGTTGGCAGTGACTCTCAGAGACCTGAGGTTGTGGTGTCATCTAACTCCAGCCATTTTCTGGTCTGTGTGCTGGTGACAGTAGTGGCAGCAGCGCCTGCTGTGACTCACGTCCCTGATGCCTTTGTGAGAACTGGGACCAAAAACATCAGAACAAGAAGCACTGTCAGATTTATAACGCCACCTTTGGGAGCTGCAATATCACTTTGATTTGTAAGAAACGCCCCTGAGAAAGAAGGATGTTAGCAACAAGCGTTATGAAGGAGCTTGAGAAATCAGCTTGTCAGTTAGACCACAGGAGCGCAGAAATTGGGCTGCACTTCCTGGCAGAGACAAGGGGAGGGCTGCAGCCTCTGACAGATGTCAGGCTTGATGCACGCTTCCTTTCCACAGTGGTCAAAGCACTATCTCTGGCTGGAGCCAAAAGACCTCTCTCTTACCCGAGAACTTCAGGGGAAGTTGGGTTAAATGCTTGTTCAATTAAAAAAAAACAAACAAGCAACCAAAAACCAAACTTACACTGAGGAAAACAGACAGTCTGGAAGTTGAGCAGTGGGATAATATTGCTTGAGACACCTCCTGCTGCTGCTCTACTGCCAGTGATAGCAGCAGTCAGAGGGGAATCAGAGACAGGGCCACCATGCATCGGGCAGTAACACTGTCGGGGCACCAGAGCCATCTATGTTATCACTGTGCCTCTGCTCCAGATACGGGCAGACAGCCTGGGTGATGAGACATCAGTGCACGGTGTATATCAGTGCTCCTGTGCTGAGTGCTGATGGTGGGCCACCAGAGTAGCTGTGCACTGTGGAAGGCCCTCAGCATGGATTTTGCTGCTGGGGGTGTAACCATAGTGCTTAGCAAGAGGCACAAATGGACTTTTCTGTGAGCCTTGCCTCAGCAAACATGCTTGAACCCTGCTGCATTACAATTTCATTTCTCAATTTATATTTCTTTACAGCCATTAATACCTGCTGTCTACCCATAGCTCAGTTACATAATTTATCCATCTTTTCTTCATGTTTGCAGTTTATTCCCTCCCTGATATGAACACCGAATTGTTTGCATGCTGCTATACATAAATGTTTCTGCAGAAAATGGTAGATGGAAATGAGTGCCAGAACCCACGCAACAAGTTCTAAATGTTAACTGCAGATTTGGAAAATCATTGTTAGTGCAGGGCTGACATAACAGATTTGTTCTTGCATTGTCCAGGTTAGTGGATGGCATTGATATGATTAGATCATAAGAGTGAGCCATTAATCCCTTCTCTTCCTGATTTGTATTGACAAAATTGGAGTGTAAACTAACACTAACCTACTCAGTTCCAGCTACATTCTCATGAATATACATGCATCAGTCCATCAAATTTACAGTTATAAAATGCCCTTCATTCAAGGATCCAAGAATGCAAGAGGTAATCAATATAAAAATAAAATTGTTAAGCTTGATTTGGTAAGAAAAATCCAGCTTAGGAATTTCAAGATTTTTCTACTGCACTTTCTACAGCTGGAGCTGAATAGGATATGCCTGAGTTATGTCTTTCACCTCACCACTTGGTCTTGTGGTTTGTGTGCAAATCTAAGTGCTGATAGAAGCAAAGGATTAGTAAAGCAAAGCACTTGCTAGGATAAAGCTCTGTACATGTTATTGCAGCAAAGTAGCACTCTTTTTCCCCACTGTTTCCTGGAAATGACCATAAGGAAAGACTGTGAAGCTGCTTGCATCATTTTGTGCATGGAAATCAGGCACCAACCCTTGGAGAAGAAGCTCAGTGTTCAATTCTTCATGACAGTGAAATGTTCCCAATTTTCCTAGTCAAGAACCTGCAACTGAGAACCTAAAATCACATTTTAAAGAGGAAATTTCAATGCAGCATTTCAATGCTGCAGGGGTCATCTATGGTGGGTTGGGGCAGAAGTGTATAACTTTAAACATCCACATTTAGTGAGGTGAGAGAGGGAGAGAGGGAACATGTTTGCTTGTATTTCTAGGTACCTTTTTGTCATAGGAAATTTTATTACTGTTTATATTATGGATCGTGATTGTCAGATGCAGATACAAAAGTCAAAATGTATTTTGACTTCCATGGGAGCAGATGGAAATTGTAAACTGATTTTCACCTTTAAAAAATGACCAGTCTCATTGCTAAATTTGATTAATTTGTTCAGTTGTTATGACTTTGCTGTGTTCTAGATTCCAAGTAACTGCAATTTCTTTTTTCCGAAATAGAAGTAGGTATCCCTAAGGGAAAGTGTAAATGTTTTGTGAAGATAATGCTGACAATATGCTAGCTGTGGGGGAGTGGGCTATAATTAGAGACCCATTTGCACCCAGTAATTTTCTGTTATCGTTTGTAAGTGACAGTAAAGTGTGCTGAATTTCCACCATCCCGTGGATTTACACATTTACTAATTCTATGAATCTTCACACTCCTCAAGTCAATGTTTTCTGGCATCATAATGGGACTGATTTCTAAGCAGAATATTCCCAAGAGCCCAGCATAAACATAGGACACCTCAGCAGTAGAAAAAGGCTAAAAATTCTCTTTTTGCTCAGACTAGCTGACTTTGCTGTCCAGAAGTCATCATTAAGCATTACCTACAGAGCACCTCTATGACCACTGTCTTGTGTTGGAATATTAAACCAGGCTTTGCTGACGACAGGCCAAGGCAGCAACAAAAGGTAGTAAGCAATGGGAGAAAAAGGTTTCTCAGTATTTGAGAATACTGAGTATTTGAGAATACTGCTTCTTTTGTATTTCCTCATGTACACCTGCTCCTGAAAATCTGTTGAACTCTCTTCCTCAGGTTTAGAGATTCCTGAGTCTGAAGGGGTCAAAGACCAGGACAAGGGAATGTCCTTTTTTTTTTTTTTTTGTTTGCCCCCATGTATCTATCTCCCCTATGTATCTGCATTTACAAAAGAAAGGCAAATACAATCTGTTCAGACATGCATTTTCTGAGGTTACACTCAGGCCCCCTCATGCAGACTGGGAGTGAAATCATCAGGGATCTGCCAGATCTAGGTGTTTTAGTGACTTGAGCTGCAGTGGAGATGTAACACCAACCAGTCAGCACTGGTTGAGTACCAGCAGTTACAGACAGGCTGCTGGCTGGCAGGACAAATTGAAGCTTCTCCTGACACCTGCAGTTCCACTGGGCATGGCTGTAATGCACTTTCATGCAAAGCATTCAGCTTAACTGGAATTAGTTGCTTTCACTAAAAGCTAACGAGTCGTTCAAAAAATTAATAAAAACCAAACCAAACAACTACAAAACACCAAAAAAACCCCAAACCAAATCCCAAAAACACAACCCAATATATGCTGGTGCAAGTGACTTGCACGTTGCAGTAATTCATGATAAATCTTACATTTTTGGTAATTCTCCAGCTGAAGCATAAAGGAAAAAAAAACACAGGAAAAATGTAGCATTTACATCCACATCACAGGGGGAAATACTGATAAATGGTCAAGAAAATTCCAGTAGATGTGTGTATTTGTTTTCTTAAGCGGAGACAGATAAATAGTGTTATGTAAGAAATCTATATCCTCTATTTTCTGTTTGGACAGAGAGCTACATCTCTTTCTAAATTCAGTTCTTCAATCAGTGGAAACTGTACCTCATAGCACAAACAAAAGATGTTATTTTGTGTTTTTATATTTAATGCTAGATACATAAAATTTCTGAAGTATAAGAAGCCAACTTGAAACATACAGTTGTGTTGTTTGCTCTCCCCTGTTCTTTCTTCTCTCTTGGCTTTGAAGGCTGCTGCTTGGAAAAACATGTGGAACACTCCTTCTGAATGAAATACTGCTATTTTATATTGTATGAATTTATGAGTGGATAATTATGATCTAATTCCTCCCAAGTGGCCCTCTCCTGTTCTTTCCTCTTCTGCTTTGCTCCATCTTCCTGAGCTTCACTACACTTTTCCGCCCAGCTTCCACTCTTATTTTTTCATCAGTTTTTATCTCTTCATATCCCACTGCTACTTTGTTCACCCTTCCTTGATTTCTTAGTGTCCCACCTTATAGCCCTTCCTCCATGCATGATGCCTCCTCTTCACCACAACTTGCCCTGGGCTGTTTCCAGCTCCCTCCCTCTCTCTCTCTGTCGCCCTGTGGTCTTCCTTGCTCTTCTTATTTCTTTTTTCTTCTCATAAGTTTATTTTCTTCTGCTCTCATGCATGAGATGTAGCAGGAGGCCACCTGCTTTATTAAGAAGGCCCTAGTTAGCTTTATGGTCTGTGGGCTGCCTGGCACCAGCCCATAATAGGCTTTATCAAGACAGAAAATTAAAATGTAGCATGGAAATATTCAGTCCATCATGTTACTATGCAAAGTGTCATCTAGTGGCTCATCTTATCAAGAAAATTGCCCAGCACCATCACAGTTTTCTTGAGTCTTTACAGTCTGGTCATTGTCTCATTTTCAAGTCAGGAAGGATTTTCTTAAACAATAAAACTATCCATAATGAGTCTGCTCTCTAAATTATACTCAGGCATGCAATCTCTCACTCTAATTTTGAAACCTGATTGTCCAAATGAAGGCACCCAGTTCTAAATTTTAATTTTCAGCCAGGCATTTAGGCACCCAAATGCCCATTTTATTCCCCTTAAGTGCCGATCTGAGCGCTGCAATACAGCAGCAGGTGAATGAGCACCCTCACCTAGCCTGCCAAGTCCAGCAGCGTTCTTCTGCAGCCTCTGTGAAACTGCTGCTCCTCCGGCAGAGCCCAGCGCTGGAGCTGTGTGCTGGACGTAACACATAGCATAAATAAATTCTTGCTAAAGTTATAATCTTGTCTGATAAAAATCCTAGCATATTTCCAGGAAACCTTCTCTGACAAGATTATAGTGATATGCAGCAAGGCCAACATGAATGGCTCCTTGCGTCTGCAAGGAGCATATTTCCAAGAAACCTCTGTCTAAGATTTTAACTCCTGAATATTCGTCTGGAAGAAGTGTATTTCCAAGAAATCCGACAAAAACCAGCATGAATATTTGTCTGCAAGATGTGTATTCCAAGAGACCCCCGAAAAACCTGGAAACATATAAAAAGCACCTTGGGACAGCTGCAGTTTGTGAAGCAGCACGGTGAAGCGGTGCTAACAAGCTGCCTCACCCGATGCTGTTCGCCTGGTACAGCATTGAACTGAATTTTGCTTATGGTTTTTCACGATTGTATTTTTTAATAAATTCTTTTTTTATTAATCAAATTGGCTACTCATTTATAACATGGAGCTGTGTCCCGGCGCAGCATCCCGCTGTCCCTAGCAGGGGCAGTCTCCACTGGCACGTACCGCAGCGCAGAGCTTGGCGTTGTTTGACGGGAGCAGGACAAACTGGAAGGTGGCTGAAAGACAGCACAAGTGCTTCTGGCTTTGCAGCAAAGTTGCCACCTTCGGCGGCAGCCGCTGAGCCCCAGAGCCCACGAGAGATGATGCTCACGGCATCACCTAGGAGCGGTACTTAGCACCCGGACTTGGGCTCCGTCTGTAGCCTGCTTCCAGCACCTTCCCAGCCAGTGAAATAACCTCTCTGGCACAAAATCCGAAACGCCCTGGCATCCCACTGCTGCCGGGCCCGCTGGGCTCCCAGCAGGATTGCGAGGAAGCAGCATGCTGCTGCTATCTGCTGCGGGGGGCCGGCCGGAGAGCTCTGCTGGGGCTGCGGGGCCGGGCCGGCCCCGGCAGGAGGGGATGGGCCGGGCCAGCCCCGGGCCAGCCCCGGGCCAGCCCCGGGCCAGCCCCGGGCCAGCCCCGGGCCAGCCCCGGGAGGAAGCTCTGGAGCACACGGGTCGCACGGCAATGCTGCGGGAGATAGGCAGGCGGCCCTGCCGTGGAAGCAATCATATTCTTTGTTCCCCACTTTAATGGAAGCCTCCTCCAAAGCACCCAGAGGCTGATTTAAATCACAATAAAGCGCTGACTCCGGCTCACAAAAAAAAAACACCCAAAAAAACAAAATAAAAAACAAAACCCACCAAGGAAACAGACGTTTATGGTTTAAATCTGGTCTGACACCTGACCTTAACTGTGACTGCTGTGCCAGCAAACAGCAACAACAACAAAAAAAGGGCTCAATTTAAAGCCTGTTCTTGTTAACGCAGAGTGTTAGATATAACTGTGAAATTCCAGCTTTTGTGGGGTTAATTGCATAACTCTTTGCTGTGCTTTAACAAGATGTTTTGTAGCTGAATAGCTGTGATTTCCTTTGTTTCTTTCTGTGGGCCGAAGGTAGTTTAAGAGGGGAAATTAGCCATTTAATTATTATGAGTGCAGGAGAAGTAAAAAGACCATATGGTTTGCTGTTGAAATTAGTCACAAGAAACTTTTTTTTTTTTTAATAATATGTGATATTTTTAACAAGCAGATGTGAAGCCACGGCGTCTCCCACAAGAGCTTTGCCAGGCTTATCTATTGTATCAAGTGCTGCAGGGGGGTATTTTTAGCACAGGGGGAAGATGGTAAGGAGGAGTTGGTGGCAAGGCAAGCTGGAGGCACAGCAGGGTCAGCAGGGACTGGCCCCGGACTCCAGCACGGCTGCTGTTCCTCTGTGGCACTCGGGGGCCCCAGACCAGCACAGGAAAGGATGCTGGGCTGCGGGGTATCTGCTCTGTTCCTTGCTGTCTTGAGCACCTGAGCATCTCTTCGCCGGCCTGGGCTGCTGCTCGTGCAGGTGTCCTTCCGAAAGGCCTGTGTTCCTCTGTTGGCTTGCTTCCTGTCCTGATTCTCCCTCCCGTTCCTCATAGGCAGCCCTGAAGCCTTTTTTCTGTCTTTCCACGACTCGCTCACTGCCCTAGGCTAGTCAGCAGCACAGCGGGATGGTGGTGCCATTCCAGGAGGCACTGGCTTTCCCAAACCACAGTTTAAAAGCAGCAGTAGGAGCCCTGTGAGCCGGGAACAGCCCTGCTGGAGGAGGGAAAGTGCTGCCCGTGGGGCCAGGAGAGATGCACTCAGCTCCCCTCGGGACTCAGCTTGGTGGGAGCAGGGAGCAGCTGCCTCTCACAGAGGCACGTCTGCTTCTCCTTCCCAGTCCTCCTGGGGGCCATTGGAAGTCTTTGCGTGATATCTTTGGCACCTGTAGGTACAGCGTGTTGTCCCCTCTACCTGATAACACAGATCCTACTGCGTAACGCTGAAAATTAATTTCTGTGTTTTCTGTTTCTCTGCCAGCTTCGTGTTGTTGTTTTGGTTTTTTTTTCTCCTTCACCTTAATCTGTTTTCCCTCTCATCCTATTCTTTGTTTGTGAGGGAAGTTTCGTAAATGAGAACAGAGACATATCATTGCCTTTCTTCATTGTTTTTTATCACTTATCTAGATACAGAGGTTATAGATTAAAGAGGTTAAATGTCACAGTTTAGAGAGGCAGAGATTTTATCTAGCAAAGTTGTGCTGTCTTTCCCCTACCTTGCCTGAAATTACTTTGTATTCAACTTTTGCAGAAGGCAGAGAAATAATAAAAGAAATAAAGTGTAAGGGAAGTGACTATTGCTATATAAGAACTTCAGAACATTTGAATAGTAAGAATGACTCCAGGTTACTTTTGTAATGACTCCTGGCCAGACCAATAAAGTCCCACCCAGCAAGAAATACTCTGGTTTTGCTGCTAACCCATGCAATCCTTTTGGAATTGGTGGGTTTGCACAAAAAGGTAAGTCAGGGCAGGATTTGAGCCCTTCAGGAAATTTTGAGCCAAGTGCTTGATCATTGCATTGCTCATGCTGCAGTGCAGGAACTCAATTAGGTTGGCATTTACTGTGTGCAGGAACACCTACGCTCCTTTTCAGGCCTCTGACACCAGAGAGCTGTTTTGAATTGTAGGCAGCGCTATTAAACAGTGCTGCCTTTTAGATGGGGCATTTCAGGGAGTTATCACTGCTCTGATGTTTAATTTGAATCTTCTTTTCTAGTTTCATATTCTCCTTTGCAGTTGAAGGATTTCTGATACTTCTCTAACAGAAACAATCAAGGGGCCTGTTTGCTTTTGCCTGAAATTCAGGAATTAGTCAAGTCCGCTTACCAAGATAATTCAATGAGCCCTTCCTGTTCAAAATCAGCCAATTGAATGGCCTATGGTATCTGTTCCTTCCATTCCCTTTTTCCCTGCCTGCCTGCCTTCTTCTTCTTCTCTGTTTCTCTACACCAGTTCTAATTATTTTACGCTCAAATGATAAATGAGTTTCAAATAATTAGAGGTGGTATAAAGGACCACAGCTGGGAGATTTATGTCAGCCGAGCCGTCCGAACAAAGAGCCTTCTGTGGGTATCGTTCTTCTCTCTGGACTTTGAAGCCCTGTTCTGCTGTCTCCACCTTCAAAGAGCTATATCATTTTTAACCCACATAATTTTATTCTCCTTTTTCATACCTGGGCAATGTCACAGGCCCTTATTAAGGAGCAGACCAAATGTCAAAGTTTTGTTGTAAATCAGCAGGAAGCCAGTAACAAGTAGGGGTGAGAGGGGGCTCAGGGGAGGCCCTATACAAGGACCCAAGTCAGATGTGTTGCTAATTCATTAGAAAAGAGCGCTGTAAAAGATAAACCACCTCCAACTTTCTTTAGGACAACTTAGTAACAATAACAACATTGGATTACTTTTGCATGGGCCCCTGGCCAGTCTGGTGCTGTCATCTGGAAATAAAGGCAAACCTGCCTGACTTCTGCAAATGCTAAGCAGTGTTTTTGCCTGCTGCTAAATTCTTTGAGAAAAAGTATTAATTTTTTAAGTCAGATAAATAAATGGGCAACCAGGACAAGAACACGCTGAGAAAGAGCCTTTGAGAAAGAAGAGCCTTTGAGAGAGAATATGCTATTCTCTCTCAAAGAGTGAAGAGCTATAGTGATTCTCTTTCCTTTTTCATACTCTTCTGGCAACTTCCTATAAAGTTTGAAAGGAGATAAACTTGTCCTATCATGAAACAACACAGCTGAAATCCCTCCTTCTCTCTGAGGCTCAAGCAAGGACTTCATTCTCTGGCTGCAAAGAGCTTCTGCTGAATGAGAGCAATGTTTTGCATGCTGCTGTCTAACAATTGAAAGACAAATTGCAATGCCAAGCTGAAGTGAAAACTGGTTTGGGTTTTTCTTTCCTCGTCAGAGCAGGACCCTCAGCTGCACACATGCATTGCCATATGACTACAGCAGGAGAGGGAGGCTGGAGGTGATCATCAGTGGCTATCAGTATTTTCACGGTGAAAAAAGAATGTCTTAAAACAGTTTATTTCTCTACTGAGCTTTTCCACCATAGCTTGCCTCTCTTTGCCAGCTGCTGGAAAATCCGAACTGAGAGCAGTGAGTGTGAGAGAGGGATGTATCTTCACTTTCTCCTGGATGAAGCCGCAAACTCCCTCTCAGTTCACTGGAACAACTGTATTTGTGCAACTTAGCATGGGAACACAACCAGAGTTTTTCCTCTCATTTTTCAGCCAGGAAGGATGAGCAAACACACATCATAGAAACAGAGTATTTTGTGAATGTTGACTGAAACATGGGCACTGTGTACAACAGTTTTGATCACAGTAAAACAATTGCCATGAAGATGTGCCATCCACATTTGAGTGACATCATCACTTTGAATCCTTTAGCAGAGTTAGGGAGCTGTATGTCCAGGCAGACAGTTGAATGAAAGAAGAGCCCATATTTTCAGGTACAGCAGCTTTAATAGTCTATTGATTTGGCATACAAAAATATGTAATCTGGAGAGAATGTAAGACAACACTATGAATCAGAATATATGGGGTATTTCTTCCTGGCCAGTGCAAAAAATCCAACTAACACAAAAAAGAATAAACATCTAAAGTAAGCCTGTTAGACAGTAGCTGTAGAAAGAAGACTGAATAAGAAACCAGAAAAAAAGAAGGAAGGAATATCAGGTCTGTGGACTATGCTGAAGGCAAGAATTAATTTCACACAAGGGAAGGGATGAAGCAGCCTGGCAAGCTACACCTGCACAGAGGAGGCAATGATGATAAAAGTGGAGAAGAAAGTGATGTAAAAAAGGAAAAAAAAACACATTTGTCTCAGCAGGGCAATGCTTCTAATGCCACATTGTAAGACTGATGTCTTGTGGATGTGATCCTCCAGGAAAATATCCAATACTTTACATATCTAAAATACATGTTCCAGCAAATGGCTGACTTGCCTGGTTCCTGCTGCATGGATCAGCTGTCTTGTGGCACATTCAAGTGTTCAATAATTGCATGTTTTAGATTATGAAGCTCAAAGACAGGCCATTTCATTGCACAATTGTTTGTGAGCAGTGTTAGTTAAACCTGGTTTGCTATCCCCAAACCCCTTGCAAAGTTATGACAGAGTTTGAGGGGTACCCAGAGGGGTTTCCGAAGTCTCCATGTCTGGAAAACACTGGAAACATCATCACTGAATCAGTATTTCCATGGGCTGATGGCTGGTGTTCAAGCACAAGACCACCCTGGCCAGGTGTGATCTAAAAGAAGAGGAGGGTACTGAGGAAATTTTGTTAGCAGAGCAATGTAAAATGATTTAACTCAGAAGTTTTTGTAATCTTGGCCAAACACATTTACAACATCCAGCTCGTTCTCTAGTTAGGTGGTCTGGAGACTGAATTCATCCCGGGGGCCAAAATATGAAATATTTGGGAATTCTGGCAGGCTCCATGCAACTATTCATGCTTGTTTATCTCACAGTGTTTCTCTGCATAATGATTGGGAAAGGGTGAAATAAACACAGTGATGTTTAAAACAATAGAATGTTTTGTATTGAGACATTACTGACCCCCATTTAGATTTTCAGCAACAAGGCAAAATGGTTGCTTTAGAGCTAATAGTGCTTTTTTTTTTTTTGCAT
Organism: Cyanistes caeruleus; assembly: GCF_971803275.1. Taxonomy (NCBI): domain Eukaryota; kingdom Metazoa; phylum Chordata; class Aves; order Passeriformes; family Paridae; genus Cyanistes; species Cyanistes caeruleus. The sequence continues at coordinate 91,101,533 of NC_141701.1, forward strand.
TGGATATGTGTCCAAGAGCTCTTTCTCTGCTTGCAGCACCACTTGGGAGGAAGTAGAAATGCCTTTGCAGGCTTAAATCCTGCCCAAGTTGGTTTATTTTGAGCTCAGAGTGCCACTTCTCTTGCTCTCGCAGCAGACAGAAGGTGCCCCAGACAGATCCATTGCAAATGCAGACTGTTGCAAACACCTTTGCCCAGCAATTCCAGACAAACTTTCCATCATATTTTCCAAGTCCATGGAGATGGTTTGGTTTTTATTATGGGTAGAGAGGTGTCAAAAATGCTCAGCCTGTTTGTGGACGTGTGCAAGGCAACCACAAAGCTGCACACAAAATAACTGAGGTGCCCCTTGGGCAGCACTCAGGGGTACAAAGCACTGTTCTGGGTACTCACAGAACAAATGGAATTTGTTGCTGTGACCAGCAGCACATCGTGTCTCTCCTGCACATATTTTGTGCTCAACACTGCCCTCCTGCTTATGGGGTTTCCATTCAAAAGGGACAGATCTATTATTGTTTGAATCACTGTGAGGGAGCCAAGCTTCTCTTCTTTTTGATGTCCAAGTGTTTGGGCTGTTGATGGGAGAGGACTCAAGTATCTCTGCTTTCAATTAGTTATCTTTAACTAAGGAGAAGTTTCAATGCTGATTTTTGGAATCCTATACACAAAACCATTCGGTACAATTTTAATGCAAGACTGATAGGCCAAATTCTGCTCTGGCTTTAGGAAAATGTGGCCATTCTGGCTTTGATGAGTGTGCATACTGCATAAATCTGCATGAAATGTGGTTCACTCTGTCTGCTTATTCACAAGTCCAATGATACATTTTGCACTGAGGGAGAGAACCAACAACTTGCATGTACATCCAGGGATTTAGCTAAGTGCCTCACCACATACAGACACCAGAGCTCACGTACCCAGGGCAGCTTCTAAGTGCACAGTTAATGTCACTTCTTGCCAGATCTTCTCTTTCAAGGAAATGAAATTATTTCCAAAACTGCAAATGAATAATTAATATCCTGTCAAGAAATTAATATTGTCCTCAAAGTGTTTTGAGGTAGCACCTGATCCTCCAAACAACCGTATCTTCAAGTAAAGCAGGTTGCAGGCTCAGGGCATTCCTTGCCATGTCAAATAATCATTATCTTTTCAACAATATCAGGGGATTCTTGCTTTTTTTTTTTTTTTCTGCTCGCTTTTGCGCACTGTAGAGCACTCGGATGCTCATTAACATACATGTCCCTTCCAATTTCACTCTCATTTGCACTGTGTTAACAGCTACTTTTTCATCTTTGCTCAGACAAACGATGGCCTTTGTAACCAGGAATAAAATTAGTCGAAATTGGAAACCTGTTTTAATGAGGCCAAATTGTTATTTAACTCCAAATGTGTACAGTATTTTTTGTCTAAATCTCCTTTAATTCCTCCCTAGTATTAATTATATCTTGTCATAAACAGGCCTTGGAAATGCTCGCTCCTTCAGCTGAGTTCAAAACAGAGCCTCATGCCAGAGCACCACATTAATAAGGTAAAATAAAAAGGGGAGAAGGGGGGAAGCTCCTTTTGTCTAATTTTTCCAAAACTTCTGATTAAAATAAATGAGATCACTGGAATTTATATAGACAAATTTGGCAGCTCCTCTATATTTACTGAAACTGTGACATAAATCAAAACTGAGACTCTCCAAAAATGTGTTATTTGTTATCAGAGTAATTATGTGTTAGTGACTCAGACATGAATAAGGTACTTCTGTTACAGCTGTTTATTAGAGTTTTCTTGGCTTCCATTTCTTGCTCTGCCAGTGCCTTGCTTCGTAACCTTAGGGAAGTTTCTGTGTTTTGATTAATTCAAATGATGTGCATATGTATATGGCTGTACATACACACACAACTATATAAATATGTAGTCATTTCCTGCTAAAAAAAATAAAAATAAATCAAGATGCTGGAAAAGACAAAATGAAGATGACTTAGAGACTTTAACTTGTTAGTGTACCTTCTTTATTTAATTGTATACATAACCCAGAGCCATTCAGGTAACATCCAGGCAGTATGGAGTTACAGTTCCTGGATCAACGTGAATTTTTAAGTGAGGGAGCAACTATCTCTCATATCTTCCCCTCTCCCCACTACCCCAAAATGACTTATTCACAATAACAACAAGAAGGTATTGTTTCTTCATTAACCCAGCAATTCTTACCCACTTAAAGAATTTGGAAAACTATGTGTTACAGTGCCATCTGGTGATTCCCCGCATACAGATGGGTGAAACTCGCTCATCAGTGTTGCTATTGCTCTGCATTACTTAGCATACTTCCTCAGGCAGCTTGTCATGCTGATTTTTTGGGGTTTTTTTTAACTCTTTAGCATTTTAATGCTTAGGAAATTTCAACAAATGGCAATCAAAACATTTTCCAAATGTAGTCCTAATCAAATTTATCACTACCGGTTTGATTTAAAGAAATTGAAGGTAAAGCAAAGAAAAAAATTGATTCCTAGTCATTTCTAATTCATCAGAAGCCTGATTGTGCTGGTGCTGCACCCCTGGACAAAGGTATGTTCTCTTTTTGGTACCCAGAAAGTGCTGTAGGTGTGTTGTTAGTATCCCAAATGCATTTGCATGGCACCTGACTCTTTCAAGGTGATAAGCAAACATTATTGGCTACCACTTCCCGGTGAACTGGAGAAGCCTGGTCCCTGTTTTACTTATGGGAAAATGGAGATGCTTGTTTGAGATGAGCCTAGAACAGAGCTGGAGTTAGAGCTATGGGTGTCTGCTTCTCTTTTCCCGCCCGAGAACTGGACATGCTGTCCCTCAGGTTGGGCACTTTCATGATAATGTGGTGTAATGCTGCTTTGGGGCCTCTTTTGTCAGGTTTTTTGATCACTTTTCCCATTTTACCCTCTCAGAAGTAAGGATAATGATTGCTTGGTTCCTCTGTAATAATTAAGTATTTGTGTATCATTTTATTTAATAGACAATTAGGAGTTTCCCCCAACCTGGAAGTCTTTTGAGGAAGGTCTTATGTTCAGTCCTCATGCAAAAGCGGAGTAGCTGCTAGTAAAATTTAGCACTAAGTGAGCCTCTGAAGCTTCAGATCCTTGCCTAAGGTCTTCACATAAGTGCAATGACTGTTTCCTTCACTTTTGAATAGATTGAAACAAAAGAAAGAATCCTACTGAAGGCAGAAGACCAATTGACCTCTAAAAATATTTTGTATGCTTTATTAATTTGGGTAGAGGCATATAAAATTCCAAATTTTAAGTATAAATAATTATTGAAAAGCAGTAACAAATCCACCGTTTCCCTTCCATCTTTTGATAATCTATAGGGGAAGGAGGCCATTTCTCTTGCTTGCTCACTTATCCCAGAGGGAGTGCAGTCCCCTCTCCTTCTGTTCAGGTGTTAGCCTTTGTCTCCTCTGAAAAACAGAAGTTCTCTCCATCTTAAATATCTGCAGTGCCAGCTCACTGTCCTCACATTCAGCCCAGTTCCAGCCTGCTGTGAATGGGGTCTTGAGGCAAGAGGTGTTTTTGGTCTTCTCCCAAATCAAATTTTCTGAAAAGTCAATGTCCACTCTTTAAAGAGCCTGCAGGTGAGGGTATCACAGCTCAAGGTGACAGTTCCCACCATTCCATGGAAATGGCATATGGTAGGAAAGACTGTTCGTATAGCTGCAATGGGTATGAACCAAAGGGAATTTTTAGAAACACATTCCCAAGAGCTAATAAAAATGCATGGTATATATATGCTTCAAAAACTGAAGAAAGCAGTCAGAAGCAAAGAAGGTGTGATATCTTCAGGCAGGGCCAGCTCTGAGAAGAGTTTGCTGTTTAATTGGCCAAGTTAAACAAGATACAATTAGAGCTAACATGGTCTCCTAGGATTCATAAACCCTTATTTGGAAATTTTGGGGAGATGGTGGGGAAGCAGTGGCTTTAATTGTGTCTTGTTTAACTTGGCCACTTTAATCACTTACACTTCTCTGTCTTGGCTTCTTTCATAGATGTCACACCTTTGAACAGCTGACTAACCTTTCTTTTTTCCTCTAATGTAACTTTTTCTGTATATTAACTGCTGCAAATCAGACGGAAGACACATTTGTTTTCAATTTATTATATAACCAGATATGAATAATATTGTTAATATAATGGCTCAGGTTCTCTGCAATTTATATTCTTGAGAACAAAAGTCTTCTCTGCCATTCACAAAATTATGGAATAGAATCATAACAATTCTTAGGTCAGAAAATACCTTTAAGGTCTTCAAGTCCAACCTTTCACCCAGCACTTCTAAGTCTACCACTAAATCATGTCCCTGAGTGCCACACCCACGTGTCCTTCGAGGACTGTGACTCAACCACTTTCTTGGTCAGCCTCTTTTAGTGCTTGACAGCCCTTTCTGTGAAGAAACTTTTCCTAATATCCAATCTAAACCTTCCCTGGTGCAACTCGATGCCATTTCCTCTTGTTCTGTCACTTGTTACCTGGGAGAAGAGACCAGCTCCCAGCTAGCTACACCCTCCTTTCAGGCAGTTGTAGAGAGGGATAAGGTCTCTCCTGATCCTCCTTTTCTCCAGGATAAACACCCCCAGCTCCCTCAGCTGCTCCTCATCAGATTTGTGCCCCAGACCCTTTCCCAGCTCCACTGCCCTGCTCTGGACCCGCTCCAGCCCCTCAAAGTCTTCCTTGTGGTGAGGGGCCCAGAACTGAACACAGCACTCGAGGTGTGGCCTCACCAGTGCTGAGTACAGGGGACAGCCACTGTCCTGTTCCTGATACAGACCAGGATGCCATTGGCTTTCTTGGCCACTTGGACACACTCTGACGCTTGTTCAGCTGCTGTTGAGCAGTCCCAACAGGTCCATTTCCACTGGGCAGCTTTTCAGTCCCTCTTCCCAAACCCTGTGTTGTGCATGGGGTTGTTGTGACTCAAGTGTAGGATCTGGCATTTTCCTTTGTTAAATCTCATGCAATTGGCCCCAGCCCCAATTTCAGCCTGTCCAGATACTCCATAGAGCTCTCTTGCTCTCCAGCAGATCAGCACTCCTGCCCAACTTGATGGTGTTTGCAAGCTGACTGACGATGCAGTCGATCCCCTCATCCAAGCTGTTGATAAGGATATTAGGTAGGATTGTCTCCAGTGCTGAGCTCTGTGGAACACCACTTGTAACCAGTCACCCCCAGAATGTAACTCTCTTCAGTGCCACTCTCTGGGCCTGATCGCCTGGTTGTCCTGCTTGTGGCCATGATGGCACTCAGGATGATCGTCTCCATGACCTTCCCCAAAACCGAGGTTAGGCTGACAGGCCTGTAGCTCCCCAGATCCTCTTTACAGCACTTTTCGTAGATGGATGTCACTTTTGGTAATCTCCAGTCAGTGGGACCTCCCCCATTAGCCAGAACTGAAAGTGGCTCAGTTAGCACTTCTACCAGCACTTCCCCCCTTCCCCTTGGGTGTATCTGATCTGGCTCTACTGACTTTTGTGCATGTGTGTGTGTCTAAGTGGTGTAACAGGTCACTGACTATTTCCCCTGGGATTATGGAGGCTTCATCCTGCTACCAGTCCCTGTCTTCCTGTTCAGGAACACCTGGAAAACAACTGGTGTTACTGTTAAAGAAGGCATCGAGTACCTCAGCCTTTATCCTCATCCTTTGTCACTATGTTTCCTACTGCATCCAAGAAAGGATGGAGATCCTCCTTAGCCCTCCTTTTGTTTTCAATGTCAACAGCAGCCAAGAACCAACTCCTCTGGTCATGCAAAGACTCATTGCATATTTGTGCTGTACCCCCAGGCAAAAGCTGCTTTCCATACCTTCTGCTCTCCATCCACGTCAGCCAGTAGCTGAAATTACTGATTCATTTGCTTCTCCACCAGCACGAGACTGTGGCAATCCATCCTGGTGAGATAAGGTGATTGCTATGGGCTTCCTACATGTGCCTACCTGTTAGACACAGCTGAGACAGTTAATACCGGAAAAGCAGAGTTGGGTGTCTAAATCCAAAACTATTTAGAGCAATCCTCCAGATGTACTTCAGTGTGCCTGCTCTGACACATTGTGATTCTCTCTGTGTGCTTGTGCCGCTGTAGGGCTTTGAATATCAAGAGGTACCAGCTTTTGTGTGATGTTCTTCACAGACTTTTCCTGATCAAGCCAGTTCCTGTCTCTACTCACAGCAGCTGCATATATTTTGGGAGATGTGGTCTGAACAGCCTAAGCCATGGGGGAGAAGGGAAGCATGAGACTTTTGGCTAACATCTTCCTTGGGCAATGTTTTCACTGCTGGAGGCCAGAGAAATGTTTATCAGGGAAGACTGAGCACAGCTGATCCTGCCTTGGAGCAAGGCTCTGGACAAGGGTCTCCTGAGCACCATGAAACTCTGGTTTTAAGATTTCTGGATAGAAATATTTAGTTTTGGGGCCTTATTATTTTGTCAGGTCTTTCCTTTCAAAGGAAAACTTTGATAAATTCAGTTCTTCTTTGTAAGGAGGTTAGTCATAAATAGACTTCAATTTTTCTAACTGGCACTATTTTATGAGGGAATAACAAATCCCACTACAAGACCAGGGATCGAGTTTATCAGTTCCTCTTGTCAGACACGTGACTTGGCCCCTTTAAGGCTCAGAATGTCATTTGAGGCTCTAGCTAAGCTGAACTAATCACCTCTGAATGCTCAAAGTGGAAGTGTTACTATTCCCTTACCTCTTTTGTCCCTGGCTATCCATTCCCTCCCATCTGTTTCTGTCTGAGCCATCAGTGAGCCACCTCAGTGGACTGATCGAGCACCAAGTGCCTCTCTGCTTGCAGTACAGTTATTTTCCTCCCATCTAAGCCACTTAAACCAGCTTGCCATGAGGTCAAAAGAAAGAAGAGCCAACAGTCTGCAGACATGAGGAATGTGGAGGATGGAGAGGGGTGCCACTCCATGGACTGCTGTAACATAAAATAGAGCACTTCATTAAATCTGTTAGATAAATTGGGCCCTGACCTTTTGGTAAAATCTGCACGTGAAGGTCTCAGTCCCCCAAGGCTTAAAGCAAGACTGGGGGGAGAGCTATCTCCCCCCCCCCCCCCCCCCAGCCTCACTGAATTGCCCATCCAGTTGTTCCTGGCTCTGGCACAAGCCATAGGGCAGAGGCAGTTTGGGACTGAAAAAAGTGGTGTGTTTGTTCTCCTCTGAGGAGTGTTTTTTTTGTAACATGTGGCATGTCAGTCATGTGAGCCAAATAGCCAAAGGTAAAAGAAATTACCAGTGCTGCTGATGGAACTGTTTTTATAGAAGCTGTGTGTCTCTGGATTTTCATTTTCTCTTATTTTTTTCCTCAGGGAAGAAAAAAAAAATGAAAGGAGTAGAAGGAATTTAAATATAAAGACATGGATATTGTGAGATTTAGCACCAAAAGTGTTCCCAAAGTTTTCTCCTTCAGTGGTAAATTTGCTATGTGATACACAAATAGCATTTGCCATTATTTCCTTGGATATTGACGGACAGGTGTGGTTTGGGGTAGGTTTGTCATTCCCAACTGTCTTGCTAGAGGAATGTGTGTGGGCAGATACACTGCAGTGAAAACCAAACGCCAGTGTGCTTATAATATGTGCATACAATGCATACCTCTCCACCAAGTGTCCTAGTGAGACAAGGTTTCATGCAGTTCTCCTGAATTTGCCCACATAATTCAAGCCAGTATTCTTCTATCACGCTTATTCTTGGGAATGGAGTGCTAGGGAGCAGCCCCCATTTTTGTTGAATCCAATGCCACAGCTTCCAGCTCCTTTATTGCTCCTCTTGTCAGTGGCAGACTTTGGGATCCTGATGTAGAAAGAAGAAAAGCACCCAGCTGAAAGATCCTGCTCGTGGGTGGGAACTGAGGGAAGATGGGGGGGAAAGGTCTTTGAGTCACTTAGTGGTGTTCATCTCTGCTTTTTCTTTCTTCTTTGTTTGTCTTTGGTTTTGGTTTTGTCTTCTGGTTCAGTGTAACATGAAGGGGGACGAAGGGAGAAGAGATGAGAAAGCAATGGAGGGCTGTGGGGGTCATGGAGGCGCAGTCACATGCACCATTGTCACCTGCTCTGGAAGGACCTTATCTCACCAGTCCTGGATCAATTTGACTAATCTATTTTATCTCACCATCTAATCTATCTGTTTCTGCTGAGCTATCCATCTGCCTCGTGGTATTGATCCCAACAGTTTTGTAATTGTATTTATAAAATGCCCTTTCACCCTCCTGGGAAGAGGGGTCTTGTGTAAAGGCAGATGGGGGGGGCAAGGGGTGGAAATAACACACTCCAGTGCTCCTGATGACAAAGCCTCTGGCACCCACTACAAGCCCTCCAACTGTGCATTTCTTCCTCCTTGTGCAGCCTTTCCTCATCACCCTGGCTTCAAAGCCCTGGAGAGAAACATGCCAAGGAAGCCCAGGACAGTGTGCAGTGGCAGAGGGACGACTGCCAGGAGCAAAGCAATTTGCAGAAAATGGAGCAGTGTCCCATCTCCAGCCTTGTTCCAAGCGGAAATAGATCTGTTTCCAACAGTTAGCTAGAGAAGGCTGGAACTGCCAGATCATCTGATGGAAGAAAAAGTGAAGGAAAAGTATGATATATGTGATTTGGAAGAAAACCGCTTTTTATCCCCACACAAAATCAAATTTAATCCAGGGATGTGCAGTGACACCTTCCAAGAGTAAACAGATCCTTAGAGAGGCTCAGGAACATCCTCTGGGTAGATAATCTGCACAGCAACAGAGCCTCCTCCTGACTGCAGGGAGCCTGCTGCCACGTGAAGCCCTCAGCAGCTTGCCTTGGTTCTTTCTGTTCATCCCTATTTAGACAGGAACTCATTCTCTGCATGGGGTTGGGCACTTTATTTATAAATCAATGCATGTTATTTTGAAATCTAAACTTTTTTCAGTCCTAAATTTACCTTCTAAATTGACCTCCACACTTTTTAACCATAGAAAGTGCTATATACCAGCGAAGTTTCCTGCATGATTAATTCTCTGTGTGTGTGTGTGTGTGTGTGTTCATGCCTATGTATTCTTCTCTTTTTCCATCTCTGGAGTGTATCATGTCTCACCTCTGAGATTTGTGGGGAGAGTAAAGGACACTGGGGTCACACTGGTCTCTGTTTACAGACTTTGTTCCAACTTCTTCCTAAGCAGGAAGTGCTTTCTGATTAGCCTCATTTTCTTCACATCAGTACAAAGCTTTTATCGTGTATTTGTTGTGCGGGAATAATATGCTAAACTGTGGAGACCTACTGCTTCCACTCAGCGGTAAATACCCTGTGCAAAGCACAGCAGCTTCTGAATTACACATTGGATAGACATGGGGATTGCAGGGAACGCTGCAGGCATCGCTGCACAAAACCCAAGTGTTCCCAACTCAGAGCAACTTGGCCAGGCTGGCTCACAGGGATGCAGGAGCACCAGGCTGCCTTGTGCAGCAGAGTGTGCCTGCCACCCTCTGCTGCTGCTGGTTTACTGGCAGAGGGAGAGGTTTAATTTGCTCTGTTAGGAGGCAGCCTTTGAATACGGGCTGCAGCCAGGCAGGCTCTGTGTGAGACTGCTGAGCCATGTATTTGTTAGCTCGGGTTCTGAAATACCCCAGCAATTGCAGCAAGGGATCTGGAGCAAGCTAAAAACACTTTTCATTGGCCATAACACCTAAAAGTCCCTTTTAAATTCTGGCAAGTCCCTCTGCTCATGGAAAGATTATATACCCATTAAGTAGCCTGTTACCCCTCTCCTGGCTCTTGCTGGAGACATGGAAGCTGGCAGCCAATGTAGGACCAGACCTTCTGGCTACGGAGCAGGATTGTTGCTGAAGGGGTACCTCCAGCCCCATAGGAGAGGGTCACGTCTCCCCATCTGTTTATGACTTGTTCTGTCCTCAGTTATCTGCCTTTCATTAGCAAGTGTGAAAGCAACATTGCATTTAAAAACATTATTCAAATATGCTAGTTGTCTAAAACTGGCATTTATAATGCAATTTCATAAAAGTTATATAGCGACAGTGCAACACTTTAAAAGGCCCTTTCTGATTAACAAGGCTCAATATAGCTCCCCTGATTCCCCTGGTTGTGTTTTAAGAGAGGGAATAAAATGCTATGGATCTTGAAACAGCTGAAATCATAATTTTCCAATATTATCTGTAGCTTTGTTGCTCTGAGAAAGCAGAAGCTGTGATCAGCAGAACGCCTACTCCAGAGAGGGGTAGAGCTGACAGGGTGGTACAGTGGCCAAATGACACTTTGGCTGCTCCTGCTTCCATCTGAGCCTCAGGGACCACGGCAGTGACAGGCTCCTGCCTGAGCTGATTCCATGCACCCACAAATCACACCACCTTTGCTGCCTCCAAGAAGTTCAATAAGCTCCATGAGATGGGAGTCAGTGTTTGCATTTCTGCACCCATGGCAGCTGCTCAGCTCTTGGTATCTCTCTAGGTGAAAACAGACTGGATGTACTGTATTTTCACCAAAGACCTCCCCTTGCCCCCTGTTCTGGCAGTTCTCACACCAGTGATCTGAGCTCCTTGGGACACCTGAGTGAAGCTCAAAGTCTCCTAACAGCAGTGTACAGTGGAACAACAAATTTACTGGCCAAGTGGAAGAGCAGATACAGGCAAGAAACCTCATTATGTGGGCTGGGCAAGGGAACTGGTGTCATGGACTCTGGGCTCTTGTTAGAGATGATTCTGTGAGTGCAACCTGAGTTGTACCCCTGCAGGCACATCATGGAAAAGGTGATTATTTCTGATTTTGTTGGTTAGAGGTAGATGGCACCCCTTCCTCCAAATCACACTCTTCCCTCTGCCACGCACAGGAACCGCTGGTAAGAACAAGTCCTTTCATTGTCACAGCCATGGATTTACCTGGAATTTTAATTGCAGATTTCTTTATTGTTTTGTTTTGCTGAAATTACTTTTACTGCTTTGGTTGTCTTACCCTTCATCAGCACATTCCAGAGGGACTAGCAGCATATCATCATTCAGGCTCACCTGGAGGAAAGCTTTGGAAGAAGGGTACTGAAATACCGAGAGCAGTGTCTGCTCTTTTACTTAGGCAATAAATCTACTGCTTTATTATTGCTGCTGGGAAACTTGGAGCCAAATTCTTTGCTAGCAAAACATTGGTTTCAGTGGAGTTCAGCCAGCAGAGAGTTTAGCTTCCTGTTTTTGTTCCAAATCGAAGACTATGCTCGGCCCAATTGTTGTCATTGTTTTGCTAGTTAGCTGTTTTAATTTAAAATAATTATGTGTCGTGGGTTGTTGGGGTTTGTGGGTTTTTTTCTGTTTGTGATTTGTTTTTTGGTTTGTTTTTTTTTTTAACTTTCTTCTTCACATATCACTTTGTTTGTAGCAGTCAGAAACAAAAAAAAAACGAAACAACAAACTATGGTATTGCTACATATCCCCTGCTTTGTTCAGGAGTTATGAAACTTGAGTTCTCATCCAAAGGAAAGGCTTAGCCCAGGATGAACACATCTTGGTGTGACCTGCTGCCCAGGTAGGTGGCAACTTCACCAGCCCAGGGACGAGTCTGGTTCATGCAGGAGACTCTGGGTACCAGGTGGGTTTTCTGGTGGCATGGCAGTCCCCCAGAAACCCTCCTCTCAGCCCCTCAAAGACTGGCAGAAATGTAGCTCACAACTTGCCAGGGCAGGCCCCATCCCTCAGGTACCTGGCATTAAGACACTAATGATGTTTGCTCCGGGGGCTGTTATTAACTCACTCTGTACTGGGGCTGGCACCTGAGGGTCCCAGCTTAGTTGGGGCCTGTAGCTATTCCTGCAGTATAAATGTTATTTATACAGTGCAATTAAGCACAGGTTTAATGTAAACTGCTGCCAGCACTGGGTTAGGTACCAAAGTGAAAGGACATCTTGTGAGACGTTTTTGAGAAGAAAAAGCACAAGGTTTTAAACTCGTGTTAAACAAAGAGACAGCTTCCACAGAGAGGTTAAGCAAAACAAATAGCAAACAATTAGTTTGGAGAAGCAGCTATCTGGAAAGCAAGCTAAACCTAAGTGTAAACCAGAGGCAGGAACACAGCCATCTTGTCTGTGTGCTCCCAGCCAGCTGCAAGCTGCCTTATTTCTAATCTCTGTATGGCAGGCTTAGAGAAAACAACTTGCTGTGTTTTAGAACACCAAAATCAACATAGTCACCACTCTGTATATGCATGTCAGGGAAGGACTAAAGCAAATGCTAATAAAACATCACACCCTGCTGTTCGTATAGTTCTTCATCATACTCAGGTCTGGATTCCCCTGGGGATTTCCACATTCACCCCACCCAGAAAAAGGACTCAGGAGCAGGCTTTGCCCTCACAGAGGTCCTGAGCACCAGCCAAACTTCTGGGCTCCTCCATCTTCCTGTCTTTTGAAACAAGCAAAACAGCTGGAATCCCATGTCACAGACCATGTGAACTTCTGGAGGATGTTTTCACTGGTGCAGCATTGATTTTACTGGGATCAATGTAAATATTACGTTAGCTTGCAACTGCTAATTATATCAGCATAAACTTAATTTATAGTGATGATCACAGTCCTAATGCTGTGCTGCTGCCAACCCTCACAACTGATGCTTTGAGACATCATGTAAACCCAGCCATTAGCAATCAAGTAAATGCTCCCATTACACATCACTGATACTGGCTAAAGAACTTTTTAATGGACTTCTTAGGATTTATGACAGATGATGCAGACTGTGTGTTTAAGTTCAGGATTCTTTTTCATGTTTTATATCTGCTCCTGCTTAGATAGATGCTGGTCTTAGAGTAAATAGTGTAACATTATGTGCTTGAAATTGAAAAGACTGAGTTTGTTTCACTTGGAAAGAAGATAAAAAAGAAGGCTCAAGAGAAAACTCTGTGATGGAAAGAACAGTACAGAAAAAGTTAAATGCGAGCATCTCTTCCCCATCTGCTAAACTACTGAAACACTCATTGAAATGAAAAGGTGGTAACCTCAAAAGTGGTAAAAGAGTTTTTCCCCATAAACAGAAAGTGAAAATTTCGTTACTTGAGGAATCACTAAGGTCAGTAATTCAGCAGCTTTCAGATAGGGATTGCACATTTATATGTAAAAGACTATCAAGAGAGGTTATACTTAAAGCTCATGCTCCCAGGAAGGAATGTAAAGCTTTAGGATCCTGTGGCTTAAACTGCTCTCTAAAAAGCCTGGAGTCAGGCTGACATCTTCACAGAGGCTGGGTTAGACAATAGAAAAACCTGAAAACACCAAAAACACACACGAAAAGCCCTCAACATGAATAACAAACAAATAAACAAACCAAATGGCTTTTAGTCCTGGAAGATTTTAGGTTTGAGATAAAGTACTGAAATTTCAGATGTTCCAGCATTAAAAGAAAGCTTACTGTATGGGGGATTTTCAGTGCCCCTGTCTGCAAAAATCTCCCAGAGGTATCAGTGACATAGGGTTATTGAGTTGCACAGAGACTATGGCAGTGAGCCAGGAGGCAAATTATTGTAATAAACTCAGCATCTGAAGGCTAGGGGACAGTAAAATAGTATCTAGGCTACTGGGGGTTAGGGGCAGCACTGAGGAGTGGATAGAGCAGGGAAAAAGCACACACAGGGTGAGATGAACAGCATGTTTTATTTCCCAGATAAATCACAGTGACAAAGTTTTACACCTCTGAGCAGCACTTGGAACACAAAGTACCTGCATAGTCATGCACCAAACTGATAAAGCTTTCTGTTTGTTTTTAATAATAAGTATTTTTATCTCTCACTCTCTATATGCGTGTGTGTGTGTGTGTGTATGCTTATTAAGAAAATTCATATGTTTATACGTACATAAATATCTATATTAATTACGTGTCTAGGTGTTGTTTATATGCCATACCTTCTATGATGCATATTAATCACATCAAAATGTAGTTTATTCTGCCTAGACTAGAGGTTTAAAATGGTACTTAAATACATTTTTGTGAAAGCATGCTATCCTAGCCAAGATGTCTCCGTAGCTGGCAGTACAGAGACATTTTTCAAAGGAAAAATTCTCCAAAAAAACCAATGGGCTTAAGCTCAGCAGGTTTTGGTAACTGCAGGTGACATTTCTAAATCTTGTGTAATTCTGAGGCAGCAGAGCAGAGGCAGGTAAAATCTTCCTGTAAGATGAGTACAGGGGAAAGACTTTGCCCCCAGCAGGGATCTTGGCTTTCCTTTTTGTAAAGGGGTATTAAAAAATGTACTTTTAAAAAGAAGAGATGAATATGAAAGCATCCTTGCTGAGCCCTTTCAGATTAGCATAAATCTAGATTCCCTGCGAAGATGTATGTCACCTTTTATAGGATGTTTATTGATCTGTATTTATCTTAGTCAAGGACTCCACTAAACATGGCTTCAACTACAATTGAAGATCCAGATGAATTGATTAGAAATGTATCCAGATGAAGCTGTTCACTTTGCCTGTTTTTTTCTGCATCACTGTCATACAGAATAGTCTTCGTGCTAAATGGCAGCTGGATCTCGAGATGATTCTGTTTTGGCAGATTTTCAAGACGGTTTCTGTGTTTTGCCTACCTGATTTGCCGTCTGTTGAATCTGATGACATTTGTTAGTGTGCAGCTGGGGGAATTTTAAAAAGTGCACATTGCAAGTACATGTGGATCAGTGAGTATTCAGTGCTTGGGTATAGAGCTGAAGATTGCTGCCATGGATAGAACAGACTCAAAAATACAATAATTTTCTTCATAGCGGGGTGAAATTTATGCTTCAATTATCTGATTTCTAGGTTGCATCACCTGCTGGCTTTTAGGTCTGAAAACCCTCTCCTGGCAAAAAATAAAATAAAAGAAGTTCAAAGAAGATGGAATTAATCATTGTAACGAATCATAGTAAGCAACAAAGGGGTTTTAACTACATCTAAGTAAGTTCAGCAATGTTCAATAGTCCGTTTAATGGCACAAGACATTTGCCATCATAGAGGATTTCCTGTTCTGCAGACATAAATCTCTACCTGCATGCAAAGCAACAGGCTAAAAGACTCTTCAGATCATTTTGCATTAAGCACATGCTGGCAAGTGCTTTAGAAGTGTCATGCATGCAAAGACTAAGACAGTTTAGAAGAAAATATTTTTGGCCTATGACCTCACAGTTTTGTGCAACTTGAAGGTTTTCTCCTGGAAATAATAGTGGTATTTTGTGGCATATTTTGATAAGCTTGAAAGGGATTCAACATTCACCTTTTCTTCATCTTTGTGTTCTTCACTCAGTCTAGTGTCCCTCCTAAAAGCTAAAGCAACAAAATTGTGTCTCATCCCCTAGTTGTGCCATTGCTTGGATAAGAAAGAGTAATGGACATAAATGTCCCTCCTGCTAGGCTGCCACTTCAGAGTAATTTGGGCTTAAGATTTACTCTATGCAACCAAATGATTAAATTATGACTGAGACATTCTGTTGCAAGACAGAGCGGCACCCTCAAGGCTTCAGGCTGATACATTTACCATAGAAACACAGAGAGAGAAAAATATTTGTTTCATTAAAATTAAGACTGTTTTTCACCATGGCATAACCTTACAAGAAATTTGCTCGTTCAAATAGAATAATTTAAGAACAGTTAGTTCCACAGCATGACGCACCCCACAATATTATGCCAAATTACAGGTTAAAGCAATTGAAATGGCTTTAAAAAGCTTTAACATAAAGATTAATTCCTGGCTTTCCTTGTCTTCATTCAGAAGCTCTGAAAGGTTACAGCTGGGTCTGACAAAGCCCTTAGATGCAGGATAATACAAATGAAATACAATAGCTAAGACAGTGTGATAAGAAGATACTGTCCCAAAACTGGCTTCTCTTTTTTTAACCTACAAAAATTGAATTGAACTGCAATTGAATTGATCTCAGAATTAAAAAGATAAATTTGAAAGTGTTCAGTAGACCTGCAGCCCAGTGTGAGAGAGAAGTATTTTAATATTCATAAGGAAACACTGAAAGCAGAGTCTACAAATTTCAAAGTCTTTCTCTTTTAATCCAACAGTGATCCTTATGCTCACTGAATCTGAAGGAATAGAGTGGGTTCTCCTAAGGCTTTCAGGGCAATGAGCACGGTGCTGTTCTGATATTAAATGAGCCGTCCCACAATTTAACGGATTCATAAGGAATTCTCACGGGAGAGGATCTGAGAGCTATGGGATGATGAGCACTTAAAGATGCTGGGAGATGCGCTCACTCATGCAGCCTCACCAGATGGGTGAGTACGTGAGATTGAGGTCAGCTGAGGTTGGCTACTCCTCCTTCTCTCCTGCTGTTTTTACTGACCTGAAGTTCCTCTGAGCAATAAAGGGGCTGAAAGCCTGGAAATGAGCTGGGGGTCAGTAGCACCATGTGATGTGTTGGCTCTTCAGGCCTCATCAGTAAATGGCCTGCAGACCATGGCTTGGGACTTGCAAGGGAACTGAAGGGAAAGGAGGCCAAGACTTTGATAATACACCACCTTGAAGAATTCAGTTTAACACAGATCTACTTAAAACAATATAAACATCTTAATTAGATGCACATAAACTAATTTAATCCTTTGCTTAAATCTGTTTACAGTGATTCGTCAATGCTAGCCAAAAGCAGAGTGTGTAAGGATTACGCCGGTTTAAACGTCTACAATATAGGTGTGCACTGATTTACTGACATTGATTTGATATAGATTTGATTATGTAAATGCAACTTCCCCTAATCTCATTGATTTATTGATATAGTAGTTAATTATCTACATCAGGAAAGACGTAGAAAGAAGGATCTTGTTTTAGAGTAAAAAAGGGTTAATGAATAATTTAATGTTTATTCTGTTTATAGATATTTGGCAAAAAACACTGACTATTTTGATTTTACGTTTTTGTTTTTTTTTTTTTTTTACAAATTAAATTATTTTCATG
Source organism: Cyanistes caeruleus (assembly GCF_971803275.1). Lineage (NCBI taxonomy): Eukaryota > Metazoa > Chordata > Aves > Passeriformes > Paridae > Cyanistes > Cyanistes caeruleus. The sequence goes on from NC_141701.1 coordinate 91,118,426, forward strand.
CTAATTAGACAGATTATACTAACATTAAGACAGGCCTTGTGCTTTTATGTCAAGGTGGTAAATTCAAGAGAGCTGTTGCAGCATAAATTCCTACAAGTGAAAACCACAGGTAGCTCAGGCCAGTCTGGCTCAAGTCAAAAGACTGCCACTGCCCTGAGAAGCTCACAGTGTGAGTGCAAGGCAAGGCTGATACACTCAGATGGTGGAGCCCACACAAATCACTGGATGCTATTGGTCAGTGGGATTTGCTGCTGATCTCAACCACTGTCTAACAATTACCATATTTTGCATAAATACTGTGATAAGGAAGAGTTTTAAAGACTAGAAGAGGGCTAATGACGTGTCAGTGCAGACACTTTTTTGTTGGAGAGGGGAATCCTGGAATGAGTGCTGATTTTACAATTTGCCATGTTTCTGTATGAGACTTTAGCATGAGGGTCAGCCTGAACATTTAAGGTACAGACAGAACACATTCAATGCAACTGGAAAATGGAAAACAGTGGAGGAAAAAGGTATGGGATCAAAGTAATGGACAAGGATCCCTGGCTCTCTAGGAACATGCTGGGTTAATAAGAGTGAGTAGGACACTAAAAGGATGTTGCAGTGATGGAAGGAGAATGAGAATTTTAGCAGCATGGCATTACAAGGAGATACCATGGAAAGACAAAGTACGTGACTTGGCCACAAGCAAGAAACAAGAATATGAAGAGTGACACATGCCGAACAGAATGAACAGACAGCAGCAAAGACTGAACAGAGACTACCATGGCAATAACTAGAGCAAAGCAAAGGAGACTATCAAAATAGTTAAGGAGCTCTACTCTTTTAAATTCAGTTAACTTTGAAATGGTACATATAGAGGTGTAGAGGCAAGGTGGCTGCAGTTGTGAGGCTGGCAGACAAGAGATACTGACCTGTGAATTGCCCTCAGTCATATGATTTATGGATGGCTTATTGGTCAAGGAAGCTCAAATTGAAACAGCAACCAAACTTTTGGCCAAAGCAAGGTAGTTAGAAACTCGATGAAAAAGTTTTCTGTTGAATGCAAGGCAGGAAAGCATCCAAGACACAATTAGAAGAAAACAGTTCCAAGTAGTGGTTGGCTGGAAATAGGTGAGTGTATTTTGAGAAGCAAGGAAGAGTGAAGGTCCATTCTAAGGTGGGGTTACTGTACATCTTTCTGCAGAGAGAGAAAAGAGCCAGGAAACAGTGACAAGAGGATAGATAAGGTGGATGGAGGGGCCAGAAGAGAGATGTAACACTCCTGTGCTTTGGAAGACAAGAGGTTACAGAGGAGGAGGCAGAAGGGAAGGTCTGATGGCTGAAAAGCTGCTCTGTTTTAACCTCCAAGGAGGCTGGACTGAGATGGTGAATGGCAAGACAAAGGCAGGGTTTGAGAGGTGGGTAAAGGAGTGAGGTGGAGGAGCAGCTGGCATTGTGCACCATCCAGTCAAGTTGAGTAGGAGAGTGACCTAGATTGGAAGATCACTGACATTAAGAGATGAGAAGGGATATGGGAGGATTTGGCAGAGGGATGTGCCACAGCCACCTAAAAGGGAGTTTGGAGGGAGGGGACAATGCAAGAGTATGAGCAGTAGCCAGGAATAGTAAGTGCCCATGGGATGGGGGTATTAGATGTAGATTTAAGACAAATGGGGGAAAGAAGGCATGAATAGATGCTGTGAATTTGCAGTGGTGGGAGGGAAGGGAGACAAGGTCCAGGGAAAAATACATGGTGGGTTTGTGAGAACTGATTGTGGGAGTTCAGGGTAAGAGGACACTGCTGAAATGAGTACTGGCATACGGACAAGGCTGGGAGAAAAGCAGTCACAAACTTGAAGCTGATATCTTGTGGCCATGGATCTTTTCTCTTCCCTGCCTGTGTGGAAATGCTAACCCAGAATGATTCAATTACTTCAGATTTCCTTGGTTTGGAGGCAGTTTCCTCTTCCTCAGCAACAGTGTGCACAGTCATCCCTCTAATTGCAGCAGGAGTGCTGTCATACTCGGCAGGCACAGAGCTTGCAAGCTTTCAAAACATGATGGTGCTCTGGGATCAAAGCTTGCAAGGGTCCTTTTTAATTAGTATCACTTTATATTTTGTGGGTCTGTCTCCACATCTCTAGCTTTAGCCTGTTGTAAATAAGCACCTTGGAAACCTGAATTAGGTGCAAACATGATTATGTGAAACAAAAGGTTTGAGAGGTGTGAACTGCTTTATATGCCTCCAGGAGTGTTTAAGCCTGACACTTAAAATAACGATTTAAAAGTCAGCATTGTATGGTTCACAGCTGATTTTAGCTGAAAGCTCAGGTTGGGAGCTTCACACTGCCATCCCAGGAGATGAAGCCCCACATTTAATGCCTCCAGCTCCTGTGTTACAACCCGCATCTTCTTCCCAACCACTCCTGTATATACAATATATCTTGAGTCTTGTGGTGCACTGAAAATGGTCCTGTCTCCTGAACTGGGGTCAGATCTGGACCCAGGTCAGAGGACAAGGCAGAGCGGTATCACCTGCTGCCAAGCCATAGGCAGTGGCTTGTTTGTTTTGAATGGGAGATTTGTTTTCTTTCTTTGCTCTTCTTTCCTTCTTGTGTTTAGACATTGTTTTACAAATGTGCCTCTGTTGAAGCTATATTTAGGGCTTGATTTCTAATTTGGCACTGCTCAGGCTCTCTCACATAGATCTTCTTGGTTGTTTTTTTTTTATTTTTATTTTAAGCATGTGATACCTTTAAACGTGTAAATATCCGGCCTAATTGGAATGCCTAAACAGTCACTTCCCAAACTGCCAAGATGTTAAAATCTGTTGATGTGTGCAGTCCTGAAGTTACCATGGCAACCACTTCCATTGCCAGAGAGACATGCTAGATCCCCTTCAGCTTGTGGAGGGCATCCCTCAGCCCCAAAGTTTAGGCAGCATTTTTATTTCCTGCTCCTGAGCAGCTTTCTAGGATATAGCTGCATCCTGATGGTGAATGGGAAAGGGGAGGGAGCCCTGGCCCATTCCAGGTGGTGAAGGCCACTCATATGCCCAAGCCTTGCTGCACAGGAGGCTCAGTCTGAGCAGCCCAGGGGTGGCATCATTGTCCATCACCCTGGCTGAGGCAGGACACAAGCAGGACTCTTGTGGGATAATGAGATATGTCTGACTTTCAGTGGCAAATGGATGAGAACCACCTTGAGTAACTGAAAAACTGTGTTAGTGGGTGCTGGCTTACTCTCACTGCAATGGTCAGAGTCTGATATCACAGCCCAGATGGTTCTGGGCCAGTCACCACCCTTGCTGATGGGGCAGCTGCCGAGAAGCAGAGTATACTCGCCATGGTGGCCCACCTCCAGTATGAAGGGGTGATCCTTTGAAAAATCTGAGTACATCATGGGAGAGGCACAGAGAGATATAATCAATGCCTCTTTATGAAAAATAGCAATCACCTTTTTATCCTTCAGTTTGTTCTCTGAGGCAACTTCTTCTGGAGCAACTTCCACAAGCTGGTTTTGTTCTTTGCCCCACAAACTACAGTTTTATACTACCGTCAAGGTGAGCGTGTGAAGTTTGCATTTTTTCCTTTTATGGTAAAGCATTATGTGAGTAAGATGCAGTTTGCAGTTCCTTTTTCACATCCTTTTGTCCTTCTTTAGTGTAAAGGTTTCTACCCCTGAAAGGCCTACAAATCTATTGCAAGAAGACTTTTGAAGAGAGGCTCAAGCATGTGCTGAGAGTTTCCTGCACCAAGGCTTCCATCGAAAATACGCAGGGATGGACTCAATGTTTGCTGCAGCTTCCTGGGTATGAGAACTTGTTTTCATTTTACATTTCAACTAAATCCAAGAAAAACAAAGTGGCTGTGCAGAAAGGTTTGCCTTTTGTCTTGCTGCTTCTGTGAAACTTGCCTGGGCTTTCCATTAGGTGTGAACAGCTTTTATGATTACAGTGTCTAACATCAGACAAAATACTTAAGAACTTTGTGCTTTTAATAACTCTGGTATTCCTACTGTCTCTGACAATTGCAATCCATGTAACCATTAGGGGTTTTTTTACATCTATAAATATTTATTTATATATATGTGTACATATATGAGCATGCATCCCTTCATTTTCACAGCTGGACAGATACAGTATCAGTCATCGTGGAAGTATGCTCCAGCAACAGTCACTTCCTGCTCCTGTTTAATAACCTCTCAAGATCAATTTCCTCACATCAGCATTTTCAAAAACCATGTCAAAAAGTCTCCTTGCAAACTCATGTATTTGCTTAAAATTAATAAATATATGTGCAGAAAATAAAAAGCAGGCTGGGTTTGAAGTTTGATTTCTGCTATTTAAAAAAAATGCAACCGTACTTTGATCTTTTCAGATTTGCATGAGTCAAGTTTAACTCTGCAAGAATGAGGATTAGAAGTTTAAAGGTTACTGATATTCTTATGAAAAAGAGTGACACAGACACAATTGCTGGAAGCCATTTGTTTTTGTTCATTGTTTCATTTTGTTCATTCAGCTCCTGACACAATGTTGGGGTACCAGGGTCCTCAGCATCTCAGCACCTTGGGGACTGCTTTCTTCATGTTCTCTGTATCACTGCATTTCTGTTAGTCTAGTTTATGCCATGTTTATTACCCAAAACTCAGCAATGCTCTGCAATAGTTAACTTTTGTTGGGGATTACGTCAGGCTCTAAACAGATGAGTTGTCTTTTACTGTGGACACATCCATATGCACTGGTAGTGTAAGGAGGAGCACAGCCCCTTGCAGCCTGGCCAGCTCCGCTCTGCCTTTTGACTCCTGCACCAAGGGAGAAATCTGTGCTGGCTTTCACAGAACTTTCTCAGTTGCTGTGAAAGCATTGTCTAAGGTTCATAAGCCAAAACAGCTTTTTTCTTCAAGGGGTGGTGGGTAGGCCACTTAATTTTGCCTTCACCTCCTCTCTTATTGCTGTCTTCTGGGTGATTTATCACAGGGATGTTTTCTCAGGTCCTGTAGTCTCAATAAGCACTAAGCAATATTTAAGCAAATGTTTTGTTCAAAATTCACTAATGATGCTGCGTCAGCTGGGAAATGTAGTGCACTTTTCTGAAGAGGATCCCAAAAATTCCACCTGCCCCCTGGGATAATGCTTTCAGAGTAACAGGGAGGTCTTGGGGCAGGATGTGGGATGCTTTATTCCCCTCTAGTCCAAAACACCTGTTCTTACTTTATTCAGGGTCAGACCTGTGGTTCACAGCTGCTGCAAATCAGAATAGTTTGGAAGAATTTCAGCTAATGAAGGAAAAAAAATCAGCTGTAATCCAATTACAGAAGAAAGAGATGAAAGGAGCAGGGAGGTTTCCTGCCCCCTACACTGGAAATGATAATTTTAATGCTATAATATAATATACTATACTATAATTTTAACTAATCCTAAATATTTTAGCAAATGAGCTGCATGAGCTCACCATGCTGCTGACTCTTCCCCATTCCAGTCAGTTTATTGCCTGCACAGCCATGCAAAGCAACCCCCTCTAAAATGCACATCTCTGTTTTAAAAGGAGCTGTTCTTTGTCCTCTCTTTTTTGACTTGATCACCCTGACACAGGCAGCCTGAGAGGAGGAAGCTTTACTGCCAGCTGTCTCACTTGTATGAAAAGAAAGAGACATGGCTTCTCCATTTCTTCTGTCGGTTTTCCTTGAGCTCCATAAGCAAGAAAGATTGCACAGATATCTGAGCCCAAACAGGACTACAGACAGTTTTATTTGTCCACCAATTACCACCCATTTGTCATGAATTAAGGCAGGGAAGGATAAGCAAGTTTATTTTCTCTTCTAGACCTGTTATTTCCTGAAGATTCTCAGTCTTGGGGGAGATGGAGCACATTTTTCTCTGAATACAAGTTTCAAACATGTAAAAGATAAGAGAGTGAGTGTCCTTCTAAACTCTTGGGACAGATGCTTTGAAGTTACAATACATCCTTTCAAATCCCATGCGGGTGCCACAACCCTGGGGTCCTGCAGTCCCAGATTAGCTCAAACCTGGTGCAGCTGTTTTGAGCAGGGCTGTGCTCAAACACATAAATGCATAAATGTACAACTCTGCCGCAGGCAGGAGTGTGGGCAACACCAGGCAATGATGTTCTGTGTGACCTGAGGCTCAGTCCTGGTCTTTTGTTTTTGGGCTCTGAGTTTCCCAAGGCAGATGCTTTTCTCCCAAGCCCGTGGAGTGCTCTCCACAAAGGTGGCTCAGTACAGTGAGGAAAAATTATTGTAGTGGAGAAAGAGCAACTGCAAGCCCAGCCAGAAAGAAAAGTGCTTATTTTCCCCTGGGAAAAAAACCCCACAACATCAAAGGATTTTAATAGTGTTTAAGTAATGCTTTTTTAAATGTGAAGATACTTGTTTTCTCAGTCATTTGTAACAAAACCTATTACATGTACGACAGTGCAATCCATCATAAACACAATGAAACATGTAAGGTGGGAGGAGGAACTCATGACATGTTTTTAATAGACATTTCTTCCCTTCCCCCTCCAAACTGAAGGTATTTGTTATGACTTTTATTTAAAATGGAAAAAGAAGAGAGGGAGGGGAGTACGTTTTGAATTCACTGGAGAAGAAGGAAGATTTGTTTTATTTTATTTTAGTAGCTCCAGGCTGCCTTTGAGTAACTAGGTATTACAGTCCTGGTGCATCTCTAATTAATAAGATCAACTGCCCCTGAATTTTCTTTTACAAACTAATTTAGATATGTCAAGGCTGCAATTATTTTGAGAAAGATCTGACTCCTTGCTTATTCATCTTTCCTCCTACTCCATGAGAAAATAAAACCGTCAGCTTAAATGCCCTTTGAAGTCTGTTTTAGGTACTTGATTGAAAATTAAATACTGCCTTGCTGCTGTTAAAAGTGGTCAAGGTTCCCGTTCTTTTGAATTTTTTTCCCTCACTGCCACCCTACAATTTGCAAAGGATAATGAACCCTGGGACCTGGCTTAGTTCCAGATACAGCCTAGCACTGCTTTGGCCGTCTGGGCCCCTACCCCCATCTGTGATGGACGTCACGAGTGAGATGGCAGCACCACTGGGGTCAGTGGCAAAGCACCTGGCTCTGCTGTGCCTGGCATGGGAAGGTTCTGACCCTGCAAGGCACCGAGTGTCCTCTGGCTCCAGCTGACTTCTCAACCCCATGCAATCAAGCTCTCCCTTAGTCCCAGAGAGCCCTTGGATTTGTGGGGAATGGCTCTGAAAACTCATAAAGATCAAACCATTTATTGGGGTGTGTGGTTTACTTTTATTTGGCAGTGTTTGTGGAGCCTGGGCACTGGGCTTGTGTTATAAAAGTTATTGCATGTCAGGTGCCTCCCAAAATCCTGCTCCAATAATCCCTTCTTGCTGGAACCCTCCAGAAAGAAAGAAATGAGGCAGGGGAGAGGAGAGGGAGGGAGAATTTGGGCTCACACTTGTTAAATCCTATCAGACAAGCTTTTGTCTCTTGTCTGAGGCTATGCATCTGGAATAGTCCCCTCGGGATGCTGAAACAACAGGTCCAGCCTGGGCTATGCGTTTCTTCCTTGTAGGAATGGTGCAGCAAGGCAGAGCAGCAGTTCCCTGACCAACACAAGAACTGGAACCACCAGCAAAAACAAAAGCTAACCATTCCTGGGTTTACAAGAAAATCTAGTTTTTGTTAGAGAAGAAATTGAGCTCCTTTAAATGAAGAAAAGCAGCCTGGTTGTGGTGTTCTTTTGGTTATTCAAGCTGGGTTTCCTATACAGGCAGCATGACTTCACAGTGTCCTGCCTGCCATGGAGGAAAAATGTTTTCCCCCTTCCTCCCTCCTCCTCCTCTTCCCTACCAAATTCAAGCAGGATCAGCAAAAAGCCTGGCAGGAGGGACACTAGCAGGCAGGCAATTCTCTGACACCCCATTGAGCATCCTCCACCCTAACCCTTGCATGGTGTGGTTTACAACTTAGACTTTATTACCTGCTGACAAATGAAGACTTTTCTGGAAAGCAACCTTTTTTTTTCCCAGAAGCTGACAGAGCCTGACAGGAGCATAGCAAGATCTCAACAGAGCTTTAGCTGTGCCAATTCATTTATTTGGAGGTCTCAAGCTAGCATTACATCCTAGGTGACCATAAATGCTGTCTGGCTAGAGTGGAGAGAGGGGAATTTCTGGCCCAGTTCTGTCTAGACAAGGGTTTGTCATGGAGAGAAAGTCACAAAGGAGACACTGTGAAAGTGCCCTACATGGTGGTGCCGTCGTGGGGGCATTCTGGACACATCCAAAGTGTAAACCTGGCATCTGGCCCTTGTCAGGGTTGCTGGAAATAGCTGGAGAGCTGCCTTTCAGTGGTCTCTGAGAAGCTCATAACCTGAATGCATGTGGGCTGCTGGAAGCCAGATTCTAAAACTCAATTTTGGTTTTTTTTTCTTAAGACCTGAAAGTTTCAAGTCTGTAGAAAGGTGAAGAGCAAGGACATAGTTGTGAGGAAAACATATATTTTTCCTTCAATTCCAGATTGATGTTTTACCTGTGTCCAGCTCCACATAAAAAAGTGGGAGAAATAGGTAAGAAATTGATATGACACACATATGTATTTGCATGTATTTATAAAATATGATGCCTGTGTAACGTCCATACCCACTTGAAACTGAGATGAATGTGCTGCAAGGTGTGTTATCCATGCAGAGTGCACAGTGAGCAGTTTCCTAAACCCATAGCAACTACTCACTATGCAGAGAAACTGAACATTGAAAGCATGCTGACAGTGCTTGGGAGACTAAACTGTATAGCCCTTGTAGGATGCTGTTGCACATTTATCAGTCAAGTCTTTCTGTCGTCACCATCATCATCATCATTAACTTTTGCTTGAAATTTTGTCCTTTCATGCTCCATATTTTGAACAAATGGCATGAGAGTATCAATCGTGTCTTTCCACGATCACGTTTTATAGCTGAAACTGTGTTTTAAATACGGGAGGGGTCAGACAAGGAAAATGTTAGTATGGAATGTGTGAAGACCACCGTCAGGCATCTCTACCCTCCCACTGCACCCTTTCACATTCTAACTCTAGTCTGGCCTCTTGCAAAGTACTGCAATATCATGTTTCCTCAAAGTCAAAGTTTTGCCAAATGAAACACAAGCCTCTTTAGATCCATTTTCACCAGTATTTGTTTCCAATTACAACAACAGAGCTACTCTGTTGAACATACTCCTTATCATTGTTACTCAGTGAAGCTAACATTTTTAAGTCTGAATGTGAGTAGAAAATGATGACTTATTTATGAACAGTTTTCAGTGGGGAAAAATACGGCAACTCCCTGGTATTTTGAAATGTTATCTCCTCCCTCCCTTTCCTTTCTGATGATGATTTTAGGAACTTAAACCTTATCAATGTGGCATTTTCAATGTGCATGTGGTAGTTTGCCTGTCAGATGGTTACAGAGCAGGATCTCTCACAAGGACAGGCTGCTGACACAGACTTGCCCAATGGTAGAATGAAAGTGGCCTTGCAGTTCATATTACAGAGCATTACTTTCAGTCATTTGAGTCTTTCCCTAAATATTTTCCATTTTTACAGAAATTTCTCTGTTTTCACCCAAAACATTCTGGGTTTTGCTAAGCCAAGTATTGTAAGCCTATGCTTGTTTCTCCTTCAAGCAAAAAGGACCCAAGCTTTGTGCAAAGGGTCCTCATGAGCATTGCTTTATTTTTACTGAAGTTGGGTAGAACACCCCTGAGCAAAGTTACTCCCCTGCTTGGAGAAGCAAGCTCTCCGTACTCCTTATGCATCTAAAAATAATCCAGAATTAAATATATATATTGGTGCATTCCTGTAGTCTTAGGCTGTTATGTATATTATCTTTGTACATCAGATCACACAAGTTATTTTTAAGTCCAAATTTTCTTCTCTTTATCCCGTTCCAAAAACAATAAAGCTCACAAGAAGAAGGAATAATAACATATAACCTCCCTGCAGACACATGGGTATCATTCCAACAGAATTCTTCTACTGCCTAGCAGCCACCCCAGATCTCACCTCCTCCTGCAGGTCACAGAGCTCCATTAGATGGAGGTTGTATTCCAGTAGGAAACACTGGGTGTTTATGGTGCTGTTCTGCACTGCCTTGTCCAAGGCTTTCTTTGTCTGAAAGCTTATCTAAACCCACTGAGACACTTTACACCCATGCAGCCCAGCTAAGGTCACATCCTATTGCTGCATAGGATGTCCATACAATGGATGTGATGTTCCTGCTGTCAGCCCTCACCTCTCAGAGCTTTCCAGGTACTGGAAACCCCAGGTGGAGGGTTATGGGACCTTTCACCTTGAGAAACAGACAAAAAATTCCATCCCTTGCAGTCCTAGGGAAGAAACAGGGACACACCACAGACCCATTGCCACAGAGGAGCCAAAAACCCAATAAAAACCCAGCAAGCCACACCACCTTCCCATCTCATCCAGGAAAGGTGCATTTTTGAAGCTGTATTTAGCAGATGTTGGCTACAGCACTGCAGCAAGATGCACACCCGACAAAAATAGCAGTGATCATATTTCCTTCTGTTGGCCTCATAGGTCGGGAGATGTGGGAAGATTTCTCTCTCTGCTGGGGTCACAGCAGGGCAATGTTTGTTGTCTTCTGCCTACTGTCATGTGCCCCATAAAGCCCAAAAGAGGCCTTCTCTCTATTGAAAGAAGTACTTGGCATATTTGGAGCACATGCTGACACCAGTTGCTTTTCAAAGGCTCTGTAAATTCCAGCTCACTCTTCTATCCAATTTTCCATTCAGAGACACAGCAAGGGGCATTTGGCAGACCATGAAATAAAACTGCACGTGCTGTAATCCTTTTCAGGGTGAGGCTCGAGCTCTCGCTCCCTCTCCTCCCTCCCTCTTTTTTTCATTCCCAGTCTCTTTCTATACAAGTGTGACCAACTACAGGAGCACCTTGCTTGGATTAGACAAGGTCATGGAAAATGCTTGGAAAATCTAGGGCTTGTTATGAGCTCAACGAGCAGCAATACTGACCTTACCAGTTTTAATAGCACAGGGGTTTAATTCCTATGAGCTGTCTTTTGTTTTCTCCCCCTCCTTCCACTGCTAGCCAAGGTTAACTCTTTGCAGGCTTGGGAAAGGCTACTTTGTCAGCCATAACAGAGTAATACACAGTGTCTAAATCACTTGTACTGTACTTGTGGACAGGCAAAACAGGCAGCTTCTCTGATGTGTGACTGAGCCCAGAGGGGTTTGCAGTAGATGTGCCAATAGCTTCAGTGTATTCCTGGATTAATCTGAAATTCCCTTCCTGGACAGAAGGAGCCCACTGCCCCATTCAGAATATAAATCATGAGAATAAAAAGAATGTTCTTCGGTTTGAGTGTCTGTCAGGTCTTACTCTGCAAGGGGACCTTTAGAGTGCACCAGTGCAAAAGTGGTGCAGAACGAGGCAGTGGAAGTGATCCTTGGGAAAATCAAAAGGAATGGGAGGAGAGACTTCACGCCAATAACTTGTGAGCTTTAGGGACCAAACCTACTTAGTTATTTTAAATTGGCTTTGTTCCATTGACTTGGTTTCTCACTTATGCGTAGCTATGTGTGTTTCCAGATCCTTTAATTTTAGGCCTCTGAGAAAAAAAAGAAAAAAAAAAAAAAAATCATCTAATTTCCCAGTGTCGATTTTCCTGAGCAAGATTGCTGTTCCAAGCATCTCATGGGTCAGTACTGCTGGCTGTCAGTTTGCTCCCTCTTCTTCTCCTCTCCCCTCCCACCAGCCTCCAGCCACTTCTCCCATTCTACTTCTCAGTTAAAATACAGACAAAAAGGGTGCTGGAGTCAGCAGCCAAACAGTGGGAGAAGGGAAGGAGAGGAGGGGTAGGAGAGGGGGATGGGCTTCCCTGTGTGGTACTGGTGAGGTGTTGTGTTGGGTCATCCCAATGGACCCATCTCCTGTGACATCAATGGTTCATCACTGGAGAGTCATTTGTGTTCATTGAGCCAACCCATCAATGAAGTCACTGTTGTGAAGTCATGTGTTGCCACAGTGATGAATAAAGTCCTTTTCCTATAGAGCTGGAGACATCAGGAGACGAGAGGTGGCCACAGGCTCAGCGATGGATAGAAATCACCTGTGGGAGAAGCAGCTGCAGAGGAATGCACTGTAACACGACTGTGGTAGCCAGGAGGTGAAGGCACAGATCAAAAGAAAATGGAGAAATGCCTGTGAGGAAAGGGAAGACTCAGGAGGGAAGGATGAATTACTTACATTAATACCAACCAAGTTGTATTCAAAGAAGCACTTTATTTTAAGTAGTTTTCCAGTATATGAATCCAGCATGACTTCCTAGCCTTATTTCTCTAAATTGAATTAAAAAAAAATCTATTCCTGACTTGCTTTCAACAACTTGGAGAGAATTCATATCTAGGTTCAAACCTCATGGCTCAGTCCAGTCCTTTCTGCCTCTCTCTCCATTTAGTTTCCAGTTTAGAGCTTTCAGACGTGGGTAAGAGATAAAGCAAAGTTGTTTTTGTCAACTTAGGCCCATTTCAGCTGCCCTCTGGTAGAATTGTCTTCAAATACATATTTATACATACTTGTATGGCAGTACTGCTTTGGTTTAGAAACTTACAGAAATAAGTTATCAAATATGAATACATTAATGAATATAAATTGTATTTCTCCACATACCTCTAGACCAGTACTGAGCAGAGACACAGCTTTTAGTTGCCTTGGGTTTTAACCCAGTGACATCAGAGAAGCAGAAAAGCAATAGTGATGGGCCCCAAGGTGTGTTTACTTAATGCCTTTGGAGCTGCTGTAAATCCATGCCTACTACTGTCTCCTGTAATTCAGAGGAGCTGTGTGGAAAGGGAAAGCAAAAAATGCTGATCTCAGCAAATTTGATACAAATTTGGGCAAAGGATCAAAGATTCTATTTCTGTGGAAGACAGTTCATCAATCCTTATCTTTCATGCAGCAGATCTTCTTCTCCTTACCCCCACCCCTTTTTTTTTTTTTTTTTTTTTAATCCTCTTTTTCTTTTTTGGTATTTTTTGTTAAAAACATGAAATGGAAAAAGAATGTTTTTTCACTAGCCAGAGACTGATTTCCACCAGCATGTGAAGGTTTCTTTGCCTTGGTCTTTTCTAACAACCAGTAAATATCCAAACACATCATTGTGCCAGATAAAAGAAGAAAGTAATAATGCTGTATAAAATCAGCCTGGGCAGCTGGCTGAGGAGTTTGCTTTCTTTTCTTTCAGAATTAAAAGAATTAAATCCAGTTCTGTGCTGGTATTTACTGTTGAGTGGTCTACTTCAGATTTTAATGATCTCTTGAGACCCTGGCCCGACCCAAAATGTTGTTACAACTTGGCCCACTCCAGTATAATAAACTACAATCCTGTCACATGGTGCCCCTAATTCAGTAATTAGAAATGTCCTAAGAACAGTATTAAGTACTGTGCTTAAAAGCAGGCTGAGCAAATGCCAGTTTACAAGGAATTCATGGTCAAGGTGCTGAGTGAATTGCTGGCTGAAAAGGCAGGCCTCAAACAAACAGAAATTAAAAGAAACCTTGCTAAGCTCCCTTAAGGAAAATTGTAGCAGCCTCCCCTCTGCATAATCAACAGCTGCAGAAGCAAAAGTGTTGCTCATCTGTTTTCCTGCCAAGTGGAAAATATATACTGTATGCATCATGGAGATGGAGAAGGGTTATAACAACACTATAGATAGAAAACATTTATAAATGGTTAGTTGGATGCTACTTTTCAGGCAAAGAACCAGAGAAGTAAGAAATTGTTGCAGAAAATGCCAAAATATGCTTTAAATATGGAGAAGTAATGAATATACTCTCTTGTGTCTATACATTATGAATGCAGAATTAATTCATATTGCATTTCAGCAATGTTATCCTCTACTTCACACTTAATTATATTGGATAAATATCTGGAGTGAGGAACAAATTGCTGACACTTGCAGCTAAGAAAATCTTTTTTCATAAAAATATGGACTACATTTTTGCAAGGTGGAGACAGCTTTAAGTATTTTCACAGTTAACCCAATCTCTACTGCTATTTCTAAGTAGGCTGTTAACACCCTATGGTCCCAGAGGCTTTTCTGCTTGAAGACCTTACACACCACCTCACATCAGTGAGACCAAACATTTGCTGCACCATTTTTACCCTGGGCAGCTAAGCTAGGTTCAGGATACTAAAATGTATTCTCATTTCAGTAGCTTTCCTGCTCTGCCAAGGTGGAGTGATACCCCAGGTAATGGGAAACCTCCAATAACATCATCAATGGTACAGCTCTTAAGTGAGAACTTGAGCAGATGCTTTCACAAGGCCCCTTGCAAGCCATCGTGTCCTCTCACAGTAGAGAGTTAGCTGCATTTGCATCATCATTAACCCCACTAATCCTTTAACAACAAAAAACCAAAAACAAACCAAAGTGCCCTCACAAAACTCAAAAGTCACTAAATATATTTCTTGTTTCTTTACAACCAAGTGGATCAGGAACAAATCCTTTCATGCATCTTTATGCCTTATAAAGATGAACACGTACATGCAATTTATTATTCCTTTTTAGGTCACCTCTGGGAGCAAGGGAGGTGGGTGCAGGCATGACATTCCCTTGTGTTTAGCGTTGTAGACCTCCAAGAGAATGTGGGGTAGGCTCACAAGTGGGAGGAAGGAAGCAACTGGAGGTGAAAGGTAGTTTTTAGAGATTTCACTGTGCGTTGTCCCCCCAGCTCGCTAAGTGACGTGATGCAGAGTTGTCACACCTTTCCATCATTCTGCCACTCTGCTTGAGGAGGGAGGAACAAAGAAGTGTCTGCAAGCCTTCAGCCAGGAGGTCTGGTTGTGCATCTTTGGTCAAGGTGTGGTGAACACGGCTGCTCCCAAGCCCTGACAGCATGCCTGGCCACACCACTGTTGTGAGAAACTTGGAAACTGTAGAGACTGTTTGTTTTATTGTCCTGGAAAATGGAGCCCATAGGAAGATGCTGCTGTTTCCCAGAGTAACCCTATGAGGAGCAACTATCAAAAGTGGAAGATAAAATTAGCATTTTATAAGGTTCATGTAAATCTCAGATGACTATTTGGGGATAGAGCAAAAGAGCTGGCTTGATGCATTAAAATATTTTTTTCCATTAGTAACAGCTAGATTATGGTTTGAATGAAAAATAAAATCACCCTGTGCAAGTGTGCAGTAAATAGAAACCAGCTTTCAGCTGACATGGAAATAATTTTGTTGCGTTCTTGGGCTTGTTGCGCATGTCTGTCCTTCCAGCATTGATGGGAAAGGTTTGATCCCACAGACATGGGCTTAGACACCTGTTTTTCTGGGGCCTCTTGGTGACAATTTTCAATGAAGACTCTCACTAAAGAGCTCAGAAACTGATACAAAGGTGAGCTGGTGGCTGCTTCTGGCACGATTCCCTGCTGTAGAAATGTTTAGAGCTCAGTTTTGATGTGATTTGATATATAACATGCCACTTGATTTGGAACTGCTACGTTTCATATTATTCTATGAACACTCTCAGAATTAATATCCATCAGATTAGTAACTGCCCAGTATAGTACTTAATCCACTTTTAATTTGAATGAGAGGATTAAAAATCTCAAAGTAAATTTTACACTACTGCCCTCTGGGTTTGGTCACTTTCCCAAGGACATTATTTAGAGTGTTATCAGAAGCTAAATAGGTCACTGCTAGCTCAGCTCTTGTCCACTGGATGACACTGAGTTGGCACACAGAGGTGCCAGGTTTTAGGTGACTAAAAAAAAGGCAGACACTGATGGAGAATGAATGAATGAATGAATTAATGAATGCACTGAAATCATCCCAACTCAGTCTGCAGCTGGCCTCTCTCTTTAACAGCCACCCTCAGGAGTTTGCTTGCAGGTCTTTCCAGACATCCTGCTTGAGAAGTCTACAAACTTAGTAGTCTCTTCATGAGGAAATAAGCTCAGGTATTTTATTTTGGGATCACCAGAAACCCAGCATGGCTGGAGGATAATCATACCAAGGGAACATGTTTCCTGCCTTTCTCCATACTGCTTCTGTCTCCACTAGCTCCTTGAAAACAGCGGTGTGTGCCTCCAAGTGTAACCATGTGCCATCCTTCTCAGGGGGAAGTTGTTTGCTCAAATACTCTAGGAGAGAAGTACTGGGTTATTCCTCATGCTTGAATGCTCCGGATTTGGAAATAGATGCTTCACCATCTAGTAGGTCAGAGGTATCCCCAGGTCATGGATCCAAATGGTAAGGTGGATAGGAAAAGAAAACAGAGGGTTTCACAAGATGTTGTTTTAATGGATGTTTAGATTGGCTGTAAATGTGCAAGTGCCTGTTTGTTTAGACTTACCAGCATATGAATCAAAGAAATAAAAATAGCAGTGCATTAAGGCTTAGGGAACCTCTAGGGAAGGAGCAAATTAATATTTCTAAATGTAAATATTTTGACCCAACCTATTAATCATGTTCTCATACTAGAGTGGGAGAGAATTGAGTTGGATGTGGTAAGTAGTCTTCTGTTTTCTGCAGGAACAGCACATTGTGCTTCATATACCAGCACCTTGTCTGTCTGATTAAGCAGTGCTATTTTCTTCAAACTTTCCAGTATTATGCCACTGGATTATTGGTGTTTTGTGTAACAAAAAAAAAATTAATCAAAACCTTTTTTCCTCAGCTTTTCTGTTCTTGATGTGTGGCACAGCCAGAAAATTCCAAGTTTGGCATTTCTTTTAATGGCTTTACTACTGTGAGAAATTGCTGGAGACCTTAAGAATACCTCTTAATTAAATTGGTGAATTTCCTTATCCCCTTTTCTCTATTCCTTATTATTCCCATGGTCTTATGTAGCTCAGATTTTTGAACATGGGTGGTGATGTTTAAAATGTTTAATAGATGACTAGCAGATGTCAGGACATTACAGGCATAAGCGGATGTTATATATTGTTAAGACACATTGTCATTCAAAGATGTCAACATAGTCTTCCGCCAAGTTTTGAGATACTGTATCATTTTATAGCAGTTGATATCTTCTATTACAACATCCTCCTAAGACATTTACAAATATAAAACTAATGATAACCATGAAATCTATTTGCAATGATTTATCAAGTTGTTAGAAGCAATGATAATTGGAACAATTATCTCTGCTAACAGATGTACATCCAGAAAGATCATAGCAATGACTTTGTTTGGCTGTGTGTAGTTTTTCTCAAGAGTGCTGCTAAGCCAGAGGAATCACCTAGAGTTTGTGCAGAGATAGTCCCTAGTCATGGTATTCAAGCACCACAGTTGTGGGAAAGAGTGCTTTTAGCAATTTCGTGCCTGCCTCTGGCCCCCTAAGTAGAATTAAGGTCCAGTCTGAGGATTGTTTTCTCATGCTTCATCCT
This sequence comes from Cyanistes caeruleus, assembly GCF_971803275.1. NCBI lineage: Eukaryota > Metazoa > Chordata > Aves > Passeriformes > Paridae > Cyanistes > Cyanistes caeruleus. The sequence goes on from NC_141701.1 coordinate 91,135,804, forward strand.
TCTTTTGCAAGTAATGATTTGTGATGTCTATAGCTCACTTTGGGTAGCACAAGCCTTGAAGCACATTCTTGTGTTTACTTTGCACTGTTTGTTAAAGAAAGTCTGTAAAATGAATGTATCAGTGTCTGCAGTGGGCTCCTTATATTTAGGAGTGGTCCAGGCTGTGGGTGACGTCTCAGTGACCCATGTTGCTTTGGCAGCGTGTGATAGCAAGAGCTGGAAGGGTTTAGACCAAATCATTATTATCAAATGCATTGCAGCTTGGACTTAAAATCTGGGTTTGTAAAACAGACATTACTGTAGTGTAGTGGACCCAATTGCTGGAATTTCCTTTTTCCTTTGGTCTGAAAAAAAGCACAAGCCCATGATACAAAGCTTTTCTACTCCCTCCATTTCTGCTGTACAGAACAGCTATTGTGAGGAATGTAAAGAGTTTTCTTCCAAGGAAGTAGTCTAACGAGGTTTATAATACTTGTAGATTTACATTTTTTATAGGCCCCCAGAGATGCTGTAAAGAATACATTTTACAAATGATAGAACAAATAATGGAATTGTGAACAACAAAAAAAAAAGAACTGCGTGTCAGAGCTGCATACTTTGCCAACCTTTGTCTTGAGGGGAAATTCAAGGAGAAATGAAGAAAAGGCTTCTTTTCCTGGGCTCACTTCCAGCCATTTGGCATTTTAACTATATGTTAAGCCAGCCCTCTTTCTGAAAGTTTTGATTCTTACAGAATTTATAGGCAAAGAATAGCAGTAAGAAGGAGAATAACAGTAGCTATATGTGGCAACAAACTGCTACCAAAATTTTTGCCCATTTAATGTCTTCAAGGTCTCTCTAGTTTATTTCTTAAGTCTTTCTTGGGTGACTGTCAATGTATGGAAGGAAGACAAATTTCTGCATTTATTGAATATCTTGATGGAGTATAAAAGATATTTTATTTTCATCGTCTATCTCTGAATGGCTGTTAGGTGACTGAGTAACAGTAGACAATTCTGCTTCTTTCTACCTGTTTTCTACTCTTTATCAGAGATACACAAAACTACTTATCTAACTTTGTGCAATCTTATTTTATCAGCTAAGAGGTTAGTGAATTATACAATAAAAGTACTGGTACTGAAAACTGAGATTCTCATGGATAAAGGATGAGACAGCACTGGAGGTCAGGCCACATCATATGAGAAGACAAGAAAAAACAAGAAAGTTTCAAAATTTGGCTCCTGTAGATCATTATTGACCAGTGCAGGTAGTAAAATGTGTCAGTTAGCTCGAGTCGCTATATCAAATCACATTAATTTTACCACAGCTCTGAAATCTCCTTCCCAGATTGCCTCTCTCTTATACTGTCCCCTGAAGACTTCCCCTGACTTTGAGGTGACATGCTGATTTCCCATTGGAGTCATAATTCAAATGAAATCACGTCACGGTGACACCAGCACAATTAAATCATAAATAAAGGCCATGACATGTATTTCTAAAAGCTATTATGAAATATATCTATATAGAGACATATAATCTGCATTAGATTGTTACTTAAAAGGGTTTTTTAAAGCTCAATATAAGTCAGCATAGATTGCACATACTCACTACCCTTCCTTTCTAATATCAGGGTGTAGCAAACGTGAGCCTGTGTTACACCCTCTATTATATAGATAGGAAGACTGAGATATTAAAGGCGACTTTCACCTGGTCAGAAAGCTGGGGACATGGGAATTTTTCTACTCTCAAGCTCCTTAACTCCCTTGTCCTTTCCGTTGTGTTGATATGTTTCCATACTTCCTTATTTAGCAATATACTAGAAGTGACCCGGGCAGTCCTTTATTAAATCTAGAATCCAACCATTCCTATTCCCACTGGGGCTGTTCTTCAGCTTGTACAAGCATCCTTACCATCCATTGCCTTCCCAAAAGTAACTGGGCTAATTGAAGGTTTTACTGTATCTGAAGCAGATTCTATTAAAATTAGACATAAAATTGAGTTTGTAGAAATGCAGTTACTTGCATTAATGGGCATTAATTCTGAGGGGCTAGAGGCAGCCAAACCACGCCCTGTTCCCAGCTCACTAAAGAGCAGCATATGACAGAAAAAGAAGGGAAAAAGCACTCACACAGTTCTTCCCTGGGGAATTAGGAGTCTGCAAGAGACATCAGCTGGTCCCAGATCCCCAGGAAATGGCTTGAGCGTCACTTACTGGCATGTAAGTAGTGCAGAATAATCCTGTGGCAGATGCCATCTTTTCATACCACATCTCAAACAGGAGCTGGGATGCATTAGTGCCATTTGAGGATGGATGCCTCTGAAGGAAAAGCCAGCTTTTGCACCACAAAGCAGGCTAGAGGCACACAGCAAACATGATGACGCGTGTGACGATGACGTGGAAGTAGAGCACTAGCTGATCTCAACATGTGGAAGTCTGGCCCCCAGACTTACTGTTTTGAAGCTTGTCCCTGTTTCCTAATCCATGTGATTACGTTTTCAAGAGTATTTGATTTCCTAAGCAAACATTATTGACTTTTTTCTCTATTTCTGAGTAGTGAACAGTAAAAAATCAACCAGATTGAAGTTACCACACAAATAAGGGAAAAAAACTGCCCATGTGGCAATGACCTGGAGAATCAAACTGGCAATGGCCCAGAGGGATTGAGACTCTGTGCCCACTGGGTCTTAACAAGGGGGCAAGTGGGGATATGGAGAACAGCAGCTGAGGCTGCACAAGCTCACATTAGCCTGGTACATTTTGTGTGTCAGCAGCATCGATGGACGGCACAGGAAATCAGCTCATTTTGGCTCCACTCCTGCAAGGGTTTAGGCACACACTTAAGATGCACATAGGAAGCGTAATAAAGCTTGGAGTATGCAAACAACATTATGGAAGAGAGGCCTTTTTTCATCCAGAAACAGCCTTTGCTGCACAATTTTTTGTGCCTCAGAATATCAAACAGCGGCAGAGTTAAATGGAATCATATTAATAAGCATGGATAATCTCATCATCCCGGGCGGGCTGACAGCAAAGCAGCTCCAAACACACGCAGCTGAGTGAAATGTTCCTGCAATTAATTGGATTTGATTAAATTTCTCATTTAATGGCTGGAGGAAAAGAAACAGACCAAAGACAGTGAGCAACTTTCTTGCTAACCTGAAGCTTTGAATAATGTCTGTGGAACACCAGGTTCCCCACTGCATTACCTGGGGAAAGTCTTGCTCTGGACATAGGGCACAAGAGCACAGTTTCTCACAACCTTTTTTCTTTGTTCTGGACTTCTCCTTTCCCGAAAGAGAAGATGAAAATTTTGAGTCCCGCATAGCTGTTCTGACACTGTTACATTTCCATAAAAAAATTGCAATAGTTTCATTTTTGTTCCCAGGAAGGGGAAAACCAACTTCAAGGCCTTGAAAGCTAAGGGGAAACAGAGTTGTCAGTCTCTAGCCAGCTTTAGATTATGATCTGTGAACTTAGATGGGGGCACAGAGCTACTGATCCCATCCTTGTCCTTGCTTATATAGGGTTAGGCTCTACTCAGAAACATTGAATCTTGATTAAAATCTCTTACAGCAAGGTCCTCAAAAATCCATAAGTAAAACAAGTAGTTGCTTCTACCATCTTGCTAAAATTGTGCCTGACACGTGGAGGCTTACATGGATAGCAATTTGGCCTGGTTTCAGTTGAATTTTTCATTGTATGATCAAACAATGTTACCTGTTGAAAACTTGATTTATTTTGAACAAATTACTTGAGTCCTTTTTAGGGCCTCTTTGAATAAAGAACTAAAAAGAGCAAATGAATTTTCCATGGAAACCCCACAGCATTTTACAAATATCCCAGCTGCGATACATACAGCTTTTTCAAAACCCAGTGAAAGTCTTAGTGAGCTCTGTTTTGCATAATTTCCCATCATGGGTAACACCAGTGACATAACAACGGTGGGAATTGACAACATCTGCTAGATCACCTGGTTTAGGTAAGATCTGCACATCATAGTGTCTAATGTAAGCTTTCTGTCACAGGGGTCCTGCTGTCTCTTCAAGAAGAAGCAGTTCCCTCTACATGGCTACAGGGAGGTCAGGTCCCATGTGCAGCTTCTGGTGACACAGGCATTACGAGGTCACTGGCAATACACTTCCTGAAATATTGGAAAAAATTCAACACATAAACTTAGTTTGTGTTGGACTGATTTACAATACCTGAACAAATTAGAAGACTGGATCAGTGAGCTCAGTGAGGCTCAGTGCCAGGTCCTGCCCTAACATCACAACACCACCATATAACGCTACATGTTAGGTTTGGGGAAGAGGCACTGAGAAGCTGCCCAGAGGAAAAGGACCTTGGGATGCTGATCAGCAGTGGCTTAATGTGAGCCAGCATGTGTCCAGGTGGCCAAGAAAGCAAATGGCATCCTGATCTGTACCAGCAATAGTGTAGCCAGCAGGAGCAGGGCAGTGATTGTCCCCTGTACTTGGCACTGGTGAGGCCACATCTCCAATCCTGTGTTCAGTTCTGGACTCCTCCTCACAACAATGGCATTGAGAGGCTGGAGCATGTCCAGAAAAGAAAAACAGAGCTGGGAAAGGGTCTGGAGCACAAGTCTGATGAAGAGTGGCTGAGGGAACTGGGGGTGTTTAGCCTGGAGAAATGGAGGACCTCATCACTCTCTACAACAACCTGAAAAGAGGGTGTAGTGACATAAGAGTTGGTCTTTCTTCCCAAGCACCAGGAGATAGGATGAGGAGATGGCCTCAAGTTGCACCAGGGGAGGCTGAGATTAGATATTATGAAAAATTTCTTCAGAAAAAGGGTGGTCAAGCACTGGAACAGGCTGCCCAGGGAAGTGGTTGAGTCAGCATCCCTGGAGGTATTTAAGATACAAGTACATGTAGCATGTTGGGACATGGCAGTGCTGGATTAACAGCTGGAGTCGACAATCTGAAAGGTTTTTTCCAACCTAAATGGTTCTCTGAGTCAGAGAGAGAAGCAACATCATAGCTCAGTCTCGTGTGCACGTATAAACACATAGAGTCAAACACATACACACGTTTGTGGATACGTGCATGAGCACACCCCACCACAGATCCTTAACATCAATGCAACTTTAATTTGTGCCACATATACATGGATCATTTCTAAAGCCATTGTAGGATAACAGGACTCGAAAATGACAAAAAAGCCCCCATCTCTTCTTTTCTTTCTCTCTTGGGTTCTCATGTGTGCTAGTAAAGCAAGACCCAAACTCCTATAAAGCTGGCCACCCTGTAACTTACAGTGGTGTTTGTTAAAATGCTGCTAGGTCAGCCCCCACAACTGTACACAAGTAAAACTCATAGGGGATCATGCCACCTGCTTTACCTTTTGCCACAATAACTAATAACCCACTTTGGAAGGTTTCCAGGGCAAAAGGTGGTTTGGTCCTGCATTGGCTTAGCAGGGCACTGACAAGCGCTCCAGGCATACCCTGGTTACTTCAGCTTCAATCCCCACCATCTCAGCAAGCAGCCCCCAGACGAGCTCGGCAGAAGGACGTGCTCATTCTATAATGCTGCGAGGTCCCAGCTTTATTGCTTGTCTTTCCTGTCTGGCTGCTTTAATCATTGACTCATAACTTTGTACAACCACCCAAGATGCCAAGCAACACTGAGGCACCCCCAGCTGCTTCTAGGCCAAAATCTGGCAACATCTGCTGCCTGCCAGGTACTGGTACACTAGTGGAACTTCTCTTCCTGCATGTCCACCCCCTAAATTTGCAGTGAAAGAAATGCCCTTTCTGTTCCTCTTGGCAGTAGGTGGGAGCACTTCACCAGTATGGAAATAGATATTATTCTACCACTGAAATGCACCTAGACTGGAAAGAGCTATGCTGGCAAGGATGTGTCTTTTTTTCCTATAACGTTATGGTAATACCAGCCCATACAGGCAATATAATCTAAAAGCATAGTTTAGTGTTCATCTGTTTGTTTTTGTTAATTGCTGTGTAGCAGCTCCCTGTCCATTACAGAAGATACCATTATCCTTTCCTCTCAGCCAGGGATTTACAATGCACGGATTTAGAGAGGAATCCAGGCCATGCTGAAATCCACAGATGAATTCCCAGGCCTGACATTGTCAGGGCTGGGATTTCACCTAAAATGACTTGTGTTCTGTATCATGCAGAATGGCTGTGGCATATTATGGGATTAAAGACTGGTTTGGGGAAAAGAACCTGTTTAAAACATTCTTCTTTTTTTGAAAAAATGCACATTATGCAGAAATAAAAAGCTGTTTGGTCTCATCCTCATTTAGCTGGTGATTTGTTAACATATTTCTTCAAGAACAACTAATAATAAAGTGGTTGTTTTGCTATATTTTGCTATGAGATTGTTATTTTTTTGTTTGAATATGTTTTTCTGAAATCTATGACACACTGTTATTGCAAGAAACACCTGAATTTACTCCTGTTTCCCTGAGTGAATGTAAGGACAATTGAGTTGAAAAGGTCAGAACAAATATGTGTTACCTCACCTTTTCAACATGTAATACTTAACTTCAGTAGAGTATCCAAAGAGAAAAAATTCAGACTTTCTGCAACGCAAGAAATTATCAGCATTTCTGTGCTCCTAATTTGGAGGGGATCAAGTTCCCAGTCGTACTTGTTCCACCTTCTTCTCCCAAGAAAACAGAATTTCTGTTTTTCAGACAGCTCTGGCAGTGTGTGGTCCTATGTGGTGTTTGAAAGCTTCGTCCTTACCTTGGCATGGGAAGGATGCCCTCCCTGTTCCAGGCGGTTACTGGCTCTGGATTCATCTCTCAGAAACTGCCTGGCTAGTGCTCGCCCTTTGCACCCACCAAACCGTGACAGGGATGTGGACCAGGCTCCTTTGGGTAGCTGGCACAGCCAGGCTTGTCTGAAAGTAAGGAAGGAAATGCATCAGGCAGGCCGTATTCCTTGATGAAGAGGTCTGACCATTATTCCTTCAGGGATAAACCCAGGATAACAACTTATTTCATATCAGTTAGTGCCAATCTGGCATCTGAGGGGCTGTGAGAGCTCTGTTGCTGTGAGCCTGCTTCAGATTCAGGAAGCTGACCTCGAGGTGAAAATCTCTCTATCCCATTATACACCCCCCGAGACACCCAGGCCCCATCTACTTTGCTTTCTCTGCTCCCTGTAATTTATTTTCATCTCTTGTTTTAATCTCTTTAGCATGTCATGTGTTGCCATCAAAGAGATGCTTTCTGTGCAGTCTAGCAAGCACATTAATGGGGTTCCTTCCTCTCCACGTCTGGGTATCAGTGGTACTTTCTGGCCACTTGTCAAATATTTCCATATAGGTTATCTTTCAGGATTTCACATAATCACATTAACAGGGAAGACATTAAATAGAAGTGGGGAAAAGGTGCTCAGAGGGAGTGGGGGAAGAGAGAGTAGTTCTAGGAAATGGTTCTGTTCTTCTATTGCCAGGAAAAGGCGACTGAGGCAGAAGATGATTGCTGGATTTGTTTCCACACCAAGGCAAGAAATAAATAAACCGAGCTAAGGATGATCAACTTTAGCCCTGTTAAAGCTGGGATGCAAATATTCTGCAGAAATGACCCAGAAAATTTATTTTGCAAGTAAATGGGAGGGAAAAAGCCCTCAGAGTTATGCTACAAGAACGCAGAGCACCTGGGAAGAATGAACCTTGTCAGTATAAAAAGCTTTACTCATTAGGAAAGAATTACCTTCATTTTTGTAGGGCAGACCTTTCTTAGGCCTTTCTGGACTACTGTGGTCCCTAAGCAAGGCTTCTTTCCACATCTGGCTTTGCACAACATGCCCCTGCAGAACACAAGGTGCTCCTGAGGCTGTCAGTGACAGAAGCCCATGGGGCTGGTTGCAAGGTTAAGCTAAAAGACCCTTATGTTTGTTTTCTTGTGCCTGACGGGATCAGCTTTATTCAAGGTGAGGAATGTCAGCTCTGATTCCTCTTGGATCAATCTGTCCACAGCTCATGAGCTTATATGTAAACTTTGGATTTTAAATAAACAGCAGTACACCCTGATTTCGTATCATATGATGTATCTGAATATATGTATGTTTTTGTTATGAACTGGAATTCATGACATGTTAAGGCCAGCTCTGGTTATTGACACTTACAAATGCCTTCTTTTTCTGGTAAGGCTCCAGATGTTTTCTTCACATGAAGTAAGACTTGCATTTGGAACCACTGCTTCTCCAGCAACTATATACTCCATATATTCTACAACTAATATATACTTATATTCCTTATGTTAGGAATTAGCTTTGCAGGATCTTGCTGCTGTCTCTTGATACTTTAAGAGGCAGTTCTACACTTCAATGCTTTATTCCAAATACTTTGTCCAGGCAGATGAATGCCAGTGTATTCAACATTTCTGGCAGTTCTACTTGCTTAGTTGAGGTGAGGTGAAAAAAAAGACAACCTGAGAAAAAGAAAGTGGATGGTTTAATATGATTAAATATCATATTTTTGTATGTGCTTGTCATATATGTATGTGCTTGTGCTGTGCAATTGTGTTGCTGGAAGCTGCTGATGGCACAAAACGCGTTGAATTCTTTGTTAAATATTAACATGCGGGGGGTGTCTGTAATTTCCATGTGACACTTGATACAATTCCTAAGTGTTGTCTGAGGTCCTTTTGGCAACTTTTCTGCTCCACCAACTCTTGCATGAACATCTAACAGGAGAATTTACTCGCAGCATATTTTGTCCAGGTGTTTTCATTTGAGTAGGAAACTAGACAGTTCTTGTACTCTGATGACTCTGTACACCTGGGGATGCAAAGGGCTTTGACTTTTGGCCTGGCTCTGCCCCAAGGTGGCTCTGAATGCCAGTCCTTTGCCATTTCCATGAGGTTTGAAGCAGCGCTTCACGTACCCCTGTCATTCTGCTGTTCGTGGGTTGTACCTAATGATGTCATCTTAAGGCGACTTCCAAACTGTTCTTCTGCCACCTTTCTTCCCTATTTACAGTAGTTTCTGATTTGGGAAGAGTGCTAACTGAGGAGTGGGGTTGGTGGGACTATTGTGGGGTGAGTTTGAGAGGGGCAGACACAAGCAAGATGTGGTGAATGCTGTTAACAGAGGCCTGGTAGGAGCTGAACTTTGTGCCCTGGGGCACTGAAAACAGGGAGGCAGAGAAAAACCCCTGAAAAGACAGGAAAGATATAAAATGATAAAGGAAATTGATGCTGAAAAGGAGGGGAAGAGCTGCAGTTAGGAATCCTGCCAAATGACTGCAGTGCAAGTTGCGTAGCTGGTGTTGCTCTGAGACCAGCAAGGACCCAGATGGACACTATGGTGTCCATCCCATGCAGCCTGGAGCTGACAGCCACACAACATGAAAACTGCCACAGCTGCCAGAACTCAAATATTGCACAGTTTGGCATTAATTTTTGTTGTGTGGGTAGATTATTCTGCCTAGAAAATATTTTTTGGGTGTTGTCTTACCCTGCTCTTGATGCCAAAGACATCACAGGATGAATACATCTTTATGCATACCACGAATCAGGATAGTAAAGATGGCAAGGAAATACTGAACAGTCCTAATCCCAGTTGTTGTTCTTCTGTATCATTTCCATGTCAGAGCACCAGGTTTGCCCCTGGCCTGAGTCTATGAAGTCTAAATGGAAAACTTTATTATATAAATTTGAAAAATATTTTTCAGGCTTTCTTAGTAATGTGGTGGGTTTTGTTTGTTGTTTTTTGTTTTTTTTTTTGTCTCCCTCCTTTTTTTTTTAATGTGGCCAGCATTGGAAATGGTGTATGTCTGAGTACAAAATCACACAAATCAAAGATAGGATAATGTAAGCCACACTTTCACCAAGTGAATGAGACAAAACAGTCCAAGGAGGAGCCTGTTAATGCAGTCACAGGAGTTTTGACTTGGATATACCCTCAATCATCTGCATGTAGCAAATCTGAGTTTCATAAGTCAGTCTGTGAAGACTAAACATTATATTTTGTGGACAACCACAAAAGCCTTTTAACACAGGCTTAATTATGAAGCTCAGAAAAATGGTTTCACTCTGGAAAGAGAGTAATAAACAGCATTTCAGTTGAAAGAGGTTGTTTCATAGCTGAGAAGAAGCATACACAAAAACTTTTTATTACGTTAGGAAGAACATTAGAATAATGGATGCTATTGTTTTTATGTTGTGCATTGTGATTAGTGCTGGAGAAAGTACTTAGATAAGTTTAGGTCACTTGCAATAAAGAAAGCACTTATGCACATGATATAACTTTCTGCAGGTATTAAAAACATCTATGGTCCCTAGAGGATCTACTGAATTGAATTCAGTATTTATCAGTAAATTGTATGAAAAGCTACTTTCATATACACACAGCTTGAGATCTCAAAACCAAATGTGAAATAGAAATATTTCCATGATTCTTGCATTTAATTGCATGATAGAGAAAAAAAAAAAAGAGCAGTTGTGAAGAGAATAAAAGCAGTTCCCCATAGCATAATTTTAGGTTTTGAGCCCAGATAAAGAGCTTGTGGGTAATAAATAGAACAGGACAGTACTTAGTACAACAAGAAACAGAAAACTAATATGAAAGGGTAAAAGGTGGGGGTTTTAAACCTTTGTCTTGGGAAGCTTTAGCTGATTATCTGGTTTGCTATCTGAAAAGTGTCTTAAATCAGGCTTCTGTCCAACACTCAATGCACCTTTGTTCAGCTTGAAGGAATACTTGGAGTGTAGCAGTATCATTTACAACAATAAAGGACCACTAAGCCTGGCACTTCAGAAATTCAGATCCCCCTCCCTCCCTCTTGAGCAGTTCTCCATCTTGAGTAACAACCCTCTAAGTGTTATTTGTAATGAAAGTCAAGGCATTCCTACATAAACCTGGATTTCAATCTTTGCAGCTTCTACTTCAGTTTTCAAGGGAAAACATTAATGTATAAAGATGCCCTCTGACAGATTCAGGGCATGACTCTCTTACATCTCTCAAATCAAGCAGAATAGTACCTGTTATGGTGTTATCCTAAATGTCAATATCAGCACCAACCAGCCTGGAGGAAAGCAGAGACCTGTGAATACAGGAAGATATCTAAGCAAAAGCAAGTATATAGATAAAATGTTTTTTACAGAGCAAAGAGCTCAGACAGCCCATGCTATAAAGACACCATTTGAGGCAGTAGGCCAGGATTTCTTGGTTCACCCTAAATTTTTCTTCAGTTATGGGAATGTGTCTACATACACATATCAACCTTGTAAATTTTCTTAAAAAGGGGAAATTTTGGGTTCTGTGATGAGTCACTATATGGCTTTTTGTTTAAAAAACCAAAACCAAACCAAGTCCCACCAAACTTTGAGGTAAATAAAGAAGCAGGTTACCCTGTGTGGTTGTGTGGCACTGAGCACAGAGGGTTCACAATTCAGAATGAGACAAGAGTAACACAAAGTATAACCAGAAGAGAGTCACTGATCAAATTTACACCTGCTTTGCCTGTATGTTTATGTATTTGTTGCAAAACATACAGGCCAATTCTTTTCTTGTGCCTATACAGGCATGAGAAATCTCAATAGAAAACAGAACAATGCCAGAGGAAGCAAGGAAACAAACTGGGCTATTTATAATTGCTCTGTTACCAATATATTCCGTCAACAGCTTGCCCAGATTAGACATAATTGTGTATTTATACTCTCTGGGAGAGTGGTTCTGAATAATTTTGTTTCTTTTCAGAAGATGCTTTTATAAAATCTGTATTTGTAACTGGATTCTACACATCCTATTACATGGATACTTTAATATTAATTACTTTGACCTCTGTTTGACTACTGTGTAAAGGGAAAGAGGGCTTTTTCCAGGAACATAATCCTTTTAATTTTTCCTGGAGAAAATAATTTTGGTCTAATTTTATTTATTTCCCGTTATTGCAACAGTTATTTGTCTTGTTCCCAGAGTCCTTTTATAAGAGGAAATTATCTTTCTGCGTGAGTTTTTTTCCCTTAAAATCTTCTCTCAGACTTTCTATCAACAGACAGAGTAGAAACTCTGGCATGCTGAAAAACAACAAAAAACTCAGGTTCCTGCCAGTATCCTGCCAGTCTGTGGTCAGGTGCAGAACAGCACAGCTGCCTGCTTTTCCTCGGGGCAGGCAGGGGAAGGATGTGGCCTGGTGCTTCTTTCTGCAGGGGGAGGATTTAACTGCTACCAGTGTTTAATGTGGAGCAGCACCCACGTTTAGCATGACTGCAGATTTGGCAGAGGAGGACAGTCCACACTGTGCCAGGAGACCACTCCCTGCTTCTCCTGCAGCAGGTCAGAGGGGCAGCCACCTTGCTGAGAGCCCAGGCCTTCCTGGTACTTCTATTCCCTTTTCCACCTTCCTTCTGCCTTGCCTAATTACAGTGAGCTCTTCAGGGCTCTGCTGCCATGTGCCCAGCGCAATGGGGCTCTGCTGTGGGCAAGGGCCCTGGGGCACTGAATGCAGTAGAAGTCATTAATAGGTCAAGACAGAAATTTTGAAGCACGTGGTAAGGATGGAGAGTGTGCAAAACCCTGCAAATTCCCAAATGTTTGCTAACCTGAGCTCGGAGCAAAATGTTCTTTGAAATCTTTGAAATATCTTGGCTTAATACTTCGATGTTGCTTCTTTTTCTGACTGAGGATCAGTGGGTTTGGCCAGTCACTCTGCTTCCCTCTTCTCCTCCCTTCTCTCATTCACTGGCAAATAAACCTGTGGATGGTACAGGGGTTTGTCTTGCAGGGAAGAGTGTCATCTCCAGTAAAGGAACTGGGTTGTCCACTTCTGCACTGCCACCCTCTGGAGTCTGCCAGCTCAGAGGATTACAGTGGAGCAGACACTTTATTTTACAGTAAAGCAAAACATATAGACACTCAGTGATTCCTATATTGAATTCAACCATTAAAGAAAAAACCAAAACAAAACAGAAAACAAAAATAAAGAAAAAAAAAAAAAAACCAAACCCAAAAACAACAGACCAAAACACAGCAAAAAAAAAAAACCAACCAAAACCCTATAGCTAAAATCTTTACAAAGATGGCATCAGAGAAGAGGCTTCTCTCACCTCACTGGAAGAGGGCACAGGGAAGGTGCTGCATTGCAATGAGTGTGTTATGTGCTGCATAAGCAGGCACTCATCTGCTGATACCCATGAGGGAACCAATGTTCCCTTATTTCCCCATCCCTCCACTGCCAGCTAATCTGTGCCTGCCCGTCTAATTTCCTGGCAACTGTTCTAATGTACAGGCTAATAATGTTTGCAGCAGTCCTGGGAGACGTCAATGTGCAGGCTAACTATCAGGTTGTAGGGTCCAAAGGAGGATTAATTAGGGAAACTCTGGCATCTGGATAGGGGGAGCTTTTGAGAAGCTCTTCATCCAGGTGGTGTGAGCAGTCCAGATAAGCACCCAAATATTTCTGTGAAGAACTAGGGATGGCATCCCTAATTGAAGTTCAACCGCTACTAAGTTCCCTTGATGATTTCTCCTCCTTTCTTCCTCAGAGTATCGTTTTTGTTGTTGTTTCCAACTATAACTTAATGAAAACACATTTGAAAGTAAAATTACAGATTTCTCAGGGACTCTGACCCTTAGGGGCAGCCATGGAGATACTGCAGAAGGAGCTGAGTACACAAGCTCCTGTTAATTAGAGCAGAGTGAATGATTCATAGGAAATAATTTATTCAATTAATTTAGCCTCCCTTTCTTTTGCAAATTATCTGTGAAAAGTTTGCAGTTTTATTGCATTCAGCTGCTAGACAGCAAATGATTTCTCTGCATGTAGTTGACCCCTCTGTGGCTTGAAATGTAAGGTCTGCCTTTTAGTTTATCTGTGGACAGGGGTACTGGAATTAGTGTTCTTCCTTGATTAAACAACTGACTTTTAGTATGTGCCTGGAAAAACTGATGTTAATTTTTACAAGTGTAGAGGTGACCTTCCACAAATGTTATTAACCATGGCATAGAAATCTCTCTTCCAGTGAACCCATTTAATAGAACAATGATCTGGAAAGTCTGTCCAGCACTTACCCTCCAGTGTCTGACATGGTGTGTCTTTGTGAGCCTTCCCCTCTGGCATGCTCAGGGAATTTTCACTCTTTCTCCTTCACCGGTGCTGTGCAGAGTCCTTTGCTTAAGCTTCTCTCCACGTGGAGGCAACCTCTCCAGAATATCAATTGTCTGATCAAAGCAGCCATGAAGCGTAGCTGTTAAAGTCAAAGTCATAAAATTCATTGCCAACAATCTGATGCCTATTTGCTGAAGTCCTTGTCAGCAAGGTGGGTATTTATTCACTGAAAAGCATTCATGATGCTTACCATTTTCCACAATAGAGATTACAGAACACTTCACTAGCAGAATAGAACCTGTTCTAAATAGAACCTGTAATGACCCTCCACCACCAAGCAAATTGCCCTGCTCCATAACCTTGCAGCATTTCCCTTTGCCTGACTTCCACACATAGGATAAACTCAATTGGCACAGACCTTGGGTGTGGGCAACTGAACTTGTGAATCTGTCTGTCCTGGTTTAGGGCAGGGTTGTTTTCTCCAGCAGACTTCTGCTGCCCTGGGAAGGGAAGCATGCAGAGAGCCCGACCCATGGCAGGCAGGCTTTTCTCGAGATGCATCCAAGCATGGGGTCGTAACTCTGAGCTCAAGGTAGCATTAGTTTCAGTTACAGCTTTTCATACTCCATCAAAAAGCATTTTTAAAGAAGGATGGTACTGCATGAAAATTAATGCATGGGAGCATTATTTTAACAGGTGCATAATATTTCAGTAATAGGCTTGTGGGATGTATATTCACTAGTCAAACTCATTTATCAGGTATTGGATTCAAAGGATTTCCCAACAGGATATCTGCAGAGATTAGTGAGCTAGGCAAATGTGCTTTGAACGAATGCATCTTTTCATCAGGCAGTTGTTTGGATAATTCCAGCATCAACATGCTTGCTGCTAGAATGGGTCTGCTGGTAAATGCATTAACTATTTTTCCTGTGGTCGTATGTATCTGTGCCTTTAGATCCTACAAGGGCAGAGTTTGGCCTGCAATCTGTTAGTCAAGAGGTACCTGCCCATCTCTGCCTGCACTCATGCAGTTTTGGCCAGTCAATCTTGCCCAAAGTAACCTTTCTTGCCTGGAAAGACTTGATGTATCAAAAAAACCAAACAACTTTGCCAGCGCAGGTTGACAATATTTTGTTTGAAAATTAAGTGAAGAAAAATTGTCTCCAAGATGTGAGAACATTGTATTTCAAAGTATTTTATAATAAAGTACACTTCATTTTCACTTTCTTGTTTTTTGATTTTATTTTTGAGGTTGAAAGTAAAATTAAACTTGGTTTTACCAGGAGAAATTTCTCATCTGATTTTACCCTTGAAACTTTAAATAGATTGTCATTTTGATGGAGGACAAAAATCAATACTGAAATAAGAGGAATTACCATGGATTGAAAACTTCAGAAGTTCATCTTTAAGATGACCAGTCATTCAACAGATATCTTGGAACTCATGTTTTAGTATGAGATTAATGTAGAAATAGCAAAAGTTTTGTTAGTCTTGCTCCAACAACTAAGTGGCCCATTTATTTTCTTATCTGCTGTATCCTATAATATTCCTGGTCTTAAACACTGCAGTAACTAATTATGGAAAAACTAATCAGCTTGGCTTATTAAATGGCCAATTACCTCTCAATAAATGACTTTTTTCTCCTTTTGGATGCCTGGTTTAATATAATGAGTCCCTGTTTGAGACAACTGAAGTAAAGAACCATTATTCTTCCATTGATTTTTGAAAATGTGGGTCACCATATATAATGTACCAAGCTTAAATCCTGTAATGACTTAAATGTGCCTTGAGCTGTAGAAGTAGAAACAAAACTGAGGATTTAAGGGTTAGTATATGACTTTTCAACTCAATCTGTACTTTTTTGGAATATTTTTTTGAGCCTTTTAAATTGCAGAGGGCTGAAAGAACATTCAATAAATTTGTTTTTGAGTATATCAGTGCTTCTCTGCCTTATGAAACCAAATCTTATCAAGCCTTCAGCGTGAAGAGAACCAAGGCCATGAGGACAGGACAAAAGCAAGAAGGACTCTGAGAAACAGAAAAGGGGAACAAGGAGACTGAAAGTGTTTGGAGATTTGGGAAGGTGGCCTAACATGCTTGTGATTTTCTTTCTTTTTTAATTTTTATTCTTTTCATTTTTTGAGGAGGATTTGTTGTTGTTGTTGCTATTTGTAAAGCATAATATTTTGCTGTGAAAGCAATGGTACTCTCCCAGCAATCCCCTTCCCTTGTTTGCATCCTTTGGAGGTCACTGGCTGCTCACGCACACTGGGCAGAGGACAGATTCTTTCTTGTGTTCATTTTAACAACACAAGAGCAGATGTCTGAGGCTGTGAGCCTCAAGTTGAGTTCTACAGACCCCAGGAATGGTGAGATGTGATACACATCTGTGTTTTTGGCTTGGGCTGCTCCAAGGCTGTGTGTCAGCTGTGTGCTCTACATCTGAGTTCAAGTCCACATTCCCCCAAAAGCTCTGCTCGGAGCTCAGGGCTCTTCCCAACCGTAGGCATTTCATGTGCCCACCTCAGTGCATTAGAAATGGCCTGGGAGGGGGCTGACAGCCTTTCACAGACACTTTTGCCATGGTGATTGCACAAGCAGGTAGAACATCACCACCTCATCCTCCCCTGTCTGACAGCCCACGTAGGGCTCATCCCACCACGATTTACCCCAGTGTCTCCGGGCTGGGCTGTCCTGGGGGACCAGGACATTGTGCCCCATATGTCCAACCATGGGCAACTGGTAGGGGGCAGTAGGGGAGGATGCCAGCAGTTGTCACACTCTACATCAGAAGTAGGTTCCTTTGGATTTCTCTAGCATGGAAGCAAGTGCATGCAGGAGCCCTTCAGCAGTGAGGAAAGGAAAGCCAGAGCGCACTGCTACTTTCTGTCATGGAGAGGTTAAAAGCAACTTGCTAACTGACAAGCAGCAGCTGCAAGGAAATTTCCTCCTCACTACCATCACCCCCTTTTTTTTCTTTTTTTTTTTTTTTTTTTTTTAAATCACAGCAATATTTTAATCAACTTGGGCTGAGCATGAAAATCTGAGTGGGAGGTGGGAGGAATATCTGGGGAGGCGAGGAGGAGCAGAAGTATGGCTAGCTGCTGGCATGTGTCTGAGCTGAGGGATGCTCTCTGCCTAGGAGGACAGTTAACCTACACAAAATGTTCTGGCTTCTTGCCTGTATCAGACACATCATGCTGCTCCAGCCTTTTGTGCCAGATCCCTGAGATGGTGACAGTCACTCTGACAGAGGGAGAGAGAAGGAAAAAAGATAGAAAACGTGAGGAGTGAAAAAAAGAAAAACAAACCCACAAACCCACCAAACCTAACACCACAAACCAGTAATAAGCTTGATGTCAAGGCCAGGAAGAACAGCTATATTTTTCAGAAATGAGCAGCTGTGGAAAAGTAGCAAGCCAGCTGTGTGCTTCTGCAGAATAAATCGAGGTTGGGTTGAAGGCCTTGGAGACTGAAGTCAGCAAAGCTCCACAGAAATGGCTATGAACATATAGAATTTAATAGGGAACCTGAACTCATAGAGTCTAGCTGCAAACAAACCACAACTCAGGTTGGGATCTTTTTTTCCCCATTAAATCCGGGTGGAAGAAACATACTGATATCTAGAAGAGAAAAATTAATTGTCAGAAATGCTCTGATAACACTTTTGTTTATATCCACAGACTTTCTTACACAAGGGATACTATGATAGCCTATTGACCAAAACTGCCCCTGGTCTTGGGTCAAATTCCCTGATTTCCTTAAGCCAGGACTTCTGTCACTTCCTCCCTTACAAACTTCTTAATATCTTCTGTGGAAGGCTGTTATGTACCACAGATAAGAAGATGCCTTTCCAAATTATTCCAGAAAGCCAAGTGGCAGCTCTCCACCCCAACACTTTGCCCGTGGGAGTTGACAGACCCATGTCATTATCCAGTCAACAAAAAATCTTTTATTATTAGCAACACAAGCACCATTCCCAGGTTACACCACAGCTCTCACAGGCTGCTCCAGCATCAGTGAATTAGCTGGACATTGTCAGAGCAAAAATGTTCTCTTTTGTCCTCAGATGTCGTCTCAGTCTTGTGGCTTGAGTTTGGAGCTGGCAGCTCCCTTGGCAAATCCCAGAGACAGATCTGCCTGTGCCCACTGAATGCTGGGGTGGGAGCAAGGGGGCAGAGCAGCCTTTCAAAGCGTGGGGGATCCAAAGCAGATGATCCAAAAGCGAGTGTTCAAAAGTTAAGAGACTGCTGGAAAGTGCATCTTAATAGCTAAAAGCTGTGTGTGACTTCACTTTGAGAGCTGGCTGCTGATCACATAGCTTGCACTCAAGTTGTGCTTTCAAGCTGTTATCCAAAAGCACTTATCCACTTCAAAAATATTTTTGATGGAGCCCAAGATTCTCCAGTAGCTTGAGTTCTAAGAGAAAACACCAAATACAACAAGATTCATGTCAGAATAACACATTATTTCAAGATATTTGAAGATGAAGGAAGATACCAAAGGTCATTCTGATGCTTTAGATTTTAGCTTTCATATTTTTCATATTCTGTGCTGCCTAGGTGTGTAGTTTTGAGCTTCATATTGAGTGTTAGTGAGCTCTCTTCACAGAGTAGGCAGACAAAACAATTCCTTTTCTAGCTTGATACTGAGGACAGTAGTTACAAGTTTCAGGCCCGAAAGCATAAACAGTGGACTGAAGAGAGAAAACAAGAAGGATTGGACTTCATAACCTGACTCAGTGATTGGACAATTAACCCCAATACCAAAACTTATAAAAGTGTGGGACCTCGCTACCAGTCATTCATTTTGTGACCATTTTGGGTCCATCGTGGGTGTAGCCCTGGCCAGGCTCTTGTACTGCCCAAGGTGTATCCTTTAAGGCCTTTCAATAAATACCTACTTTGTTCTTAGCTCTGTCTAGCCTCTCTTCTAGGTCAGCTTCACGAGGCATCAATTCAAATGAAAGGATGTAGAGGGGGGGAGGCTTGAGCATAATTTCATTTATTTTGTTTAGACTCATCACAGAAAAGAAGAAAAGCATCTGGGGACCCTAAATGTGATTTTTTAAATCTGTATAAGCCACAAATCAAGAAATTTGTTGGAAATGAGTAGACAGACATGCATTAGGTGTATATGGACACACAGCTGCTCTTATTCCAACTGCCACCCAAAGTACAGGTCTCTCCATGATCCAGACTGTCACACAAGAACTGTGCCAGATGCTTTGCAAAAACCTCTCAGCACCTCCCTCTCCTGTGCTGGCAGCTTCTGAAGGGCAGAAAGAGAGAGAGAGAGTGGACGGGAGTTACAGCAAACACCTTCCAGCTGGTAGGAAACTTTCATCTGCCCCAAGTGGATAGTAAGCCTGCTTAAATAAGCTGTGTATTTATCTCACATCTCCTCAGAGAATTATAGAAGTGACATTGCTATACCTCAGTGGAAAGGCAGCAGAAGTTGAAAATGTAAACAGAAAAGCCTAGTGGATGGTTAATAGAAGGTTCAGACCTTACTGCTTTCTTACTAGAGATCCACTGATATCTTGCTGCAGGTAAGCGATGCAGATATATCTGTGGTTGTTTTGGTGCCAGCTTAATGCCATGCCTTTATATGGATGTAAAAGATGGAGGGAAAAAAATAATTTCTGTGCTTTTTGCCACTTGCTTAGGGTTTACGTGTAAAGAATCATGAAAGTTGTTGTTTTCAGAGCCCTATTTTCTTCCCACCTCTCTACTTTTGGCAATATTATCTGTGTCAATTTTGTTGTTCAGATACGTCTGGTGGAAAACTTCTTGCAGGCGTCAACATCAAAGGTTCCTCAGAACTTACCTGGATGTTTTAGCTCTTGAACAAAGTCTCCTTTCTCTCATGTCTGTTAATAAAAAATACAAGCCCCTGGAGCTTTTGATAACTGTATAGATATTAGGATAAGTGAAAGATATTAACAGAAGCAGGGAGATGCTTGTTGGTGCATCTTTCACTGTGAGAATGTTACAGACATCTCACCCAGCAATCCTCTGTGTCCACCCACACTGAAAATGCCTTCAACAGGCTGGGGTTCCTTGGCTGTAGTGCAGAGATGTTCCCTGACAGTGGCCTTGACCTCTGAAATAAAAAGCAGAGGGGAAAGTTCTGTAGGATGTTAGCAGTTGGGAGTGGGATTTACTGCACCCACTCAAACTCTGTCAAACTCAATCCATGAGTCAGGCATCAAGACCAAAAAGTGACCGTCTGGTCCCTGGAGAGAAGCTGCTCATCCTGATGTGGGCACACGTCCTTCTTGTGTTAAATACCCACCTTAGAGTGCTGTGGCCCACTCCCCACAGGTTGCCCCCACACTGGGGGAATTTTGCCAGCCTAACCAGCTGACTCTGACTTAAAAAATCACTTTAGGGTGGATAAAGTTTTAGACAGTGGGATAAATGCCATCTCTGGTTTCTGAACAGCTAAAGCAACTATTAATTGTTAAATAATGTGTGCTTTGTCACATTGGCCTTCTAGCAAGTCCTGTGGTAAAAACAGACTCCAGAAATTAGTTTTTCACTGTCTCCCTGATAGAAGAAGAATCTATCCTGTCATTTAATGGATGACATTGGACATCCAGAATGAGGTACTGATACAAAATGAGCCTGATAATTGGGTTCAGCACTTATCTAGTCAATGTTAGACATTGTAACAATCTGCATTTTGAGTCCGGATGAATTTAAGTGTGGCATAAGTGTGAATATTCCATAAGAATAGTGCACCACATTCGATTGATGAGAGATATAAAATCAGAATTTCCCCCAGAAGTATATGTAGCCATCCACAGAGTGGATGCAGCTTTTAGATAAACATCACTCAAGAATGTGTTTCATTGATGTGTCTGAAGGAGGATACACGGTGCTTGTAAAGCAGAGCAGAGCATAACACTGCCCTCTTTTGTGTGAGAAACACATGGTCACCTGGCATCCTCAACATAATTCCTGGGAAATGCTGCTTTTATGCAGCAAATAATATTGGTCTTTATATAGAGATCCTTTCTGCATGAGGGAAGAGGGAACAATATATGTACTTTTCAGGCTAAATAAAGGAAGAATTATAAGTTCAATTTTACCTGTGCAAATCATTTGAGTATCAGGTTAGACTCACTGGCATTGGGAGGGTAAGCTTACCTTTTTCCTGTAGCCCTGAAGAATTAAAATGTTTTGCTCAAGAAGGACCCTAAAAAACATGAATGTGTTGTCTGCTGAGCACATGTGCTGGGGCTCGAGTTCCTGACAAGCAGAGTTCTCTGTCTGAGGGTGGCTTTGGACCAGGTTCAGGGGCTTTAGAGAAGGCAGAAGCTTCTATTATGAAATAGGGATTTCTACTGCTTGTTAGAGAAGAGTCAGCTATGATGTTTCATGTGTGATTTTATGGTGACATTAAAGGCCTGTTTCTTGGCAGTCATTACAAGACGAGCTGAAGTCTGAGTCTGTTTCTGAACCCTGAACACCACCAGTGACCAGGTCAGTAACATCCAGTCAGCTCTCACTGGCTGTGAGGAGAAGAAGGCATTTTTATCATCCCTCGTTCAGTCTTCAGCAAGAATGAACAAAATAATCATCGAGATCTTTGGCTCATCCCTTCCAGGTCCACATTGTGGATGCATCAGCAATGTTCTTGAGAGGGTCACGTATTTCCTTTGGATTCTCAATATGCAGTGATAGGCAGAAGAAATGTTTGCAAGGCAAAGGCTTTCTGATGGGCCTGCCCCTGAACTCACCAGTCACAAGCTATTTGTATGGAAATGAAACTAAAATTGCTATCCTAGAGCTGCATCCAACCTCAGCTGCTGCCAGCAGAAGATACAGGGTACCAGATGGCAGAAATCCTACCCGAGCACCAAGTGGTTTGAACTGCTCTTTTTGCTAGGAATTTAAATAGTCCATATGCTGAAAGTATAACGCTCGGCTGCACCCTGGCTGCCTAGTGGAGACCTCTGCTGCCTGAGCTAAAGGAGATGAGCAATTAGCTCGTAGCAGCTTGGAGCTTGTATCCCCTGTACATCCCAACATCAGGCTGTGCCACTGTCACACACACCTCAAAATCATCAATCTGATCATGCATCTGGAGGAAGATGGTGGTGTCTGATTGTCCGACTGGGGCTGTTGTGTAAAAAACTCGAGAGAAAAGAAAAGACTGAGCATGCTCTGGGTATCTGGTCTCCTTTTTTTTCTCAGCTTCTGGGATTGCCTGGTGAACCCCAAGCTGAGATACTCAAGGGGCATAGTTTCTCAAGGATTTCAGAGGAGCACAAACAGTTCTCTCTGGGGGATTTACAGACTCAGATTTCCAGGGCCTGGTGAGACACCAAAGCTGCTTTGCAGCGTGACGCACAGTGCCTGGAGCAAAAGGTCCTCAGCTCTGGTCACAGGTTGTGCTTGCCCCTGCGCAGCTAGGACAGCTCTGAACTTTGATCATTTGGGTGATTTCATTTAGTTGCTGGAAAGAACTTGCTCCTCCCTGGGCAGATCCTTTACTTTATAAGTCATCTTCCAAAAATCTGCCATCAATCTGGCTGGCTGAGGCTGTACCTGTTCCAGGGTACAGTAATGTCCTTTATTTGTGTGTTGAAAAGGTGACCAAGCACAGTGTTTCAAATGAAGAACTGCCCTACCTCATGCAGAAATGTTATCCCTTATCCTGATTTATAGTCTCTTCTCAGATTCATCCAGTTTCCCCTTGTCTATTGTGCTGGAGTTGAACTCCAGATGGATGGCTTGGAGGGCTTTGCTAAAGTAATCCCTGGAGAAAATTCCTTTCCTGGCCAGATCACTCTGAATTACTCCTCTGCTTAAAATGTACTCTCACTGCCTCTAGATTTATTATGTAACATTTTTCTAATTTAAATTGTTTTTTATTTACTGGCACAGTTGCCTGAAAGAGCTGCTTCATCCCGAACCCAGTTACATTGGTCATTATTCGCCTTTTCTCTCTCCAGTTTTGTCACTATCAACAGACATTGATATCTCCCATCTGACATCCTTATCTAAATCATTTACGTACATTCATTTAAAGGATATGGAGGTCAAATGTTTCAGAATCTTGCCAGGTCACTGAAAATAGAGCTAAGATGTCATTTGTTTTCTTGCTTGTTTTTTTATGTGGAAAATTGTATTTTGGTATTCATAATGAGACTTTTATTAGCAAACATAAGAGTGCCTTGAAATGGATATTTTAATTATGCATGTAATTTTTTATGATTGTGACTATTAGTATTTAGCGTGCTTGTTATCCTTGATTTTTTTTTATTATTATTATTCCTAGAGGGTCTCCAGATGAACACAGCAGCACATTTTTTTAGTAAATTATTCTCTTTGTATCTGTAAGTTACTGACCCTTTTAAAAACACATTTTGCTAATATATATTATATATAATATATATATATATATATATAAATAAAATTGTACAGTGTTCTTTCTAATAAGAACAGACATCAAGAATTTCCCCATGTAAATGACTCTGTAGCTGTTCCTTTTAGCCCTGTGCCAGAGCTAGATAACTTCCAAGGGACTCCAAATCTTGAATTTCAGCAAGCTCAACCCTTCCTATTATGTAGGAATGTGTCTACAGTGTTTCACTGGTCTCCAGGGCAAGTTTGTTCATTTCAACAAAAATTATGTACCTTCCCAAATGCAGCAAATTGTAGGCAATCCTTAATAGTAGACATGACTCCATTTTCACAGGTATCAGGTCTTCCATCTCATCAAGGAGACTCCATTTTCACAGAATATGTAGCTAAAGGGGTTGAGGTTTGGAAATCTCCAAAGAAAGAATCACATGATGGGGTGATGAAAAACTTTCTCACGTACAACATGCACTGAGCTGGTGTCTCCACAGCTTGCTTTGCTGTACATCTCCTCACACTAATTATGTCTCTGAAGTGAGAAAACACTGTTATTGTTACTGAATATATGGGTTTGTTTGATGATGGACAGATGGGAAATCTGTAAGAAAGCTAGAAAAAATAATCTAGAATTCACAAGTTCTGGAATAGGAAAAGCAAGTTAGGGGGTTAAAAAGTCCTGTGGATTAGAGAATAAGTCCCCTGAATAGAAGAGTGCAATGTGTTTCATCAGGGATTTATTGCATTTACCCTTTTTCAGCTTACAGTGGTGAAATAAAAATGTCAACAATTGACTAAGAAATTAAACTGATTCAATATCTATTCATGTTTTATACTCCTCAGGTGGCACTAGTCACAAAATAACCCTTGATTAATGTCTGTGCTAAATATCAACAATAAGTTTCAGTATTTGTCATCAGAAGGGCTTTAATGCTGAAGCTACGCACACACAGTAAAGTAAAAGGAAAAAGTTCTGTGCTGCTCTTGCAGACAGCAAGAAGACCAGAGATGCCATACGAAATACCAAAACAACCATTCAGAAAGCCACTCTGGTTACTAGTAAAAGAACTATTAGAGACAAAAAAGATGATTAAAATGAGAAAACTAAAAAAGATACATTTTTGTAAGATAAATGGTAAGTGTAAAACTAAATTTAGCAGGAATAAGAGATTTCCAGGAGATCTTTTACAAAAATGTAGAAGGTACCAGTGATAAAAATGGCAGCAGAATCAGCAATAAGAAAAGCAACCACCTTTGATACAGAAAAAGAATCAATGAAACCAGCAGATGAACAAGAAGCAAAAGAAGGATTTAAGATAGACAAGGTCATTATGGCAAAAGGAAATAAATTATTGGGCTCACTACTCACAACCTGTGAGACAGGGTCTCACACCAGAGCTCTATTTGGTGTTGAGTAGCCTAAGAAACTATCTAAAACAGAAGTGTCAATGGAGGAGATTGCTGGACAAATCACAAGAACAAGGCAGAGGTCACTGAAGAGTTATAAAGGAAGTCAGATATGAAATTGTTCAACTACTAATTGTCACGTGTAACTTACCACTTTTTCTGCAGAATAATGTACAGTGACAAATGTGTCACCAGCCTTTAGTAATGGCTGCAGGCTTCACTGGGAACTACAGATCAATAATACCACAGTCAAACTTGTAGAAACAATCGTAAACAGAATTATTAGACACAAAAATACATACATGTTCTTCAGAAAGAACTGTACATATTTTGTAGACTTACTTGGAGACTTGGAGGAGCTGACAACTGATGCCTTAAGTTTCAGCTTTCATATTTTCCAGATTCTGTACTGCATTAACTTCATATAAACTTCATATGAACTTCATATAAAGTGTTAGCAAGTTCTCTTAATTAGATAAAACAATCCTTTTCCAGACTGAGAACCAGGGACACCATTTCAGCTTCAGGCCCAAAAAGTATAAACAGTGAATTGAGGAGGACAATATGGGAAGATGGGGCTTCATAACCTGAAGCTGTAATTGGACAATTAACCCCAGTATTTAAATGGACCAAAACTTATAAAAGTGTGAAAACACTTTTGTGGATCCACTTTTTTGTGGATCCATTGTCCATCTTGGGTGTAGCCTTGGCCAGGTTCTTGCACTGTTCAAGGTGTATCCTTTAAAGGCCTTTTTAATAAATACCTACTTTATTCCTTTAACACTGTCTGGCTTCTGCTCTAGGTAGCCTCTCAAGGCATCACAACTACCTATAAAATGTGATCCAGCTGGTAAGTACTGAACTTATGTTTGACAATGCTTTTGAAAGACCGCTCACCACAAGACTTTAAGGAAAGGAGGTTCTCATGGAGCCCATATGACCAGGGATATAGGACAGGGGGGGAGTTATCCAGCAGTAAAGTTCTTGTTCTTGCTCTGTGTATTTCTGTGATTTTTCAGTAAAGCTGGTGAATCTCAAAGTGACAAATTCTGCAAAAAAGATAAAATTACTCAGAATAATAAAATAGGAGACAACTTTTGAGGGAGACTATGAAAGATGTCTTCAGACTAGGTTGTGATGTCTAGCAAGCAAATGGGAAACGGTGATTCATTATTTTGGTCAATTCCAGACCCATGAGGTACCCAATGAAAGCTATGAAGTAGCAAGACTGAAATAAACAAAAATGGGTGTTGTCACAACATATATAAGCTCTTAAACTCTGGTACTCATTACCACTGAACATTGCAGGTGCCAGCTAAAGGCAGCTTCAAAGCCAGCCCAGGCAACTCAGAGCTATCAGTGAATACATTTCAGGTCAGACCTAGTATGGCAGTTTCAATACCCTGTGGAAAAAAATATCGTGTTGCTGATGGTACAAAATGGTACTTGCATTACAGAATTCTTACATTTAAAATGTGTCCTTAGA
Source organism: Cyanistes caeruleus (assembly GCF_971803275.1). NCBI lineage: Eukaryota > Metazoa > Chordata > Aves > Passeriformes > Paridae > Cyanistes > Cyanistes caeruleus. The sequence continues at coordinate 91,162,099 of NC_141701.1, forward strand.
TGGTGAAGTGAGCTGCCAGTGTTTGGTTCTTGGCACAGCTGGTCAGAAAAATTGCAGAAAGTCTGCATTGCCATGAGAAATCCAAACAGTTTGCAAAAGAGAATTGCTTTCAGTAGATTCCTAGAAGAAAATCACTGGGAAAAGGTGCTGACAGTATAAGGTTTAAACATCCCAACCTATTTTTTACTTTGAAACAATTCTCTGCCCTGATTTTTCTTTTTCTTACTTTGCATTAGCTTTTTTGCTATAACATAATATTAACTTTAAAAAGTCAAAACAGAATGTTTCAGTTTCCATTACAACAACACCTGTCAATCAACTTGAAATGCATTGAAGTAGTTTTTTTAAGTTCCCCTTTGCAGAGAATTTCAGACTCTGGGGGTTTCATTGCAATTCAGAATAAAGTCAACTTCTGGAACTTGAAAGATCTGTGAAAATCAGAGCTCTTGTTCTTTAAAACTTGGCTAAAATCACTCTATTTTCTTTCTCTTTCAGTTTACTTATCTGAAAGGTGGTAAGAATGTTGCAGATCCATTTTTGCAAAGCCCTTTCATACTGAGCATCCAAGAATTCTACATTTCTGTGTCTGATACTAAAATTGTATGATTCCCAAGCACCATCCCAGTTCCACCACCTTCAGCTGAGTCTCTCTCTCCCTCAGTCATATGTTCTCAAATTTCAGTGGTACTTCTTCTTCCCTTCTCCTTTTCTTCCTGTCCCCATCTAATGTTTTTGGTTTGTCTTCTTATTTGCACAAACTGGGAACTGTTTTCTTCTGGGATGGAGGAAGGAGTTACTTTCCAGAAGGCTGTTGCATTTGCCCTTGTCCAAGATCTTTTCATGATTAGTGGCTTACTGAGTGGAGCATGCAAACTCCTAACAGCCGGAGCAGAGCTGAATCAATTTTGGCAGGACGGTATGAGGAAGTTCACAGTGCCGCCACTTGTGCTATAAATACAAAAATAAAAGGAAGAGCTCATCCTCTAAACTATGTGCATTACATTCTCACACTGGGGCTCAAGCATGCTTTGTACTGTACATTAGCCATCTGCACCAGAGGGAATGTCTTCCTTGTTCTGTTCCCAGGACAGATGCATCAGGATTGCTACGAGATAGCGTGAGGCAGGAAGAGTTTTCTGGATCCTGGAATGCCAATAAGCACTTCAAACATCTTTCTTGGCTTCTGGAGTCCCTGCATCCAGCACCCTGGAGCGTGATTTCTTTTTATAAAAAGAAAGCCTGTGTTATTTTTCATACCAATCACATGCTGTTCTAAATGGTTTAAAAGTTTCAAGGACTCCAGTGCTGAAAAACAGCTGTATGCTGATGTGAGCAGCATGTGCAATGATGATTTAAATCTAGTTTTTATCCTATTTAACTCCCAGTGGCTTTTATGTTTTCCATAAATGGATGAGAAAAGTTCTTGGCTGGAAAGAGTCATAAAAACATGTAATAAATTCTTTGTAGTCTCAACACGAGCAATTCATCATATTTTTGTTTGTTTGCTGGGATTTTGTTTGCTTTCTGTGACTTTGACATGTCTTGGATCTCTGATGGGTCTCTTGTTCCTCACTACATGCTAATTCACAGTGATAAACTGTTCTTCATGTTTTGGTTACAAGGTGGTGACCTACATCCAGAGCAGAACATCTAATGCCTGGGATGACCACAGGGACAAGGACCACCTCTGTCCTGCTGAAATGTGAGTCTTCCTAAAAATCTCTTCTGTTGGCTAATTATCTCTCTGTTAAGGGTAGAAGAATTTTAGCTTATGAACTGGCAGAACTCATTGAGAAGGCTTTAAACTATGTTTGAAGGAGGAAGGAGATGAAGCTGGGCTGTCTGGAAGCAGGCCCAAGGGTGGTAAGCCTGAGTTAGGGGTGAAATCAGAAGCCCAGCTGAGGTGCATGTACACCAATGCACACAGCATGGGTGACAAACAAGAAGAGCTGGAGGCCGTGGTACAGCAGCAGAGTTATGATGTAGTCACCATCACAACCAGATGTACCAAATGTGGTGGGATGGCTCACGTGGCTGGAGCGCTGCTCTGGATGGCTACAAGCTCTTCAGAATAGACAGGAAAGGGAGAAGAGGTGGAGGGGTGGCCCTTTATATTAGAGAGGCTTTCGATGTCATGGATATTAAAACTAATGATGATGAAGCTGAATGCCTATGGGTAAGAATTAAGGCAAAGGCCAGCAAGGCTGACTGTAGGAACTGTAGGAACAGTTCCCAATAGGAACTGGGAGTCTGTTATCATCCACACAACCAGGAAAAAGAGGTGGACAACTTATTCTATAAGCAGCAGGAGGGTGTTTTCAAGGATCACCAGCCCTTGTTCTTGTAGGTGACTTCAACCCACCAGACATCTGCTGGGAACTTTACACAGCAGAAAAGAGGCAGTCCAGGAAGTTCTTAGAGTGTGTGGAGGTGAGTGAGCCCACCAGGGGAGGAGCTATGTTAGACCTGTTGTTTGCAAATAGGGATGGGCTGGTGCGAGATGTGGCTGGAGGCCTCTTGGGGCACAGTGATCATGAAATTATAGACTTCTCGATATTTGGTGAAATCAGGAGGAACATCAATAAGACTTTTACACTGGATTTCTGGAGGGCCTATTTAGGAGACTTATTCAGAGATTTCCTTGGGAAGCAGCCCTTAAGACAAAGGAGTCCAGGAATGGTGGGTGTGCTTCAAAACATTGATCTTGAGGGCACAAGAACAGACTGCCCCTGTGTGCTGAAAGATGAGTTGATGAGGCAAATGTCCAGCCTGAATGTGCAACAAGGTTTCAAAGGAACTTAGAAAAAAAAAGAGGATGTATCATCTTTGGAAGGGGGGTCAGGTCTCTCAGGAAGTATTTAAGGGGGTTGCTAGGGCATGTAAGAAAAAAATTAGGGAGGCCAAAGTTCAATTTGAACTTAATTTGGCAATTTTTGTAAAGGATAATACAAATATATTTTTACAAATATATTAATGGTAAAAGGAAGGGTAAGACCAGCTTTTGTTCTCTATTGGATGCAGGAGGGAACTTAGTAACTGCAGACGAGGAGGAAGTGGAAGTACTTAATGCCTTCTGTGCTCAGTCTTTAGTGGGAAGATGGCTTGTCCTCGGGACAACTGTCCTCCTGGGCTGGTAGATGGTGTCAGGGAACAGAATGATCCCCCTGTTATCCAGGAGGAGGCAGTCAGAGACCTGCTGAGCTGCTTGGATGATCATAAATCTATGGGACCAGATGGGATCCATCCCAGGGTGATGAGGGAGCCAGAAGATGAGCTTGAGAAGTCACTCTCCATCATTTACCAACAGTCCTGGCTCACTGGGGAGGTTCCAGATGACTGGAAGCTGGCCAGTGTGATGCCCATTCACAAAAAGGGTAGGAAGGAGGATCCTGATAATTACAGGCCAGTTAGCCTGACCTCAGTACCTGGTAAGGTAATGCAGCAGTTTATACTGAGTGACATCATGCAGCACTTACAGGATGGCCAGGGTATCAGACCCAGCCAGCATGGGTGGGTTTAGGAGGGGAAGGTTGCTTCTGACCAACCTGATCTCCTTTTATGACCAGGTGACCCACCTGGTGGATGCAGGAAAGGCTGTGGATGTTGTGTATTTGGACTTCAGCAAGGCCTTTGACACTGTATCCCACAGCACACTCCTGGAACTGCTGGCAGCCCACGGCTTGGACAGGAGCACTCTGTGCTGGGTTAGGAGCTGGCTGGATGGCTGGGCCCAGAGAGTGGTGGTGAACAGTGCTGCACCCAGCTGGTGGCCAGGCACCAGTGGTGTCCCTCAGGGGTCTGTGCTGGGGCCTGTTCTGTCCAATATTTTTATTGATGACATGGATGAGGGTATTGAGTCTTCCATTAGTAAATTTGCAGATGACACTAAGCTGGGAGTGTGTGTTGATCTGCTGGAAGGGAAGAGGGCTCTGCAGAGAGACCAGCAATGGTTGGATGGATGGGCAGAGTCCAATGGGGTGAAGTTTAATAGGTCCAAGTGCCAAGTCCTGCATTTTGGCCACAACCACCCCCTGAAGCGCTACAGGCTGGGGCTGGTGTGGCTGGACAGGGCCCAGGCAGAAAGGGACCTGGGGGTGCTGGTGACAGCCAGCTGGACATGAGCCAGCAGTGTGCCCTGGTGGCCAAGACGGCCAATGGCTCCTGGCCTGTATCAGGAATGTTGTGGCCAGCAGGAGCAGGGAGGTCATTCTTCCCCTGCACTTGGCACTGGTTAGGCTGCACCTGGAGTGCTGTGTCCAGTTCTGGGCCCCTCAGGTTAGGGGATGTTGAGATGCTTGAGCGTGTCCAGAGGAGGCAACGAGGCTGGTGAGGGGCTTGGAACACGAGCCCTGTGAGGAACAGCTGACGGAGCTGGGGCTGTTTAGCTTGGAAAAAAGGAGACTCAGAGGTGACCTTATCACTCTCTACAACTTCCTGACCTGTGGTTGTAGGCAGGTTGGTGTAAGTCTCTTTCTGAGAGAGGACACAGTCTCAAGCTGTGCCAAGGAAAATTTAGGTTGGATATTAGGAAAAAGTTTTTCACTGAAAGAGTGATAAATACTGGAATGGTCTGCCCAGGGAGGTGGTGGAATCACCATCCCTGGATGTGTTTAAAAAATGATTGGATGTGGCACTTGGTGCCATGGTTTTGTTGAGGTGTTAGGGCATGTGTTGGACTCATTGATCTTGAACATCTTTTCCAACCCAGTGATTCTCTCAGCAGCCCAGAGACCACAAGAGGCAATAGGACTCCTTAGCAAGAGCTTGGCAGATAAGAGGTAGAAGTTTGGGGGTTTGAGTGTTCCCTGTTGCTGATTTGAGAAAGTGCTTTGTGGCACCCAACCCAGCCCAGCAGAACTGCTGACAGAGGATTCCAGACCCTCCTGAACAGATCCTGGTGTGTGTATTCTCATCACATCTCCAGGGTCAGATTTAGTGATAATTTGACTCAAACTAATATCTACATAAGGGGATTTCGCAAATTTATAATTTCCAAAGGGCACATCTGCTAATATTCTATTATAATTTCTGAACTCCATTTCTTTCATTAAGGAGCTAATTTTGTTCCCAAGAGGATCATTAGCTTTTACCCATTTTGATTAATTTAATTCATATTACCAATAGCTACCTAAGGCTTTATGAACTGGATGGGAACTTTTAGCTTTTGCTTTAACGCAGTCTCTCACCATGAGAAATCTTGTCACTTCTAATTGCATTTAGAGGAATTTAAATTAATTTCCTTTGACATTTTTTTTTTTCAGATCTATACTAAGTGCATGTTACGCTCCTCACCGTGCTCTTATTCTGCCTTCATAAAAATGTTAAGCGTGGAGGGCTCTTTGTCCAGGATTATCCCAAAATCACCCTCAGGAGACTTGATCCCAAGAGGTATGGGATTTCCTCAATTCCTAGTGAGTTACAGAGCAGAAGTACAGATTTTCTTTTCCTCATATCTATTTCAGCAGAGTTTAGCCTTGGGCTCTTCTCCTCTGCAGGCCTCCCTGGGGTTCTTACATCCAACTTTACAGCTGTCTTGGAAGATTTTTGCCCAGGAGAGAGAAAGTGCCCAATGGAATTACCATTCACCTATCATGGACATGGGGATGAGGTAATAACAGCAAAGACAGGACCAAAGGGTGCTTGGTGTATGGCACTTGGGACAATACCTTTTACAAGTTCTTCTACAAGTGTAGGAACAGATGCTGTTAGTGAATGAGCCAAACAGGGCTTCTCAGACATCTCTGGTGGCTACCACTCTGTTTGCAACTCCTGTCAAGCAAAAGCCAGCATGCTTCCTCTTTCCCCACTGTCACATTCAAGCTCCAGACACTGGCTATGATCATATATTTCACCATTACCAACAATTTCTTATCAAATCATGATGGCGACTTGATAGCACAATATAAGTGCATGTCCCTGTGACCTGCATTTGTTTCCATTTTTGCCTGGATTTGCAAAGGCTACAGTGTTGTTCAGTTTTCCTTTCCATTGACTGTCAATGGGAATTCACCCTTGCTGGATTAAAAAAATCACCCTCCTCAGCCCTAAAATGCCACTCCGCGTGTTCCTAATAGCTTGCTATTTTTGGATGCTTAGCTTCAGCCATGGAGATTGTAGTTGTTTCTTCAATTCCCTGATATTACCATTAAAACTGGTGAGTTGTCTCCACAGGTAAAACCACATGATATAGGAAACAGGTCTTCAAAGCCCATTGCAGTGGCAGCTGTAAATGGCAGAAACGCGGTAAATGTTTTGCATGGGCAAAGAACAAGCAGAGTCTGCATTCTCCAAATGGCACATCCTTGGAGACCACACAGTTGCTATTTAGAGACCTTGAGCATCCACTAAATCCAGCAGGAGCTATGGTGACTATAAATAGTCCATGCTGGGACTGATGTAGCAGAGCTGGAGATGAGGAATAGCATTGCAAAACCTCTGGGATAAAGGCAGGGATGTAAAATATAGGTCTGGATGCAGAGTCTGGCGCATATCTTTGAAGCTAAGGAAGCTATACCCACTACTTACGTGAATTCCCTTGCTATGTGTGTGTTTTGCAGTGCATAAGCAGGGTGTGGCCTGCAAAACCTTACCTTGTTTAGTGCTGATTGTGAGCTGAAGACAATCCTGAGCAGGAGCGCAGGAGGGACCTCCTGAAATGGCCTGTTGCCCTGTGCATGTAGCACAAAGGCAATAAATTCCTTATCTCACCAGCCTATAAATCTTTGTTGACCATCTCTGTGCATGTCTCTATAAGAACATTTGATCTAATAGCCTTTTTAAAAAATTTCCCTTCATTTTCCAGCATAACCCCCCAGTGAATCATTAATGTAACCAGATAAAGATCTCTAGCTAAGGAATTATTCTTATTATAAAGTTCCCAAGTTCTAGTAGCAAACCTCTCCAGGGTATATATTAAGCCAAAAAGGTCCCACACAATCATTTAAATCTACAAAATTCAATTCATTTCTAACTCCCTCCAGGCACTTGTTTTATAGTGATCTAATAAAGGAGAGTTGTGGCTGTTAAATGATAAAGTCTCCAAAGGGGACATGGGAACTCTGCACACTAGTCCCCAACATTTGCTGAGAAGCTTTATTCCTCCATCTCACCTACATCCCTTTTGACAAGGAAACCTTTCAGAGTCTTGCAAAATGAGTAGATGATTCTGTTTTTAAAGGAAAGCAAAGTCCAAAAAATTTCCTTACATAAATGTACCGCCCAAGGATATAGGTTACAAAAAGATTAAGCACTTAATTGTTCCAGAAACTATATGTAAGTCTTCACTGAATCATTGAAACTAAAGATGGAGCAGATGCACATCTGTTCTATATCCTTGCTGGTGCATCCCTGAGATGCTTTTTCTGCTACTTCCTCCAGCTTAGTCCTAAATTACCTGTGAAATTATCATTGGTGCAATTCTGTAGTGTGATAACGCACACAGATTCCCTGCAAGAAAGTGTCTGATGATTTGGGTTCTTTTTTTTTCACATAGTCTTGAGAATAGAGAGGTAGGGATAATACAATACTACCTCTCCTGATTGTATCAAAAGCATAACTGCAGGTATATCAGTATCATCCAACTGCACTCAAGAGGCGTCAGATACTTTTTTTTTACAGTTGTAAAATATATTTACATTAAGTTTTGTGCTAGAAAAATGAGTCTCTTACCTGATGTTAAACATAACTTCCTACCTAATGCAGACGCAGCGCTAGGTCAAGCTTGATACTATGTCAGCTACTTACAGTCTACCTGAGAATCCCCAGGGTTAATCACCATCAGGTAATACAGGATTTGCAGTATCCATTTTTGTCCATTCAATAAGAGATTATTTCTCTTCGTTCATTTTTAACTATGCAGTAATCACTGTATTTTGCAACACACAGTATTTTCCTTGCACAGATGAGGCATAAAAGGGAAGATTGGAGCTTCCTTCCAAATTGCAAAAAATAGTGATTCTGAGGTAGATGCACAAAGACCAGGGGAGAGCCAGCTTTATTTCCAAGGAAGCCAATTCAATTTGTCCTCCAGTGCCCACACCTTAATGCACTAAATGTTTTTGGGGCTTGCCACTGGGACTGAATTTTTTTTCAGCCAAAGACAGGCTTTGTGAGAATGTTTAAATAAATCAATATGTGAGGTTTGTCTAAGGTTACATGTTTGTTAATGTTTTATTGATTACACTATTGGTTGTGAATTATGTAACTTAATAAAGCTGTGGACTCTTTCTAATAAAGACAAAGAGGTTATTCCATTAGCTGGCAACTTAAAGCAAAGAAACTTAATAATATAGCACATTATAAGACCACAGCCCAGAGACTGACAAATCCAATTCACCATGGAAGTAGCTGTGATGTTGCAGACTGGGCTGTGTCCTCACGCAATTAGGCTGCGCAGGTCAAGTTAAAAAGCGGGTGAGGTCTGCTCTCTGAAGCTGTGATGTGGCCATAAAAAGCAGAAGAGAACAATGAAGTGGCCTGAAAGGACACACAGAGTGGTTCTGGAGCCTCGGGTACCCCCTGGGCACCCCACACACTGTTGAGACAGTACGTGTGCCATCACAGCCTTCTGTCACATATTCATGTTTTTAGCTGAGACTTTTGTTCAGCATTAGTTTTCCCCAAAACTGCTTCTCACATCTCTTTGGATATGAACCTATTTTGTTTTATTTTACTTTAAGGAAAGCACTCAATACACAAGGGGGAAAAAAAACCTTCCCTGAAAATGCTTTAAAAGGAAATTAAAACCCCTGAAAAGGCTTTAAAAGGAAATGAAATGGTGAATTTCCGAGTGACAAAAGATTGCCTCTTCACAATACAATTGCATATCCACAGCTGTGGAGAACAGATACTGCAGCTCCTCTTGGGGCACGTGGGATTGACAAGCAGTTGCTTGCAGAAGTGGGTCTAATATTTGACTTGACAGCAGTTGCCAGGCATCAGAGTTGTCTTGAGAGCAGAAAAAAGCACCCCATGTCAGCGAGTGATGGAGCACCTTCTCCAGCTGCCTTCACAACCTGATGCTTTTTATTTAGCGGGGAGCAGAGGCTCCAAATCTGGTTTCTGGACTGATGCCCAGCCCTGGTTGCCTCCCATCCTCACACATCCCTCCCAGCATCCTCTCAGATCCAAACCCAGTAATTAAGCACAGACATCAGCAAGGCCACCAGGATCACTCTTGAGGTTCTTGAAGCACCATCAGTCCACAGGGGACATGGCAAGCACACAGATTTCATAGAAACAGAGAAGCATAGAATGATTTGGGTTGGAACAGGCCTAAAAGATCATCTGTTCCAGCCATCTGCCTTTAGGCAGGGACACCTTCCACTAGACCAGGTTACTCAAAGACCCATCCAGCCTGGCCTTGAACACTTCCAGGGATGGGACAGCCGCAGCTTCTCTGGACAACCTGTTCAGTGCCTCACCACCCTCACAGTAAATAGTTTGATCCTAGTATGTAATATAAACCCAGCCATGTTCAGTTTACAGCAAAATCCTCTTGTTCTATCCCTGTATGCCCTTATAAAAATCCTTCTCCAGCTCTTTTGGCAGTCCCCCTTTAGGCACTGTAAGGCTTCTCTGACCAGCCAGCCCTCCCTGGAGCCTTCTCTTCTCCAGGCTGAACAATCTTGACTGTCTCAGCCTGTCTTCATAGGAGAGGTGCTTCAGTCCCCGGTAATCTTCATGGTCTCCTCTGCACTCACTCCTGCAAGTCCACATCCTTCTTGTGTTGGGGGCTCCAGAGCTTGAGGCAGCTAATTTCTAATTGATGTAAAATGTGGACTGGAGGAGTGGGTCTGCTACTAGCCAGAGTGCTCCTCTCCAGGGCAGACAGACCTCCCTTTGCCTGCCAGTCTGTCAGTACAGCCATTACCTTCTCACATGGAAACTGTCTGTCAGACCACAAGGGTCTCCCCTACCAGGAAGCACTGGGTGTTGTCAGGTGAAAAAACCTGAAATCTGTCTCTCAGGTCAATGAATTCAGCCACCTAAAATGGACATACTCAGGGTCACCTGGTACATTATGCAAATGAAAAGTCTTTCAGCTGCTGTCATTAGAAGCTTTTCAGTTTCTCATCCAGGTAATTAAACACCTTATTTTCACAACAGATTTGGAGGCTGAGGATGGGTTCTGCTCATGGTTACATCTGTGTCAAATCAAAGCAGTTACCAGGTGCTGCATGCATGGAGCAGGCTCTGTGGATTTGGAGCAGTGAATTAATCCCACAGGAAGACACATTTACTTAATTGGAAATTTAAGGGGAATGGCATAACAAAACTGACTCTGTGTATTTGGGCTTTTTAAATGACAGAGATGTCCTGCCCTGCAGTATCTGTAGTTACAAACCCACTAAGCTTGTAACCAGCATCCTAAAGTGAAGCCAATCTCCACAACTAAAACCTTTCCCTTTCACTAAAATCATTGACAGCTCAAACCCAGAAGAGTAACAAAAATCTCACAGTGCAAATATTAACCCAGAAAAAGCCCTCAAGTCTAAAGAAAATAACAAACTAAACTAAAAAAAAAATAATTTTCAAAAAATTAAAAAATAAAAACCTTTAAGGACAGTGATTCACTTTCATACAGCCCTGTAGGAAGGAAGAAACCAGACTACACTAGCACAAGACCATGCAGTGTGTTTTGAATGAGGCAGATCTCCCAGAATAAGCCTGTGTGCCAGCAGTAATAGAGGTGGTGGTGCATCCTCCCCATCGTCACCAGGTTTTGTTTTTAAAACTGAGCAGTGACTGAAACGATGGACCAGCAGTGCTCTGCAGGGCACAAAATGAGCTCCAAACCATATGATCCACATAACAGCAAATTATTGTGACTTGACTGTTAGCCACAGGTAATGAGGCTAATGAGCTAACGAGGTGCTGCCAGCTCAGCCTTGCTCTTGAGCTGGAGATGTTGGCCTGAACCCATTCCCACTGCAGCGATGACAACTTGCTGATGTGTAAGCAAAGGAGCAGCTTCAAATCCTTTATTTGTCTAGTTGGGGGGGGGGGTAAAAATAGTGGTGGAAAGGAATGATTAAACAGTGTAAGTAAGATGATTAAGGTCATCTTTGCAAGATGAATTTCTGCTGTAAGAAAGTGACTCTCCGAGCCAATGGGTGCTTTAGCCACGCTGCCATTACTCCATGCTGCTGCCAGTTTAACACTGATACCAGTCCCCACCCTGTTTTTCCTGGCTGTCTCCAGGCCTCTGGTTTCTGACTCCAAGCAAGATGGAAAGGACGGAAAAGGGAAACCAGGAAAGCTGCTACAGCACCCAGGTGAGCTGTACTCAATCATTACATTTTTTCACCTTTCTTTTGTCTTGCAATGTGTCATGTTCACATCTAATTATGATCTGACAGTGGCAATACTTGGTATTATTTTAATATTTATGCCTGTGAATAACCCCTCTAAAATGAAAGGATTAGTGCTTGTATGATCAAAGCCACTGTAAACCCTGTGTTCTCTGTGGTGGCAAGTGTGTTTTATATTTGCTTCCTAAGCTGCTTTGAACACTGTGGCCACTGCAAAAATAGTGCATAACAATGAGTTTTCAATAGCAATACTTAACAATTCTTCAGCTGGTGAGAAGGGAAAATGTCCCGTTCAATCATAATTTTGTTAAGGTGCTGCTGGGTCTTTTCTTTACGAGGTCGTTAAATAAGCATGAATGAGGTACAGTATCCTGGGTTTTATTGGAGGCATAAGCATCAGAGTCATTCACAAAATGTTCCCCATTATCACATGTAATTGAAAAACAAAAGAAAATAGTCTCTTTGGGAGTTTAACATATATGATTTCTTTTAAAGACCTAATGCTGTGGGAGATAGGCAGCATTAACTCTGTACATGCCCTTTCATACTTGCATTATTTTTTTATTCCTTTCAGTAACTCAAGACCCAATGTTCCTAGTTAAATGTGCTCCTGGTTTTTTTCCTCCTTTTTAATTAATGATTACAGTTCAATGTCAGCTCCCTTTCTCTACCCTTGACTTGGATACTTAACTTTATTGCTCATTGATTTATGTTGTGGGGGACCCATCACTGTCAATCATTGAGCTACTCTACAGACTTCAGACAAAGATGATCAAATCTACATGATCAGAAGCAACATTTGGGCAAAAGCAATAAGCAGCAGCTCCTGGGCAGGGGGAGTGTGGGGGCACGTGGGAGGGAAGACAAGGCAAGGCAGGAGAACCAGTTCAGATGTTATTGTGGAATCATACAGAAACCACAACCCCACTTTCCCAACATGCCTTCTCTTTGTTGCATGCAGCTTCTTAAAAATACAAATCATTAAAAAGAAATAGAGAAGTAAATCTAACACTAGAGAAGATGGTGAAGTACAAAGCAGGATCTTGATGGGAATTGTATTTTAATATATGGCCTGCGGTAGGAAAACATTTAGAAATTAGTTTTGATACTTCTGTTCTGCTTCAGTATTTTTGTCTCTGGGAAAGGTTATCTCACTGCCCTTCCTGAGCATATTGACTCAAAGGAGAAATATGTGCTGAGGTAGCAACCGGGCACAGAGTGATGGCTGAGGCACAGGGAGGCTGCAGTGCAAGGGGTTGATGAAAATGTACAGAGAAAGCCTTTCCCATGTCCGCAGGGGATGCTGATGGTGACATTTCTTCCACATCTCTGGATAGAGTAGTTCTCATCCCCAGCCACGATGAAGCCAGGGAAGTTTCTCATTGCTAGCCTCACAGCATCTGGGAATGGCACAGAGCAGCAAAAAGTGGGAGGAGAGTAAAGATGTTATTGAAGATCATAGAGCAGGTACTGGGAAACTCTTTAAACTTACCCTAATTTTGTCTACTTAGCATTTCATCAAAATGCATCTGTGTTTTAAACAAATCTCTGAAGCCTATCCTTCCAGTGAAGCCCATTACATTTTGTGCTGCACAACTTTGATCTCGCAGAACAGTCTCTTTATATTAAGTAATAAGGCATCATTTGGTTTGCATTTCATCCATTCTTTATCACATCTACATTCAGGTAATTGCTTCCACATGCTCTTTAGTATAAGAAAAACTCACTGCAGTTCAAGAGTGTTTACGTTTATGGATGGATTGAGTATGTCAAGTGTCGGCACTTTATTTTTTTTTCTCCAAGGCGACCAATCCTCCCAGACCGTTTAAAGGGGGGAGGAGGAAAAAAGTCAGTAATTCATGTTTCAAAAATTTCCAAAATTGCTCCCAACTGAGATGTTTTTCAAAGCTCTAATTTACCATACACAAAGTTTTAACGCTTGCCATGCCATTGTGTTTATGTCAGGGTAGGCCTCCCATGTCTTTGGTTATGTGTTGCTATTTAATATGGCAAAAGCTTTTCTTTCTACACTACAAGATGCTAATTAGGTAACCTGTGACTATTTCTTTGAAGTGGATGTCATCCCAGGACAGTGGAACAAAGCTGTATTTTGTCTTTCCTAGAATTTGTAGTGAGTAGCTTCACTTGTCCCCTGTGCTGCTAGCAGAAAGAGAAGTAGATTGCTAACTACAACATGAATTATGAAGCCTGAGAGAATAGCAGTGTGAACATAGCAATGCTAAAATACAGTGATTTTAATTTTAATTCTATTTTGCATGAAGGCTGTTGTTGAGAAGGAGCAGAAACAAAGTACAGGCTGTTCTGGAAGATGTAGAACAGATCCATGTTCTGCATGCTATATAAAGATTAATCTTCATACACCGATAGTTGTTGTCAGCCGAGCTGGCTTTTCTTTCCCCCTTTTGCTAATGTTAATAGAAATGTACCAGCACAATTTGCCAGAGACACTTAGAGCTCTTAAGATGGAGTGAAATAGAAAGAAGCTGTCTGAAGACAAACCCAGGAGATTTGACACCTACTTAGGTGACAAGAAGCATGAACTGAGGGGAGAATCTCTTATTCTAGGGTCATTACAAACTTTGCCAAGTTAGGTTATTTAGGAGCTGTAGGAGAGTTGCTTGTCTTGTTTTACTGATGTTGGACACGTTTTGGGGGAAGTAGCACGGGAGAGTAGTTTATTTTTGTTTCCCAAGGGAAGGAACACTTTAACTAGTCCTTTTAAGTAAAAGGCAGTCAACCAGTGACAATGGCCTGGATCTTAATCCACTTGACTGTATTTATGTAGTAAGTAGGACAGAGGGCCTGGCAACCCGATTTGCCTGTAGACACTGCACTATGCACTTAACAAAAGAACTCCTACTGTGTACAAATCTCTCATTTCTTCTTGGGCACCAGGTGTCCTCCCAAAAGTCCCACACAGATCAGCTGTTTATCCTGGGCACTTACTGTAATATTAAGGCACTTCATAGTCCTTAATATAGGCCTGCTACTATCCCTAGGAAAAAAGACAGCAATAAGGAGTTTCTGGGTAACAGGTCGTGCAAAATGCATGTTTAAAAGAGTTTAGCTAAAAGATGTGGCCTCAGGACCAGTGTTTTTCACCCTAGCACAAAGGTCCCAGCATCTGATTTGGAATCTCAGCTTTTGGCAATTTAAGGGCACAGTTGCAAGCCCAAGGATGGGATCTGAGTGAAAGAGTAGGGAGAAGGGGAAGATGCTTCCCCCAGCCAGAAAAGTGGATTTGCAGCTCCCTGAGCAGTGAACCTCCTTCTGAACTGCTCCACAAGGCAGCAGTTCCCAAGACCTGATGTCTGCAATGATAAAGGCTGATGTAAACATGAGGCTGGCTCTTTTTCTACAGTGTGACACAGGTTAGGAATTTATTTTGTTTGTTTTTATCCACATGTAAAACCCAGTATGGTTAAGTGCTGCACAGAACAAAAAAACATGAGACCGTGTGCTTGCTTCCTTGAGCCCCCAAGTGTGCATGTGCTGTCACAGAGTTCTGTGACTCAGGGATGTGATGAAGACAAAAACAGTCTTTATTAAATGTCTCACATTTTATGAACACTTTGAAAATTCAAATACAAGATGTACTGGAGACTGTGAATTCCTGCAAGGGCCACCATCAGATCTATTTCATATTGAGGAAAGCCAGAACACAGAGAAATGCCTCTGATAGCATCCCATGTATCTTGTGTGTTTGCCCTTGGGTGAAGAAGTAAAGTTTAAATAATCAAGTTTGTTGCCTTTTTACTGGAATTCTAATTTTTGAGGCATAATTGTCCATAGTTTGTTTTTTTTTCTTTTATCCCACAGTTACTTTTCATACTGTGTTCTAAAAATTTTGACTGAGAGACTTTTGGTTATTACTGGGAGAGAGCAGATGTCTTGGGGTGGTCCATTCATAGTGTAATGAAAATGAAGAGTAGTAATAAATAAATGTTCTCTGACATGAAAAGTATAGATTTATAGGATAGCTGAGGTATGAAGGGACCTCAGGAAGTCTCTACTCCAACCTCCTGCTCAAAGCAAGGTAACTTTTGGGATCAGACCAAGTTGCTTTGCTCAGTTAAATTTTGAAAACCTTGAAGGATGCAGACTCAACAGCCTCTGTGAAACACCTGTTTCACTGCTTGGCTGTCCTCAAAGGGGAAAATAATATTCCTGTCTGAACTACTCTCATTACATTTATGCTCATTCCCTTTCACCTTCCCACCATGCACTACTGTAAAAGGCCTGGCTCCTTCTTCTTGATACCTGCCTCATATTTACTGGGGCACAGCTTTTAAGGCCTCTCCAAACCCATCTCTTCTCCAGGCTGAGCAAGCCCCAGTTGCTCAGCCTCTCCTCGCAGGACCAACACTGTAGCCCTGACTGCCTTGGGGGCAGTTCTGGGGGTCTGGAACTGGGTGATGGAGTTCAGTGTGGTCTGAGAGGCTGAGCTGAGGAGGTGAACCTGCTTGATCTGCTGGCTGTGCTCCTGTTCACAGAGCCCCAGACACTGCTGCCCCTCCAGACCTCTCTGTGTGTGCCAGCCAGGCTATTTTGGCAGTAATGTGCTCAGCACACTCTCCCACTTGGAGAACTGACAGCCCCATCAGTTCTGCTGCCCATCCAAACACCAGCAAGTACATGTCAAGAGAGGTGTGCTATCTGGTGCTGATGAAGGGAAGGGGTTAACTTGTCCTGGCTTCTACATAGCCCTACATTTCCATCTCAGTAGATGGAAGGAATGTGATTAAGTCGGTGTTGATACCAAGTCTGAGAACAGATGTGAGAATGAATTGGCAGAGCTGGAATTCAGATGGGACAAAAATAGCAAAAGGGAGTGGGTGGGAACAGTCACACATTTGTGTTACAGGTGCTTGGTCTAGACCCCAACATTTACAGAGACTTCTGAATTTTTCTTCTTACTAATTCTTATTAATCCAGTTTCTCTTGTGAGCAGGGCCTTTTTCCCTTAACAGTAATATCCAGCTCAAGCCTGCTGTTCTCTACCCTGAAGGACAGTTAGGGCAAAAAGTTCCTTTCAGCTCCAAGCAGAAAAGTTGCAAACATTGTCAATTTCCCTGCCTCTCACACAGGGCAACACTGGAACCAAATTGCTCCCATTTACAGATATGGAAACTAAGGCTCACAGTGCAAGTATTTTTTAAAGCAAACACATAGCAAACCCCAACTACTAAGGTTGTTCTTATTCCCTTCACAGAAGCAACTGAAAGACTCTGCAGGGAGCAAAGCCCAAGTTTGTGCGGGACTTGTGGAAGCTGTGTTCCCCCTAGAATGTCTCTTCTCTCAGTTGTTTCCCCTTTACTTTAATCTGTCAATGGGATTGGTTTGTGGCTTTGTTTTTGGAGTTGTTTGCTTTGTTTTGTTTTTGTTTTGTAACAGAGCAAACACTTTAGAGTCAGCCCAGACTGTCTGCTGGCAATATAACAGATGCACTTGAAACTCAGCTACAAGGGCACTTTTTCCATCAAAGTCAAATGAAGGCTCATCAAAGGGTGGGACATAAGATGTAGCCTTCAAAGGACACTCCACTCCTTGCAGCAATCTGTTGGTCTTGACACCGCCCGTTCCCTCGGTGGATTTTTCAGGATTTGCGTCACTGCTCCAGAGAGTTAACAGCACTCCTCACAGCTTGATGCAGAATATCAGCTGTAGCCAGAGAAAAGCAGAGTACTGCAAACACAGGTCTTGGCAGCAAAGGGAAGAGAGAACTATCAACCAAAAACTTTCATATTGCTTTTACTTGTAACTTTTTAGTCCACCCAGCAATTTGTTCCACAAAAGACTACCAACCAGAGTTTCACTAACATTTACTTAAAGAAGAGCTGCAGGGAAAGCACTTACAATTTACCTATCTGTGTAGTTGTAACATAGTGTAGAAGCATTGTCTTCACATGGAGAAATGAAGAAAATCAATTGCAGTTCCCAAAAGGCAGATGTATTGGTTGAGAAGATCACAAAATACTTGCAGTTGCTCGGTAGACTTGGAACCAGATCCCCTCTGCACTGCATCGCTGCTCAGCTCTACACTGAAAGAGGGAAGAAAGGGGACTCATGCTCTAGGGAAAAGCTCTTTATGCTTCTCAAATGGCTCTTATCAAGTGCAGAAGAAAGAAGGGACGGAGGCATTTGTCATGCCCAAAGAGGCATATTCTGTTTGTATCATCGACGGGCACATACAGAGGATTACTGTGGTCCACGTTGCTGCACACAAGCGTGCTTGTAGCTCCCACTCAGGAGAAACGGGCTGAAAGCTGTCCAGCCTTTACAGAAAACATTACTGTTGCTGTGCTGTCAAGGTCACTGTCAGCCTGGGTTATCTGCTGTGTAAGTGCTAGCCTCACAAATCAGGCTTAGCTAAGGGCTGTAATTCATACACTCAGCGTTTTGTGGATTATGTCCTTTAGCTTTCCCTCATTGCCACTTTGGATATTCATTTAGCTCCAGTGTGTGACTCCTGCAATTTCTCTTTGGGGTAATTTTCCCAACACACAGTGTTTCCCTGTACATTTCTTAATCACAAATGTACAAACCCACTCTGTACGAGTAATTTTATATACAATGCTTGTTGATATCTTTGAACACAGATGAGTTCACTGTTGGATAAAACAGTGGAAAAATGCAGGCCACAAGGGGGGAAAAATCAATGGAAAAGGTACAAAACCCACAAAAAATAAAAACAAGAAAGCTCCTGTAATTAAGGCACACACAGGAGAGTCAGGAAAACTCATCTCTCTCATTCTGATCTAGACTTTTGCAGGAGATTTCTGTTTTCCAGATGTCCAACTTTTATTCATAAAACAGAGAGTATGGGTTTTCCGCCTCATGGATTTATAAATTGGATTGCTCAGTCTAAAAAGTATTGTAGGAAAGTACTGTCAAGAGCAGTTCAGGCTCACAATTAACCTATTACATTATTTTACAAAACTGGGGACATAGATAATAAGAAGAGTTGTAGAAAATGAAACAAATCTTTTTGTCCAACAGAGCAATTATCCTTTGAAATCAAAACAGGCTTTAGATTGTGCAATACAGAAGCATGTTTCTTTCAATAATGGACTGTTAAAGTCTAAAGAACATGTGCATGTGCTCATCTCCACTATGCTGGGGTAGCTGGGGCAGTATTTTTGAATCAGGTTACTTAGTTGCACAGATCCATATTGCAAGGAAAGCACTCTCTTTGGAGATACTATGCTAAAGAACATGTGTACCTCATTCTGCAAGATTGTCAGGCAATACATGATTTTTTAAAAATGTTGTT
The DNA here is from genome assembly GCF_971803275.1 of Cyanistes caeruleus. Classification (NCBI taxonomy): domain Eukaryota; kingdom Metazoa; phylum Chordata; class Aves; order Passeriformes; family Paridae; genus Cyanistes; species Cyanistes caeruleus. The sequence goes on from NC_141701.1 coordinate 91,180,705, forward strand.
CCAGTTAGTGCTGGAGCCATTGTAGTATACAAACTTAAATTCTTCTTTCTAATTCGTAATAATTCCAGTTAATCTGCTTTTGTCCTAAAGTGCCACAAAACTTTCTCTTTTACACCCCAGATGTCCAGGAGCCTTCATTGCTTTAGGAAGTTGCCTGTTTCTCTCCAGTTTTGTGATTCAGTGAAGCATCTTGGCATAAGACTTTCTCTCTGCTCTACTTCTTCTAAACAATTTAACACATTCAAGTGGCCTTGAACATGATCACTTCTACTACACAGCTGGGCCTACAGAAAATCCTTAGAATCAACCAGCCTGAAACTTTTAAGCCTGAAATTTGACTCACAGTGTTGATGCCTCAGGCCCAATCTTCTGTATTGCAGACAGTTTGGCTCAGGAAAAAAATAATGGGCATAGTTGTTTGCACAAAATCCCATTTTTTTCATTCCATTCTATCTGATCTTATTTATCCTTCTGAAGAAATAATTTTAAAACTGTTTCCACTTCTGCTGCTGCCTAATTATCAACTTATTTCAAGTGAATTTTCCCATTCTTCCTCTCCTCTGTGTGCCTAAAAAAAATATTTAAAGATATTTTAAAAATATAAGAAGATAATGCAGAGGCATCCCAGATACTCCAGCTAGCAAGTTGGCTTTATCCAGGGCCTAGCTCAAATGCCTCTACACAAACACCTGGAGTATGGGGAACAAACAAGAAGAGCTAAAGATTTGCACACACCTGCTTGGGGATGACAGCATCAGCATCATGGTGGGATGGCTCCAGTGACTAGAGCTTTGGAATGGAGGGTTTCAGGCTTTTTGGGAAGGACAGGCTAGGGAGACGAGAAGGGAAGGTAGCCCTTATGTCAGTGACCAGCTGAGGAGTCTGAAACCCTTCCTGGGAAAGGATGAGGAGCTTGCTGAGAGCTGGTGGGTGAAGATTAAGGGGGAGGGCAGGGACAGGGGATATTGTAATGGGAGTCTGCTACAGACCACCCAGTCAGGAGAATGCTGAGGATGAAACCCTCTATAGGCAGACAGGTGCCTGCACACTCTTAGTACCTGCTCCTTGTGGTGGATTTCAACCTCCTCAGTTTTTGTTGGAGGGACAGCATGACAGGGCAAAAGAAATCTCAGAGGTTCCTCAAATGTGTCAAAGACAACTTCCTTACACAAGTGATTGAAGAACCAACAAGGAGAGGTGCCATGCTGGACGCTGTGCTCACCAGCAAGGAGGAGCTGGTGGGGAATGCAGTGCTCCAAGGCACTGTAAGTGCTGACAAGATGGTGGAGATAAAGATCCTCAGGGCAGTGAGAAGGACATGCAGCAAAATCACTGCCCTGCACATCAGAAGAGCAGACCTTTGGCCTCTTCAAGGACCTACTCCATAGAGTCCTGGAAAGCAGAGGGGCCCAAGAATGCTGGCTGAATTTCAAGGATCACTTCCTCCAAGCTCAGGATCAATGGAGTCCAACAAGAGGGAAATCAGGAAAAAATGCCTAGAGGCCTTCACGGATGGAGGTCAGGGAGAAGAACAAAGCTTTCGGGAAGGGGAAACAAGGATGGGTGATCTGGGAGGAATACAGGGACATTTTGCAGCAAGCTAGGGACAAGGCTAGGGAAGGCAAGGCCCAGTTAGAATTAAACTGGGCCAGACATTCAAGGATAACACAAAGGGCTTCTATAGATATAGTTTCTTTTGCAAGCAAAAGAAAACCAGGGATTATGTGAGCCCTCTTCAGAAGGAAACGGGAGACCTGGCTACATGGACAAAGAGAAGGCTGAGGTTATCAGTGACTTCTATGCCTTATTTTTTAACAGCAAGTGTTCCACCCACACCACCCAAGTCAAGAAAGACAGACACAGGGACTGGGAAAATGAAGACCCTGAGCCCTCTCAGGTTTGAGGCCATCTAAGGAATTTGACTGCACAAGTCTATGGGACTCAACAAGAATCATCTACAGGTCCTGAGGGAGCTGGCAAAGTTTCTAAGCCAACATTTTTGAGAAATTGTGGCAATCAGGTAAAACCCTCAATGACTGGAAAAAGAGAAATATAACCCCCATTTTTAAAAAGGTGTCAGAGTTTGACACTGGCTTAACACCGGGCACCCATGAGAGTCACTTGCTCATGCTCCCCTGCTACACCTAGGCAGCAGAGAGGGAAAAAACAATAACAAAGGCTTCATGAGTGAGATAACAACTGAGAGAAACACTTCAGGGGACAAAACAGGCTCGCCTTAAATTGCAAAGTGAATTTCATTACTAACAGAATCAGAAGAGGATAATGAGAAGTAAAATAAGCCCTTAAAACACCGTTTTCCCCCCAGCCCCTCCCTCCTTCCCACTGACAGTGCAGGGAGACAAGGCATGGGGATTTTGGTCAGTTCCTCGCTGAGATTTTCTTCTGCTGCTCCAGGAGAGGAGTCCTTCCCCTGTGAGGCCGTGGGGTCCCTCCCACAGGAGACAGTTTTCTGTGAACTGTGTGAACTTCTCCAGCCTGGGTCCACTCTCACAAGCAGCAGCCAAACTGCATCTGCTGCAAATGTGAGTCCCTCCCACGGGCACACAGTCCTCCCAAAACTGCTGCCATGTGGGTCTCTCTTCCCACGGGGTCCAGTCCTCCAAGGACAGGCTTCTCCAGCCTGGAAGCAGGGGCCTCCTCTCTCCACTGGGTCTTCCACTGGATCACAGCCTCCTCCAGGCATCCACTCGCTCCAGCGTGGGCACCTCCCCATGTGCTGTGGGTGGATCTCTGGATCCCCCGTGGATCCCCATGGGCTGCGGGTGGATCTCTGGATCCCCCGTGGATCCCCATGGGCTGCAGGTGGATCTCTGGATCCCCCGTGGATCCCCATGGGCTGCAGGTGGATCTCTGCATCCCCCGTGGATCCCCATGGGCTGTGGGTGGATCTCTGGATCCCCTGTGGATCCCCATGGGCTGCAGGTGGATCTCTGCATTCCCCATGGATCCCCATGGGCTGCAGGGGCACAGCTGCTGCACCATGGTCATCACCACGGCCTGCAGAGGAATCTCGGCTCCAGCACCTGGAGCACCTCCTGCCCCTCCTTAGTCAATGATTTTGGTGTCTCACATGTTCTGACCTCCTCCTCTTCTCTGACTAGAAGCAAAACTCATTACTTTGTTTTGATTTTCTTAAATATGTCATCACAGAGGCATTACCAACCTCTCTCATTGGCCCACTTTTGGCTAGCAGCATGGCTGTTTTCAGAGCCATGAAGGATTGGCTCTGCTGGACATGATGGAAGCTTCCAGCACCGTCCCACAGGAACCATCTCTGTGGCCCCCCTGCTACCAAAAACTGGACTGTGCAAAACCAATACAAAAGGAAAAGCAGAACACCAGGGAACTACAGACCAGTCGGTCTTACCTCTGTGCCAGGCAAGATCATGAAGCAGATTCTCCTAGAAAAGATGCTAAAGCACATGGAAAACAAAGAGGTGATAGATAACAGCCAGCATGGCTTTACAAAGGGAAAATTGTGCCTGACAAATTTGATGATTTTCTGTGATGGAGCTACAGTGTTGGTGGACAGGGGGAGAGCAACTGACATTGTCTACCTGGACTTATGCAAAGTATTTGACACTGTCCCACACAACATCCTCATCTCCAAATTGGACAGACAAGGATTTGATGGATGGACCACTCAATGGATAAAAAACTGTCTGGATGGCCACACACAGAGAGTTGTGGTCAACTGTTCCTTGTCCAGTGACAAGTGGTGTCCCTCAGTGGTCAGTACTGGGGCCTATGCTCTTCAACATCTTAGTTGGTGATATGGACAGTGGAATAGAGCATGAACCCTCAGAAAGTTTGCTGACAACAGCCAGAGATGTGGTGTGTTAGACATGCTGGAGGGAAGGAATACTATCCAGAAGGACATGGACAGGCTTGAGAGGTAGGCCCGTGCGAGTTCAGCAAAGCAAAGTGCAAGGCCCTGCACCCGGATCGTGGCAATCTCAGAAGAACCCACAGGATGGGAAGAGAAGTGATTGAAAGCAGCCCTGCAGAGAAAGACTTGGGGGTGATACTTAAAAAAAAACTCAGATGGTTTTTTGACCATCCATTGCACATCTGAGCACAGTGGGTGCTCAGAGCCAATGGAATCCTGGGCTCCATCAAAAAGAAAGTGGCCAGCAGAGGGAGAGAGGGGATTCTGCCCCTCTATTCTGCTCTGCTCTGGTGAAACCCGACCTGGAGTGCTGCATCCCAGCTAAGGGGTTCCAAGAAGGACATGGAACCACTGGAGCAAGTCCAGAGGAGGGCTGCAAAGTTGACAAGAGGACTGGAGCTCCTCCCCTACAAGGGCTAAGAAAATTAGGGATGTTTAGCCTGGAGAAGAGAAGGTTTTGCTGATACCTCATAGCAACCCAGATACTGATCTGAAGGGGGCCTTCAGGGAAGCCAGAGAGAGACTCTTTATCAGGAACTGTAGTGATAAGACAGGACTAATGGGTACAAACTGAAAGAGGGGAAAATTAGGCTAGAGATTAGGAATAACAATTTTACTGTGAGGATGGTGAGACCCTGGAATGGGTTGCCCAGGGAGGTTGTGGATGCCCCATCCCTGGAAGTATTCAGTATTCAGGCTGCGTAAGGCCTTGGGCAACCTGGTGTAGGGGAGTTGCTCCTGCCCATGGTGGGGGCGCTGGGACTAGATGATCTTTAAGATCCATTCCAAGATCTTAGCATTCTATGATAATAAACCTCAACAAACTATGACTGTTGAGTATTAAGCCTTCCTGACCAAATGGAGAAATACATATGCCTTCAGTTCATATTTTTTGTCTCCTAAACATACATGTCATCCAGGATGGTTGGCCTTGTTTAAAAGTGATTGTGGGCAGACTGAAACACCCTTGTGTTTTCCCTAATGACTTGCCTTTTGGTAGGGAACAGGTGTTTTATAATGTACTTTGGACAGAAAGTGAAATTTTGATGAAAATTAAATGGTGTTAGGTCCTTAGAAGTGCATAAAATTATCCATTGCTTAATCAGTTATACACACATACATGCTTTTTCCTGCAGAAGAGGCTGAATCACATCTCTATCTTAGTTGATGTAATTATGCTCATTGTAAAATAAAATGTAATTTATACGGAATTTTTCTGGGTTTATTTGCCATAATGTGACACAAAAAAAACAAACTGTAGGTTATCTCTGAATTTTTATTTCAAGTATCCTACACACATTTAAATTAAAAAACTACAGAAAAGAAAAAGTTGATGTGGCATTTCTTTACTATGTTCTAAGTAATTTTCATATCCCTTGTAACTACAAGTCATCCTGGTCAGGAGCCTCTTGGACTCCAGCAATACAGACATCTACCCTGCTCACAAAGCCAGTGCTGAGTGATGTACAGCTTTCTTCCCATCAACTCTTCAAAATTAGTTAAAGGATTGCAGAAAGATTGTTTTGTCAACAGGTTGGAATTCCAAACTGCATGAAAAATTCTAATGTTGCCGGTCAGTTCTTGAAGTATTTTTTTAAGATGGTATTCTTCAGGTTATGCAAGTTCTGATGTTTGGGCTCAAATTCTGACATTATGGCATAAGCAACCACAGTCACTCTAGACGCCTCTTCCTTCACCTTCTGCAATAGCAATCCAATAGAGAGAGAGGTTCCTTGGATTCAGAGCCTAAGATCGTTTTGGTCCAAAAGGACTAATCTTCTCTCCCCTTTATTGTGTGCCTCAGTTCAGCTTTTCTCACGTCCTTTTTCCACATACGTATGCTGCCAACACCAAAAGCTCATATGTCCCATCTTCCATTCCTGTAGCTCATAGTTAACTTAGTACATCCCAAAGAAGAGGTTGGTTGATTTCTTCCAAGCCATGGCTTTGGTCCTCCCTCATGTAACTTGACTGAATAAGTGTTACATATATTTGGCTCCATGATTTGTAAACCACACAAAAAGTCATCTTTTCATGTCCTTAATATCACAATCTTCCGTCTTATTTAAGATTAACAGTCTCATTGAAGGTTCCTATAGATTAATCAGAAAATACACCCCTTTTTCTCCTGCTGAAATAAAAAGTTCACTCAGTCCAGAAAGATTTTGAGAAAATCTTTCTCAGCCTGTTGGTCACTCTAAGATTTAAGAGTGGATATTGCTTTGATCCATCCAGTGCAGAGCCTGAAGTTACATCTTCAGCCTACTTGAACATCACATGATGAGTTACATCTCATTTGTAGTAAAAGAACTCCACCCAGGATCGGGCTTAGAGCAGAGATAGCCCTGCACACTTATCTTTTCATACCACAGCACCTGCTGTGTTTGCTTTGGACAGATATCAGTCCAGGGAAGAGCTTCATCCACTGGCTTTGCACAGCCAAGGACTCCCTATAATTCAGTCTTCATGTTAGAAGCATATTCTTACTCAGAAAAAGAGAGCTTCACAGCAGAGTGAAATAAAGTTGATACCGACCTCATAACAACATTGTAACATGTTGTGTAGCTGTAAAGGTATTTCTTAGCTGACGAACTCTCAAAAGTTACCATAGTGCATAACAGTGCTTGTTGAAGGCTTGTTCAGCACAAGCAGATCACTGACAAGGTACCTGTACTTTCAGGCTGCTCTGAAGAGACAATATATTATAATTTATTTCCTCTCCATACCACTCAGCCGTCCAGCTTGTGTTTCCTGATGAGTCCACAGTGCCATCAATGTCAACTTAGACAAAACTTGAAGTAAGCTCATTTTTGCAAGTGTTGTCGGTGTTTAAATGCTGGAAAGTTGTTATTTCATGTATGTTCATGAGGGTGAGCATGTGCTTCATATCTGGTCTGGTTTTTTGGTAATTGGGAGATATACTCTCTTTTCTTAGACATGTCTAAAAAAAAAAACACAAAGGAAAGCTTGAAACTGAGAATTCCTGTGAAAGGTAATTTATTAAAAAAAACTTTTGAAGGTTTTCCTTTTTCTCTTTGCTAACCACAGCTCTCTACACCTTTCCCATTTTTTTTTTTTGTCACTGGAAGCACCCAATACCAATAAAAGCTGCTATTTCTTGCTAAATCAGTGAACTGTCTAGGACAAAAGCCTCAGTCAAAAAAGGAAATTTATGTTTGATTCACATTTTCATCTCAACAGGCCTTGCATCAAACTATTGCAAGTGTGCTTCCACCTGCCTTCAATGCAAGCCAGTGCCTGAAATATTTTCATCAAGTTGTCAATGTAAAGTCCCAGTCCTGCCAACCAGTTCTAAAGCGAATGTCACTGTTGAGTTTAGTGGAGATAAGGCACATTCTTCACTAAAGAACAGGACAAGGCACCTGTAAGAACTTAACAGGCATTTTAAATAATGAACCTCATTTGTGAGATCAGGTAGATATTAAATTTTGATGAAAGCTAGGTTGATACCTGAGACAGGGCCTCACCCAAAAGTAAGATACGCATAATTCCACCAGAGTGATTATCTTCACTACACAGCTCTGCTTTTTCTAACTGCACCACTAAAACTGTTACTTTTTTTATGTAAGGGGAGGAGAGATTTCTGTAGAGATCTGAAATTCTTTCAGGACACAGAGAAGAACATGGGGCATCTGTCTCTTCTGAGTGATATCCCTGCTTTCATTCTTCCATCCTAACAAATTCCTACAAGATTTATCTCGTCAAATTTTAGTCTGAATGGCACAAATTACTGGCAGAATTGTCAATCTAAAAAAGAGACAGGCATAAATTTAATTGCTCCCTGAAGATACATGGAAAGCTACATTTAGCACTGCTAATTAGATACACTCTGATCAACAGTTATGATTCATCTGCTGAGGAGCAAAACAAGAAGGCAAATATGAAACAGGCAGCAAAAGTTAAATCTGACCTCACAAAATCCTGGGGCTAGTTTTGGTTTGGTTTTTATTACAAAGCAGTTAGTGATGCACTGAACTGGCACCCAAGATTCTCACTGCTTCTGAGACAGGAGGTACAGACCTCTGCATGAAGGGGGAACTTCACTGCCACTGCACCCAAAGCATAGCTTTTCTTCTGTGGAGTGAGCTTCCCAAGTACCTCCTCTCCCCTCCTTTCCCAGAATTACCAGCCATCAGTAAAGGTATGGATAAACTCCCCAATGAGGTTTTTCTTCCATGTATTTTAAAATGTCTGTTTAACGGGAAAGATGTGACTTCACAAAAATGCTTGTCTAAAATGAGGTTGTCACCAATTTACCAGTGTGGAAACTGAGGCAAAAACCAGGTGGACTTGCACAGGTCCATCATGCCACCACACGAAGCAATTCCATAGGTGGGGAAGGACTCCCAGGGGTCTGTGCCTCCATCTTGGACAAATGCTGTTCCCAGGTACTAAACCAGAGGACCTGTTACTGTGCCCTTAAACTGATAAGTACTTTACACAGAGTAACTGGAAGTAGAAACAAGCAGTGAAAGTGCAGGAAAATAACTGATAGTTTGAGTTAGATTAGGGTGCAGTTCTTTCTCTCTGGAACTCCATCCTCATGTACCTGAATTTAATCATAAATTAAGTATGGACACCAACCTCAGACCAGCTGTGTTAAAGCAGTGCTAGCAGAGAAAATGAGTGGGGGTATTTTTGTTGGTATTGTCACTTTGCTTATGAGAAAAAGAATTACTTACACAAGTAAAGAAGATGAGCAGCAAGTAAAAAATCCCAAGGCAAGTCAGCATCAAGAGCTCGCCTTTGTATTTACTTAGTTTGTCCTCTTCTATTCCAGGGCAACCTAAAATGTAAAGCAAAGTGTTACATTGCTCCGGTGTTTGTAAAATATTTTAAAACTGTTACCTTCCTGACATGCCACGCAGAGCATGGGACAGCCAAAGCTCTCCACTGTACCTGTTACTTTTAATGTGACTGTGCTGCTCAGATTGCGTTCTCCGTTCTGCCCCCCCGAAGTGCACCTGTATGTCCCGCTGTTTTGGCTGGTGGCATTTTTGATCCTCAGTGAAAAGGAGGTGTCGTTAGAGAGCTCCAAGGACCCCCCAGCTTCTTGTGGATAATGAGGTTCCACATCAAGGACTTCCCATGCTATTCCTTTGCTGTCTCCAGCCATCTGAAAAACACAAATATATTTCTCTTCTTGGGCAACAGTGTCATCCTCAATTTTAGGGTAAAGAAAATTTTAAAGCCAGCTTATGGCTGAAAATGCAGAGGCTAAAGAGAGGCAGGGGGGAGCACAACCTCAAATCCTTTTAATGTGTTCATGGTTGCAATCCAAAAGTATATGGGGTTTTGCTTAAATAGACTCTATATATAAATAGGAATTATAGAACTACTCTGTAATAACTTCTTAAGCTGCCTCACCTGGAACAGCAACATGACAGAAGGCAGGGGTGGAGTCTGCTCTCAGTGGGCCTATGCAGAAGGGTTCAGACCAAAAGACAGACCATGGGGATGGAGCAGAGGCAGCAAGAGGCAGCCCTACCCAGGTGCTTAGTGGTGGCTCTGGGAACCACAGGTGTCCAGGAGAGCATGGCAGCAGAAAGGAAAGCTCCAGTTCTGCTTGTGCTTGCCCTGCCAGCACACCTTCTGCAGTGGTGACAATTAAACCTGCAAACCCAGCAAGTGTGCCACTGCACAAGGGCTCTGCCAAGCACAGGCTGGCATCCTCCCAGCAGCTCTGCAGCCTAGAGTTCCCAGTGGGAATGCAGCCCTGGAAAATGCACTTTCCTGTGCCAGTTTCTGTGTAGTTGACCCCTGAAACCATGCTGCCTCTCTAGAGGAATGGAGGCTTCCCCCCACCCCTCTTCCCTCCTTTCCACTCATGACTGGAACCAAAGAACAAAAAATTGCTTCGACTCCTTCAGATTCAGTTGCATGAAGGTCACAGGCAGGTTCTGGTGCACTTGGGGAGCATTTGTGTGTTGAATTTCTTAATTGTAACCAGAAGAGCTGCATTCCTTGGCATTGCTGAGAGGCTGCTGGAGGAATGAAGTGTATTCCCAGAACAGTTCATACTGCGGGGCGATAGGATGCACTGAAAATGACAACTGGCTGGGAACCACAAAGAAGAGAGAAATCACTAAGTTGATTTGAAAGATGGAAGAAGGGTTTGAATTAGCCTGTGTCCATTCTTATTCATCGAAGTTGCTGCCTGGGATTCGAGGCAGCATGCCCTCCATAAAGGTTTCCCAAGTAATTAATTCAATCTTTCTGTGGACCAGCAGAGCCAGACCAGAGCCAGCTCATAAGTCCAAGTCTCAGCATTTCAGCCAAACTTATAACAAATGTAAGCCAAGGCTTTTCTAGTATTATTATTTTATTTTAATAGACGTATTTTTGGGTCATATGTTGGTGCTTACTTTCTATCAGCATAGCTACTGCATTGGGGTATAACAGTTACACTGTAAGTTATTAAAACACAACTTTCTCATACTGAGGCTGGGAGTATCTGGTTTCCCTTTCATGTGTTTGCAGGAGAAAAGCACACTCAAGAGTCTGGAGAGAAATATGGATCTGCTGCTCCCTTATATATCGCTATTTTTGCAGCCTAAAATGGTGTAAAACAAGCTGCAATTTGGGGAACTTTTCAGAAACTGAGGAGTGAGACTAAAGCGCAAAATTTCCTTAATTGTAAAGATTCTTTCTCAGAAAGGTTTTGGGTATTTTAGTGCATCAACTGAAACACAGAGCAGTAATTTCCTGGGGCTTTCCACACTTTACCCAGAAAGAGGAAAGAATCTTCCCCTTAATCCCCCAGTAAATTTACCCCAGCTTCTCTTTCTGACTGCACTCAGCCCCAAGCAGCTACAAGGCAAGCAGTATGTATAGTGGTTTTCAGGCTGTAGGGACTTCACTGTGCTACAGGCATTTAGGTATTTTCAGGCCTTGCACATTGTCAGAGATGTGGCCAGAGGAATTCCAATACCCAGGCTGGGCTCAGCTCTGGTTACAACTAGGTCAATAGCAGTTAAGTGGATATAGTTGACCTCCCTCAGATCTAATTTTTGCCACTCTCCCTTCCCTTACCACCCCCTTCCTCAGTGAAATTTAAAACTGCCCGCAGGGCAATAAAAGGAACCAGCCTGGCTGCCCTTTGCATTGCCCTAAATTGTAGACAGGAGGTCTGAGCTACACACACAAAAAAAAAAATTAGATTTGTTTGGGGATTTTTTGCTTTGTTTTTGCCTTTCATTTACTGGCAGCATAAATAATTGCTGTCTTGGGTGGTAAATGGTGGTGTGATTCTTGTGGCTGAGATCTGGAAATGAGAAAACACTTTGATCTTTCCGTATGCAATTGCAATCAGCACTGCTCCTGTAAGGGAGAACTCAATTAAGTCCATTCATCCCATGCCTGACCATGCACATATTCCAAGTGTGATTTTGGGTAAATGATTTAACTTCCCTATTTCATGAGAACAGTCAGGGATAGGATTGATTATTCCCTCCAAAGCTTTTTAAGGTGCTTGGTTGCTGTTGCAAGCACCATGATGGTGACCCTGCAGACAATACTGTCAGAATTTTGCCTTAGACATGCTCTGTGTAAGGCAAAGCAGTGTCATGAAATTGCACTAACAACATGCTTTTCCCCAAAATAAGCAGAAAAAGTTACTTTCTGGACTAATCTGGCTCCCTCACTTGCAGAGAAACCACTGGTGACCTGGATGAGGGTTGTGAACCTTGCATCTAGAGAGGAGGAAAGGGTCATATGTTTAATATGGGTTTAATTTGGGGTTTGTATGCTTTCCTCCATTATATCTCCTCTTTACCGAAGGGCAAGGGCAGGCAAGGCAGTCTGCAGGGCTGCTGTGTGCCCAGCAGCATCCCAACATTATTTAGGCTGCAGAGACATCTGGTGGCATTTTTCCAGCCTCTGCAGGCAGTGCATCCACCCCTACTCAGAGGTCAAAGCAACCTTTTCTCTGATGCCTGAACCAAGCCTTTTCCACAGCAATCTTATCTCCTGTTAGCTTATTAAAAAAAAAAAAAAAATCATAAAAAAACCCCACCCCCTCCCTTTTTAAATTCTCTACATAGCAAGAAAATATCTGAGCAAATTTGCAGAGTGCATCCTCATATCCCAGCTGTATAAAAGGAAATCCATGAGATGTTCAGCAAGGTTATTGTTCTGCCTCTTGCTCTATTCAAGACGACCTCTTTCCCACCCTGAACCTAATTAAAATTACAAAAATGCCACTTTGCTTGCTCCCTCCTGTGAATTATTTGGCAGACTCTCACTGGACAGATCATTTTCCAGCTCAAGCTTCTATGATAAACCAGTGCTAATTCATGCCAAGTGTCCTCCAGGTGATACCACAGCCCAAGGTAAATGCTGGGGATTTTACCTAATTAATTCCACACAAGCTTAGAGGGATCAAAGCAAGCGCTGCTAGAGACATCAATCCACTTGTGTAGGGACCATCCTCTTCTTTAATCAGTGAAAAAAATCTTTTCTTCCCACATTTCATTTGTGTCTCATTTTCCTTACATCTCACTGCTGAGCAAACTGCAGCGTGCCAGCTTCCCCTGCTCCCCACCTCCAAATGGAGGAGAAAAGGGAGGAGGTCTTTTCCTGCTCCCATGTTTGCTGCTAATGGCTTTACCAAAATTCAAAAGGCTTGTGTGGGGATAGGTAGAAAATTCTACTAAAACTATTTCATAAAAAGGGCCTTGTTACCATGCAGTCTGCTGGGGTTTAATTCCCACAGAATTTTGCTGGGGAACAGGGACTTGCTGGCAACATAATTCTGCCTATCTGCATGAAACTACCCATGAGAAAATTAAAAAACAGAAGAAATGTGAGTTTATGTTTCATGTTACATATCCATTTTCCTTCAGCAACGTCTGTGGCAGACTTTCAGGAATCCCCTGCCTGGCAGAATATCTCCAGCAGGTGCTGAAGTGAGGTGGTCCTTCCCCTCTGTTGAGTCCCTGCTGAGACACCCTGGAGTTCTGGGTTCAGTGCTGGGCTCCCAGGGCAAGACAAACACGGTCATGTCTGAGGGAGTCCAGTAAGTGGCACAAGATGGATAATATCTTGGAGCACCTGATATGAGCAGAAGGTGGAAGAGATACTCCAGCCTGGAGGAGACCAGGCTCAGAATCATCTTACCACTATTGACTCAACCTGGTTAACAGGGGAATAGAGAAGCCCAGCTGAAGCCAGACTCTTTTCAGTGTTCAGTCTTCAGGGACAAGAAAAGAAGCAATGGGCATGGACTGAAATTCAGGTAATTCCGCTTAAGCAGAAGAAACCCCTTTTTTATTGTAGGGGTGGTTGAACACTGGAATGGGCTGCCCAGAGAGGGTGTGGAATCTCCATCCTTTGAGACTAAACTAGACTATTCAGGACTGGACACAGCCTAGGGGAGCCAGCTCTAGTTGTCAGTTTTTAGTGAGTTTAATTGAAAGTTATTCTAGTCCCCAAAATCTTGGAATCACATGGGCTAAAGAAGTTGTTATTTTCCCACGTATAATCTCTAAGCAATTGACTGATTCCTATTAAGTTTCTCCTAGCCCAGAGCTTTTTTGAGAAGAATAGTGGTGGTGATACAGTGGCTATTAAAATGGGATACATTTGATTGAAAATACCACTGAGCTGACTGGATGAATTATGAGAAATAGGTAGAATAGTTAGGCCCTCAAAATTCAAGTGCTCTTCAGCAAATATTTCTTTTTCAGAGAACTAAACACAAGGTGGAAAAAGGAGGAGGAAGACTTTGCTCAGTTCTAGCTGGCTAGGTTTTAGCTATTGTTTTGAAAACTGCTACAGCATTACATGGTAGTACCCTAAAAAATGGCAATTCACCCATGCTGTACACCCAAATAATCAATTCATGTTTAATTTTATCATGAACATGTGAGAGTCAGCAGCTCTCATGTAAACTCATGTTCTCTGCTCTCATTAAATACCTTTTCTCATCAAACTTTTCCCACACTAAGGTGGCACACTGTCTTCTAGGTAAATCAAAGAGCCAATATAAACCACTTTTCCCATAAAAGAAAATTTTTATTTCAGTGAAAATGGTTGAGGTCCAAAACTGATGTCAGTTCAAAGGTGGAATATATCCACATCAGATTATTTTCTAGTGAAGGTAAGATAATTGTAAAAATGGTTTTGTTTAAAACTATAACAGGCATAGTGGCCAAGTTGAAATTTCTGAATGTTATAGAGAGCTAAAAATCTACATATGGCCAGAAGGAATTTATTTTCTGAAGCAAAATATATAGGATTCTGGCAATGCCCAATAGCCAACATATAATGAAACACAACTGAGCTGAAACTGCTTAATAGGTGTATTTTTCAGCAGAAAAACACTTCCACATCTGATTAATGCTAAAGGTGCATCCATATGGTTCCTATACAGTGTCATGTAGAAGTACCAAAGTTAAATTTGAAAATAACAGTCATAAATTGTGGGCACATGTGAGTGAACTCTGAGTGTGCTGTAAAAAGCGGGGCAGGGGGGGAGATGATGAAAGAAAATCCAAAACCCAACCCCAAAGCAACTAGTGAACATAGTGAACATAGTGAAGGAGCTATGTATGACACATGAGCCATCTGGAAAAGCCCTTTAACTCACACAGACTCTTTATCATTTAGTTGGTTTGGATTGGCTTGATTTTTTTCTTTTTTTTTAGCTAAGGACATCCAGCCTTAGCTCATATGAGACAAAAGAATTGTTTTGGTCAAGAAATCATTTCCATTGCTCCCTTCCTGTCTAAATCATCGATATCATCAATGTGATGAAGCTACTTGGGGATGAATAGATGTCTGAGGAGCATTGGACTGCATTTCTTTGCCTAGGTTAGAAATCTGGCTCAAGTAATTTAGCAAATATTTACCTATGCTAATATATCACAGCTATGCACTTTTAGAAACAGTAGTTTCCTTTGAAGGAAGGTGCAGTCAATATTATATGTCTAAAATATTTATTCTTATTTTGTAATATGACTTCCCCCTCTTATTCTGCCACAATTTTTTTTTATTTTTTCAGGGAAGTGCTGTAAAGTTAACAGATTTTTCTCCACTGAAGCACAGCCTTCTTTCCTCTTCCTCAAGGTTTGTTTTAGATTAAGACTCTTCTGGCTATTACATGAAGAAAATAGTGTAATATCCACTGGGACTTCATTTGTGTTTCTTTAAACTTGATTTTCAAACTGGATATAAAGTGATAATTATGGGGGTTTATGAAGTGGTTCTCATTTTCAATGTACTGCACAAGGAGAAACTGTTCAGTTTTCAATAGCCCTACGAGGCAGAAAGGTAAGTAAAGTTTCATTACCCAGAGTCTTGTCTTGTAGGTGGGCTGGAGAGATTCAAACCAGCATTTCCATAGACAATTCCCAGTGCCTGGGTGCTTAGGCAAAAAAGACCCAGTTTTCAGTTCTCAGCTGGCAAACTTCCATGCTGCTCATATATGGGTTCATGGCATGCAGGCTGCCCAGCACTCCTAAAAACTATAAATATAAATAGCTAAAACCTAGCCAGCTAGAACTGAGCGAAGTCTTCCTCCTCCTTCTTCCACCTTGTTTTCAGTTCTCTGAAAAAGAAATATTTCCCAAAGAGCACCTAAATTTTGGGGGTCTAATTATTCTACCTATTTCTCATAATTCATCCAGCCAGAGAACAGAAATACATCAGCTCAATAGTGAATAGTGAATAGTGAATGGAATGAGAGCTGTACCAGGCTGGAAGAGGACTTGGTGCTCTACTGTCTCCCCATTTTTCTCAGCCAGCCTACTTCATATATTTTTAAGTAAAAATCATTTTGTCTGAGCTGACTGACTGTGATCCTGATTCTGCACAGAACTACTTACACAGGTGACTTATGTGAGAGTAATTAGCTCCCATGATCCTGGATGCACAGCTGGTCAAACACATCCATGGTTTTTGTTTTGTTTTTGCAGTATGAGACATTAACAAAAGCAAAGGAATTGAATGCAAACCATTGTTTTTACACCCAGTTGAATTTTGACACCAGAATATTAACTCCATTAGACAATCACTTTCCTATACAGAAAATACTTTTAAATTACAACCTGTTTTTTAACAGATTGTAACAAACTGGTCCTCAATTGGTCTGAGCACACAGAGGTGCCAGTGGGAAGGAGGGGTTTGCTCACAGAACATTCACCCTGCGCAAACAGCTGCACGAGCAGCACCATAACATTGCCACCACCATTTTTTTTAAGCAACAGAAGCAAAGGTTAATTGTTTGCATTTACTTCACAGTTCAAAGTGACCTCATACAAAAGATTTCGCCCAACAGCTGCTTGAACTTTACAGCCTGAAATTTCATACAATTTGCTGGAATTACCTTTTAATTAGTCCTTTGGGGTTATATGTGGTGTTTATTGATTAATCCTTCAGTAGTTGTTTTTAAATAACAGAGTAATTACCTGTGTTGGGTAGTCACACTCCACCATTCCCACACCCTCCTTTGCAGTGTTGAGAGGGGACAGCAGCACAGAGCCAAAGGGCAGAGAGGGGAGGAGAAAGATTTTCATGGGGTTGCCATAAACTAGCCCCACAAGTAGAAGTATTACTTGTTCAGCATAAAACACTGAGCCTAGATTGCTTTTCCCCATGGAGAGTCAGGGTTTTTAGACCTGATGCTCTGCTTTTCCAAATATGGCTACAACTGTGCCTTGGGCTGGCATCACCGCCTGCCTGTCCCTGCTTCCCACCTCTCTCATGGGACAAGCAAACAGAAGACTGCAGTACCATGGTTGGTGCCATCAGCCCCTGAGGACTGTGGCAAGAACTGACAATAGCTAGACTTTTGTTACTTTTTGTGTCAGCAGAGAAAATAAGTGTGAGGTTCTGTTATGCTGAAAATTGGAAAACCAGTCTTTTTCCGAGTGAAGGTGAAGCAGGATGAGCAGAGACCATGGAGGGTGTGGAGATTGTAGGGACAGGGCAGGGGACATGCAGGGAACCTGCAGTGGCAGTCTAGACTGTGATAGCATGACTGCTGCAAGAGGAAGCAGCACCAGAGAGGGCCCCCACAAAAGACATCATCAAATATCACCCTCCTGTACACATGCAGAGATTTTGTGCCCAGGTGGAACTACAGAGAGTTATGAGGCAACACAGAATTTGGTTTAATAGGGTTTCCTTATACTTCTCCATCAGAGAATGGGTTTTGGCTGTTGTTTCCTGCTTGTCCCTCCCAGCTCCCACTGAACTTGGGGAAGCACATGCTTCTGGAGTATTCCCACACTTCAGCCTGTTTTTGGTTTTGTTGACTTCCAACACTGCTATGGGGAAGACTTTTCTGGGATCCAGCCAGCCTCTGTTTATTCCTCCCCCACCCCCTACCACTTCTGCTCAACTCAGACAACATGGTTTGCCTTCCATGAGCTCTCTGCCCTTCCTGGACACTGTGGGAGAAAGGGAGCCTTCAATAATTAGCATGTGTCTGGATGGAAAACATAGATCCTTATCCACCTTTTGAGGCAGAAAACGAAAAAGGATAAGTTGACTCATATTCCATATCCCATAGTAAAGTTCAACCAAAAGCATTATTCTCTCCTCTCTGTCTACCACCTGTGCTTTCTTCAAGAGTTTGGAAAAAGATGCTGCTCTTGCTGGGTTGGCAGTCAGATGTTCAAAACAGCTCTTTTGAGGTACAGTTGTCATCTAGTCTGTAGACAGATGCTCACTGTTGTATCAGCAATGAAATTCAGATTGCAAGTTTCAACCTCAGAAGCTGTATCTAATAACAAGCACTGTTTGTTGGTTTACTGTAGGAAATGAGCTTCAAACTGTATCTGACCAAACTGCTGAGGAAGCCAAGGCTGTGGCTTTAGGTTCTGGCAGAGATAAAGTAACAGTTTTCAACACCCATAAATAGAGATTTTTCTCCTCTTCCCTTCCATTGCTCTACCATCACATGGGAAAGTAATTCAACCCTGTAACCCACAAAATCTTTATTCACAGATTGATTTTCCACTATTATAACAAGCAACAGAGAGTTGACTTAACAGGTAACAAAACCACCAGGACTGGCCCATGATAAGCAGCAGGAGCATGGCTGGGAGTAGGGAATGGAGGAGAACAAAACCAAAATTGTTTTCCCATTGATTTGGCTCACACCATAAGCTGAAGCTCTGTGCTGAGATGCAAATACACAGTGCCATACAGCTGGTCAACAGGCACCTCTTCTGCTGCTGGACAATTCTACCTCTCTAAGAAATTTCATCTTGATAATGTTGAACAGGACTTTTCTGCTCATTAGCTGAATGATTCCTGTAACCCCTTCTACACAGGTGGTCAGCAGGGCTCTCCTGCTCTGGAGAGAGAAACTGAATCAAAGCAATCAAGATGTATTTTTACTTCTTGACTGGAAAGAGATAACTCAGAATTTCTAGCTCTCCATCTGCCTTCTGCTCACACCCTGCCCTCATGCCCACTCCATTAGTCAAATCTTCCTGAAGAATAGCATGTACTTTTTTAGGTCTTCTATTTCAAAGAACAAAATCACCTCCTGTTTGGAGATGTTGATTGATTTTGCAAGGCTTAAATTCTGTTTTTTGCTCTGAAGATAATCCTGGAAGACTCCTCTTTGGAGTAGTATTTGGCCAGTTTTACATGGGTCATCACCTGAATTTTGATCCACAGAAGCCAACAATAAATAGATACAAAAGATTGCCAAGAGCAATTCAGGGGATCATTCTCAAATAGCCTATCTCCAATGACATGGAAAAGGCCTGTTCTCCACGGTCAGCTCAAAGGTTTGCAGTGCTGCTTTCTCTCTGCTGCACTATTGGGAGGATGCCCCTGCAGAAAACAACCCATTTTGTACAAGACAAGCCATTACCAAGTAGGAAAGCAAAGCAGACTATTCAAGTAACTTAGGCTTTTTTCTTACTTTATACCAAGACGCTGTCTGGTAGGAGACTGAGGAGTCCTGAAGAGCTTTACAGGGCAGCAGAGCTTCCTCAGCACACTTCACAGCAACATCTGGGATCATCACGGAAGTCCCACTGATCAGGCACCAAACTGCAAAGCACAGGTACACATCACCTTTGAAAAAGATCGCCTACACAATCCTTCCTGTCTTCCCAAAACATATCCCCACAAGACAAACATGAAAGAGCAGAAGGAAAATTGCAGAGCTGCCCACTTACCATTGCACAGGAGGATGAGCAGAGCACAGACTCCCAAGGACATGGCTTTTGCTGCCTCAGATCACAGAGCAGCAACAGCGTGCCTCTCTGCAGGATGGACTGTGAGAGCAGAGTGAAGCTGTGACTGCTTCTAGAGTGATATTTCTGAAGGCAGACTGGGGAATCCCCCAGACTTATCTTGAGGTTTTGGTCATAGGGAAAATCCCTACATGTATAAACCAAGGCTCCTCCCCTTAAACCTGTGAGGTCATTCCCATTTATGCAAGCCCTTGCAGTGGTAGCAGCTCATGTTCCTTTTTTCCTTTTTCTCCCCCTCTGTATTGATCTGAACAGAGTTAAGTTTGACCAAGGGGCACGGTGGGTTGCTGTGAAGACCATCAAAATCAGCACTGAGCGAATCTCTCTCGAGTGACAAAATGTCAGGGGAAAGGGCTTGCCAGCTCAAAATCCCCTCTCAACCTTCTCTCTGCAGCTAACAGCACAGTGCCTGTGCAGAGGTTGGCCTTATGATGTGACATTTCTGAAACCACATTTAAGACCTCAGGTCACAGTACCACAGAAACATTTTGTTTTAGGGCCAAGGGCTAATCAGGAATTGTCAGCATGGCTGAGCAAAACAAACTGTATTTCAGTAGAGTTACACATTTAACTCTGCAGGTAGGCACACATGATGTAGAACATCATCTCTTCTTAGCATATTTTGTCATTTTCAAGACAAACAAAGGCATCTGGAGTGACATAATTTTACAAATTATATGCTGGAAAGTTTCATCATGGAAAAAGGTCAAGGAAACTCCCAGAAGAGGAACCATTTGGACATCCCCTCTAGATATCTGGAAGGGGGAGGGGAAATCCTTTCCCTGTGATCTGTGAGAGCTGTTTACCCCTGGAGAATTTTTGAGGAAGTCCGAGGTTGATCACAGAAGCATTTACAAATCCTGAAACTGAAAGTTGCTGATGTTATTTTTGGAAAACACTTGTGGCTGCTGTCTTTGGGCTACTGAGATCATGATGAAGAGAACGTATTTCGGACTGAGGGATTTGAGATTTGATGGGTGGTGAATGTATGGTCAGCCCCTTTTGAAAACCAGGGTTCTGGAAGCCACTACAGTCTGGGCACCCTAAATCCAAATCACCTCTAGAACACTTTATGAGAAGTCAGTTTGACAAGTCCTCATCATGCAAAAGTCCTACTCAGATGGGTAAATGCTGTGGGTGGGTAACACTTTTGGAAACTCCAGTCTGTTCTGTGAAGAAAGTCAGACAGCAATTTCACTGGGGGCCTCACTGATGGAGTAGCCCACTTATTTTTAAAGGTTTTCCTTCTATTTTCATTGACCATAATGGTAAATATAACAGGTTCTAAGCTTTATTTTTTTCTTTATGTTTTCTGGTTTCAAGGACCAGGACGTCAATCTATTACATAGAAAGTACAAGTGAAATATAAAACCCAGTGGATCTCTTGAGAGTGAGAGAAAATCACTTCTTTCTCATGTGAAATAATGGAGTCCTTGAGAAGATAGAAGTGGGAGGAAGGGGCTGCTGAAGGAAGTCTTAGAGAGAAGAGGGCTCCACTTAATGTATTCCACATCTGTTCTTCACTAAAATTATGACTTTTCTGCCCCCATGAGTCAATCACACATCAAGTCCATCTCCAAGAAGGGCACTCAGCTTTCACCCAAGGGCCTGCAGAACTACGTGTTTATCCTCCATAAACCCATCAAGAGGCACAACCTTACTCTGTCTCCCTTCTCATCATGAGGAAACCCCCAAGAGCAAACCACAGCAAGCTCCTGCCCTGGCTGTGGGTCAGCCCACAGCAGTCCTTCCCCTGGTGGCCTGGACAGCAGCAGCTGGGGGGGCTGTGGCAAGCCTGGGGCTGGGGTCACAATTTTGCCCACAATTTTGCAGAAGTGCACCAAAAGGCAAGCATAAAGGGCCAGGCTTCAGCACTGGGAAACGTAGATGCCACACACACTCGCCAAGGTGATGTTAAACAACATTCTTCCTCAGTTAGTGAAAATACAGAACTCTTAAAAACACATGGGTTTTCCCTCCAGGACAGGCATAACTTCAAGCAAAACAGCCCTTTTCCTCCAGAAGTATTTGCAAGCTCAGCTGCTGTTCCACAGCACACTGCGTGAAGCAGGAGAGCAAGATATAAAAAACAAAAGCTGAAACTCCCTTTGCTAGGGAAGGAGAAATAATTTGGTTTCTAAATTTTTCCCTGGTAGGGATTTTTTTCTTTAGGGAAACTTTGAACTGGTCTGTACTTTCCATCCTAACTTTTAATATCCTTTCCATGGTTTCAAAGATCAAGTCTATTGTCTCCAGAGCCCTGGAACCTGCTTTGAGTTTCACTGAGCAGTGGAAGCAATGGGAGCTCTGTGGCTCGGGTCTGGGTGTGGGAGTGAAGAGGTAGTGATTGCCTGTCAGCTTTCTCCATGAGAAGCAGATCCACATCTTTGAGGGCCCTCAGCAACTGCAGGAGCTGCACAGTTATGTGAATAAGTGGAAGTTTATCATGAAATGCGTTGTTCTGTGTACCTAATGAGACCTGCTTTTGTACAGTGAGTCCTGTTGCCTTTTGCTCTCCTTCCCTTGCCTGCACCACTCTGCAGCAATCATGAGTCCTTGATCTCACTGAGGAAGGAGCAGCATCTGCTCTGGTGAGTCCAGAACCACACACGTGATGACTGACGTTAGCAAGCAGTGCGTAAAACTGCTGCCTTCTGCCTACCTTTCCCTTAGCAAGGGCACTCATTTGGATCTTCATCTTTGACCCAGCTGCTGATTTTCATGAATTTTATAGGCACTTAATTCTCTTTGAGCCTCGATCCCTCTGTCAGTTTGATAGAAAGCAGGTTCAGAACATACTGGCTGATAGACAGCCAGATGGCACATTCACAGAAATTTCATTCTCTATGGGAAATGAGGCTAGAAGCACAAGGATGTGGGATGGATTCATAGGATAAGGTTAAAAAGTCAAGAGTATATTTTTTTTCAGTGTTGATAGAGCCTTGAAAATGCCGTTCAAGGAATTGAATCCTGTTTCCTTGAACCAGGGTAGTAGGTACTACATCCCTCAGATACTTGTGTAGCAGAGTTTTCCTGGTTTCCTGGTTTCTCACTCCAATGTGTGGCTGCAAAATACATAGGAATGCTTATTACACCTGTTTTCCCCCAGGTGTGAGCATTCATCAGGAATTTAAGAGAAAAGAAAACCTTAAGTCTCTAAAAGAAATACAGAGGTCTCCACAATGAAGGTTTAAAGGTTAAGACAAAAGTGTCAAAACAACATTTAGCATTTTTGTCAAGGCACAGACTTTTCTGTATTTGGGATATGATTATCAAATATCATTTGTTCCACTGCATTTAAGGGGTGGGACATGCTCCATGTGCTTCAGGTTTGTTGTGAAGCCTCTGGTGAAGGGGGTTGTTTATTTATTATTATTAATCTCCTTGCAGCAATAAAAATTGTCTACTTCAGATAGCAAAACTGGAAGTCTTTTGCTATATGTTTTAGCAGACAACTGTTTTTAAAATAATATACTGTGAGTAACATTGCAATGTAATTTGAAGGAACAGAAGAATCCACAGCCACAAAAGCAGAGCAGTCATGTATCTTTAGGGGCCCAGCAGAGCTGCAGCCACAGCATTTATTTTTCTGTCATGATTTGATCTTGATGCTGCCCACACCAGCAGGTAAAAGCAACTGAGACTTCCCAGGCTGCAGCTAATGAGAGGTATGTAGATTACTCACAAACTGGAGTGATGAAATCTTAAGGACAAGTCCTCTTCTCTGCCCCTTTATGGCAGATGCTGGGTCAGGGACTGCCTTTGCTATTTAAACAGTGACGATCCAGCAATACTGAGAAACCAAAACACTGGAACTGTGACCTGGCGGGGAGCACAGAGCTTTGTACTACAGATTGTCTGCTGCTGCCAGCTCAATAAATAACACCCAATTAATTATACACAAACAGCCAGTCCTCTGAAATGCCTGGACTTTGGAGTGAGCCATTTGAGATGTGCCAGCCCTGTTTGTCAAAGTAGGAACTAAGCATACTCATGTAGAAACTGAAGTGTGACCCAAAGAACAGTTCCAAAATGGAGGCATCCAAAATCAGAAACCTCTTTAGATACTGTTGGCCTGGCAGTTTAGGAATTGCCTTTAAGCAAGAAGGAAGCAAGAGATTATCTCAAGTCTATACACAAGACTGTAAGAACTGGGATAAGGCTGTACTGAAGCGGCACCTAGTCCAACATCTTGTCTGCAGCAGCAGGCAGTGAGCTGTCAGGTAGCCAAGCAGCCTAAGGTGCTGCATTCAAACAGCATCACTGGACATGCACACTGAAATCTCATTTTTAACAGGGCCCTGGATCCTCTTTTTCCATCAGTTTTGTAGATGGTGCTTGTCTTACCAGACTTGGGGACATCTTGGACAGAAATCTTCTTACATTTCAGTGTACTCTACGTTGCTTGCCCTACATGTGGAGTCATCCATGCTGCCTTCTACAGAAGGTAAAAAGCAGATTATTGCTTCTGACATTTCTACTCAGTCCTGCAACAGTAGCCCACATATAGTCCCTTCATTGCAGATGTCCTTCTTGAATCTTGCATCTCCTTGCTATACCCAGCTGGGTATTGTTTTCCTAGAGGTCTGAAGTTCAGCATGTCTGCCCCCAAATCATGCTGTGGAAATATTTACCCCTCCTGGTTCTCCTCTCTTTTCTCTTGCCTGTACGACTTCCCTAGACACATTCTATGGGACCTCTTACACTGTAAGAAGGATCCCAGTAAGTCACCTTGTACTCCTAGCTGATTCCATGGCCCATGGGGAATGCAAGTCAAGAGCTCCTCCTGGGAGCAGCCTGTGCTGACAGCAAGCTTTACAGGATGTCCTGTGCCATCCAGGGGCCCAGCCATGTACACACACCAACTGTGGCCCCTTCCAGACCTCTTGTTTGGTTTTTCTTGGATACCTTCCCCATCCATGGTCCGACTGAGTCATGGGATTTCCTGATCAACTTTCCCCACCATCCCCAGCAGAAGAAAGAGGAAGCCTGGTAAAGAATCCTGGTGACCACAGTGCTCATATCCATTCCCTTTTCATCTGAAGTCTCCCAGCACAGCATCAGTGACAAGCTGGCTTCTCAGATGCCTTCAGGGTGGGATTCATCCTCCTCTGGTTCCCTATCTGCACATTCCTGACCTTTTGACACTGACCTTCCTTTCTTCTCTCCTTTGCTGCCTCTCATGATCATTTGACTTTCTCTAGGCCTTTCCAAGAACATGGGACTAGTGCAGGCATTCACTGACACCTCGACAGAATACTCCTCTGGCCTGCAAAGAGTTAAGGCAACTCGCCCCTCCTATGTGTAATAACTTTGTGCCTTCACCAAATTGTCTTCTCACCATATGCCCTCTTTTCCAGTTCATGTATAACTAGGTTAAATGCAGGAGCCTAAGGACAAAACCCCCTCAAACATCACTAGAGATCTCCCTCAAATGTGGATGATGGCCATTTACCCTTCTTTTCTAATAGATTATTCACATGAAGGCTTTTTCTGTTGTCCCATGGTGCCTTAATTTCTTGCAGACTCCTTACTGATGGACCTTTATATCTTCAGAAATTGTTGCTGGGTTTCTATATGGATAACCTTGTTGTGGTTTTCATTTAACTTGCCAGAGTTTATGATCCTTCCTATTTTTCCATTCTTGGACACAACTTCTATTTTGTGAAGAAAGTCTTCTGCTTCTAATAAATTCCTTTATCCTGCTGTTAACTGTGTCAGCTTTTCTTTTCCAAAGTCTTTGTCCATACACAGAAGAGAGAGAAAATGTACTCCTACATGCTATGTTTAAATAGCCACCAGGCAAACTTTATAGTTTTCAGTTAAGTTTATTTTTAACAAAGTTCCTTGTTCTTACATAATTCTATTGTAGTTTGGGTGGGGGTTTTTTGGTGTTTTGAGGGTTTGGTTTGTTTGGTTGGTTTGTTAGGGGTTTTTGGGGGCTTTTTTATTTGGTTTGGTCCGGTTTTTTGGTGGGTTTTTTGTTTTGGTGTTTTGCTTTGGGGTTTTTTTTGTTTGTTTTTTTTTGTTTTGTTTGTTTGTTTTGTTCCCCAAGTATGTTGAGCAGGGGCATTTTGAACCAGGTTCTGCATGTTGCTCTGGGCTAATGTAAGAGTACCTTCTTCTTTTGTATGCTCTTTCATACAGAAACAATATTTTCATTTTATGCAGCACCAATCGCCTGTGTGACATTTATCCAATATACAAGTAGGAAATTGATACCTGCTGCTATTGTTGCATTTCTTGCTGTCAGCAACTCTGATATTCCTCAGCATGTAATAGATACAGATGTTTGATTTAATACTGATATGATATGGCATATTTCTGACTTAGGCCAGGAATGTCAGGCTATATAGGTTTTGAGCTGCTTGTAAACAAAATTAGCATGTTACTTTGCTTTGGCACAAAGGTTTCTCTAATATATGTTACCACCTCTCTAGTGCTTCTGCTTCCTCTGCCTCTTTTTTTATGCTTTGTACCCCAGTTCTAAAGCATCTGATCAATTGCCTTCTTCCCATGATGTTTCTGTTGTTTAAAGTCATCTTGTTTGTTAGACCTCTAGCTTTCATAAAAAATGCATCTTTTCTTTTTCTCTTGTTATTAGGTACTTCTTGTATCTACAAGATTCTTCTTGTTTGATTATTCTTCATTCTCCCTTTTTAAAGTTTCACCAAATTACTGTTATTCAGTGGAGGATAAAGTTTTCCTGACTTCGTGCTCTGGATATGAGACATCCTGAATCATGTTTTATCACTTGTCAGATTCTCCCATCCTTCAATCTTAAAAAAATCTCCTAGTATCTTTTTTGGTGCCACCACTGGTTTTATTTTAGTTTACCTGAATCTGACTCATGCATAATGAAAGTTTCCCCTTTTTCTGACAAGTTCAAATTGTTTGTTTTCAGCTAATTCCTAGCCAGTCATTGGCAGCTTGTCTCTGCTTCTCCCAGTTCAACTCTGCTTATGGTATTGGAATAATTTCAGATGAAGCTACTATGGCGCTCCTGGCCTCCAAATTACCATCTAACTGCACCCATTTCACCCCCAAAACTGTCTCCTCCCTTCTTGAGGTTTTTGCTCCATGCAATGTGTCTAGAGACTCTCTCAAGGCTCTTCCAAAAGCCTACTCAGATTTTCCACATCATCCAGCAAGCAGATATTGCACCCAGTAGTCTAATCACCATGCAGTTCTTTTTGGTATCACAAAATCACATGAAAGTATGCCTGACAGAGCATCAGGGGACCTCTACTACTGTATCTTCCTAAAAACTCACTGCAAAAGTGAATGTGGCCTCAAGATACGAGATCATTTCTGTCCCTCCCCCAGATAAGACTGCCACTCACAGAGCCTTCCCCCACCTCAGCAGCTTGGGATCGGCCTGGAGACAGGTCTGTTGAGTGATGATCCTAAAGAGATTGTCAGTGCATCTGTGTGTTACCCTGAAATCTTTTGGTTCAGGTGTCATGGCCTAAAGGACCAGGATGCTGGGCTAATTACACTGGATGCGCATTGCCGTTACTGTAACTTTTCTCTAAAAAATCCTTTTTCTGTTTCTGTGTTTCTGCTGCATCTCTTCTGTATTTTTCTTTTTATTCTTGGATTCTCAGCCTCCTTTGGACTGAATTCTTTTGGGATCCTCCCTTGTGGGGAGCCCTGCTTATCTCAGTTCTTATGATTTGAAGAAAACTCCAGAGCTCTTTAGAATCTTGTTTCTCGTGTTTATTAACAGGTGATCACAAAACTTAACAGGTCTCTCCAGGCTGGCTACACAAGGTTAATCTTTGCAATCTGGTACATTTCTTTCTTCTGATGGTACAAACAAGGCCTTGTGGCACACTTCGTGTCTGATGCACAAAATGGCCCCGAAATACACAGTTCTTTTATCTTTATACCTATTTTTACCCAATTAACAATAGACACGTATATTATTTTTCTTAATGACCCAATGACCCATCACCTCTGTGATGCACTGTGGCATTTTCTGTCCAATCACTTACTGCTACCCAAAAAACTCTAGGAGAAGAACATGAAGAAGAAAGAAGAAGGGACAAGAGACAACACCCTAAATCCTCCATCTTGTCTCTTGTTCTCTAACTTTTTCATCCAGTGATTTAAAAAAACTTTCTAATCTACACACACTTTTAGCTTTTTCCATCTAACTTTAACATTTGTTTTTATGTATCACCATGAAAACATGCTCATGAATTTCATATTATATGAAATTCAGTGTTTTTCTGGATCTTATAACTAAGTATCAGAAACAAGAGCACACACTCTGTATTCCAGACTCCAACAGTTACCTATGCACGGAAAAGATCCACAGTGGTCAGTGGAGCAAACTGAGAACTCCTTGCCCTCTCGTTCTGTAAACAGCCATTGCTGATTTACTTTGGAAGGGGTTTGATGGGCTCCATACCCAGCTCTAGGCACAGATCCATGAGTGAGGAGCCATTCAAATGCCTAAGCAAAGGAGACAGGCAAAACTCGTCCTCTGGCAGATCTCCTTTTATGGCACCCAGCACCACTGGTTTGGACTTGCTGTGATCCCATGGTGAGTCTTTGGTTTCTCTCTTACTCCTTGTCATTGACATCCATAGAGGCAAAAGTACAAGGGATGCTGGAATATATTGCTACATTGCTTTACCCTCTGGTAGATTTTTTGGATCTTCTCTTTTTAGCTTAGATGGTCATTCTTGCAAACATTTTCATTCAACCGCCCTGAGCAGAAGCATTCCACAGGAGTCAGAAATGGGGACTTGGAAACAAGAGACCTTTTACTATAAACGCTGCTGGGGTTGAAGTGTGTTCATTCCTTTTGGTTACATTTATTCTATATACTGACAGCTGTTCCTTTATCCTGTTTCAGCTTTCAAAGAAAAGTCTCTTCTGCCTCAGAGGTCCACACTCATAGAAGAAAACAAGACCCGGCAAAATGGAGAGCAACAGCAGACAACGAAGACTGTGATATACAATGTGTGTAGTTGCCACTGGAACAGCAGCTTCATGGGAGGTAGCCTAGAATGGAGCCTAGCTTGCCTGGAGGTGAGGGACAAGGACTTCTAGACAAGGGAGCACACTCATACTCATGAAAGTTTCCATAAAGTCTCTGGGAACCTCTTTCTTCAAAATAGTAGGACACTCTCCCAGACACTCAGCTCCTACAGACTCCCTAATTCCTTCAGCCTAGGGCTCTGCTCACAAGCTGTCATCAGCAAAACTATTGCAACCCTGCTGATGTACATAAGGGAGGGAAAGGGGAACCACTGTTTCTTGAGGGGGAGGCTGAGGAAACAGGTGACGACATGTCGTGGGAGGATGAGCAGTGAGAAATGGAGAAATGAAAAATGGAAAGTTTTCACTAGAACTGTGACAAATATAACTCCTCTAATAGAACTAGATTGCACAGTGGGCAGAGACAACTTGACGGCCTTTTAGAAGAGGAAGGAGTGACAAATATGTGAAGATACTAAAGTGGCCTATGTCCTGGGAGCCCTGACTCTCAGGCTCTGGGGGTTCATGCTGAGGTGATTTAAGGAGCTCCTAGTGCAAGTTGCTCACGTATTATCACAGGCTGGTCTGTCACTGACTTGTCAGAAATAGTGATGTGCCCACACCATAGGCACCAGACTGAATATTCACATAACTGAGGTGTCTGTGGCTAATTCAGTTTACTAGGAGGTGGCCAAGGCATCTTCTTCTTGATCCCTATCAGTTTTAGTTGAATAGGTGACCAGCTGAGGTCAGAAACTTCCTGAGACACCACAGCCTAACCAGACACCCACCAAAAGTGGCCAAGAGATCACCAGGAGAGCCTTGATACCAATTTATCCAATTTTCTTGTCTTTTGACCTCCTTCTCTCTCCTTTACACTGGCTCCTTTCTTGCTCTCTAGCTTGCAGAATGCATTGGAGAAGGCTTTCAGGAACCCTGTAAGGTTGTTCTTCTGGTGTCTCCTTTCCTCTAGGGAGCTGAACGCCAGACAGAGTGGTACAGGTGGGAAGTGATCCCATGACATGGTTCAGAGAAAAGCACTGCTAGTTTTATAGAGTGGCTGTCACAGTGCAACAAGGGGAGGGTGGGGAGAAATCCCAGGGTGGCAGCAGCAGGGTAGCCTGAGGAGTGGCAGCCTCAGCCCCAGGCAGCTCCAGCCCTGGCCCCAGGCATCCAGCATCTCCATGGGGATGGAAATGGGCCTGTAGCCAGGCAGGACAAAGCTGTGGGGAGCTAGAGACTGGTCCTGCTGCGACATTTCTGGGGCAGAGAGCCACAGTTCAGGGTCCTGGTCCCCAGTCATGGTGGGGTAGAGCCCTGGAAGAGTTGAAATGGGGTTCTGGCCCCTGGTCAGAGCTGGGGGAGCCCCAGGGCAGTTGGAGCACAAGCAGGGCTGGTGATGCCCTTGGGATCCTGACAATGTCATTGGCCAAGTCTGACACTTTTGATCATCTCTGCTCATTATCAATAAGGAACTGGAGAAAAACCTACTCCAGCAAATGAGTTGCAAAACTAAGCCTTATTCCCTGTAATCAAATTCCTCGTTGTTACTATGGTCATGTTCTCTGAATATCCACAAAGCAAATGACCACTGCAGAGCATAAAAAGGTGCCAGCCTTACACCTGGTGCCAGCTTTGGACTGCTTCTGAAAATCTGCTTTTCTTCTGACTACAGCAATCCCTCTGCTGGGAGGAGCAGCCAATAAATGGCAAATAGTCCCATGAGAATCACAGCTAATGTCTGCTGCTTAGTGAGATAATCACCCATTTAATAAAGGGTGAGCTTCTCTCTCACACTTCCACAGGGAGCATTAACACATTCTTTTCCCCTCCTTAGCCACTTATTTCCACAAAACTGGTAGGAACTCCATGTTTTTGAAACCACTCTTCCTCTGTTAATCTCAGATGAAATTGCCCAGTGGATTCAGAAGTTATTAGGAATAGCTAGTTGGTTGTACAAATGTTGACAGAGACAGACTCAAAGCATTATCTTATTAAGAAAGCACTTGAGTTTATAAAAACACAGATTTTTAAATCACATTAAAATCAGGGAAATGGGTACTATTATGAGGTATGGGTATTATGAGGATTATGTTTCATTTCTGCACAAGTCTGCCTCACTAACAGCCTGAGAAGGTAAAGAAGCTCAGAAGGAAGTGGCCATTGCTTAGACTTCATTCCTTGATGCTCTTCTCTGGGAAGGAGTGACGGGTCAGGATTTGGTAGGAGGACTTATATAAATATTCTTTGGAGACTAAGTTTGCTTTACACATCCAATTCTATCTCTTTCAAAGCTGCAATTATCATCTTTCTCTTCTCCAACATTTTATAAATTAAATCCCCTCTCACTCTGTCCCTTTTTCCCTTCTTTTACTTTGAGATTTGAACATGCAGAGGTTGCTGCTCTTATTCATGCTGAGCTTCTCAATAGAAAAAAAGCCTTATTGTTTGATGAAAGTATTTGTTTCTCAGGCAAGTTCAAGGTATAGATATAAACATTTGTGAGTAATTTCTCCTTAGGACAATTTAAAATGTAATGAGATCTACACTTTATATTTATTTGAATTTTGGTTTACTTGTTCATGCATTTTTGAGAAAGAACAGATGCTTCTTGAATATTTCCTATGAGGCAGATTAAACACACTCTAGAGAGCACACCTGAGCCAAAGGTCAATTTTCTTCAGCAAACCAGCCAAACAAACTACTCCATGAGGTCTCAGTTTTGGTAATGAAGGCTTATAAAATGAACTGTAAAGTAATTATACTTATTTTAATTTAAATTTTACAAACTACTGAAATACAAGTTTTGAAAAATTTTGCTTTGGTGGTCTCTGGAGGATAGCAGCTGGTTTTCTCCATACAGTACTCTATAATTTGGAAAATTCCAAGTCTTCCAATAAATTGGTGTGGCAGCTTTCAATACAGAATTACAAGCTGAGTGGTTTTCAGTACCAGCCATGCCTACAGTTCTGCCCTTCTAAGAAGTACATTTCTCACAAGACTTAAGATTCTTTCCAATTAAAGTCTGAAACGGCTTTGTCATATCTGTGGGTCACTGCACTCGTATTGTAAAACACCTCATTTAACTAATCTCATTGCCATTGACTTTAAAATTATGGTGTTCATGACAAGGACAAGAACTCTATTTCTTTCTGGGGAGGCTTGGTTACCTCAGGGAGTTGTGCCAATTATGTCAGTAAAAAATCCTCCCTTCGTAATGCTCCATGCTGGCCCTGAGCAGAGTAGTAAAAACAGATCAGTGAAATAAAGGTTGTGATCTGTCATTGTGTATGCCTAGGAGGAATACTGAAAAGCTCCTTGTGCTCCCTCCTTACCCTCTGAACTGGTCTGGGTGTTACAATTTTTTACTCTGTGTGTTTCAAAAGCAGAAGAGAAACCCATGTCTCACAAGCGTTCAAAATGACAAAGCCACCCTAACAAGCAATGGATGTGTTGTTTGTGATGATCTCTCCTTACAGATTATTCCATAAACTGTATCCTAGACTAAAAATTCTAATTTGTTTACTTCCAGAAAGGGAATGGGCAGTTTGAGGGGGGATGAAGGGAGAAAGAAAACTAAATACTTTTTTTTCTTTTTTTCCAGGAAGAGTTTTATTGCTATTCGTTGAAAGATTGAGCAATAGTTAGCTAGTCAGTGTTAGTGGTTTTCTTAAATGAACATGGGGAATTACAAGTCATAGGAAGCCTGGCCCTATTTCCAGGAGAGAACAAAGTGTTTGTCTACAGTGGTTGGTGAAAATGTCAACTTCCCTCAGCAAAAAAAGCAGAATTACATGAATTTAAAAATATCGCAAATATTTCAGTACGTAGCTTCATATGCCATGACTGAGATATTTCTTACTGGTGGTGGAAGAAGAATATTTATATTATAAATTATTCTTGATGGCTCTGAGTGATAAATGTCAATTAAAAGTGATCCCAGCTGGCAGAATTCTAAATCTGCTCTGAAAAGCATATTCAGCCTGATGAAATTGATGGAACTAATATTTTTCATAAGCGCTTGGATTTCTACTTTTATCTACAGCTTCTCAATACAGATCTGTAATGTTTTTCCCACACATTTGGAAAATGCTAATTTCTCCTGAGGTGACTTCCTAACTTTTTCCACCACAACTTCACCTTCATTACTTATCTGTCCTGATATTTTACCTTTCTAAGGTTTTGAGTCAAGGAGTTATCTTTGTGAAATGTCTGGTCAAGCACAAAGCTCATGTTTGGAGCTCTTTTTCTTGTAAAGATTATTCAAAATAAGAAGACTAAAGCAAGAGAGAGCAGTGAGAGTAATACTGGGATCTTCATCAAAATTTTATTTAGTTTCTGTTTTCCAGCTATTCTGGGAATAAAATGGAATAAAATAAAGAAGTGAATAAACTGATTTTGTTTCAGAAGTAAAATTTTTATTGTCCAGTGTAAAAGTGGATACTCTATGTACATAAGAGTTGTGAATGTGCACCTGTTGTTGAACCTTCACCTGGACTTTATTTTCATGTTTTCTGTCCACGTTTCATTTCATTCCTGACCCTGTGTATCTCTGTGTGACCAAAAGCAATGATATGTGAGCTGTTTGGTTTGAAGAAAAAGAAGGGGAGAGGGATGGGATGATAGGATGGGGGTCCTAGCTCCTGAATGTACACCAGCAAAGCAGCCCAGCAGCTCCACATTTAGCCTTGGCACACCATCCCATGCACTTGTCACTCCTGAGTTAGTTGGTTTAGTTTTAGTCCAGGTTAATTGAAGAGGCCAGAGCTGTGCTTCCATCTTCAAAGGTCAAGATCACTGACAGGTGCAAGTGTTCTCTCTGCAGACCCTGATGAAAGTAAGGCTACAGGCAGCCTTGCATTCTCCACAAATCCACATAGAGGTAGGCAACTTGTAGGAAACGCATCTCTATGATTTTTAGGTTTTGAATTTGGGGATTTTCTGGGTGGCTTTTTTTTTTGTTCTGGAAAAAAAACAGGGCCAAGTGGCAGGGTGATAGGAAATATCTGGGTATGTTGGAGGATTGCTTCTTCTTTAAGTGGAGAGGAAAAACAGACATGCAGAACTTCTGTTTTGATGAACTGACTCTAGGTGGCAACAACACCCTGTGTAGCCTTACTAGAGGCTAGTCAGGCAAAGACTAATGCTGCTTACAGAGAAAAAAAAAAATAACATTTTCAGTACTGCTTCTAGAAAATTTTACAGCTGATCACACCAGCTGCTCATTGCTAGAAACATTTCCAGATTCTGCCAGTTTTTATTGTAATAGAGGACTTGGTTTTCAACATGTATTTTGAATAAGATGCTGTATGTTTCATTTTGTAGCCATAATACTGCAGGTGTGGAGAGGAAAACTAGCAAATTATTATCTTTTGGTTATCTTGCTTGGATGGGCAATTTCAGGAAGCGTATGTATCATCCTGATTTGCAATGATGCCTGTAAAAAGTGCACAGATGGATATGTACAAGTGCAGTTCAGTAGCATTCACTAAGGATGTTCCTGAAATGCCACTTCACCACCTCGTCAAGAAAACAGCCACACAGATACCTATGAAATGCTTGACACAAATTCTGCACAAAACACTGTATTATCTGCCAAGAGATTTGTAATGCCCTATGGCATTCCATCTTCACTACATATCCAGCCTCCTGGGCTCAGGAGTAACTAAGCAAACACTTGAACAATATAAAAATTCTTACAAGTATGACAGCCTGCAGCATTATCACATTTTTCTCCAAAGTCAGCTGAACTCTACTGACCTTGAAATATTTAAATCTGTTATTGATGTGTTCATGGGCAAAGGGAGAAAGCAGAGAAAAAGATATTAGCTTTGATTATCCCTTGCAGAAAAAACCTGTCATTGTAACCCCTCTGTACACTAATATGCTCATAGAAAATCTTTCAAGTGTGATTATAACATACTTGTAGCAGGCCAAAGTGTCTGATGGCACCTACAGGATATGATAAACTTCTTTATTACTCTGTCAAAGCGACAAAGCTGCAAACCCCTGTGATTAAATCAGATTGTTTGTGTAATTGACCCATTCACCTGCATGCTGTCAATTAATCTCCACTGGAGCTACTTCCAGTATTTCAATCCTCTAAGCTGCTTGCAATGATAGGAACAGTCCTTTAAAATGTTAAAATGCATCTCCTGAAAGCAATTTCTTCCTTTCTTACCGAACTGTGGAATTTCCCTTTAAATAATGCTGAATCATATTTCCAGATTCACAGTATTCTAAATCCTTATAATACTCTATAACCCTGTAGACTGATTTTTTAAAATATATATTTATAAATTAATCAGGATTTATTCTTACTAGGAATATATATATATAGACTATCCTATCTTGGATAAGAGTGCCCTAAAAAGGAAAAATAGAATTCTCTAAGCCTTTTAGGTACTTTATGTCAAGGTACTTTATGTAATGCCTGTTTTTATTAGTTTTAATTCCTTTCAATTAAACAGTAATTTGATTATACATTTTTCAAAAAGTGAGTACATGATGGCAAAAGTGGTGGAAATGCAGTTCGAAAAATTGATTATGTCTATGGAATATTGTCCCTCCTGTTTCTTACTTCTTTCTCTTTTGAGATGCACCTGGCATATAAGGCCAAAATAATAAGAGTGGTGTATTGGGACCAACATGTTTTTCTGCCACCAGCTAGGCTCTTTGGAAGCTTAGGAAGTGTATTGTCAATGCCAACTATCCCTAGAGCAAAAATGGGGAAATGTGTTGCTTGCTGAGAGCCCAGTGTGTTTCCAGCTGGAGCTGGGTAGGACATATGCCACAGTTTTACCCAGTATTGATACAGGCAAAATCAATGTGACTACAGGCGGGGAGAATTCAAGTGTAGGAACTGATAGGTATTAAATAATGTGTTCTTTTACTCTTCAGTATAAAACTGTACAGGGGTCTGTTTCACCATTCCTTTACCCTATGGGCATCCCTTCACTTTGGTTGTCATGCACATCAGTGAAACCTTCCCACTGATGATTGAAATGTTCCCTCAAACTTGCAAAGCAGTGCAAATAATCAAAGCTTATCATCCACCTAAACTGAAAGTGCCATGCATGAAGTCATAAAAAATAGCCTTGTTTCTCCAACCCACCAGTGAAACATCAAACCCATAAGTAAAATGTCAGATACCAAATTATGTTTTAAGATGAGGCATCCTACAATAAATAGTTTTCCGAACTTGCTGTTGTTGTAGTTTGTTGGATTTTTTTTTCTCAAATAGGCTCAGACATTGTTTTGTATAGATTAAAGCATTCTATTTTCTACATTAAACTGTTTCATGTTTACAATGCAACAGTTTGGGTGCAATATGGAATGTCATTCCCTACCAGCAGTTCCGGAGATTCCGCAGGGGAAAAAACACTAGATTCAAAACAAAAGCAAATGTCCACATGTTCCTTAAGTGTAGATTCCTTATTTTTGACCAACCTAAAGGAAGCACTCCATTCCCTGTTTATTGTCAACAGCTGTATCAATTTCAAAATAGGTTTTGTTTGGCAAAAGAGTTATCACCTTTGCCTTCTACCAGGTTTACCCAAATTTTATTGCCACCAGCAATAAAACCAGCATGGAATCGAATAGCTGTCAGTGGCAATAGCACAAGTTCTAGGAGATATTTGGCTGTTTGCATGTGGTTCTATTTCAAACAGCTACTCTCTTCTTCCTTCCACATTACATGCCTCCACTGTGATTTACAATATTCTAAATACAACCCTAGTTACTGAAGATGAGTTGGAAAGTAAAACTTCTCTATGACTGATCTGTACTAAACTCTCACCATAACCTGTAGAAGAGTGAAGCAGTCTTAGACTTTTGATTATACAAATAATAACAGATTTTCTCTTTTCTGCGTATCAGGTAATTTGGAGTGAAGCAAAACTCCAAATTAAATGTAGATTGCACCAGTTGACTTTTTTCAATGATAAATAATATTTGAAATCTTTTTGTCCCCGATGAAAGCCTTCTGAATTGTCTTTCCCTTTCACTCAAGTTCCCTTGAAATCCTGGAGT
The DNA here is from genome assembly GCF_971803275.1 of Cyanistes caeruleus. Classification (NCBI taxonomy): domain Eukaryota; kingdom Metazoa; phylum Chordata; class Aves; order Passeriformes; family Paridae; genus Cyanistes; species Cyanistes caeruleus. Next base: position 91,216,876 of record NC_141701.1, read on the forward strand.
CTTTCTGAATTGTTTCCCTTTCACTCAAGTTCCCTTGAAATCCTGGAGCTACTTTCTCTTCAAAAATTTTATTCTGTTTTAATTTTTCACTTTGGCTTTCCAATTGACTTTGACTATAAAATAATTTAAGGTTTGGGTTTTGCATTTTTTCTACAAGGCAAGCAACATTCGACATAGGATTTATATTTATTATACGCAAAACTGGTTTTAGGACAGTAATCATTAATTACTGGTAAATCATTAATTCAGATATTGAAGGTACTATTGAGGCTTACAGATCTTAGTGATGCAGGAACATTAATTCAACCTATTCTGCCTGCAGTGGCCTTCTTACTATATGCATCATTAATTCCTTTGTGTGCAGTTAACCAACAAACAAGAAAATAATATATTCAAAGTAAAGAGGAAATTGAAAGGAAAAGCTGTAGTGTCTTCCTTTGGCTTTTCATTTTGTGGGGCTTTAGACCAAGAAGCTGCAGGGTTTTATTTTCTTAGTATGGTTTTCTTGGTTTGATTTTTTCAAACTTTACAAAATCACAGAATCAACAAGGATTGAAAGGAGCTTTGAGATCATCGAGTCCAACCTGTGACCTAACATGTGAATGCTAGCACTCACACTAATAATGCCACTGATAGGCACAGAACCACACCCCAGAGAAAGCTGAGCTACCATTAGGTTTCTGTTTTCTTCCTTATTGTTGCTTGGGGCAGGGGTGGGGTATGAAATGGTTCATCAACATTTTAATGAACATTCATCCTGACCCTGAAAGACTACAAAGAACAAAACACTATATAGATAGTGTTGATGGCAAAAGACTATTGAAATGCAATTGTTACAGTTTTCTGCCTTTGCTTCAGCTGTGCCATCGTTTTGTGACGGGGATGAGCAATGTGAAGGGGAACAGCCATTGCTGGTACCAAATTGCTGTACAGACTCCATCTGTGAACAGCAATTGGGTTTTTTATGTGAGGCAAGAAAAGATGGGCACATTTTGAATCTGTTGAAGTGTAGTATAATTTGGTGAATCTACTTGAACAATACAGACCGGTCTAACACACAAATAAGCATTGAAAAAACTGATTCCCATGTACTAAACAGAGAGATGGAGCCTGAGGATTTGTTTGGATGACGTAGCTTATGAAAGAGTGAGAAGGTGTCGTGGTTTAGGAATGTATTCTCCAATTTAGTATTCCCTGAAGCCACGCTGCCTCTCACTCCCCCTTCCCCTGCCTCCAAATGAAAGCACAGAAGTCAAAGATCATGGATTGAGGTAAGAACAATTTACCGGAAACAGCAATGAGAAAAGAAAACAGTAACAGCAACAATATTAATAATGAAAGTTATGAGACAATGAAACTATTTACATGGAAAACCACAGTAAATACTGACCAGCTCTTCCTGATCAGCTTTCTCACCCAGCTGGAAAAGGACACCCTTCTTGGAAGCAAAAGAGATTCCCTTCCCCCAGGCCCTGGCAATGATGTGAGGTGGAACCAAATAATATTAGGGTCTGGCCATGCCACCCTCCAGGCTACTGAAAAAAATTAACCCTGTCCTGGCTGAAACTAAGAATGTCACAGGTGTAGTAGAGCTCTGTATTGCATCATAATTCACTATCAAATTTAAGCATAATTCAGATTTATTTATAAGTAAATCTCTGTGAGGTAGAAGTAGTTTTCAGTTGGCTGAACATCTTGGGATATGAGTGTTCTTGTCACATTGTCATCTTCCCCAAGATATATGAAGTCCCTACTCTTTTTGCCAGGCACATTTAGCATGTTGTTGTACTGAATATGAAAAATATACATCTAAAATGGGTGAATCTATATTATTATAGGGGAAAAAAAACCTCAATGTCTCCAGCTGGGAGTTTCATGTTACTAATGACTGCAAGGCTTGAAGTGAATATTTCGTTGACTGGGGATTGTAACATATTTTTAAAAATGGAAACATTCTGCCTCTGAAGAACCTAGCTTCTGTTGGTTTTCACCTAGTAAGTTTGCATCTATTTGAAGAAACACTAATGGGTCACATATTCAATCTATCCCATAGCTGGGCTGAGTATGAACCACAGAGGACACTACTAGCACCAATAATCGAGAGATTTTCAAATGGAAGGGTGGTTTGCAGGATTAGTTAGATCGTGGATCATACAAATACAGATCTACATTTGTCACAGTACCTGGAGGGAATGAGTTTAATGCAAATGAGTTAAAAAAGAGAATTTTGCAGTTTCCCAGCAATGTTGTCCTCAGCAAACTGTGGAAAAAGAAACACCCAAGTGTGCAGCTGGAGAGGATGTTCACTCGTGCACAAATGGGTGGCTGTGGCTGTGAGACATTAGTCCTTCCTGGATAAAAAAATGAATCTGCATTTCAAATGAAAACTAGTATCATTTGTTGTCATAGCTTCTCCCTTTAACCATCAGCAGTAAATGCTTCACAAGAAGCTTCAAGAAATTCAATAATTTGCCTAAAGATGAGTTTCTGTTAATGATTTTTTTTCCCTGTCCCTCTGGCTTTATGACAGGCTTATGCATTGAAATATTAACATTTTTATCCCTTTACACGTTTTACACAATCTAGTCCTTTCTCCAAATTTAATCTCATGTAACAGTGAATGCTTTCACTTTATTAGCTGGTATTTCCTTTCATCACTTTCAAATTTATATCTTTTTAATTTCACTGGATGAACTCTTGTTCTTAAATTATGAAAAAAAGGTGCCTAGAAATGCAGGATTTATCTTCTTTGTGCCATTCATTATTTTCTATAAATCTCTATCATGTTCTTTCTTCATGCCACCCAGATACAAAATTTTCTCTCTCAGCCTCTAATCATCTGCATTGCCTGTCTCCAGATGATCTCTGTGTCTTCTGTATCTATTTTGCAGCTGAGTTCCCAGAACTGAACAAAGCACTCGTGCTGTCTCAAATAACCAACCTTTGGGAATTACAGTATTTCCAGACTGATTTTTAATTTCCCACTAGCATTTTGTTTAACAGTGACGTCCACTGAGCTTTCCACAGTAATGCCAGGATTTCTTTTTTTTCAGAGTAGTTGTTCTCAATCAAGGCCCCAGTAGGCTGTGTGAGTAACCCAAAAAATGCCATCCAGTGTTATGCTAACCCATCATTAATCCCTTTGTCTGCTGTGGTGTTTATTCTGCTCCTTAGGTTAGGCTTCCCTTTGCTGTCTCTGAGGCTTTTCAACAGTAAGCAACATTAAATAACGGTGTGCATTCTGTTGCCGAATCACGTCACCCCTTTCAGGATATTCTTAACATGCTCTTTTAACTCGGGTGTTTCCTCTAGATGGCATGTAGTCATCTGGAAGTCATGGAAGACAATAGTTTAGATTTGGGATGCATCTAAACTGCCCCACACAGTGAATCCAAACACAGTCGGGCATGTAATGGCATCTGTAATGGCACAACCCACAGATTGTCTCTTTTTCTCAGCAGGCTCCTCCACTGCTTTGTTTTCAGTGGCTGTGCTATCTCAGCACAGCAGTACATGGTGAAGGGTGGGCATGAGCCTGGCCATGCTGGAAGTCAACCCCACCATGGCCATATTTTCTTTCTGACACCTTACACCAGCATCTTTGCAAGGTGGTTAAAAAAAAAAATAAAATAAAAAAAAAAATATATATATATATATATATATATATATATATATATATAAATAGGAAGGTTGTGAATGTGAGCATGCCCCAGATACCACATACCTGGTAACCACAGTGCTCCCTCTCAAGCCCTCCTCACTTCAAAAAACTTTTTGTGTCCCTCATCCGTGAAAGCCGCTTTGAGCCGCTGCCACAGTGGCTCTGCCCATCCGGAGCTGCCTCTGAGAAGCAGCCAGCAGAGCTGGGAAAGGTCTGTGTCCTTTTGGCACTCCAGTCCTTTTGTACTACTGTAGCCTTGTCTCCTCAGGACATCTCAAGCAATAGTTTAAAATATGCATTTCTTCCCAAGGTAAAAAAAAAAAAGCTCTGGAGAAACTATATTTTCCTTTTACAAAAGACAGAGCCTATGGGTTCATCCCCTATTTTAGCATATTCATGTTTTATTGCTTCCTTCAATTATCACTTCATCTCATTTTCCATGTTCCAAAGTCTCTAATTTACAAAAGGACTGCTAGCCTATAGACACAGAAAAATGGTTTTGCACTGTCTCCTGTCAGAATTATTATTACAATTATTACATTATTTAAAATTTATATTACACATATCTAAAAGGCTGCAATTAAATTAGGTCCCACTGCACTTGCCATTAACCAAATGTGTAACTAATGGCATTTCAGGCCCCCAGGAAAAATATTTAATTCTAAGGTAAACTCCTCAGGGCAGAAATTACCCACATTTTTGTTCAGTGGGAAAGCAGTGCCTGGTGTTGGTACAGTCTAGAGGCTGCACCACAATCCTAATAATAATAGCAGTAATGATAATCAATATTAATGATAATTAATATTAGTATTTAATGTTGTTACTTCAGTTTTATCACAGCTTACTCCTATCTTTTGTTTTCATATGATGTGATAAGAATGTGTTTCATTCCTTCAGCTGAAGAATTATTTATTCAAGGTTTTGGTGCTGGTTAAAGATACTTTGCTCTGCTTCCAGGAAACAAATAGGCCAATAGAATAAGTGTTTGGTGGGATGAATGGTGTTAGGAGTGAGGACAAATGGTGAAGAGAGGGGACACCATCAAAAGCTGGTCCGCTCCACGTGAATGTTAACACTTGTTAAATATTCCATGATGAATTCCTTCAGTACACAGAGTTACTGGAAAAAAATCCGCTGCACTGAGAAAGCCGCACACGTCACTGCTGAGTCTCAAGATGGCCATGATCGTATCAGCACACATTTTTTTTCAGTCTTTGTTTTTAGGGGGCTTGTCACCCTACCCCAAAGAAGTAGATGCCCATTAAAAATTGCTGCCAGGTGTAGATTTTAAACATATTGTTCTTAAGCCAAACTGGAAGATACAGAGACAAAATGTCAAAATGCAAAGGCAGGACAGCTTAGTGTTAAAATGTTACAAACTGCAATTGCTGATTTAGTGCTGATTTATTACTGCAATGCAAGGGTTTAATATTTGTATGTTTCATTCTCCTCTCTGTGAGTATAGGAGTATTGTGACTACCAAGCAACAACTTGGCATGGTTGCAGTTAGTGCCCTACTCTGTAAATGCTATTGCAAAAGTTAGATTCCAAATGACATTAAGCCAGTTAAAATTTCAAGCAGAGTTTAAAAAAAAAACCCAACAAAACACCAAAAAAAAAAACCCCACACAAAGAACAAAAAACCACAGTAAAACACTTTACAAGCACTAGAACAGTGAACTGACTAAAGTTCTGTCCTAAAGATACAGGTGATATCTATCTACAAAAATGGCTCATTTCTGTGAGTAAAATATCATTGTAACCTTGCTAGAAAAAGTAATCTAGAAGGCATGGATATCTGCACAATGCTAAGACATGTCCAATTGAGTTTTCCTGCAAGACCTTTAAAATATTACCCAACTGCCCCTTCTGGAAATGCTTTTCTTTACCTTCAGCCTGGGGAGAGAAGTGTTTAGAAGCCCGTGTGTAAAACTGCATTGACAATTAAAAGCCCCAGGAACACATGAAATGATATCAGTACTCATGTGCTTTGTATTAGTGAAGACCAGATGGTAAGCATGCCTTTCCGATCATTTTTCTGTCCCTTCCTGTGTTCCCACCTGGGAGAAAGTGTTACGAATTTTTTAAGAAAAATGAATGGACATTATAGCAACAGAATTTATTTTTTGCTGTCCAAATAATGACCATTTCTTTGAGCAACGTTTTCATTGTTCAGCTTTCTTTTCTAAATGCATCTTAAGTTAAAAAGCATGCTTAGTCTTCCAAAAGACTTTTGAATATGAAATGCTTTCCAACTTTTAGACGTTTTTTGGGTTTTGAGGGTTTTTGTAAATTATATCTGTTATGAATATTGATACTCCATTTGATTAAAAGGATGTGAGCATTCTTTTAGATCAGATAAAATAGGCAGAATTGCTCCTATGCTGAGATCCAGGATGTTGCAGATCTTTCAGTTCTCTGATGTTACTCCTTCCTCCTCAAAGCAAGCAAATAAGGTAGAACAAACAAAAAAAATAAGCTCTGCTATGCTCTGACTGGATTTATATTACTTTTTTTCTTTTTTTAACTCTTGAATTTGTATTTAGCATGTAAATTAGGCAGATAAATACGTGGTGAGCCCTGTCTTTCATACCCAACCTTCTCTCTCCCTCATTTGTGCCACCATTGTCATTTGGCTGTGTGATGGCCTGCCAGCAGCTCTGCTGTAAGCTGGGCTGCTTTGTGAAGAGCTCCTGTGGGGGTCTTTCTTGTCTTTGGCAAACTCTTCCTAAAGAGTATTTTCTGCAGTGTGCCAGCAGCTCTTGGCACAGATTCATCAGCTCACAGTGACTTGCAGTGCAGATACTTAATAGTCATCCCCTGTAGCTTGGCAGTAGCTGAGATGGATAACGCAGCCTCCAAGTTGCTCTTTGCATGTTAG